>NC_090935.1:454038928-455238928 GCF_040938575.1 Ambystoma mexicanum
ACTTGAGCGGGGGTGGGGGGAACAGGAGACAGACACGGGGCATGAGCGAGGGGTGGGGGAACAAGAGACAGACACGGGGCATGAGCGGGGGGTGCGGGGAACAACAAACACGGGCATGAGTGGGGGGTGGGGAGAACAGACACGGGACATGAGCGGAACGGTGGGGGGCAACAGGAGACAGACACGGGGCATGAGCGGGGGGTGGGAGGAACAGGAAAAAGACACGGGGCATGAGCAGGGGGTGGGGAGAACAGGAGACAAACACGGGGCATGAGCGGGGGGGTGGGGGGCTACAAGAGAGAGACACGGGGCATGAGCGTGTGGGGGAACAGGAGACAGACACGGGGCATGAGCGAGGGGGTGGGGGGCAACAGGAGACAGACACGGGGCATGAGCGGGGGGGTGGGAGGAACAGGAAAAAGACACGGGGCATGAGCAGGGGGTGGGGAGAACAGGAGACAAACACGGGGCATGAGCGTGTGGGGCAACAGGAGAGAGACACGGGCATGAGCGCGGAGTGGGGCAGTACAGGAGACAGACACAGGGTATGAGCAGGGGGTGGGGGGCAACAGGAGAGAGACACAGGGCATGAGCAGGGGGGTGGGGGGGTACAGGAGACAGACACGGGGCATGAGCGGGGGGTGGGGGGCAACAGGAGAGAGACACGGGACATGAGCGGGCTGGGGGAACAGGAGACAATCACGGGGCATGAGCAGGGGGGGCAATCGGAGACAGACATGGGGCATGAGCGGAGGGGTGGGGGGGTACAGGAGACAGATATGAGCATGAGCGGGGGGTGGGGGGGTACAGGAGACAGACACGGGGCATGAGCGGGGGTGTGGGGGGCAACAGGAGAGAGACAACGGCATGAGCGCGGAGTGGGGGGGTACAGGAGACAGACATGGGGCATGGGTGGGAGCAAGAGGAGACAGCATGGGGCATGAGCGGGGGGTGGGGGGAACGGGAGACAGACACGGGGCATGAGCGGGGGGTGGAGGGTACAGAAGACAGACACAGGGCATCATGAGCGGGGTAGTGGGGGGCAACAGGAGAGAGACATGGGGCATGAGCGTGGGGTGGGGGGGTACAGGAGACAGACATGGGGCATGAGCAGGGGGTGGGGGGCAACCGGAGAGAGACACAGGGCATGAGCGGGGGGTGGGGGGCAACAGAAGAGAGACACGGGGCATGAGCGGGGGCCGGGGGGAACAGGAGACAGACACAGGGCATGAGTGGGGGGTGGGGGGAACAAAAGAGACAGACACGGGGCATGAGCGGGGGGTGGGGGGCAACAGGAGAGAGACACAGGGCAGGAGCGAGGGGTGGGCGGCAACAGGAGACAGACACGGGGCATGAGCGGGGGTGAGGGCAACAGGAGACAGACACAGGGCATGAGCAGGGCGTGGGGGGGAACAGGAGACAGACACAGAGCATGAGTGGGGGGTGGGGAGAACAGGAGACAGACACGGGGCATGAGAGGGGGGTGGGGGGCAACAGGAGACAGACACGGGGCATGAGCGGGGGTGGGGGCAACAGGAGAGAGACACGGGACATGAGCGGGTGGGGGGAACTGGAGACAGACACGGGGCATGAGCGGGGGGCAACAGGAGACAGACACGGGGCATGAGCGGGTGGTGGGGGGTACAGGAGACAGACATGGGGCATGAGCAGGGGGTGGGGGGCAACAGGAGAGAGACACGGGGCATGAGCGGGGGTTGGGGGAACAGGAGACAGACACGGGGCATGAGCGGGGGGTGGGGGGAACAACAGAGACAGACACGGGGCATGAGCGGGGGGTGGAGGGCAACAGGAGACAGACACAGGGCATGAACGGGGGGGTGGGGGGCAACAGGAGACAGACACGGGGCATGAGCGGGGGGTGAGGGGCAACAGGAGACATACATGGGGCATGCGCGGGGTGGGGGGCAACAGGAGACAGACACGGGGCATGAGCGGGGGATGGGGGGCAACAGGAGAGACACGGGGCATGAGCGGGGGTGGGGGGCAACAGGAGAGACACGGGACATGAGCGGGGGTTGGGGGGAACAGGAGAGAGGCACGGGCATGAGCGCGGAGTGGGGCAGTACAGGAGACAGACACAGGGTATGAGAAGGGGGTGGGGGGCAACAGGAGAGAGACACAGGGCATGAGCAGGGGGAGGGGGGTACAGGAGACAGACACGGGGCATGAGCGGGGGGTGGGGGGCAACAGGAGAGAGACACGGGACATTAGCGGGTGGGGGAACAGGAGACAGACACGGGGCATGAGCAGGGGGGGCAATCGGAGACAGACATGGGGCATGAGCGGAGGGGTGGGGGGGTACAGGAGACAGATATGGGCATGAGCGGGGGTGTGGGGGGCAACAGGAGAGAGACAACGGCATGAGCACGGAGTGGGGGGGTACAGGAGACAGACACGGGGCATGGGTGGGAGCAAGAGGAGACAGCATGGGGCATGAGTGGGGGGTGGGGGGCAACAGGAGAGAGACACGGGGCATGAGCGTGGAGTGGGGGAATGCAGGAGACAGACACGGGGCATGGGTGGGGGCAACAGGAGACAGACACAGGGCATGAGCAGGGGGTGGGGGGAACAGGAGACAGACACGGGGCATGAGCGGGGGGTGGGGGGAACAGAAGACAGACGCGGGGCATGAGCGGGGGAGTCGGGGGCAACAGGAAAGAGACACGGGGCATGCGCGTGGGGTGGGGGAGTACAGGAGACAGACACGGGGCATGAGCGGGGGGCAACAGGAGAGAGACACGGGACATGAGTGGGTGGGGGGATCATGAGACAGACACGGGGCATGAGTGGGTGGGGCAACAGGAGACAGACACGGGGCATGAGCGGGGGTGGGGGTACAGGAGACAGACACGGGGCATGAGCAGGGGTGGGGGGTACAGGAGACAGACACAGGGCATGAGCGGGGGGTGGGGGCAACAGGAGAGAGACACGGGGCATGAGCGGGGGGTGGGGGGAACAGGAGACTGACATTGGGGGCATGAGCGGGGGTGGGGGAACAACAGAGACAGACACGGGGCATGAGCAGGGGGTGGGGGGCAACAAGAGACAGACACAGGGCATGAGCGGGGGGTGGGGGCAACAGGAGACAGACACGGGGCATGAGCGGGGGGTGGGAGGCAACAGGAGACAGACTCTGGGCATGAGCAGGGGGTGGGGGGAACAGGAGACAGACACGGAGCATGAGCGGGGGGTAGGGAGAACAGGAGACAGACACGGGGCATGAGCGGGGGGTGGGGGGCAACAGGAGACAGACACAGGGCATGAGCGGGGGTGGGAGGAACAGGAGACAGACACGGGGCATGAGCGGGAGGTGGGGAGAACAGGAGACAGACACGGGGCATGAGCGAGGGGGTGGGGGCAACAGGAGACAGACACGGGGCATGAGCAGGGGTGTGGGGGGCAACAGGAGAGAGACAAGGGCATGAGCGTGGAGTGGGGGGGTACAGGAGACAGACACGGGGCATGGGTGGGAGCAAGAGGAGACAGATATGGGGCATGAGCGGGGGGTGGGTGGAACAGGAGACAGACACGGGGCATGAGCGGGGGGTGGGGGGTACAGAAGACAGACACGGGGCATCATGAGCGGGGTAGTGGGGGGCAACAGGAGAGAGACATGGGGCATGAGCGGGGGGTGGGGGGATACAGGAGACAGACACGGGGCATGAGCGGGTGGTGTGGGCAACAGGAGAGAGACACAGGGCATGAGCGGGGGGGTGGGGGGGTACAGGAGACAGACACGAGCATGAGCGGGGGGTGGGGGGGGTACAGGAGACAGACACAGGGCATGAGCAGGGGGTGGGGGGCAACAGGAAAGAGACACGGGGCATGAGCGGGGGCCAGGGGAACAGGAGACAGACACAGGGCATGAGCGGGGGGTGGGGGGAACAAAAGAGACAGACACGGGGCATGAGCGGGGGGTGGGGGGCAACAGGAGAGAGACACAGGGCAGGAGCGGGGGGCAACAGGAGACAGACACGGGGCTTGAGCAGGGCGTGGGGGGAACAGGAGACAGACACAGAGCATGAGCGGGGGGTGGGGAGAACAGGAGACAGACACGGGGCATGAGAGGGGGGTGGGGGACAACAGGAGACAGACACGGGACATGAGCGGGTGGGGGGAACTGGAGACAGAAACGGGGCATGAGCGGGGGGGCAACAGGAGACAGACACGGGGCATGAGCGGGCGGTGGGGGGTACAGGAGACAGACATGGGGCATGAGCAGGGGGTGGGGGGCAACAGGAGAGAGACACGGGGCATGAGCGGGGGGTGGGGGGAACAGGAGACAGACACGGGGCATGAGCGGGGGGTGGGGGGAACAACAGAGACAGACACGGGGCATGAGTGGGGGGTGGAGGGCAACAGTAGACAGACACGGGGCATGAGCGGGGGGTGGGGGGCAACAGGAGACAGACACGGGGCATGAGCGGGGGGTGAGGGGAAACAGGAGACAAACACGGGGCCTGTGCGGGGTGGGGGCAACAGGAGACAGACACGGGGCATGAGCGGGGGGTGGGGGGCAACAGGAGAGACACGGGGCATGAGCGGGGGTGGGGGGCAAAAGGAGAGACACGGGACATGAGCGGGGGTGGGGGGAACAGGAGACAGACATGGGGCATGAGCGAGGGGTGGGGGAACAAGAGACAGACACGGGGCATGAGCGGGGGGTGGGGGGAACAACAAACACGGGCATGAGTGGGGGGTGGGGGGCAACAGGAGACAGACACAGGGCATGAGCGGGGGTGGGAGGAACAGGAGACAGACACTGGGCATGAGCGGGGGGTGGGGAGAACAGGAGACAGACACGGGGCATGAGCGAGGGGGTGGGGGGCAACAGGAGACAGACACGGGGCATGAGCAGGGGTGTGGGGGGCAACAGGAGAGAGACAAGGGCATGAGCGTGGAGTGGGGGGTACAGGAGACAGACACGGGGCATGGGTGGGAGCAAGAGGAGACAGACATGGGGCATGAGCGGGGGGTGGGTGGAACAGGAGACAGACACGGGGCATGAGCGGGGGGTGGGGGGTACAGAAGACAGACACGGGGCATCATGAGCGGGGTAGTGGGGGGCAACAGGAGAGAGACATGGGGCATGAGCGGGGGGTGGGGGGATACAGGAGACAGACACGGGGCATGAGCAGGTGGTGGGGGCAACAGGAGAGAGACACAGGGCATGAGCGGGGGGTGGGGGGGTACAGGAGACAGACACGAGCATGAGCGGGGGGTGGGGGGGTACAGGAGACAGACACAGGGCATGAGCAGGGGGTGGGGGGCAACAGGAAAGAGACACGGGGCATGAGCGGGGGCCAGGGGGAACAGGAGACAGACACAGGGCATGAGCGGGGGTGGGGGGAACAAAAGAGACAGGCACGGGGCATGAGCGGGGGGTGGGGGGCAACAGGAGAGAGACACAGGGCAGGAGCGGGGGGCAACAGGAGACAGGCACAGGGCATGAGCGGGGGGTGAGGGCAACAGGAGACAGACACGGGGCTTGAGCAGGGCGTGGGGGGAACAGGAGACAGACACAGAGCATGAGCGGGGGGTGGGGAGAACAGGAGACAGACTAGGGGCATGAGAGGGGGGTGGGGGACAACAGGAGACAGACACGGGGCATGAGCGGGGGTGGGGGCAACAGGAGAGAGACACGGGACATGAGCGGGTGGGGGGAACTGGAGACAGAAACGGGGCATGAGCCGGGGGGCAACAGGAGACAGACACGGGGCATGAGCGGGCGGTGGGGGGTACAGGAGACAGACATGGGGCATGAGCAGGGGGTGGGGGGCAACAGTAGAGAGACACGGGGCATGAGCGGGGGGTGGGGGGAACAGGAGACAGACACGGGGCATGAGCGGGGGGTGGGGGGAACAACAGAGACAGACACGGGGCATGAGTGGGGGGTGGAGGGCAACAGTAGACAGACACAGGGCATGAGCGGGGGTGGGAGGAACAGGAGACAGACACGGGGCATGAGCGGGGGGTGGGGAGAACAGGAGACAGACACGGGGCAGGAGCGAGGGGGCGGGGGGCAACAGGAGACAGACACGGGGCATGAGCAGGGGTGTGGGGGGCAACAGGAGAGAGACAAGGGCATGAGCGTGGAGTGGGGGGGTACAGGAGACAGACACGGGGCATGGGTGGGAGCAAGAGGAGACAGACATGGGGCATGAGCGGGGGGTGGGTGGAACAGGAGACAGACACGGGGCATGAGCGGGGGGTGGGGGGTACAGAAGACAGACAAGGGGCATCATGAGTGGGGTAGTGGGGGGCAACAGGAGAGAGACATGGGGCATGAGCGGGGGGTGGGGGGATACAGGAGACAGACACGGGGCATGAGCAGGTGGTGGGGGCAACAGGAGAGAGACACAGGGCATGAGCGGGGGGGTGGGGGGTCCAGGAGACAGACACGAGCATGAGCGGGGGGTGGGGGGGTACAGGAGACAGACACAGGGCATGAGCAGGGGGTGGGGGGCAACAGGAAAGAGACACGGGGCATGAGCGGGGGCCAGGGGGAAAAGGAGACAGACACAGGGCATGAGCGGGGGGTGGGGGGAACAAAAGAGACAGACACGGGGCATGAGCGGGGGGTGGGGGGCAACAGGAGAGAGACACAGGGCAGGAGCGGGGGGCAACAGGAGACAGACACGGGGCATGAGCGGGGGTGAGGGCAACAGGAGACAGACACGGGGCTTGAGCAGGGCGTGGGGGGAACAGGAGACAGACACAGAGCATGAGCGGGGGGTGGGGAGAACAGGAGACAGACACGGGGCATGAGAGGGGGGTGGGGGACAACAGGAGAGACACGGGGCATGAGCGGGGGTGGGGGGCAACAGGAGAGACACGGGACATGAGCGGGGGTGGGGGGAACAGGAGACAGACATGGGGCATGAGCGAGGGGTGGGGGAACAAGAGACAGACACAGGGCATGAGCGGGGGGTGGGGGGAACAACTAACACGGGCATGAGTGGGGGGTGGGGAGAACAGACACGGGACATGAGCGGAACGGTGGGGGGCAACAGGAGACAGACACGGGGCATGAGCGGGGGGTGGGAGGAACAGGAAAAAGACACGGGGCATGAGCAGGGGGTGGGGAGAACAGGAGACAAACACGGGGCATGAGCGGGGGGGTGGGGGGCAACAAGAGAGAGACACGGGGCATGAGCATGTGGGGGAACAGGAGACAGACACGGGGCATGAGCGAGGGGGTGGGGGGCAACAGGAGACAGACACGGGGCATGAGCGGGGGTGTGGGGGGCAACAGGAGAGAGACACAGGCCTGAGCGCGGAGTGGGGCAGTACAGGAGACAGACACAGGGTATGAGCAGGGGGTGAGGGGCAACAAGAGAGAGACACAGGGCAGGAGCAGGGGGGTGGGGGGGTACAGGAGACAGACACGGGGCATGAGCGGGGGGTGGGGGGCAACAGGAGAGAGACACGGGACATGAGCGGGTGGGGGGAACAGGAGACAGACACGGGGCATGAGCAGGGGGGGCAATCGGAGACAGACATGGGGCATGAGCGGAGGGGTGGGGGGGTACAGGAGACAGATATGAGCATGAGCGGGGGGTGGGGGGGTACAGGAGACAGACACGGGGCATGAGCGGGGGTGTGGGGGGCAACAGGAGAGAGACAGCGGCATGAGCGCGGAGTGGGGGGTACAGGAGACAGACACGGGGCATGGGTGGGAGCAAGAGGAGACAGCATGGGGCATGAGCGGGGGGTGGGGGGAACAGGAGACAGACACGGGGCATGAGCGGGGGGTGGAGGGTACAGAAGACAGACACGGGGCATAATGAGCGGGGTAGTGGGGGGCAACAGGAGAGAGACATGGGGCATGAGCGGGGGGTGGGGGGTTACAGGAGACAGACATGGGGCATGAGCAGGGGGTGGGGGGCAACCAGAGAGAGACACAGGGCATGAGCGGGGGGGTGGAGGGCAACAGGAGAGAGACACGGGGCATGAGCGGGGGCCGGGGGGAACAGGAGACAGACACAGGGCATGAGTGGGGGGTGGGGGGAACAAAAGAGACAGACACGGGGCATGAGCGGGGGGTGGGGGGCAACAGGAGGGAGACACAGGGCAGGAGCGAGGGGTGGGCGGCAACAGGAGACAGACACAGGGCATGAGCGGGGGGTGAGGGCAACAGGAGACAGACACAGGGCATGAGCAGGGCGTGGGGGGGAACAGGAGACAGACACAGAGCATGAGTGGGGGGTGGGGAGAACAGGAGACAGACACGGGGCATGAGCGGGGGCGGGGGCAACAGGAGAGAGACACGGGACATGAGCGGGTGGGGGGAACTGGAGACAGACACGGGGCATGAGCAGGGGGCAACAGGAGACAGACACGGGGCATGAGCGGGTGGTGGGGGGTACAGGAGACAGACATGGGGCATGAGCAGGGGGTGGGGGGCAACAGGAGAGAGACACGGGGCATGAGCGGGGGGTGGGGGGAACAGGAGACAGACACGGGGCATGAGCGGGGGGTGGGGGGAACAACAGAGACAGCCACGGGGCATGAGCGGGGGGTGGAGGGCAACAGGAGACAGACACGGGGCATGAGCGGGGGGTGGGGGGCAACAGGAGACAGACACGGGGCATGAGCGGGGGGTGAGGGGCAACAGGAGACATACATGGGGCATGCGCGGGGGGGAAACAGGAGACAGACACGGGGCATGAGCGGGGGGTGGGGGGCAACAGGAGAGACACGGGGCATGAGCGGGGGTGGGGGGCAACAGGAGAGACACGGGACATGAGCGGGGGTGGGGGGAACAGGAGACAGACACGGGGCATGAGCGAGGGGTGGGGGAACAAGAGACAGACACGGGGCATGAGCGGGGGGTGGGGGGAACACCAGACAGGGGCATGAGCGGGGGGTGGGGAGAACAGACACGGGGCATGAGCGGGGCGGTGGGGGGCAACAGGAGACAGACACGGGGCATGAGCGGGGGTGGGAGGAACAGGAAAAAGCCACGGGCATGAGCAGGGGGTGGGGAGAACAGGAGACAAACACGGGGCATGAGCGGGGGGGTAGGGGGCAACAAGAGAGAGACACGGGGCATGAGCCTGTGGGGGAACAGGAGACAGACACAGGGCATGAGCGAGGGGGTGGGGGTCAACAGGAGACAGACATGGGGCATGAGCGGGGGTGTGGGGGGCAACAGGAGAGAGACACGGGCATGAGCGCGGAGTGGGGGAGTACAGGAGACAGACACAGGATATGAGCAGGGGGTGGGGGGCAACAGGAGAGAGACACAGGGCATGAGCGGGGGCGTGGGGGGGTACAGGAGACAGACACGGGGCATGAGCGGGGGTGGGGGGCAACAGGAGAGAGACACAGGACATGAGCGGGTGGGGGGAACAGGAGACAGACACGGGGCATGAGTAGGGGGGCAATCAGAGACAGACATGGGGCATGAGCGGAGGGGTGGGGGGGTACAGGAGACAGATACGAGCATGAGCGGGGGGTGGGGGGATACAGGAGACAGACACGGGGCATGAGCAGGGGGTGGGGGGCAACAGGAGAGAGACACGGGGCATGAGCAGGGGCCGGGGGAACAGGAGACAGACACAGGGCATGAGCGGGGGGTGGGGGGATCAAAAGAGACAGACACGGGGCATGAGCGGGGGGCAACAGGAGAGAGACACAGGGCAGGAGCGGGGGGTGGGGGGCAACAGGAGACAGACACGGGGCATGAGCGGGGGGTGAGGGCAACAGGAGACAGACACGGGGCATGAGCAGGGCGTGAGGGGGAACAGTAGACAGACACAGAGCATGAGCGGGGGGTGGGGAGAACAGGAGACAGACACGGGGCATGAGAGAGGGGTGGGGGGCAACAGGAGACAGACACGGGGCATGAGCGGGGGTCTGGGGCAACAGGAGAGAGACACGGGACATGAGCGGGTGGGGTGAACTGGAGACAGACACGTGGCATGAGCGGGGGGGCAACAGGAGACAGACACAGGGCATGAGTGGGCGGTGGGGGGTACAGGAGACAGACATGGGGCATGAGCAGGGGGTGGGGGGCAACAGGAGAGAGACATGGGGCATGAGCGGGGGTGGGGGGAACAGGAGACAGACACGGGGCATGAGCGGGGGGTGGGGGGCAACAGGAGAGAGACACGGGACATGAGCGGGTGGGGGGAACAGGAGACAGACACGGGGCATGAGCAGGGGGGCAATCGGAGACAGACATGGGGCATGAGCGGAGGGGTGGGGGGGTACAGGAGACAGATATGAGCATGAGCGGGGGGTGGGGGGGTACAGGAGACAGACATGGGGCATGAGCGGGGGTGTGGGGGGCAACAGGAGAGAGACAACGGCATGAGCGCGGAGTGGGGGGGTACAGGAGACAGACACGGGGCATGGGTGGGAGCAAGAGGTGACAGCATGGGGTATGAGTGGGGGGTGGGGGGAACAGGAGACAGACACGGGGCATGAGCGGGGGGTGGAGGGTACAGAAGACAGACACGGGGCATCATGAGCGGGGTAGTGGGGGGCAACAGGAGAGAGACATGGGGCATGAGCGGGGGGTGGTGGGGTACAGGAGACAGACATGGGGCATGAGCAGGGGGTGGGGGGCAACCGGAGAGAGACACAGGGCATGAGCGGGGGGGTGGGGGGCAACAGGAGAGCGACACGGGGCATGAGCGGGGGCCGGGGGGAACAGGAGACAGACACAGGGCATGAGTGGGGGGTGGGGGGAACAAAAGAGACAGACACGGGGCATGAGCGGGGGGTGGGGGGCAACAGGAAAGAGACACAGGGCCGGAGCGAGGGGTGGGCGGCAACAGGAGACAGACACGGGGCATGAGCGGGGGGTGAGGGCAACAGGAGACAGACACAGGGCATGAGCAGGGCGTGGGGGGGAACAGGAGACAGACACAGAGCATGAGCGGGGGGTGGGGAGAACAGGAGACAGACACGGGGCATGAGAGGGGGGTGGGGGGCAACAGGAGACAGACACGGGGCATGAGCGGGGGTGGGGGCAACAGGAGAGAGACACGGGACATGAGCGGGTGGGGGGAACTGGAGACAGACACGGGGCATGAGCGGGGGGCAACAGGAGACAGACACGGGGCATGAGCGGGTGGTGGGGGGTACAGGAGACAGACATGGGGCATGAGCAGGGGGTGGGGGGCAACAGGAGAGAGACACGGGGCATGAGCGGGGGGTGGGGGGAACAGGAGACAGACACGGGGCATGAGCGGGGGGTGGGGGGAACAACAGAGACAGCCACAGGGCATGAGCGGGGGGTGGAGGGCAACAGGAGACAGACACGGGGCATGAGCGGGGGGTGGGGGGCAACAGGAGACAGACACGGGGCATGAGCGGGGGGTGAGGGGCAACAGGAGACATACATGGGGTATGCGCGGGGGGGGCAACAGGAGACAGACACGGGGCATGAGTGGGCGGTGGGGGGCAACAGGAGAGACACGGGGCATGAGCGGGGGTGGGGGGCAACAGGAGAGACACGGGACATGAGCGGGGGTGGGGGGAACAGGAGACAGACACGGGGCATGAGCGAGGGGTGGGGGAACAAGAGACAGACACGGGGCATGAGCGGGGGGTGGGGGGAACAACAGACAGGGGCATGAGCGGGGGGTGGGGAGAACAGACACGGGGCATGAGCGGGGTAGTGGGGGGCAACAGGAGACAGACACGGGGCATGAGCGGGGGGTGGGAGGAACAGGAAAAAGACACGGGCATGAGCAGGGGGTGGGGAGAACAGGAGACAAACACGGGGCATGAGCGGGGGGGTGGGGGGCAACAAGAGAGAGACACGGGGCATGAGCGTGTGGGGGAACAGGAGACAGACACAGGGCATGAGCGAGGGGGTGGGGGGCAACAGGAGACAGACACGGGGCATGAGCGGGGGTGTGGGGGGCAACAGGAGAGAGACACGGGCATGAGCGCGGAGTGGGGGAGGACAGGAGACAGACACAGGATATGAGCAGGGGGTGGGGGGCAACAGGAGAGAGACACAGGGCATGAGCGGGGGTGTGGGGGGGTACAGGAGACAGACACGGGGCATGAGCGGGGGTGGGGGGCAACAGGAGAGAGACACGGGACATGAGCGGGTGGGGGGAACAGGAGACAGACACGGGGCATGAGTAGGGGGGCAATCGGAGACAGACATGGGGCATGAGCGGAGGGGTGGGGGGGTACAGGAGACAGATACGAGCATGAGCGGGGGGTGGGGGGATACAGGAGACAGACACGGGGCATGAGCAGGGGGTGGGGGGCAACAGGAGAGAGACACGGGGCATGAGCAGGGGCCGGGGGAACAGGAGACAGACACAGGGCATGAGCGGGGGGTGGGGGGAACAAAAGAGACAGACACGGGGCATGAGCGGGGGGCAACAGGAGAGAGACACAGGGCAGGAGCGGGGGGTGGGGGGCAACAGGAGACAGACACGGGGCATGAGCGGGGGGTGAGGGCAACAGGAGACAGACACGGGGCATGAGCAGGGCGTGAGGGGGAACAGTAGACAGACACAGAGCATGAGCGGGGGGTGGGGAGAACAGGAGACAGACACGGGGCATGAGAGGGGGGTGGGGGGCAACAGGAGACAGACACGGGGCATGAGCGGGGGTGGGGGGCAACAGGAGAGAGACACGGGACATGAGCGGGTGGGGTGAACTGGAGACAGACACGGGGCATGAGCGGGGGGGCAACAGGAGACAGACACAGGGCATGTGTGGGCGGTGGGGGGTACAGGAGACAGACATGGGGCATGAGCAGGGGGTGGGGGGCAACAGGAGAGAGACACGGGGCATGAGCGGGGGGTGGGGGGAACAGGAGACAGACACGGGGCATGAGCGGGGGGAACAACAGAGACAGACACGGGGCATGAGCGGGGGGTGGAGGGCAACAGGAGACAGACACGGGGCATGAGCGGGGGTGGGGGGAACAGGAGACAGACACGGGGCATGAGCGGGGGGTGGGGGGAACAACAGAGACAGACACGGGGCATGAGCGGGGGGTGGAGGGCAACAGGAGACAGACACGGGGCATGAGCAGGGGGCGGGGGGCAACAGGAGACAGACACAGGGCATGAGCGGGGGGTGAGGGGCAACAGGAGACAGACACAGGGCATGCGCGGGGTGGGGGGCAACAGGAGACAGACACGGGGCATGAGCGGGGAGTGGGGGGCAACAGGAGAGACACGGGGCATGAGCGGGGGTGGGTGGCTACAGGAGAGACACGGGACATGAGCGGGGGTGGGGGGAACAGGAGACAGACACGGGGCATGAGCGGGGCGGTGGGGGGCAACAGGAGACAGACACGGGGCATGAGCGGGGGGTGGGAGGAACAGGAAAAAGACACGGGGCATGAGCAGGGGGTGGGGAGAACAGGAGACAAACACGGGGCATGGGCGGGGGGGCAACAAGAGAGAGACACGGGGCATGAGCGTGTGGGGGAACAGGAGACAGACACGGGGCATGAGCGAGGGGGTGGGGGGCAACAGGAGACAGAAACGGGGCATGAGCGGGGGTGTGGGGGGGAACAGGAGAGAGACACGGGCATGAGTGCGGAGTGGGGGAGTACAGGAGACAGACACGGGGTATGAGCAGGGGGTGGGGGGAAACAGGAGAGAGACATGGGGCATGAGCGGGGGGTGGGGGGGTACAGGAGACAGACATGGGGCATGAGCAGGGGGTGGGGGGCAACCGGAGAGAGACACAGGGCATGAGCGGGGGGGTGGGGGGCAACAGGAGAGAGACACGGGGCATGAGCGGGGGCCGGGGGAACAGGAGACAGACACAGGGCATGAGTGGGGGGTGGGGGGAACAAAAGAGACAGACACGGGGCATGAGCGGGGGGTGGGGGGCAACAGGAGAGAGACACACGGCAGGAGCGAGGGGTGGGCGGCAACAGGAGACAGACACGGGGCATGAGCGGGGGGTGAGGGCAACAGGAGACAGACACAGGGCATGAGCAGGGCAATGGGGGGAACAGGAGACAGACACAGAGCATGAGCGGGGGTGGGGAGAACAGGAGACAGACACGGGGCATGAGAGGGGGGTGGGGGGCAACAGGAGACAGACACGGGGCATGAGCGGGGGTGGGGGCAACAGGAGAGAGACACGGGACATGAGCGGGTGGGGGAACTGGAGACAGACATGGGGCATGAGCGGGTGGTGGGGGGTACAGGAGACAGACATGGGGCATGAGCAGGGGGTGGGGGGCAACAGGAGAGAGACACGGGGCATGAGCGGGGGGTGGGGGGAACAGGAGACAGACACGGGGCATGAGCGGGGGGTGGGGGGAACAACAGAGACAGACACGGGGCATGAGCGGGGGGTGGAGGGCAACAGGTGACAGACACGGGGCATGAGCGGGGGGTGGGGGCAACAGGAGACAGACACGGGGCATGAGCGGGGGGTGAGGGGCAACAGGAGACATACATGGGGCATGCGCAGGGTGGGGGGCAACAGGAGACAGACACGGGGCATGAGCGGGGAGTGGGGGACAACAGGAGAGACACGGGGTATGAGCGGGGGTGGGGGGCAACAGGAGAGACACGGGACATGAGCGGGGGTGGGGGGAACAGGAGACAGACACGGGGCATGAGCGAGGGGTGGGGGGAACAAGAGACAGACAGGGGGCATGAGCAGGGGGTGGGGGGAACAACAGACAGGGGCATGAGCGGGGGGTGGGGAGAACAGACACGGGGCATGAGCGGGGCGGTGGGGGGCAACAGGAGACAGACACGGGGCATGAGCGGGGGTGGGAGGAACAGGAAAAAGACACGGGGCATGAGCAGGGGGTGGAGAGAACAGGAGACAGACACGGGGCATGAGCGAGGGGGTGGGGGGCAACAGGAGACAGACACAGGGCATGAGCGGGGGTGTGGGGGGCAACAGGAGAGAGACACGGGCATGAGCGTGGAGTGGGGGAGTACAGGAGACAGACACAGGATATGAGCAGGGGGCGGGGGGCAACAGGAGAGAGACACAGGGCATGAGCGGGGGCGTGGGGGGGTACAGGAGACAGACACAGGGCATGAGCGGGGGTGGGGGGCAACAGGAGAGAGACACGGGACATGAGCGGGTGGGGGGAACAGGAGACAGACACGGGGCATGAGTAGGGGGGGCAATCGGAGAAAGACATGGGGCATGAGCGGAGGGGTGGGGGGTACAGGAGACAGATACGAGCATGAGCGGGGGGTGGGGGGGTACAGGAGACAGACACGGGGCATGAGCAGGGGGTGGGGGGCAACAGGAGAGAGACACAGGGCATGAGCAGGGGCCGGGGGGAACAGGAGACAGACACAGGGCATGAGCGGGGGGTGGGGGGGAACAAAAGAGACAGACACGGGGCATGAGCGGGGGGCAACAGGAGAGAGACACAGGGCAGGAGCGGGGGGTGGGGGGCAACAGGAGACAGACACGGGGCATGAGCGGGGGGTGAGGGGGAACAGTAGACAGACACAGAGCATGAGCGGGGGGTGGGGAGAACAGGAGACAGACACGGGGCATGAGAGAGGGGTGGGGGGCAACAGGAGACAGACACGGGGCATGAGCGGGGGTCTGGGGCAACAGGAGAGAGACACGGGACATGAGCGGGTGGGGTGAACTGGAGACAGACACGGGGCATGAGCGGGGGGGCAACAGGAGACAGACACAGGGCATGAGTGGGCGGTGGGGGGTACAGGAGACAGACATGGGGCATGAGCAGGGGGTGGGGGGCAACAGGAGAGAGACACGGGGCATGAGCGGGGGTGGGGGGAACAGGAGACAGACACGGGGCATGAGCGGGGGGTGGGGGGCAACAGGAGAGAGACACAGGACATGAGCGGGTGGGGGGAACAGGAGACAGACACGGGGCATGAGCAGGGGGGGCAATCGGAGACAGACATGGGGCATGAGCGGAGGGGTGGGGGGGTACAGGAGACAGATATGAGCATGAGCGGGGGGTGGGGGGGTACAGGAGACAGACATGGGGCATGAGCGGGGGTGTGGGGGGCAACAGGAGAGAGACAACGGCATGAGCGCGGAGTGGGGGGGTACAGGAGACAGACACGGGGCATGGGTGGGAGCAAGAGGTGACAGCATGGGGCATGAGTGGGGGGTGGGGGGAACAGGAGACAGACACGGGGCATGAGCGGGGGGTGGAGGGTACAGAAGACAGACACGGGGCATCATGAGCGGGGTAGTGGGGGGCAACAGGAGAGAGACATGGGGCATGAGCGGGGGGTGGGGGGGTACAGGAGACAGACATGGGGCATGAGCAGGGGGTGGGGGGCAACCGGAGAGAGACACAGGGCATGAGCGGGGGGGTGGGGGGCAACAGGAGAGCGACACGGGGCATGAGCGGGGGCCGGGGGGAACAGGAGACAGACACAGGGCATGAGTGGGGGGTGGGGGGAACAAAAGAGACATACACGGGGCATGAGCGGGGGGTGGGGGGCAACAGGAAAGAGACACAGGGCAGGAGCGAGGGGTGGGCGGCAACAGGAGACAGACACGGGGCATGAGCGGGGGGTGAGGGCAACAGGAGACATACACAGGGCATGAGCAGGGTGTGGGGGGGAACAGGAGACAGACACAGAGCATGAGCGGGGGGTGGGGAGAACAGGAGACAGACACGGGGCATGAGAGGGGGGTGGGGGGCAACAGGAGACAGACACGGGGCATGAGCGGGGGTGGGGGCAACAGGAGAGAGACACGGGACATGAGCGGGTGGGGGGAACTGGAGACAGACACGGGGCATGAGCGGGGGGCAACAGGAGACAGACACGGGGCATGAGCGGGTGGTGGGGGGTACAGGAGACAGACATGGGGCATGAGCAGGGGGTGGGGGGCAACAGGAGAGAGACACGGGGCATGAGCGGGGGGTGGGGGGAACAGGAGACAGACACGGGGCATGAGCGGGGGGTGGGGGGAACAACAGAGACAGCCACAGGGCATGAGCGGGGGGTGGAGGGCAACAGGAGACAGACACGGGGCATGAGCGGGGGGTGGGGGGCAACAGGGGACAGACACGGGGCATGAGCGGGGGGTGAGGGGCAACAGGAGACATACATGGGGCATGCGCGGGGGGGGCAACAGGAGACAGACACGGGGCATGAGTGGGCGGTGGGGGGCAACAGGAGAGACACGGGGCATGAGCGGGGGTGGGGGGCAACAGGAGAGACACGGGACATGAGCGGGGGTGGGGGGAACAGGAGACAGACACGGGGCATGAGCGAGGGGTGGGGGAACAAGAGACAGACACGGGGCATGAGCGGGGGGTGGGGGGAACAACAGACAGGGGCATGAGCGGGGGGTGGGGAGAACAGACACGGGGCATGAGCGGGGCGGTGGGGGGCAACAGGAGACAGACACGGGGCATGAGCGGGGGGTGGGAGGAACAGGAAAAAGACACGGGCATGAGCAGGGGGTGGGGAGAACAGGAGACAAACACGGGGCATGAGCGGGAGGGTGGGGGGCAACAAGAGAGAGACACGGGGCATGAGCGTGTGGGGGAACAGGAGACAGACACAGGGCATGAGCGAGGGGGTGGGGGGCAACAGGAGAGAGACACATGGCATGAGCGGGGGCGTGGGGGGGTACAGGAGACAGACACGGGGCATGAGCGGGGGTGGGGGGCAACAGGAGAGAGACACGGGACATGAGCGGGTGGGGGGAACAGGAGACAGACACGGGGCATGAGTAGGGGGCAATCGGAGACAGACATGGGGCATGAGCGGAGGGGTGGGGGGGTACAGGAGACAGATACGAGCATGAGCGGGGGGTGGGGGGATACAGGAGACAGACACGGGGCATGAGCAGGGGGTGGGGGGCAACAGGAGAGAGACACGGGGCATGAGCAGGGGCCGGGGGAACAGGAGACAGACACAGGGCATGAGCGGGGGGTGGGGGGAACAAAAGAGACAGACACGGGGCATGAGCGGGGGGCAACAGGAGAGAGACACAGGGCAGGAGCGGGGGGTGGGGGGCAACAGGAGACAGACACGGGGCATGAGCGGGGGGTGAGGGCAACAGGAGACAGACACGGGGCATGAGCAGGGCGTGAGGGGGAACAGTAGACAGACACAGAGCATGAGCGGGGGGTGGGGAGAACAGGAGACAGACACGGGGCATGAGAGGGGGGTGGGGGGCAACAGGAGACAGACACGGGGCATGAGCGGGGGTGGGGGGCAACAGGAGAGAGACACGGGACATGAGCGGGTGGGGTGAACTGGAGACAGACACGGGGCATGAGCGGGGGGGCAACAGGAGACAGACACAGGGCATGTGTGGGCGGTGGGGGGTACAGGAGACAGACATGGGGCATGAGCAGGGGGTGGGGGGCAACAGGAGAGAGACACGGGGCATGAGCGGGGGGTGGGGGGAACAGGAGACAGACACGGGGCATGAGCGGGGGGAACAACAGAGACAGACACGGGGCATGAGCGGGGGGTGGAGGGCAACAGGAGACAGACACGGGGCATGAGCGGGGGTGGGGGGAACAGGAGACAGACACGGGGCATGAGCGGGGGGTGGGGGGAACAACAGAGACAGACACGGGGCATGAGCGGGGGGTGGAGGGCAACAGGAGACAGACACGGGGCATGAGCAGGGGGTGGGGGGCAACAGGAGACAGACGCAGGGCATGAGCGGGGGGTGAGGGGCAACAGGAGACAGACACAGGGCATGCGCGGGGTGGGGGGCAACAGGAGACAGACACGGGGCATGAGCGGGGAGTGGGGGGCAACAGGAGAGACACGGGGCATGAGCGGGGGTGGGTGGCTACAGGAGAGACACGGGACATGAGCGGGGGTGGGGGGAACAGGAGACAGACACGGGGCATGAGCGGGGCGGTGGGGGGCAACAGGAGACAGACACGGGGCATGAGCGGGGGGTGGGAGGAACAGGAAAAAGACACGGGGCATGAGCAGGGGGTGGGGAGAACAGGAGACAAACACGGGGCATGAGCGGGGGGGCAACAAGAGAGAGACACGGGGCATGAGCGTGTGGGGGAACAGGAGACAGACACGGGGCATGAGCGAGGGGGTGGGGGGCAACAGGAGACAGAAACGGGGCATGAGCGGGGGTGTGGGGGGAACAGGAGAGAGACACGGGCATGAGTGCGGAGTGGGGGAGTACAGGAGACAGACACGGGGTATGAGCAGGGGGTGGGGGGAAACAGGAGAGAGACATGGGGCATGAGCGGGGGGTGGGGGGGTACAGGAGACAGACATGGGGCATGAGCAGGGGGTGGGGGGCAACCGGAGAGAGACACAGGGCATGAGGGGGGGGTGGGGGGCAACAGGAGAGAGACACGGGGCATGAGCGGGGGCCGGGGGGAACAGGAGACAGACACAGGGCATGAGTGGGGGGTGGGGGGAACAAAAGAGACAGACACGGGGCATGAGCGGGGGGTGGGGGGCAACAGGAGAGAGACACACGGCAGGAGCGAGGGGTGGGCGGCAACAGGAGACAGACACGGGGCATGAGCGGGGGGTGAGGGCAACAGGAGACAGACACAGGGCATGAGCAGGGCAATGGGGGGAACAGGAGACAGACACAGAGCATGAGCGGGGGGTGGGGAGAACCGGAGACAGACACGGGGCATGAGAGGGGGGTGGGGGGCAACAGGAGACAGACACGGGGCATGAGCGGGGGTGGGGGCAACAGGAGAGAGACACGGGACATGAGCGGGTGGAGGAACTGGAGACAGACATGGGGCATGAGCGGGTGGTGGGGGGTACAGGAGACAGACATGGGGCATGAGCAGGGGGTGGGGGGCAACAGGAGAGAGACACGGGGCATGAGCGGGGGGTGGGGGGAACAGGAGACAGACAAGGGGCATGAGCGGGGGGTGGGGGGAACAACAGAGACAGACACGGGGCATGAGCGGGGGGTGGAGGGCAACAGGTGACAGACACGGGGCATGAGCGGGGGGTGGGGGCAACAGGAGACAGACACGGGGCATGAGCGGGGGGTGAGGGGCAACAGGAGACATACATGGGGCATGCGCAGGGTGGGGGGCAACAGGAGACAGACACGGGGCATGAGCGGGGGGTGGGGGACAACAGGAGAGACACGGGGCATGAGCGGGGGTGGGGGGCAACAGGAGAGACACGGGACATGAGCGGGGGTGGGGGGAACAGGAGACAGACACGGGGCATGAGCGAGGGGTGGGGGGAACAAGAGACAGACAGGGGGCATGAGCAGGGGGTGGGGGGAACAACAGACAGGGGCATGAGCGGGGGGTGGGGAGAACAGACACAGGGCATGAGCGGGGCGGTGGGGGGCAACAGGAGACAGACACGGGGCATGAGCGGGGGGTGGGAGGAACAGGAAAAAGACACGGGGCATGAGCAGGGGGTGGAGAGAACAGGAGACAAACACGGGGCATGAGCGGGGGGGTGGGGGGCAACAAGAGAGAGACACGGGGCATGAGCGTGTGGGGGAACAGGAGACAGACACGGGGCATGAGCGAGGGGGTGGGGGGCAACAGGAGACAGACACAGGGCATGAGCGGGGGTGTGGGGGGCAACAGGAGAGAGACACGGGCATGAGCGCGGAGTGGGGGAGTACAGGAGACAGACACAGGATATGAGCAGGGGGCGGGGGGCAACAGGAGAGAGACACAGGGCATGAGCGGGGGCGTGGGGTGGTACAGGAGACAGACACGGGGCATGAGCGGGGGTGGGGGGCAACAGGAGAGAGACACGGGACATGAGCGGGTGGGGGGAACAGGAGACAGACACGGGGCATGAGTAGGGGGGGCAATCGGAGAAAGACATGGGGCATGAGCGGAGGGGTGGGGGGGTACAGGAGACAGATACGAGCATGAGCGGGGGGTGGGGGGGTACAGGAGACAGACACGGGGCATGAGCAGGGGGTGGGGGCAACAGGAGAGAGACACAGGGCATGAGCAGGGGCCGGGGGGAACAGGAGACAGACACAGGGCATGAGCGGGGGGTGGGGGGGAACAAAAGAGACAGACACGGGGCATGAGCGGGGGGCAACAGGAGAGAGACACAGGGCAGGAGCGGGGGGTGGGGGGCAACAGGAGACAGACACGGGGCATGAGCGGGGGGTGAGGGCAACAGGAGACAGACACGGGGCATGAGCAGGGCGTGAGGGGGAACAGTAGACAGACACAGAGCATGAGCGGGGGGTGGGGAGAACAGGAGACAGACACGGGGCATGAGGGGGGGGTGGGGGGCAACAGGAGACAGACACGGGGCATGAGCGGGGGTGGGGGGCAACAGGAGAGAGACACGGGACATGAGCGGGTGGGGGGAACTGCAGACAGACACGGGGCATGAGCGGGGGGGCAACAGGAGACAGACACGGGGCATGAGCGGGCGGTGGGGGGTACAGGAGACAGACATGGGGCATGAGCAGGGGGTGGGGGGCAACAGGAGAGAGACACGGGGCATGAGCGGGGGGTGGGGGGAACAGGAGACAGACACGGGGCATGAGCGGGGGGTGGGGGGAACAACAGAGACAGACACGGGGCATGAGCGGGGGGTGGGGGGAACAGGAGACAGACACGGGGCATGAGCAGGGGGTGGGGGGAACACCAGTGACAGACACGGGGCATGAGCGGGGGGTGGAGGGCAACAGGAGACAGACACGGGGCATGAGCAGGGGGTGGGGGGCAACAGGAGACAGACACGGGGCATGAGCGGGGGTGAGGGGCAACAGGAGACAGACACAGGGCATGCCGGGGTGGGGGGCAACAGGAGACAGACACGGGGCATGAGCGGGGAGTGGGGGGCAACAGGAGAGACACGGGGCATGAGCGGGGGTGGGTGGCAACAGGAGAGACACGGGACATGAGCGGGGGTGGGGGGAACAGGAGACAGACACGGGGCATGAGCGAGGGGTGGGGGGAACAAGAGACAGACACGGGGCATGAGCGGGGGGTGGGGGGAACAACAGACACGGGCATGAGCAGGGGGTGGGGAGAACAGACACGGGGCATGAGCGGGGCGGTGGGGGGCAACAGGAGAGAGACACGGGACATGAGCGGGTGGGGGGAATCGGAGACAGACATGGGGCATGAGCGGAGGGGTGGGGGGTACAGGAGACAGATACGAGCATGAGCGGGGGTGGGGGGGTACAGGAGACAGACACGGGGCATGAGCAGGGGGTGGGGGGCAACATGAGAGAGACACGGGGCATGAGCGGGGGCGGGGGGAACAGGAGACAGACATAGGGCATGAGCGGGGGGTGGGGGGAACAAAAGAGACAGACACGGGGCATGAGCGGGGGGTGGGGGGCAACAGCAGAGAGACACAGGGCAGGAGCAGGGGGTGGGGGGCAACAGGAGACAGACACGGGGCATTAGCTGGGGTGAGGGCAACAGGAGACAGACACGGGGCATGAGCAGGGGGTGGGGGGCAACAGGAGACAGACACGGAGCATGAGCGGGGTGTGGGGAGAACAGGAGACAGACACGGGCCATGAGAGGGGGGTGGGGGGCAACAGGAGACAGCCACGGGGCATGAGCGGGGGGTGCGGGGCAACAGGAGAGAGACACGGGAATGAGCGGGTGGGGGGAACCGGAGACAGCAGACACGGGGCATGAGCGGGGGGGCAACAGGAGACAGACATGGGGCATGAGTGGGGGGCAACAGGAGACAGACACGGGGCATGAGCGGGGGGGTGGGGGGAACAGGAGACAGACACGGGGCATGAGCGGGGGTGGGGGAACAACAAAGACAGACACGGGGCATGAGCGGCGGGTGGAGGGCAACAGGAGACCGACACGGGGCATGAGCGGGGGGTGGAGGGCAACAGGAGACAGACACGGGGCATGAGCGGGGGGTGAGGGGCAACAGGAGACAGATACGGGGCATGGACGGGGGGTGGAGGGCAACAGGAGACAGACACGTGGCATGAGTTGGTGGTGGGGGCAACAGGAGAGACACGGTGCATGAGCGGGGGTGGGGGACAACAGGAGAGACACGGGACATGAGCGGGGGTGGGGGGAACAGGAGACAGACATGGGGCATGAGCGAGGGGTGGGGGGAACAGGAGAAAGACACGGGGCATGAGCGCGGTGTGGGGGGAACAACAGACACGGGCATGAGCGGGGGGTGGGGAGAGCAGACACGGGGCATGAGCGGGTCTGTGGGGGGCAACAGGAGACAGACACGGGGCATGAGCGGGGGGTGGGAGGAACAGGAAAAAGACACAGGACATGAGCAGGGGGTTGGGAGAACAGGAGACAAACACGGGGCATGAGCGGGGGGTGGGGGGCAACAAGAGAGAGACACGGGGCATGAGCGTGTGGGGAGAACAGGAGACAGACACGGGGCATGAGCGGGGGGTGAGGGCAACAGGAGACAGACACGGGGCATGAGCAGGGCGTGAGGGGGAACAGTAGACAGACACAGAGCATGAGCGGGGGATGGGGAGAACAGGAGACAGACACGGGGCATGAGGGGGGGGTGGGGGGCAACAGGAGACAGACACGGGGCATGAGCGGGGGTGGGGGGCAACAGGAGAGACACGGGACATGAGCGGGTGGGGGGAACTGGAGACAGACACGGGGCATGAGCGGGGGGGCAACAGGAGACAGACACGGGCATGAGCGGGCGGTGGGGGGTACAGGAGACAGACATGGGGCATGAGCAGGGGGTGGGGGGCAACAGGAGAGAGACACGGGGCATGAGCGGGGGGTGGGGGGAACAGGAGACAGACACGGGGCATGAGCGGGGGGTGGGGGGAACAACAGAGACAGACACGGGGCATGAGCGGGGGGTGGGGGGAACAGGAGACAGACACGGGGCATTAGCAGGGGGTGGGGGGAACACCAGTGACAGACACGGGGCATGAGCGGGGGGTGGAGGGCAACAGGAGACAGACACGGGGCATGAGCAGGGGGTGGGGGGCAACAGGAGACAGACACGGGGCATGAGCGGGGGTGAGGGGCAACAGGAGACAGACACAGGGCATGCCGGGGTGGGGGGCAACAGGAGACAGACACGGGGCATGAGCGGGGAGTGGGGGGCAACAGGAGAGACACGGGGCATGAGCGGGGGTGGGTGGCAACAGGAGAGACACGGGACATGAGCGGGGGTGGGGGGAACAGGAGACAGACACGGGGCATGAGCGAGGGGTGGGGGGAACAAGAGACAGACACGGGGCATGAGCGGGGGGTGGGGGGAACAACAGACACGGGCATGAGCAGGGGGTGGGGAGAACAGACACGGGGCATGAGCGGGGCGGTGGGGGGCAACAGGAGAGAGACACGGGACATGAGCGGGTGGGGGGAATCGGAGACAGACATGGGGCATGAGCGGAGGGGTGGGGGGTACAGGAGACAGATACGAGCATGAGCGGGGGTGGGGGGGTACAGGAGACAGACACGGGGCATGAGCAGGGGGTGGGGGGCAACATGAGAGAGACACGGGGCATGAGCGGGGGCGGGGGGAACAGGAGACAGACATAGGGCATGAGCGGGGGGTGGGGGGAACAAAAGAGACAGACACGGGGCATGAGCGGGGGGTGGGGGGCAACAGCAGAGAGACACAGGGCAGGAGCAGGGGGTGGGGGGCAACAGGAGACAGACACGGGGCATTAGCTGGGGTGAGGGCAACAGGAGACAGACACGGGGCATGAGCAGGGGGTGGGGGGCAACAGGAGACAGACACGGAGCATGAGCGGGGTGTGGGGAGAACAGGAGACAGACACGGGCCATGAGAGGGGGGTGGGGGGCAACAGGAGACAGCCACGGGGCATGAGCGGGGGGTGCGGGGCAACAGGAGAGAGACACGGGAATGAGCGGGTGGGGGGAACCGGAGACAGCAGACACGGGGCATGAGCGGGGGGGCAACAGGAGACAGACATGGGGCATGAGTGGGGGGCAACAGGAGACAGACACGGGGCATGAGCGGGGGGGTGGGGGGAACAGGAGACAGACACGGGGCATGAGCGGGGGTGGGGGAACAACAAAGACAGACACGGGGCATGAGCGGCGGGTGGAGGGCAACAGGAGACCGACACGGGGCATGAGCGGGGGGTGGAGGGCAACAGGAGACAGACACGGGGCATGAGCGGGGGGTGAGGGGCAACAGGAGACAGATACGGGGCATGGACGGGGGGTGGAGGGCAACAGGAGACAGACACGTGGCATGAGTTGGTGGTGGGGGCAACAGGAGAGACACGGTGCATGAGCGGGGGTGGGGGACAACAGGAGAGACACGGGACATGAGCGGGGGTGGGGGGAACAGGAGACAGACATGGGGCATGAGCGAGGGGTGGGGGGAACAGGAGAAAGACACGGGGCATGAGCGCGGTGTGGGGGGAACAACAGACACGGGCATGAGCGGGGGGTGGGGAGAGCAGACACGGGGCATGAGCGGGTCTGTGGGGGGCAACAGGAGACAGACACGGGGCATGAGCGGGGGGTGGGAGGAACAGGAAAAAGACACAGGACATGAGCAGGGGGTTGGGAGAACAGGAGACAAACACGGGGCATGAGCGGGGGGTGGGGGGCAACAAGAGAGAGACACGGGGCATGAGCGTGTGGGGAGAACAGGAGACAGACACCGGGTATGAGCGGGTGGGGGAACAGGAGACAGACACGGGGCATGAACGGGAGGGGTGGGGGGAAACAGGAGATAGACACGGGGCATGAGCGCGGTGTGGGGGGAACAACAGACACGGGCATGAGCGGGGGGTGGGGAGAGCAGACACGGGGCATGAGCGGGTGGGGAGAACAGGAGACAGACACGGGGTATGAGCGGGTGGGGGGAACAGGACACAGACATGGGGCATGAGCGGGGTGTGGAGAGAACAGGAGACATACACGGGGCATGAGTGGGGGGAACAGAAGACAGACATGGGGCATGAGCGGGGCGTGTGGGAAGGGGAGAGAGACATACGGGGCAAGATCGGGGGTGGGCGGGAGGGGGAAAGAGACACGGGCCAAGATCGGGGTTGGGCGGGAGGGGGAAAGAGACACGGGGCAAGAGCAGGGGTGGGTGGGAGGGGGAAATAGACACGGGGCAAGAGCGGGGGTGGGCGGGAGGGGCAAAGAGACATGGGGCAAGAGCGGGGGTGGGCGGGAGGTTAAAAGAGACACAGGGCAAGAGCGGGGGTGGGCAGGAGGGGGAAAGAGACACGGGGCAAGAGCGGGGGTGGGCGGGAGGGGGAAAGAGACATGGGGCAAGAGCGGGGGTGGGCGGGAGGGGGAAAGAGACACGGGGCAAGAGAGTGGGTGGGCGGGAGGGGGAAAGAGACAAGGGGAAAGAGCGGGGGTGGGCGTGAGGGGAGAGACAAGCGGGGCATGAGCGGGGGTGGGCAGAAGGGGGAGAGACACACAGGGCATGAGCGGGGGGTGGGCGGGAGGGGGAGAGACACACGGGGCATGGGTGGGGGAGGGAGAGAGAGACACATGGGGCATGAGCGGGGGTTGGGCGGGAGGGGGAGAGACACACGGGGCATGAGTGGGGGTGGGGGGAGGGAGAGAGACACACGGGACATGAGTGGAGGGTGGGCGGTGGGTGGGGAGATACACACGGACATGAGCGGGGGTGGGCGGGAGGGGGAGAGACACATGGGGCATGAGCGGGGGGTGGGTGGCGGTTGGGGAGAGACACACGGACATGAGCGGGGGTGGGGAGAAACATACGGACATGAGCGGGGGGTGGGCGGGAGGGGGAAAGAGACATGGGGCAAGAGCGGGGTTGGGCGGGAGGGGGAAAGAGACACAGGGCAAGAGCGGGGGTGGGCGGGAGGGGGAAAGAGACAAGGGGAAAGAGCGGGGGTGGGCGGGAGGGGAGAGACAAGCGGGGCATGAGCGGGGGTGGGCGGGAGGGGGAGAGACACACGGGGCATGAGCGGGGGTGGGCGGGAGGGGGAGAGACACACGGGGCATGGGTGGGGGTGAGGGAGAGAGACACACGGGTCATGAGTGGGGGGTGGGGGAAGGTAAGAGAGACACATGGGGCATGAGCGGGGGGTGGGCGGGAGGGGGAGAGACACACGGGGCATGAGCGGGGGTGGGGGGAGGGAGAGAGACACACGGGACATGAGTGGAGGGTGGGCGGCGGGTGGGGAGATACACACGGACATGAGTGGGGGTGGGCGGGAGGGGGAGAGACACATGGGGCATGAGCGGGGGCTGGGCGGCGGTTGGGGAGAGACACACGGACATGAGCGGGGGTGGGGAGAGACACACGGACATGAGCGGGGGGTGGGCGGCGGGTGGGGAGAGACGCACGGACATGAGCGGGCGGCGGGTGGGGAGAAACACACAGACATGAGCAGCGGGTGGTAGAGACACACGGGGGTGGGAGAGACACACGGGGCAAGAGCGGGGGGTGGGCGGTTGGGAGAGACGAGCGGGGCGCGAGCAGGGCATGAGCGGGGGGTGGGCGGGAGGGAGAAAGACACACGGACATGACCGGGGGGTGGGCGGGAGGGAGAAAGACACACGGACATGAGCGGGGGGTGGGCGGGAGGTCGAACGACACACGGACATGAGCGGGGGGTGGGAGGAACAGGAGACAGACACGGGCATGAGCGGGGGTGGGGGACTTAGTGTGCAGGCGGGATACAAAGCCTCTCATGCGAGGAACAAAGATGGCGGGCGGCTCTGAAGCCAGACGCACTGCACGCTTTCACGCATCCAATGAGAGAGCACGTCAGATGTCCGCGGACATCACGCAAGCTGCTTGCCCAATCACCGTCCTGTCTGCGGAGCGAACAGGGAAGTGCGTCCGCGAAGCGAACACAGATATCACTAATTTTTTTCACTTACATTTTTGTCATTTTTTTAAAAACTACTGGACGGATTTACACCAAATAAAGCAAAGCACGTTTTCGGGACCAAGCCGCCGCTCCTGCCGCTAATTTGGTGTAAATCCGTCCAGCGGTTTGGGCTGTAGGCGTGAGCAAAGTTTTTTCCCATTATGTCTATTGGAAAAAAAAGTTTTGGGACCCCCCTATAACTTTGCCCCCCCCTGGACGAATCCTCACCAAACTTTGCAAAGAAATTCGGAGTGACCCAAATACTTTTTTTGCAAAGTTTGGTGAGGATCCGTCTAGGGAGAGCGAAGTTATAAGCCACCCAAAAAGTGCTCTTCCTATGGAAACAGCAACTTAACCATAACTACATGGCCACTAGCGTGGCCATGTAATATATGTATATATATATATTCAGTGAAAAAAACTTTGTTAAAGGGACGTTATGGTTAAGTTGCGCTACTAAAAACCTATGAAATTCAGTGAAAAAACTTTGTTAAAGGGACGTTATGGTTCCAAGTAAAACCGAAAAACCCTTGAAATTCGCCAGTTATGATAAGCTAAGCAACCATAACTCGTGCCACCACCGTGCACTGCTAAGACTAACACCCAGGACATCAAAGATGACATCACAAATGTCATTGAACGTTTTGATGAGATTTCCATCCCTTCTTCACCTAATACCAATCATGTTGAAACCCCAAATTCTTTTTTTAAAAACAATAAAAGTGTCCGCGGACAGTGCGAGTGTTCTGAAATGTTCGTACATAAGCGAAAATGGAGGTGTCCTGAAGAACACCACACCTGTTCGTACTGTTCATACTGTTCGTACTGTTCGCTAGCAAGTTGAAACTGTTCTAAGAACACACGTGGTGTCCTGAAATGTTCGTTAAGAAACAAAAATTAAAGTGTTCTAAAGAACACTGTATCTGTCCGTAATGTTCGCTATCAACTTAAAACTGTCCTAAGAACACAATTGGTGTCCTGAAATGTTCGTAAATAAACAAAAATGATGTGTTCTGAACAACAGTACAACCCTTAACGCCTGATTCCAAGGTCCCTTTGCGGGATGGTGATTTTAACGCCTGCTTTTTGCAGGCGTTAAAACCCATGCCACAAAGGGACCTTGGTGCTAATTACGCCACTGTAATTTACGGTGGCTTAATTAGCGCCTTTCCCCATTCCCATTATGCCCTATGGGGCAAAAATGGGAATGGGGAAGGGTAAAATGGGAAATGGGGATTTACCGCCCCACTCACCGTGGAATGGGGCGGTAAATCCGCCACCCACCATGGTGTAAACGTAGTTTACACCATGGTGGTAAGGGTACGACCCAGGTGGTAAGGCTCGTGTGAACCATGTTACCTGCAATGAGTGCAAAATGATACTCAGTCGCGGGAAGCACAGTAACTATATCTTTGGGACCACTACTATGAAGCGACACCTGAGCTCATTTCACTCTGGGGCTATTCGCAGGGTTGTACCTTGCGAAGGACGTAGCAGGTTGATTTCCTCTACTTCATCCTCTGTTTCTGATCCTGCAACCACAAGGACCACCTCTGTGGGACAGCGTCTTTCTCAAGCTGCCTCACAGGCCATACAGAATGCTGATGACCCTTACCTTTCAAGGGTCACAGTTGTATGTATGTACTGTGACACAGTACTCTGCAGGGGGGAGCGACTTCGGAGTGCTTTTGAGATTATGGTCTCAGAGCACGAGAAGACCTGCTCACTTCCCACATAAAACCCACTCTACATCTTCCTCTCTCAGCTCGCCCTTTCTTATCCCTGTGGTTGGTGTCCCCCCCTTTACCCTCCTTTACCCTCCTCTCCTAGTGTGTCGTGTCTGAAAAACCAAAATAAATACAAAATTACAAAAATAAAAAAAAATAAGGCTCTTTTCAGAGCCGCCTTTCCCAGTAAAAAATATAGAAGTGAAAATAAATGAAGCAGGGCTCTTTGTATTTTTTAGAAGTCCGCGGACAGTTCGCAAACATTAAAAAAACTGGGTTGCTACTCCATCACAAACATTGTAATTTTCTCTGGAAAGAAGTGGTGGCTCTGAAAAGAGCCTTTGGGTGGTGTTTGTAAGTCAAAAATTGTAAATGCTTAACATCTACTTCAAAATTGTTGTTGTAATTCCAAAAAAGGTCGCAATGCATTTTGTACATTTCTCAGAAAAATCTGATTGCCAGCATAAGTAAGATGGACTCCATCTCTGCGAAAAATGTATGTACTACAAAACATAATATTTTCATTGTGAAAAGAAGACATGCCAAAATCTCTTTGAAAGCCACAAACAGCCTTATTAACATGGTGCCTTGCTTTTTCCATTTGTGGACCAAATGAAGAAGAACGAAGCCACATTTGTCTCTGCGCAATCCGTGAAAATATCACTTGAGAATTAGGAAACATGTCCATAACCTTCCTAAATCCTTCTTTCATAGCAAATTGCAAACAAATTCCAGTCACATGTCCTAAACTGTTCCCTCCACAATGAATTACAATTATGTCTGGATGTTGCTCTGTCTCCAAAGTAGCACAGAGAGGTAGCAAGTCCAACCACTTCATTCCACGTACTCCATGCCAGTGTACTTCCACAAGTGGGAATCCAAGATCTACAGCTACTCCACAGCTTTCTGCATGCACCTTCAACCAATGTATCCACGAATCTCCTAAAATCCAAACAATCTGTTTTCTGAAACACACAGCCATAGCTATCTTTTCTTCTCTCAGCAAAAAGAGTATCTGAGAAAATCTCTCCTGGCACAACACACCCACCAAACTTTCCTGACCAATCCCTTTCAGTGCTTATTCTCATTTGCATGACTTATGAACCCAAAAATCCCCGGATGTAACTCCTGATGTTCGCGAACTACCGCCATGTCCGCGGACATATCGTAACATGAACAGCCCTTCTACCATTTCCACTACACTCTCTCTGCCATTCCCTCATTGGATGTACCTCAAAAATCAAATGACCATGCACCAATCACATTCAAGACCTCTACATTTAACTGCATCATCATAGATCAGCACTGCAAATGTACTCTGAATCTCTCTGAGTACAAGTGTCATATCATTGGCAAGCAGCATCTACCAGAAATACTGTACAAGTCTTCAAGATTTCTACTTGCAGCTCAATGCATATCCATATGCATGAACACAAACTTCAGGTATGCATATTTTCTGTATAGTAGATGAACACATTTTCAAACAGACTTTTACCTTGTAAAATCTGTAAAATGAATTTACTGTACTTTTTTCAATTTCCTAAAATCAACTATCACTTATAAACCTTTATACTTTTTACTTTCTTTATACACACACACTCAAATCATGTTAAACTAACATTTTTTTAAATGAAATATATAGACTACATATATTCAAACAAAATTGCATGCAAACACAATCTATGTTTAAATCTTTATAAAAATACTTATACAATTTCATATTTTTTGTTTTTATTTATTTATTTACTTAATTACTTTAAATTAGACATGACATTGAGGCGCTATTACCTAGAACAGTTTACTTACAGAAATAGTGGTATTCACTAATATATTATAAATTTCACAAGACATAGTAAAGATATTTTTTTTTGCTACAGTTAGTCATTCAATACAATTTGTTCATTAAGAACATATCATATGTACTGAACTGATGCAATGTATCTTATGTAAATAAATTAGTTTAATGGTTTTACAGAAGGCACTGAGGATGTCAATTAAATAAATCAATATCTAAATTAAAAACACTGCTATATACAAACAAAGTTACTAATTTGAAGCTTTTACAATTGCAGTGAAGACCAGTTTCCTGAAAAGAAGCAGCCGAATTCGAAGAAGAAAGAAAAACTAAGAAGTTACCTGTTAATTTAAAAAAAAAAGTAAGTAAAATTTCACCATAATATTTGTATTATTAATGAAATATACTATAACATTAATACGATCTATTTTGGTTTCTAAAAATAATGTGGAGGATCCCATCCGAGGAGCTGGAGCTCACTCACGAGGCCCCGACACTGCAGGAGCAGCGGGCCTGGCCAGGAATCCATCCGGAAGCAGATGCCGAATTCCGGTAAGCGCTACCTCACTGTGCATTCTTTGTGCTCGAATCTTGGAACTCGCTGCACATTCTCCTACAACTGCACCTTGATGCCCCACTAAGAGGCCAAGTAGCCCTGCACTAGCCCTGCACTGAGAAGTGCAATTTACTGCCCTAACTACAGCCTCTGGCACACGAGGTACCCCTCCCAAAGATGGCCGCCGCACTCTAGGCGAATTCGAGTGGTGCCTTACCAGGCACACAGCAGCACTCCTGGCCCTGCCTGATTGGCCAGCTGCACCACATCTACAGCCATTGGACGCCAGCAGGCGAAGCCGGCCCTCTCTGTCCAAGGCCCTCGAGACTAAGGCTGGAGCCTGTTCTCTGCCTGTTACCTGCCATCTGCCAGACCCCCTGGTCCACCGTACGCACTGGTCAAGGTAACACTGTGCCTGCAATAACTACGCTCCGCGGAGCTCACAAACTACCTTTAATTACACTCGCATTCGCATTGTGTTGTGCCCTATGGTCGCCCAGACCTCATTTGCATTGTGTTGTGCCCTATGGTCGCCCAGACCTCATTTGCATTGTGTTGTGCCCTATGGTCGCCCAGACCTCATTCGCATTGTGTTGTGCCCTATGGTCGCCCAGACCTCATTTGCATTGTGTTGTGCCCTATGGTCGCCCAGACCTCATTCGCATTGTGTTGTGCCCTATGGTCGCCCAGACCTCATTTGCATTGTGTTGTGCCCTATGGTCGCCCAGACCTCATTCGCATTGTGTTGTGCCCTATGGTCGCCCAGACCTCATTCGCATTGTGTTGTGCCCTATGGTCGCCCAGACCTCATTCGCATTGTGTTGTGCCCTATGGTCGCCCAGACCTCTTTCGCATTGTGTTGTGCCCTATGGTCGCCCAGACCTCATTCGCATTGTGTTGTGCCCTATGGTCGCCCAGACCTCATTCGCATTGTGTTGTGCCCTATAGTCGCCTAGACATCACTTGCATTGTGTTGTGCCCTATGGTCGCCCAGACCTCATTCGCATTGTGTTGTGCCCTATGGTCGCCCAGACCTCATTCGCATTGTGTTGTGCCCTATGGTCGCCCAGACCTCTTTCGCATTGTGTTGTGCCCTATGGTCGCCCAGACCTCATTCGCATTGTGTTGTGCCCTATGGTCGCCCAGACCTCATTCGCATTGTGTTGTGCCCTATAGTCGCCTAGACATCACTTGCATTGTGTTGTGCCCTATGGTCGCCCAGACCTCATTCGCATTGTGTTGTGCCCTATGGTCGCCCAGACCTCATTCGCATTGTGTTGTGCCCTATGGTCGCCCAGACCTCATTCGCATTGTGTTGTGCCCTATAGTCGCCCAGACCTCATTCGCATTGTGTTGTGCCCTATGGTCGCCCAGACCTCATTCGCATTGTGTTGTGCCCTATGGTCGCCCAGACCTCATTCGCATTGTGTTGTGCCCTATGGGCGCCCAGACCTCATTCGCATTGTGTTGTGCCCTATAGTCGCCTAGACATCACTTGCATTGTGTTGTGCCCCACCTATATCGCCAATGCCCCCTACCCGCCACTCCTCTGTATATCAGCCTAGCCCTAGCATGCTACTTTGCCTGACTGCGATTATGTTCCCCTTCTGTGTCATGCAAAGTAACACACCTTGCACTGGCAACAGTTACCTAGCCTATAACAATGGTTTAGTCAGACCCGGCTGCCCAAGACATCACCCGATTACCTGCCCTACTCCATTCCTGCCCTCCACACCAGCCTTCCTCCCGGATACTAAATCCGCCCATCCCACCCTTAGCCATGCACACGCTCCGCATGTCCCAGCTAATACACACCCAGCTGTCTATAAGCTGAACCCCATTAACACGAGAGCATCATGCCCCACGATTGACTACAACACCTCTTCAATAGCTAACCCTACTAACTCCCGTAACACCACCCTCATCCCTTCCGATCGGAATACTAGACTTGGCGCCAGAACCTACCATAGACCTAGCAAAGGCCCAGCTAAATCACTCAATAAGACTAACCCTCACACTGTAACACCTATCAACACCATCCATCCCAGTCCTAAAGGAGCTCTCCTAAATGTCAGATCATTAGTCGCCCATTCCACAGAAGTCGCAGACATTATTCTAACAAACAACCTGGACTTCCTTGCGGTAACCGAAACTTGGCTGCACGATGCTGCAGGTCCATCTCTCGCCCTAGCCATACCTGATAACTACACCATCCTTAGAGCAGATAGACCGAACGTTCGAGGAGGTGGTGTAGCTATTATCTTTAAGTCCACGCTTGACATCAGACTATCCTCTGCTCCCCCACTCAAATCCTGTGAACACATTACAGTTAAATTTCAAACTTCCCCTAAAAGTACCATCACGATACACCTAATTTACCGACCCCCGGGCCCACCTGGCTCATTTGAGGAAGACATCACCTCACTAGTTGCTGAAAGCTCCAAACCATCAGCACAAATGATTATACTTGGAGACTTTAATCTTGGGTTTAACGACCCCCTAGACACCCCAGCCACTGCCCTGGCCATGGCATTAGATGAGCATGGCCTCCAACAACTCTGCTCCAAACCCACCCATTCGAAAGGTAGAATCCTCGACTGGATAACTACCCTCAATTGCAACATTACTATGAAAAATCCTACACAACTCATTTGGACTGACCACTACCTCCTCCCTTTTGACATTCTTACCAGTAATTCAGCACATAAAAGGCCTATCATTGCACCTGCTTGCCCTACCAGGAAAAAGAGCAATATCACAGCAGAAGCCTTAATACCCCTAGTGATCCCTACTTTGAACGCACTACCTGTTACAACGGACCTGAACCAATTGGTCAACGTCTACAATGAGTCCATGGCCAATGCCATTGACATCATTGCCCCACTGAAACTGCGTAAAGGGATACCCAAAGCGCACCTGAACACATGGTACACCCGGGAGCTCAAAACCCTCCGTCAACAAAAAAATAAACTCGAAGCACTATGGAAATCAGTGCCTTATGTAAATAACAGAACTAATCTCACCAACATCTCCACCCTCTACAAAAATGAGATTATACGTGCCAAGAAAGAATCTCTCAATACTAGGATCTCCCAGGCAAGCTCTAGTACTAAGGAGCTCTTTAACATACTAAAGGAATTAGAAAACCCCATTACTCCTACCGACTCCTGCACCAAGGATAAACCTTGGTGCACAGGGATCCAGAATGCCCTAGCTAACAAAATCTCAGGGCTCCAAACTAAAATCAACAACAAACGACAACAACTCACTCTCGATCCTACCTCCACCCCCACTCCCCCTCCACTTACTGCCACTAGTTCAGGCTTCACCTTCAAAAAAGTATCCATATTGGAGGTTCAGAAAATTATAGCATCCCTGAAACCATCGAACTGCAAGGGGGACAGCTGCCCCGCACAGATTATAAAAGATGCAGCTAGGGATCTCTCCCCTTTTATCACTAAATTAATAAACCTGTCCTTCGCCAATAACATGGTCCCCAGCAATCTGAAACAGTCATGGGTCCTACCTCTACTAAAAAAAACTACTCTCAACCCTGACATACCCACGAATTATAGACCTATTACCACCGTCCCATTCCTACTAAAAATCCTAGATAAAGTGGCTTATCTACAAATCCAGGACTACCTCGAGACTAATCATCTACTAGGAGTTCGCCAATCCGGCTTTCGACCACAACATGGGAAAGAAACAGCCCTTGTTGATCTCAAATGCCAGATAGACGAACTCAAAGACAAAGGCAAGGCTGCCATCCTTCTACTCCTTGACCTCTCCGCCGCCTTTGACCTGGTCGACCATAAAATCCTGTGCAACCATCTGTCTCTGGCAGCACACTTCTCCCACTCTGCGGTCACATGGATCCAATCTTTCCTGGACAATAGAACCATGCGGGTCTTCTCTCCCCTAGCAGCGGCTGACCCTATCCCCATCACCTGTGGTGTCCCACAAGGATCCTGTGTCTCACCTACCCTATACAATATATTCACTAAGCCCCTATTCGACAAGCTGGACAATCTGGGTGTCACCTACACAAACTACGCAGATGACACCCAGATACTCCTCACCTTATCAGGTAACTACAACAAGGACGCCAAATGGATCAATGAAGTCTTTTCCATCATTCAGGCATGGATGGCCACACATGGCCTGTGCCTGAATGATGACAAGACCGAACTGCTTCTTGTCGGCTCACCTAACACTATCCGAAAGCTCTGTCCCGGCTACACTAGCTTCACTATTGACGGTAACACCATACCCATCGCCAAGAGCGTAAAAACCCTCGGCTTCTACCTAGACACAAACACCAACCTAGCTAAACAAATCAACATGACCGCCTCAGCCACTGCCTACACTGGCAAACTTATCAGGGCCTGCAGACCATTGATCTCCCCTAGCAATTGCCTCATCCTAGCCAGAGCACTCATTCAATCTAAACTGGATTACTGTAACAGCCTCTATGTAGGTGCCAACAAAACAGTAATCAATAAATTGCAAGTCCTACAAAACAATGCACTCCGTGCCGCCCTCAATATTCCCAGAAGGGAACACATCTCCGCCACCAGAACTGCCTGTAAATGGTTGTCCATACAACAAAAAATTGACCTGAAAACTATATGCCTTACATACAAAGCCCTCAATCATCTTGCCCCGCCCTACCTCTCTAACAAATTTACATTAAGACAGAACACCAGAACCACCAGATCGTCCAACACACTACAACTAACAGTTCCCAAATACTCCCTCAAAAGAGCCGGCGGATCCAGCTTCCCAGCTCTGGCATCACAACTTTGGAACTCCATCCCACTGGATATTAAATCTACACCCACCTTCCAACCCTTCAGAACCAAGGTCATCTCCTGGTTAATCAACAAATAACCGTCCTACCACATATGTATGCACACCCAATCTCCAATCTTACTTATGTTGTTTGACCACTATTATCTATGCATTTCTGCCTTTTGTTCAGCTCTCCTATGACCTATTACTACTGCACTATTGTCTGTTATTTGTAACCTGATGTTCAAAGCGCACATATACCCCTGGGTCAAGAGCGCTATATAAATAAATAAACAAACAAACAAACAAAACAAACAATGATTTTGTACCATTTTGTCCAAAAATGTCCATGTCTTAAACAGCGATTTACAGCCAGAATGGCCCACAGATTTCTATTTTTGGACACACAAATTAGCCAACTGAACCACTACAATTTTCATATTATAGAACAAACAACTGTTTTAATTGTATACATTAGATTTACTATTTGTACTTTTCCACACCACTAGCTTACTTTTTTTTTGTCATCTGAACCCCAGTTTAGTAACACATAAATTCAAGAATACCTATCCATACTAGTTTTAGTTCCCAATGCACAATCACACACCATTACAAACATCTTTATCATCTTACTCAAACACTTATGCACACAGCACACATACATTCCAGAACACCCCAACCCATATCTTCTTTATTTTTTTCAACAGACCCTGAAGAATGCCTACCAAAAGTCAAGTCCGTAGAAAGCAACGCAAAAGTAGAGCAAATGAAAATAAAGGTGTCCAACATTAGCATCCATCTGTAGCAGAATTTGTAAAAAAAGTTGAAACAAAACAGCTAATACAATCATTTAGTGAAACACAAGAAGTTTCAAGTACAACAACTTCACTGCCTCTATCGAAATGTAAAACAAACCAAAAAACAATTAACAGAAAATCAGCTATCAGTACAGATAAAACTACTTCTTCAGATTTTAATATACTGCAAAGTAAGCATACCAAGAAAAGTATTTTAGCCAAAATATACCGTCACAAAGTCCTTCAAAATCTTATAAAAACAGGAGAGAAATCAGGTTCAAAGCTTAAAACCTATCGTAGGAAATTAATCTTAGAAGCATTGATGGACAGTGCAATTCTTCTCAAAAGAAATGTATTTATTTTACTGTTAAACAAAATGAAACCACTAACAAAACTAATAACTAAATTACAAAAAAGACTTCTCAATAAGCGAAATGTCAACAGAAAGAACTTCTTAAGTATCTGCGGAGGTGAATGGAATCACACTACGAGCACAGAACCATATTTTAATGAAGAAGCGTACAAACAAAAGCAAACAAATACAATTGCCATAAATAGCAGTGGTCGAGGTTATGAAAAAGTGAATAATACCATAATGGAACAAGAAGTACTCCTTACAAAAATATGCCCTGAAAACTTAGGATTACCCCTCCATTCAACTGAATCAGAACGTCTAGTGTACAAATGGCCATGCACGTCAATGTGTAACATTCCCAAACAATGTTTCAAATCTTTACGCCAATTCCTCAATAAATATGTAAAAAGCAAAGACAAAATCAAAATTAAATTACTGCAAAATATAGATACCTGACCAGTGCGCAAGTACACAGGACTACAAGGACATTCATTGGCCTGCATTACAGGACCTACTTGTAAAACCACTTTCCATGATATCAAAAGGATATCAACACATCATTCAACTATAAGAAATCTAGTCTATAAACTGTACTATGCTAAAAGTCCTGCTTTAGCACTAGCAAAGTTAAATAACATCTTTCTACATGGTACAACAAAAGACCTACTTGGAGAAATTCACTATATCCAGAAAAAATATTTTGGAAGTGAAAGCCATTTACAGAATGAAATAGCTTTAAACCAATTAAGCAACAATTCTACACATGGCAACCTTTTGCTAAACACATACAAAAAAGAAATACTAAAATTTAAAAGTACATCAGCTGAAGTACCAAACCATGTATGTGTATGTTGCCATAGAATTTTTTATAAAAGTAACACAAAAACTGTAGACCTATCATACAAAATAGAAGACAATGAAGATTCTAAATGGTTTGAATTAGCTCTCTACCTTCTAGCAGAAAACAAATATGAAATAACTGAGCCCTTAATACTTTGCAGTTATTGCACTACAAAACTTGACAACAACCAAACTCCTTCACGTTCTATCACAAATAATTTGGAATTATACCCAGTACCAAAACCTCTACAACAACTTAATTTATATGAGAGCATCATAATTCAAAAAGTACATCCATTTCAAGCAATAATACGCCTTCAACCAAAAACAACAAAATTACCTCCCTCTGAATTGGTAAAAGGCATTCGTGGAAAAGTAGTTTATTTACCATTAAATCTAAAAGAAAATGTGCATACTCTAGGAGTGCAACGTCCAATGCAGGAATCTGTAATTATATTAATAAATGGAGTACCTACAAAGAACAAAAACATATGGCAACAGCTGGTAGATTTATATAAAGTTAGACAAGCCTTCCAATATCTTAAAGAGAATAATGAATATTACAAAGAAATTAATATTGAAGAAAACTTGAAAGATACAACTGAAATAATTCAAGAAACACAAGAAGCAGGTCAATTTGAGCTACTAGATCCTGCTACAATATCAAATACTTTAGACCATTATACAATTCATCCTTTGCACTGTAATGACACCGTACAAGATGTACTGGAAACTTACCAAATGCGTCAAACAAAAGGATCACCAATCAGTATATGGGAAAAAAGTATAGAAGCACATGCTTTTCCTCTACTCTTTCCTACTGGCAAAGGAGGAAGGTATGATGATAGACCTATTCAAATATCAGCTTCAGAATACCGCTCATTACGGATGTATTCTCAAGATCCCAGATTTAGACAAAATGTGGAATACATATTCCACCTACTCTTTGAAAGTGAACTAGCAACTTTATGTTACGGAGTTGCACACATATTAAAATCAGGATCACACTTTCAAAATATGACAGCTACACAATTATTAGAGAAAGTGCAACAAAAGGATGAGGTTTTACAATCAAATATCACAAATCTATTAGCAAATATGCGTGGTACTAAAGAGTACTGGTTTCAACGTCATGGAGATGTACGTTGTATGATCAGAAACCTTGGCCCACCCACTTGGTTTGTTACATTAAGTTGTGCAGAATATGCATGGGAAGATTTACATGATTTCCTACGCATATCAAATAAAAACAAAACAAACATAGATATTCTAACACCTGGAGAACTTTGTTCTTTGGATCCTGTTAATGTTTCAAGATATTTTCACCATCGCTTCATTGCTATGCTACATTTTATTTGTAATAAAACTGTTCCTCCCCTTGGAGAAGTGCAACACTTCTTTTGGAGAAAAGAATACCAAGCCAGAGGAGCACCACATATCCACATGCTTTTATGGATTAAAGATGCTCCTAAATTTGGTCAAGACAGTGATGCCACTGTTTTACAGTTTATTGAAAAATATGTCACTTGTGAAATTCCATCAGAAGCCACAAATAGTGATCTTCGTGCACAAATTTTACAATTTCAAAGACACAAATGTGGAAAATATTGTCGTCGCAAATACAAAAACAAAGGCAAATACTACACCAAATGCCGATTTGGTTTCCCTAGACCAGTTACAAATACAGGTCAAGTAAACAACCTCATGTCTTCAGTTAGACATAGTGTTAAAGGTAAGTCACCTAAAAATACATATTACATAAAAAGAAAAGAAGAAGAAAAATATATCAATGATTATAATGCAATCATTGCCCACTTATGGAATGCAAACATAGATGTGCAGTACATTGCAGACAATTCTACTGCAGTTGCACAATATGTCACAGCATACTTAACTAAAGCAGAAAAGACAGAGCTCCAAGACCTCTGGAATGACCTGTCATCAGATAAAACAGTATCTCAGAAATTATACAGCTTGGGCATAAAAATGCTCACCCACAGAGAATGTGGATCTTATGAAGCAGCTGATCGTTTAACTGGTACTCCATTGTATGGTAAATCTGAAAATATAGTATGGCTAGTCTTGGCCCATCTAAATCTAGAAAAAGAGTTCTAAAATCATATGAAGATATAGAAACAATAGCCAAACATGATCCCAACAGCCAAGACATTTTAAAAAAACAATTTATTGGACACATACTACCCAAACAGAAGTAATACTTTGGAAAACATGTGTCTATACCAAATAGCCCAAAACTACACATACAATAATAATATGAAACCTGATGAAAAAAAAGGTAAATATAGAGTGACAGACTGTGAAGGCAGCTTAGTTAAACTCACTAAACCAAATTTAATTAATCATATCAAATTGTCAATGAAGACTCCTCAACATAAAGAAGTATATTACATGTCCCTGCTACAACTCTTCAAACCATGGAGAAAAGAAGAACAATTACTAGATAACTATGACTCATATGAGGATGCTTTCAAAGCAAATGAAAGCACTATAACTGATGTAAACTTTACTCAGTAAAAAACAATGTTGTACAATGAACAGCAACATGAAGAAGAACTCCAAGCCCAACTAGATAAGGATACTCCTGACAGTAGTCAACCTTCTGTAACAGGAAGCCAAGATCCACTGGGAGAACCACTAATAACAAATGAGGCAGAATTAGCTATGATAGAAGTAGAAAACACCATGTGTCAGTATGAAGATAAGGAAGACTTAGCTATACTACAATCAAAACTAAACAATGAGCAAAGTAGAATTTTTCAAGAAGTAACAAAACAAATTTCACATGGTGTAAAACATGAAAATAAAGAATGTTCCTGCCATAATTATAAACTTATACTACTGTACGTCAGTGATGAAGCTGGTTCTGGCAAAAGATTCCTAATCAAAATCATTAGTAAGTTCCTTCAACAATTGACAAACAACAAACTGTCAGCTGTTGTCACTGCCCCCACAGGTTTAGCTGCCTACAACATAGGTGGTGTTACATTACACCGATTACTACTATTACCAGTATAACACCAGAACAAATTAGACTATTACAAACTTTCTGCAGAAGCTGCAATGGAATTACGCAGAGTATTGAAACAAATGAATATGCTACTAATAGATGAAGTGAGCATGGTCTCCAACCTGATGTTAGCTTTGAATCACCTTGGATTACAAGAAGTACTCAAAACAGACTATGAAGAGCTCTTTGCAGGAAAACACATTATTGTTTTTGGAGATCTGCTTCAATTAACACCAGTAAAAGTTGAACCTATTTTTAAAACATTAGGGCACAAACTCTGCCGTAAAACTGTTGGCAGCATTGGAAATGTCAACCTTTGGCAACATTTCCAATACAGAGCATTAACAGAAAACATGCGCCAATCTGCAGATCTAACTTATGGCAACATTTTAAAAAGTTTGAGAGTTGGTATACTTTCTAAAGAAGCAGAAGCAACATTGAAAACCTGGCACATTAATGCACTTTATGGCGATAATGCATGTGCTACAGATGTTATGGAACAATTAGCCCACAAAAATGTCAATTGTATGGCCTTAATGCCAAGTCTTGCAAGCTGTCTCAAATTCAATGAAATAATTTTAAGTAAAGAAATGCAACCAATAATGGAAATTAGCGCCACAGACAAACTAGATGTACATGGTATGACCCTACCCATGTGTGACCAAGCCACAACAAGACTAAATAATTTAGAAAAATCAATCTCAAACACAGCAGGATTAGAAAAGATGTTAAAATTATCCTTAAATTGCAGAGTAATGCTTAAACGTAACCTTGACGTGGACCAAGGACTAGTTAATGGAGCACTGGGTGCAGTTGTTGGCTTTCAAACATACCCATGTGACAAAAAAATTCGGTTTGTCAATATACTCTTTGACAAACTTTCAGAAGTAAAACGGATAGGACGCTCAACAGCTAGATTCCTTCTCTTCAAAGATATGTATGTACGCAGAGAACAATTTTCTCTAACTCTTTCATACGCTGTCACGATTCATAAATCACAAGGTGTTACCCTAGACAAAGCAATGATAGATATTGGTAACACAGTCTTTAAAGATGGCATGAGCTACGTAGCACTATCACGCTTACGTACACTTGACGGTCTATTTCTAATCAACTTTGATGCAAGTAAAGTAAACGCTGATATTCCTTGCATTTTAGAATGTAATAGACTTCGCTCACTATACACTCCCCATCTAAACATATATTCTGTTCCACAAAAACTAAAACGGTGTAAAAGAAAACTAAATCAAACAGAAATGCAACAGGACGTCACTGCAAATCCTCCAAAGAGAGTAAAAGAAACTAATACTTCATCAAGTACCACAAACAAAAAAGAATCAATTAGAGAAAGTATACCAGGTACTTCTTTAAAGAAGGAAGACAAACTCCAAAAAAAGCAGTTAGATACAGAACTACCTGGACCATTTAAATTCTCAAATATAGTTGGTGTAAGTTGCTATGCAATTTAGCAATGAATATTCTATTTCAATTACCACCAATTGTTGACAACATTAACTTACACAGTACAGGCCCATTGTGTTTGCAAATGTTAGTACTTCACAGAAATGCAGCAAACAATCCTGACAACACATATAGTGTTTTTGGAATAAGACGACAATTGGACTACTGTGCTGGAATGGTGAAATTCACTATAAACTCACAGGAAGATCCACAAGAATTTCTAATGTACTTACTACAAGTACTGGAAAACAAAAACATACCTATAAATGAAATATTTCAGATTTCATACATGTGGAAACATACATGCACTCTCTGCAACAATGTGACACAAGAAGAAATCCCCAATGAACGCTTCATATATATATCAATACCAAATTGTGAATCCATTCCATTTCAGCAACTTGTACAAAATGCAAACCATGGTAGATTATGCTCTACCTGCAATTCAGATAATCGCTCCACGTTAGTAATACAAACACATAGTAAATACGTAATACTAATGCTTCTACGTTACAATGCAGATGGTACCAAAAACAACTGCAAGCTGACTGGATTCACACATGGTCAAATATCACTTGGTAAGAAAACCTTCACAACAATAGGTATAATCTACCACGCAGGAGCCACAACCAATTCAGGGCACTACACTGCATATATAAAAAAGAAATGTGGATGGTTTGATTGTAATGATAGTACCATTACTCTAAAGTAGAGATTACCAGCAAATCTTACAAACGCTTATTTGATGTTCTTAAAACCAAAATTTGATAAATAAACTGTATTTAAACCTTTAAGTAAATTTGTGTTAAAAAAATATAAACTGTTAGAATACTCCAAAAGCTATCTAACTGCTCAAAGATTCTACAAGAACTAATCAGATAAATGAATACCACTAAATTAGACCAATAAATACACAGTTAGAACACGCCAATTGGTATCTAACTGTCCCAAAATTATAAATTTGTGTTAAAATAATTTAAACTGTTAGAATACTCCAAAAGCTATCTAACAGCTCAAAGATTCTATAACAACTAATCAGATAAATGAATACCACTAAATTAGGCCAACAAATACACAGTTAGAATACGCCAATTGGTATCTAACTGTCCCAAAATTTAACAATATCCAAATAGATAAATCAAAACCACTAAAATATGTTAAAAAAATAGACAGTTAGAATACACCAATTGGTATCTAACTGCTCCAAAATTTTATAATATCAAAACAAATGAAGAATCTGTTACTGCTCCAAAAAAAAATACAACAAAGCAAAGTATAAAGCATTAGCCAGAAACAACAAGTGAACACTGAAAACAAACAAACAAATAAACTGTAGCATAACAGAAAAAGGGTTTTTTTTTAATCCAACATGGATTTTTTTTCTCCCACAGACCCAATGATTCTAGCAACAAATACAGAAACTGAGCAAATTGCACAGTACTCTGATTTGTACTCTACTAAATATGAGGGTCGAAAAAAAATCAAAGTATATTGCTTATAGAATGTAATAAGTCATTACAAAATACTAATACTAATATGCTATTTTCTTTTATCACAGAAATGAAGAAGAAAAACATGGACTCCCATTACTAGACCAAACAGTAAGTATACAATAATAAGGACAACCATAGCAGCATATCACATCCATAGTATCTAATACCTTTGTTCCTTATACATTTGTTTTTCAACCAAAGTTATAAGCAAATATGAATGTGATATGCTGCGGTGGTTGTTGCCAGGGCATAGAGTCTTGGGTGCATGGCCATGCACCCAAGACTCTATGCCCTGGCAACAACCACCGCAGCATATCACATCCATAGAATCAAACATTTCAACTATGATCTATGGGAAACTTTTAATGTCTGCGAACAATGTGAGTGTTCTTAGGACACTTTGAACTTGCCAGCGAACAATACGGACACCGTTTTCAAGACACCCCCTACGAACATTTCAGAACAACGCGATAGTTCTTAGAACACTTTCAACTTAACAACGAACAATACGGACAGCGTCCTAAGGACACCCCCTACGAACATTCCAGGACACCGGGAGTGTTCTTAGAAGCGTCTTCAGAACACCACCATCTTGTTTATTTGCAAACATTTCAGGACACCGCGAGTGTTCTTAGGACACATTCAACTTGACAAAGAACAATACGGACAGCGTCCTCAGGACACCCCCTACGAACACTCCCCGGACACCGGGAGTGTTCTTAGAAGCGTCTTCAGAACACCACCATCTTGTTTATTTGCGAACATTTCAGGACACCGCGAGTGTTCTTAGGACACATTCAACTTGACAAAGAACAATACGGACAGCATCCTCAGGACACCCCCTACGAACACTCCCCGGACATTGCAAGTGTTCTTAGAAGCGTCTTCAGCACACCCCAATTTTGTTTATTTGTGAACATTTCAGGACACCGCCAGTGTTCTTAGGACACATTCAACTTGACAGAGAACAATACGGACAGCGTCCTCAGGACACCCCCTACGAACACTCCCCGGACACCACGAGTGTTCTTAGAAGCGTCTTCAGAACACCACCATCTTGTTTATTTGCAAACATTTCAGTACACCGCGAGTGTTCTTAGGACACATTCAACTTGACAGAGGACAATACGGACAGCGTCCTCAGGACACCCCCTACGAACACTCCCCGGACACCGCGAGTGTTCTTAGTAGCGTCTTCAGAACACCCCCATTTTGTTTATTTGCGAACATTTTAGGACACCGCGAGTGTTCTTAGAACACATTCAACTTGACAGAGAACAATACGGACAGCGTCCTCAGAACACCCCCTGCATATAATTCAGGACACCGGGAGTGTTCTCAAAAACGTCTTCAGAACACCCCCATTTTATTTATTTGCGAACATTTCAGGACACCGCGCATGTTCTTAGAACACATTCAACTTGACAGAGAACAATATGGATAGCGTCCTCAGGACCCCCCCTACGAACACTCCCCGGACACCGCGAGTGTTCTTAGAACAGTTTCAATTTGCTTGCGAACAAAACAGACACATATTGACTCCTTAGAACACCCCCTAGTCAGTTTATTTAGAACATTTCAGAACACCCGTGATGGCCGCAAACAAATCGAACACAAAAAGAATGTCTAACACATAAAAAACACAACTTTCATCCTATCTCATACACTCCCACTCTCCCCAAACACTCCTACACACCAACACCCTACAAAATACACATTTTGAACAAAGTTTCACCGCGCTGTCCGAGGATGTCCGCAAATCCAAGATGGTGGGCGCTACCGAAAAATCTGACGCGCTTCACGTACCACGCCGTCCAATCAGCGAACACTTTGCATGTCCGCGAACATCACGCAAGACAATTGGCCAATCAGAACACTTGCCGTGGAGCGAACAGGGAAGTGTGTCCGCAAACCGAACACAGATATCACTAATTTATTTTGACCTACTTTTTGGTCATTTTAAAAAAAACTACTGGACGGATTTTCACCAAATTTGCAAAAGCACGCTTTCGGGACCAAGCCGCTGCTCCTGGTCCAAATTTGGTGGAAATCCGTCCAGCGGTTTGGGCTGTAGGCGTGAGCAAAATTTTTTTCCCATTCACTCTATGGAGAGTGAGTATAATGTATACAAATATGAGCATATAGAGGGAAGGTAGAGTAATAAAAATAAAACTATGAGAAAGTGCTGATAACCATAATGATTATCTTCATGCACAGAAAGGATTGCTCTCTTTCAAGCCTGTATCTTTTGCTATGTATATGTTTCATATGATGTGACTGGACCCTAAGTCTACAAATATAGTACCTTTTCAATTTTTACTTCCTGACTGTTACTGAAGAAAACTATGTGGCTTCGATATGTCAGTAAAGGATAAAAAGGGAGAGCCAGCCATGTGATGTCATCAGTGATGTCATCAATGACATTTGTGATGTCATCTTTGATGTCCTGGGTGTTAGTGTTAGCAGTGCACGGTGGCGCTAGTTATGGTTGCTTATGTTACCATAACTGCCGAATTTCAGGGGTTTTTCAGTTTACTTTGAGCCATAACTTCCCTTTAACAAAGTTTTTTCACTGAATTACATAGGTTTTTAGTAGCGCAACTTAACCATAACGTCCCTTTAACAAAGTTTTTTCACTGAATTTCATAGGTTTTTAGTGCACAACTTAATCATAATATCCCTGACTTCATATACATGTAACATAGAACATACTAACCCCCTCGTAGTGATTTTCATGTCCGCGGACTACCGCCATGTCCGCGGACACATCGAAAATCTGAGCGTGGTGAATGTAAATTTAAATAGTGTGCCCCATTTCCCCTTTGAAGTTGGCTCTGAAAAGAGCCGTTTTTTTTTTTTTTTACAGATGCTTGACAGACACCTGTTATTTTGTATTTTTTTTCTTGTTTTTTTTTCTTACTTTACTCCTAAAATCTTCACATAACCTTCTCCAAAGCAACCCTTACATTCCAAAATAGAAAGGCATTTCCCGTAAAAGATAAAGAAATGCCATCTTCTTTAAAATTAACAGCATTACTGGCATCAATATTCTCATTGTTACAGAAGAACATACCAGCTCTAAGCATGAAGGCACACATGCCTCGGTTGATGACACTCCTAGCAATATTTTGCTGAGGACAAAAAACTGAACTATTGTCCCATATTGCCCTAGGTAGTAATCCAGAAAAAATTACTTTTGCATTTGGAAGGATCTTCATTACTGCTTGAACCAAGCGTTCCAAATCAGCCAACAAAGTAGGGGCACTGACGTTGCCCAAATGGAAAGCACCATAATGCAAAACTACCACATGTGGACTGTTCATCGTGGCCATATCATCACAAACTTACTCACTACAATTCCCTGTACATTGCAATCAGGCACACTGCTCCACACCACCTCCACTCCTTTCACATCAAAGTTCTTTGCAACGTGTCGGCATTCAGCGTACTGCTGTAAACCATGCACAAACATATCTCCGAGCACCAACATCCTGACTTTCTCCACTTCTGCCATCTTCACCACACACAGTCTCTTTCAACACAAATCCACAACCTCGACATCTGATTGGCTGATCCGTACAGTCTTCTTTCCATGTTGGATTTCCTGGAAAAACCTGGATGTAGCACGCTCTGTCCACGAACAGCCGCATTGTCCGCGGACGACGTCCACTTTACTCTTTGTGCCATTCCCTCATTGCATACAGCTAAGCAATCACACAATACGAATAACGTCCTCAGAACAACCCCATTTTGTGATTTTTCGAACATTTCAGGACAATTATTATTTCATTATTCAACATATTAACATTACACATATTATACTTTCATCTTGTACTCTGCACACAATGCTATTTCTCCATTAGTAGCTCAGTATACTAGATAGAATCCCATAATACAATGCTATTTATATCAATGCATCGTTCAAAGCACTAATAACGGTATGATATTTATTGCAATATCCTTGACACTTTTTTCGCAACATAATAAAAAAAATCCCTAGTACACAAATTCCATGAAAAGTACATACACACGTGATGTCATCAGTGATTTCATCAATGACATTTGCGATGTCATCTTTTATGTCCTGGGTGTTAGTCTTAGCAGTGCACGGTGGTGGTGCCAGTTATTTTTCAAAGCTTACCATAACTTGCGATTTTCAGGGGTCTTTCGGCTGTACTTAGAACCATAACGTCCTTTAAACAAACTTTTTTTAATATCACGCAAACAATATACAAACATGGCGTGCAAAAACCAACTTCTACAGATGGCTTTACACAGAATGTTGCAAAGTAGGAATTTATGCTCGTTCACAGTGAAGGTCAGCTGCTTCCATTTTTTTCTCGGGCCCCGGAGAGGCTCACGAATTGGACTATAAGGTTGTATTGTGTTTTGACCTTGACAGACAGAGATTGCGATGAAAGACTTCGCTTGAAGGAGTGTTGCTAAAACCTAAGAGAAGATAAAGATGAAATTTCTGAAACGAAACCACTTTTATATATTATATCACTATGCGAAAGATCGTTGGCACACGCAGAGTCGTATTTTGGGACTGCACCACTCGTAGACAATGGAAATTGCAATTGTACTGTAAGTAACCCTTTAGATTACTTTATACCAAATATAATTACAATAGCGTAGCATTAAAGACCGCTCAAGTTGAACTTATTCGTTGAAAGTGGCATAATGTTTTCTACCGCGCACTATCACCGCCGAATTGATCCCCTGTCATTTAGGGGGCTCTAAAAAAGGCAGACGACACAGGGTGGGTTAATAGAAATAATTTAACCGGTCTATAGGTGGTCAAGCGCTCTACTCGCTGTGCCTCTTCACTGTAGCCTGTCAAGTGGCAAAGCGAGTACAGCGCTCGCTTTGACATCCGTGCACAGCTTGCTAACGCAAGTTTGAATCCCGGCAAGGCCAAACTCAGCCTTTCATCCTTCCGTGGTCGATAAATGAGCACCACACACCGTGGTTAATAATAAGCACCGCTTAGATACCTCACAGTTCTTAGCGCTATATGAATGGGAAAATATTATTATTATATTATTAACATACTCTGTTGCACTATCTTCGATAGCAAATATTTTCACGCCCTAATAAATAAAATGATGATTTTTAATGAAGATCGGCTGGTGAGACTAATTTATGTTTTTTAAAACAGGTATGTGGCTCCATTTTGCCTATGTCAAGATTTACAGACTCCAGCGGATGGGGTCTTCAACTGCCAGGTGCAGGTCCAAATATGCAACTTCATGACCCTCACAATTTTATGGGACAATCGCCAAGGACCAATATGCCTTTACACAGTACTAGCGGCTACAAACAACATACCAACCAATAGGGTGGTCTAATGGCTCGTTGTTGGAGCAACCTTTCGATTATCAGAGCGACCATTTACTGCTTTTATCATAAACCAACAGCCTATCTACCGCAAAGGAACAACGCGTGGCTCCAAATAAACTTTTGCTGATCGACAGCAGAGACAATAGCAAATCGCTGAATATTTACTAAACATTTCATGTGAAATAAATGTACTTTACCAAATGTACAATCCTGCTGTTTACTTTTAAACCACAGTTTTATATTCCGAATTGTGGCGCACTGAGTTGTAATCTGATCCAGCACTCTCTGTACCGCAAAGGAACATCGCGTGTCTCAACATGAACTTTTGCGGATCGACAACAAAGACAAATGCAAATTGCTGAATATTCTCTAAACATTTGATGTCAAATAAATGTACTTTACAACATTTACAATCTTGCTGTTTGCTTTTAAATCACGGTTTCATATTCCGAATTGTGGCGCGCTGTGTTGTGACATAATGTGTGTTGTCTTCCAGGTTCTGTGTAAAGTCGCGTAGTACTGGAGACGACTGGGCGCGTTTGATTATGCACCCTGTAACGTCACGGAGAGAGGCGGGGAATATGAATGCTTTGATAATATCAGGCTTAGGGGTGGGAGATATGATTTAGTGTCGCAAAAGCAAGTCAGCCAGGTCAATAGCGCCAGTCATAGGATTATCACATAATGTTGGCGCACACCAGCCGGATTTATCGTTTCTTTAGTGGACAAAAAGTCGGTTGACGCCCCTAGGAAATTGTACTATTAGCGGACAAAAGGAGTGCTCTTAAAACACTTTCACCCTGACAACGAACAATACAAACAACGTTCTCAGAACACCCCCATTTTGTTTAATTGCAACCATTTTGGGACACTGCGAGTGTTCTTAGAACACATTCAACTAGACAGATTACAATACGGACAGCGTCCTGAGGACACCCCCAGTTTGTGTATTTACCAACAATTAAATACACCGTGAGTGTTCATAGCTCATTTTTACCTTCCTTGTGAACAAAAATGACACATACTCCGTCCTCTAAACACCCCACCATTTAGTTTATTTACAAAATGTCAGAACAGCCGTGTTCTCCGCAGACAAATCAAACGCAACAAAAACGTCTAGCACATAAAAAAACAAAACATTGAACCTATCTCATACTCCCCCACCCTCCCCAAACACTCTTACACACCAACACACGGCACTAAATACAATTTTGTATCCACGTTTCACTGCGCTGTACGCGGTCGGCTGCGAATACAAGATGGCGGGCGCCACAGAAAATCTGACACGCTCCACGCCCCTCGCTGTCCAATCAGCAAACAGGTTGCATGTCCGCGGACATGACGCAAGGCCATGGGCCAATCGGGGTGGTGTCCGCGGAGCGAACAGGGAAGTCCGTCCGCGAAGCAAACACAGATATCACTAATTTTTTTGCCTTACATTTTGGTCATTTTTAAAAAAAACTACTGGACAGATTTACACCAAATTTACAAAAGCACGCTTTTGGGACCAGGCCGCCGCTCCTGCCGCAAATTTTGTGTAAATCAGTCCAGCGGTTCGGGCTGTAGCCGTGCGCAAAGATTTTTCCCATTCAGTGACCCAAATACTTTTTTTGCAAAGTTTGGTGAGGATTCGTCCAGGGAGAGCGAAGTTATAAGCCGCCCAAAAAGTGCTCTTCCTATGGAAACAGCAACTTAACCATAACTTCATGGCCACTACCGTGGCCACAAGATGCAATTGATGATTCCTTATTATTTTCCTGGATAGATTTCAAGGCCTATCTAGGTTTTATACACCCCATATGGCCACACGCTGTAGACGTACGCCATTAAAACGATGAGTGTGCTATGTCCTGTACAAATGCTTATCAGGCACCAAGCTACGGCCGCGGTCGGCTCCCAAACTGCATTCACACAGAAACGCTTTGTAATCCTGGTCTTTCGCACACGTCCCTTAGTGGGCCATTAGGGTCTGTGGATGCGCATGTGACCTTACTTTATCTTTGTCAAACTAAATAGGCTAATTAAGCGTACTTGTCTCCCCCTCCTCTCTTCCGGATTACCTATGTGACATGTGGCTTGCTGAACATACGCATGAAGAACAGTTTACAGTGAATTAAAGGGACCCTACCTCGCATTAGCAATCTGTATAGGTACATGTCTATTTCACTACATACTGTATAACACTACAAGGTATACAAGGTTGGCAGCAATATTCTTTAAATGCTGCTAATGTGCCAACTTTTAATTATTATTTTTTAGTGGAGCCCACCTAAATGACTCGCATAATTGAACAATATTAACAAAATGTATATTGGTAAGTGGCACTATTGTTTTTAGCCATCAGCTTTTATATTGTTATCAGGCAATGCTTACTAGATCCTATCTGATCATTATAGCCTCAATTTTCCTCCCTAGCACTTCTGATGATTGACATGAATTAGAGGTACAATAATTATTTTTGTCGTAACATTCTCAATATGGCTTATGTGCATCTAGTATATGCGCACATGCTGAACCGCTATAGACCCGATGCTAATTAGTTCATTTTTGTTTCTCTTTTTTGGTTGTATTATATCAGACTTAATTTTGAAAAATCTACGGCAACCAACTCATGAATAATATCCTTTTTCTCATATTATTCTCTATATATTAATGGTCAAGTGACTTGTCTTACTTAATTTTCGATTTCTATTCTCATATGGGGTTCTTTAACCTAATTGCTCATGGTTTCATATACATAAATTCGTGTCTGACCATAGACTAATCACCCATTATGTGTGCATTGATTGTGTGTTGGATTATATTGCTTTGGTTATTATTTATGCTGTAACACTGAATTAATGATGCAGGTGTTGTATACAGTCTCAGAAGAAGAGCCAGGCTGTCCTACTTTTATTAAATACTTGCAAAATGCGCAGTGGCTTTTCGTGATTAGTGCGCAATGTGATAGCAAAATACCCTTTTTTGTCACTATAGCCACAGCTACAAATAAATCCAATGATGCCCTATGTTTTGTAGCCACGGCTATAGGATTGTGTGTGTTTCTTTTAATAAACTGAGTCTGAAATATTAATAACAAAACAGACAGTAAAAAGAGTAAATAAAAAGAGTGTACTTTTTGTGCATTACAGCTATAGCCGTGGGTATAATTAATTGAACCTGCGACTACGATCAATGTTGAAAATAATATATATATCCTTCTATCTGAAAAAAACACAGTAAAAAGCATGGTAAATAACACAACATTTCATTTTTCAAACTAATGAAACAATCTCTGGGGAGCTGAGGGGTGATGAGAATGGGATGTGATGTGGCCAGGAAAAGCCCCACAATGGGTGGTTTTCCACATTTGAAGATCACAAACAGTTCGGGAGAGCCATGTAATGTTCACAAACATCTGAGATGTTCGCGGGCATCGCTTCATATTTTTGCATTACAGGGTTGGTGAAAAGCAGATTTTGGATGGCTTACAACTTTGGCGTCACCGAAGGAAACTGCATGGAATGTTGTGATATCATTCTGAATCTGACCTTGAATGGTTCTACACAGTCTGGTGCTGTTTTGCCAAGAAGGAACAAAATTACAGGTGGGGTCCCAAAACCCAAAACAATTGAAAGGCTTATACATGTGGTGGCGTTCTGCACAAAAGTTTGCAATAGAATTTATGTACTGGATTTGAATGTGTTTCAAAGTTTTGTAGGATTTTGTGAAGTGGGGAGGTTTGAACATTTTTTGATGGCTTCTAACTTTGTTGTCATTATGCAAATGTGTACAAACGATTTTAGATAGATTTTAGACGTAACCTTGATTGTTTGTGCAACATCTGAATGGCTTTTGTCAAGTGGGAAATAAGTTATATGACTACGTACATTTTGACACTTTTCAAAAAATAAAACATGGATAAATTTGCAGCAAAGTCATGTAAGGTGCATTGGAAAAGACATGAACGCATGGTTTTGCAAATGTGTCTGTGTTCTATTGTATCAAAAGTGTGATATTATAAGTACCAAAAATAGTGATATACTTTTGGTGACTGAGGTATAGCTTGTGCCTGTGGGGATTGTCTGAGTCTGGCTACTGACCATGACCACGAGGGACTGGCAATGTGGTTAAAGTGGGCAATGTCACCAGGGAATGGCTATGTGGTAAAGTTTTTCAAAATCGGGATAGGTTTGAATGGGAATTTTATGTTGCTGCCTGTGGCTAAAATTCAGCCGTGGCTACAGCTTGGAGTGCTGCACAGGATTGCATCAACGGATTGCTGTGACTACTGCTGCATACACTCTGAGACAATGCTAATCAGCAGATAATTACAGAGTACACCTAACCAGGTGCCCACGTGGTCACCATGACACCCTTGAAATCATTAACCGCCTTTATTTTGCGACCATACATGGACAAGATATTGGGATTGCATGCCAGACTCATTTCCACAATCTCGCAGCAATGACTGGCCCACAATCCACATGCATTGAGAAATACCCAAGAGAGTCGCAACATGTATCGGCTGACTTCGAATCATAAATATAGCACCAACAATGGTTTTCAAGACTGCTTTATTATGACACTAGTTACTTATTATTTAACCTAGTTCTAAGGTGAATAGAGCTCACTTTCCTATTCGAAAACTAACACTTGAAGAATGAAGTTTAAAAGTAATAGATGAAGCACAGTGATCTACCTATTCTACCGCCCTGCAATTACTTGATAATCGTATACTCTGATTATTGGGGTATGCAGAATGGCCGAAGTCCTAGGTTTGAATGGGAAATAGTTGGCTTGTGGCTACAGCCTGATGTGCTGTACTGAATTACAACAAACGTGCGCTATCAGCATTAGTAAGGACCTGAAAGTATGGTTTTGCAAATCTATTTTAAGTCTTAGTTGTCCAAAGTGTGCAAATGTAAGCTCAAAAATTAGTGATACAAGTTTGGTGGATGGACAATAGGCCTAACCGTCAGCAAGGACGAATGCGTACTCTCATTTACTTATCGGGGCATGCAGCATTTTCAGACAATTTAGGGTGTTTCAAACCTCCCACCTTGGCACTTTCCTCCTCGACGCTCATGAGCACTTGTCCATCCTTACTGCCCCTTTTATTTATGAAGTTCTCTCACTGCACAATGCCTATGTGCATTTATAGGAGCACTATGTATTATTTTTTGGTATATGTTTGGGAAATGCAGATATGGAGAGGCACGTGGAGAGGGGAAGATGTTGAGTGTGTGTTACATCTAAGGTAGGGGGCAATGTTTCTAATGCTTCTTGACCAGGCGTTCCTTAGCGGGACCCGCTGTAGACCTCGTAATAGGTGGCCTGGAATGAACGGTGCCAGTCCCTTCCCGGTACTTTTCATTCTGTGGCCGCCTGGGTCCTAATGAGGCCCAGTGTGTCTATGACAAAGTTTGTTTTGAAAGGTCTGCTATTTGTGGTCATACCCGAGGTTATATCCGAGGGTATGGGAAACATATTTGAGCCTTGTGTTGTAAACTTGGTCCCTAGTCCCCCTGGTCCCCCTAAAACTCCCACATTTTAATTGGTGTCCTCTTACCTCTCGCCTAATGGAATGTGTGTGTTATTTGATCTGCCTTTTCTCTGTGTTTAATTTTCCAATACCTTCTGCTATATCCTGTGGTATAACTGCGGCTATCTCTCGCATTGAAAAATAAAAGATGGCAGCTGTTTCATTTATAAACACCCAGATTTACCCAAGATATAGCAAAATGATTGTGAATCATTGCTTCGTGCCCAAGTTGCTTCAGACATTGTTAAAATCCATCCATTGGTTTGGGCTGTACGGTGCAGTACACATTGACTTTTTGTTTATTGGAAAATGAACGGGAAGTAATTCAAAACTGTGTTTTTTTATTTTTTAACAAATATATCCCAAAGTCTGGGGGGGGCTTCAAAATTTCAACCAAATCTGTCAAACTTTATTAGCAATTCATATTTTGGGGTTTCCTATGTAAGTTTGTCTTACCTGAACTTTAGGGCGGCGATTAAGCCCTTGTGGTCTTGCACATAATTGAGGCAACACCCTTCTGATGGGACTCCCAGTGCCTCACCTGGCGACTCTAAAAGCAATCAATCAAACAAACGTTTATTTGGTCTAAAAAGACCTTCGAGTATACAGCAATAAAACACAATACAGTTTTTTTTCTTAGTAAAATTCATGAATGTACAATTAGCTGAAAATGTAATAAAAATGTGGAACATCTTCGGATAAAAGCCTTCATTCATAAGACAGCAACGATAATTAAAACCAGGGTACCAGTAAAATGAATAGACGCACAGAGTAAGGTTTCACTTGCTATGGCCCAGAGATAGTAGAACAACACAGCTAGTCATCAGGTAGGTGCTGACGGGAGAGTAAACTTGCATCACCAGTGTCAGTATCATAAGGCTGTATGGGCGCCTAGGCCCTTAAAAAGTGTTAATCTATGCAACCACACTCTATGGATGTATCTTATAGTTGCAAAATAACATGTGGTTGCAGAGATTGTTTCAGTAGCTTGACAGCATCACCTGCACACCTCAATTCATTTAGTACTGGATTCAAATAACAGCCTATCAGGTCAATTGTACAAGGGCATACAAGTAAGTAATGAGTTAGCATTTCTTCAGCTGATTTACACATGAGACACAGCGCAGACGTGTTTTCGTGCCACCCTCTAGTGAAGGAAGCAATCTGCATAGTCCCAAGTTTCATGCAGATATATAGTGAACGTTGGCATTCGGGAGAAATTTGATTAAGATGGGTATATTGATTAATTGCCAACCACCGGGATAAGTAATCCGTGCCCAACTTCAACATAGCAGCTTCGCCCAGCAACCTCTCTTTAATTCTTGTTTATATCACCTCCCTCAGTTTCGATGAACTTGTACCAAGGAGGGATCTGGAGTGGTTTCTCGTGTCATGTATTTTCACCGTGCTCAATGATTGTTTCAGGTGTGTAACCCATTAAACACCGTGCACCCCATTTAGGGATAACAATTGGTTTGCTGCTCCACAGTAAATTGTCAGCTCATCTGTGTTCCAAAGGCGCTCCCAGTACAATGCTGCTTTGAACTCAATTAAATCACATAATGGGGCAACATTGACTTGAGGCTGTAGCAACAATGAGGGTGTACTCCTCGGGAGGAGAGCCAATTTGTTTATGAATGTGTGCTCTATGCTATCCAGTTTCCTCGTATTGACTTATCCCAAGAGCTCAGATCTATAGATGGCTGAAGAAACAGCCTGTTTCTTGTACAGTTCCAAGGACAGGGATATTGCACCACTGCCATGCCTTCTGCGCAATGATTGAATTGCCTCACTGTATTTTTCCAGGGTAATCCCTGATTTGAGAATTTGTTGCGACCATACCCCAGAATTTTGAAATCTAACACCTAAGTAGTAAAATTATTTAACCTGCTCCAGTCTAAAATTGTTTACTTGGAAGTCAGGGGTTTTTCAAGAACATCTGTGTGGTGACCAAAATAACTGTCATCCATGAAAAAAAGGGTAAGGATCTCCAGAAATTCCATCTTTGAGTGGTCAAAGCAGCCCCTCATCAGGGCTTTTATTACCTTCTAAAAGCAGTCCACCATGCCACAGAATGCCTCATTATGGGTGCATAGAAAATTGCCCGAATCACCCCATTCAATGCAAACTATAATATGCATGAGTGGCCGATTAAACCACTCAACTACCTGGCTAGATGAAACGATGCCGTTTTATGCTGTACCAGACCAATCCCTGTCATAATCCTAGAGGTGAACTGTGCCCTATTGCTAGTAATCACATTGCTGGGGACACTATCTATCTGAAATACTTGATCCAAAAATGTGACAACTGCTCTTGAATCTGCCTCTTGCACCACTTTTATCTCTACCCATTTTGAGTATAAGTCAACCTGTACAATAGCATACTTCTGTACAATAGGATACTTCTGTACAATAACATACTTCTGTACAATAACATACTTCTTCAAACCTCTGCTAGACGAAATGAGTCCCAAAATGTCCATCGCCACATATTCCCACAGAATGTCCAGAAAATCTATAGGCTTCAGAGGTTTTACATGAGTTCGCAACACTTTATCTGACTCATGGCAGTCACCACATTTTTTAATCAATTCATCTACTTCTCCTTCGAGACCTGGCCACCAGTAGTCTGCCCTTAGACAGCCTTCAGTCTTTGTCATTCCCTGGTGCCCCTCATCTGCAACTTACAGAAATTCTTGTCTCACCCCCAATGGCGTGGTGGTAGTTTTGGAGGATGGAAGGGTCTGGACTAAGAGAAATGTGGCTGTGTGGAATTGAGAAGATAAAGCATTTCTGATTAGGTTTGGTGGATGAAAGGGATGTGTGTTATGTTGTTTTGTAACCATTTATTTTCCAGATTGTTTATTTAATGTTCTACACTATTGGACTGTCATGCGATGGTTCCGTTGTAGACTTACTATTGTTATTGTTGTTGCTATCGATATGTGTTCCAGTGTCCTAAGTTTTCTCCACGCCTACATAAGCAGCCTCCTGCAGCTACTGCTGGGACTGTTGGAGGAGCTGCAAAGGAAGGACAGACTTGTATGATTTATACATTAAAGCACCTGGTGTCTTGTGTGATTATTTCAATACTGCGGCTTCCTTTCTAGGACATGACACTTTTCCAAACTTTCTGTATCATAGGAGTCATGAGAAGCAATCTCAGCATACCTGGTGTCTATGTGCCACATACCTTGTTGCATACCCTCCTCGAAATATCAAATCGACCAGACAACTTAAATCATTACTCACCCACAAAAATAGGACCAGGAAATAATTTCTCACTTGTCAAATTCCCAGCCTCTGCCACTCAATCGCTTTATTGGCTCATAAAGCCCCCACAATTCTCAATTTCTGCAAATCTCTTAAAATGGGGCTTGTTCAACAATGCTTGACCAAGGTCTAATCATAATGCATGTACAGACTTACACATAGACCACATAGCACTATGCTACTAATAAAAGATGTCAGCCCTTCAACTAGGTCTGTGCTTTAAAAAATAATAATAAATAGAGGCAATGCTCCTAGAGACTAATTACACAAGTGACTCAAAAGATAAATACTATCAGCAGTAATTTAGAGGAATATTTCCAATCGCCAAATGAGAAAGTGATTGAAAGAAGGCATTCAGGGTTTTGGAAACTAACATCATTACAGATTATGAAAAATCTTTATTATAAAGAAAATAATTAGGTCTCATCGAACTATGCGTTGCATCAAGAACTACAGTTGAATTTTATTGAGGACAATATATCCCTTCAACCAGTGTTGCACTGGCTGAGAATTTGGAGTAATCACAGGGCACAGTTAGCTCATTTCATGATATGATATGATAGGTTATTTATAACGTGCTTAATACCCAGAGGTTTCTAAGCGCGGACCCAGGGATTGAACCTGTGGTGCTCCGTATCGTCTTGCTTCCAAGGCGAGCACGTTGCCTACTGAGCTATTCTCCCGAGACATCATTAGTTGAATATACCCTGGTTCAAGCATGTCAAAATAATCCTTACAAATATTTAGCTAGAGCAATGGTATCTCATTTGCGGAATCAACAACTGTCTAAATGAAAGGCCATGGGAGAATCTATTGAATTCATTAAACCTTTCAACCAGATGCACGCAGTTATATCCTCCAACACTAAACTGCAGTATTTAACTTGGTCCAATCAATTTTATGAACACTCTTGTTAATTAAAGATAGGTTTAATTGTATACCACTTAGACCGGTCAAGAGAGGTTCCAAGAATGCCCCTCATCACCCCTAGATTCGTATCAAGATAAAGAGCCAGAATGGCTTGCAGCCACCCATCTAATTTTGGATAAATCCCAAGTGAAACAATAATTGACAATTACACAGAAAGGTGTCCTCTCAGCCAGCCATACAGACTGAATCCTGTACACATCTTCATAGGTATAGGAGAAGAAATGGAGATCATGGATGGAAATACCCTTATGGACAGTCTTGACTAAGCACCAACAAGCGCCAATGCTGATGTAATTAGTGATACCACGATGTAGCAGCATTAGACATGAAGCACATTCACATTTCTGCACCGCATTACGCAAACACACATTCGCATTCATGAAGAACATGCTTACCCAGTTCTATAGCTAGAGAATAGGCACATATACATACTGTCAATGCTTTTATTATTTCTGCTTTAGCCAAATGCATTAACGCTCAACAGCAAGGCACAAGCAATCCTGAGCAAGCTTGCAGATGCTTAATGCAAACAACGCTATGGGTCTACAGGGGTATATATGGAACGTGATAGAACCATGTGTGACTAACGTATAGAGTACTGAGAATAACATGAACATGTAGACTTTATATTACACGTCTAAAGAAAATCACAGAAGGCCCAAAAGTCGCAGAGCCTGAGACGAGGAGAGCTTATTCAGGCGGCAGAGAGCACAAAGCAGGCTCACAGCTAAGGTTAGAGAAACGTGGAAACTTTCCAATCTTCAGATGACAAGGGGACCAGCTGCAGAGAAACTGAATAAATCCTCATAATTGCAAGCTGAAGAGCTCAATGTTGTGGTCCCTAATCACCTGGTACAGCCAAACAAGACAATGGACAGTCATCCATAGTGGGAAAGCAGAGCCGTTCCCAGCAAGTAAGACACAGATGGCAACATGTGTTTCAACATAGGGAGCGCACTCTCATAGGCAAAGGTGGTGCACACAAGTTACAATGCAGACACATAATCATTGACATCACATTGAAGAGTTGCACATAGAGCTGAGGACCAAATTGAGTCCCAGGCCTGAAGAGATCAGTTCTAACCAATCACAGCATAGAAAAGTAGAGGTGTATGGCAAAGGGTATAAACTAATGGTAAGCCCATTACTCTGCAGTAATGTAATTGATGGTTTCTTGGGCAAGGGGCAGGTCAGCCACCTGACATGCAAGGACCATTAGAATATCCTCAATAGGGTTCTCAATTAGGTAATAGTACTCTCGATAACCAATTCCCAGTGATGATAGCTTTTTTGGGGGAGGGCCCAGGTGATGACAACATGCATGTACACAACTGTACCGCACGCCATGGAGAGCTGAAACATACTGGAGAATTCTCACTGTCTTGTATTGATCCCTGTTGGTTTTATTTGTAATAAACCCAGTTCTCACTTGCCATTGACTGATTCCTCTGTCTATTATGGGGAAGGGTGTTGGGGTCCTTGAGAGTCAGGCGGACCCCCAGACCTGTGGTATACCACATGAGAGATCTCCCCCCAACAGCAGTTTCAGCTGTCTGGTGTTTTGGTGGAAAATACATGCTTACTTGTGGTGCTCCTAAAGTGGATCTTTTACTCTTTTTCTGTTTTGTTTTGCTCGACATATGAACATATAAGAGCAGTAACATTGATCACCCTACTGAGAACAAAGAGATTTGCCCAATGCTGGGTTGCTCTTTTTTATTTATTAATAGTGTAGACTTTTAATAAATAGCCGGTTGGGTGGACCATGCCAAATTATTTTGAGTGCACTTTCAAATTCAGAACCCGCTTAATGGTGCATATGCAATTACATTTATTAGCTATGATTTTTTTTTTGTTATACTTGTTGTTTAATTTATTACTTATGTGTTGCATTGTGTGTAGAACATGTTAAAATGTTTATGCATTTCATCCCCGTAAACCTTCTGGAACAAATTGAGAACGTAACAGGGGGAGGTGGGCACAGTGTATCTTGGAACTTAAGATCAAGTAGTTCAGAAAATGTGATAGTATGACTGTAATCTGAAATACTGCAGCCTACGGTGTGAAGTCAATAATGCAAACTACATTTCATTGTGAAAGTGGGAGGAGAAACTTTGTCACTTGGAACTTGAAGTCAAAGTTCTTAAGTGCACTTAATATATCAACTGACGGAAGACACATTGCAACCTAAGCATTAAAAGTCAAGTATAACAATCGTCTAGCAAATCAGTAGATGCCTGTGAACATCTCAACTGAATTCTGCCACCTTATACCTGATTCTCAACGTTTAAATCTGGAGCAAATCTGTAGATATAAGAACACATGAGCAGAACACAGGTGCTCATGGGCATCTTCTCATTTCCTCCAGTGCAATCCTTTGACACTCAGGCCCAATGTTGCAAATCACATTTGAAATTATGAGAGAAAGAATTGCATTACTACAGAACAGCGCTGCAAGACTGATTTTAATTATAGAAATTATCATATGTATCCTCAGCAAGATAAACGTTTTTTTAAATTCATTGACTAAAATGTATTCTGTACAATTCAACACTTCAGCCCTTCAGCCAACATGTGTTTCGACAGTGTGTCTTTGTCAAGGCTGATCAATGGACATTACAGATAAACACATTATTAATATTCATGTGATTAGGAAAAGATACATAAATCATTGATACATACCAATGTCCGTGTTTGGGGAAGGCGGGGTCAGAGATAGCAAGAAAAGGACAAGGGGAGTAAAGTTAGTTATAAAAAGCATAGGCAATCGTCATACATTTGTGTACATACTTGTTGAGAATCATTGAATTCAATAGTATACATAATGGTTAGGTGCCATAAAACATCACATATTGATTTGAATGCAGTGAGAGAGACTGTGGCCGAAGAAGTACCCAAGTCCCATGACTAAGGTTACCACCTATTAGTGGTTAGAATTAGACTAATAATTTGAGTGCTGTTCGGACAGTAAATTAGCTGTCTTCATTCTCTAGATGCAGTAACTGTGGGTGAAAAAGTTAAAGCATAGGCCACTGTGATTTGTGATGGTGGTCTGAATAGCAGAGTCAGAACTCACTGATGTTGTGTTATTTGGGAGACCTGAATGATACGTGCCGAAATGTGACAGGTAAGCACCTGAAAACATAAGTGGGTTGTGAAATATAAAGAATAAGGGCTCAGTGAGCACTGACCTTGTTGGTATAATTTGGGGATCATTTTCTGTGAGTAATTAGGATCTCAAGGTTGAGGTAGCTCTATATATGGAGCTGGGAGAAATTATAAAAAGTATGTGTAAACATTATGTGGGATTGAGGCTCTCAAATAGAGAGGAGGATGAATAATATTGGCACTTACCCCTCAAACTTGTAAGTTCAGTTCAATGGGAATTTTCGATCGCACAGTGGCTGGTTGTCAAATATATATCCCTGTAAATGGAGTGAAAGGCTAATGAGGTGAAGGAAACGGATAGTGAGGATGGCATGTGGTAAGTCTACCGGTAAACGGTTGCATCATACCAAGTGTCCATCATTAAGAAGCATGTTATCTGCAAAAGAGTGGTGTAACAGGTTAAAAGCACTATCATCAATATAGCCTTATAAATGGGTTGGTGGGATAGTTTGTGGAGGCAAAACTTGATTTGAATGGCATGTTGCAGGGGTACAAAATAGCGGTCATGACGTTGTCAGCAAGGGAATAAAGTGACAGGTTAAAAGCACTATCAAACATAGTCACATCTAGACAGGATTGTAATTGTTGGTAAGTGCCATATTTAAATAGAAGAGCAAATATTAACATTAACATCAACCTAGAAATTGCTCTTGCTGCAATAGTTCACAAATCCATGCAAACACTTTCATCCCATATCATTATGCTTACACTGTACACCATCCCACAATTAGAATGCAGCTATACCCCTCGATCAATTCGGCCTAGCTGTTCACATACAAACATTATCCCATGAACACCTCATCATTCTAATAAAACGCAGCTATAACCCCATAACAAACCAGCCTAGCTGCACACATAAGCGTCCTACAGGGCTAACGCAGCCAAAACCCAGTCCTGGTGTCCACCCGCCAGACTGCACACATTCAACCAATATCAATACCACAACACCTAATGCTAGGATGCTGTTACCATCAGGCAACTACAACAACTCCACACATAGGTGCACCAAGCACCCTACGACACCCTACTTTCTCAACTGACCAGGACTACGGTCCTCGAGGGCGTTCAACCTACCAGCGCTTTGAGGTCATACCAATGATATATAGAGCGCTATATAAATGCCAAATAACATAACATAACATAATCTAACATAAAACATAGCCCATATAAATGGGTTGTATGGCGAGTTGGTCAAGGCAAAACGTGATTTAAGTGCAATGTTGTAGGGCTACGGTCATATAATTGCCAATTAAACTTCAGTAAGCAAAGATGTTGAAAATAGGAAGTGCTGCAGCAGGTGGAAACGCTGCTACAAACGATGAAAGTATAACGGGGTAATCCTGTGTATAGATTTAATGTGTGCATAATGTTGCGCAGCTACACACTGGCAGGCTTGACTTGCCCGATGGGAGGCAAGGCATTCCTCAGATCCTACCGGACAGCGCACGCGGCGTCCATCCGTGTGCCAATGTTTATTCTTTGCTGTAATTTGCATCTCGTGCGACTGTGTGGAGGACGTCCCACAATGCGTGCGCATGTTTAAGGCTAAATTTCAATATTTATGTTTTTTGAGCCATTCCACGCGTTGCTGTGACGCATTGGTACCCTAATACCCTGTGACCTCAAGCCATTGTGCCGTGCACGGGCTTCCGAATTTTGAATCTTGCTGAAACTTTGTGGGCATCCTGGTGGTTCTCCAGAGACACGAATCAAGTCCAAAAAGTCCCCTCAAAAGAGTACTGGACCTTTGTAATTACGAAAATTCAACTGCAAATTGCTGTCTTCTTCTGTGCTTCTTGAAAAGGCGCCACACCTGCAGAATCACATTCAACCACGACGGAAACCTTGCCTAGAGCCTTCTTCATTGATCGATGCTGCAAATTCCCTTGTGAGGTCTTGTTTTCAGTCACCACGACAAGGAATCCATTGACCGGCTATTCAGATGCAGACCCCGAAGTTCTCTTGCTGCAAAATCTTCTTCAATGCTGAGGTACTGTGTTGACTTGGGTATATACTTACCTTAAGTCTGTTAGGATTTCTGAGTAGCTGTGAGTTGTTTTCTGTGATGGGGAGGCCTCTCATCCAGTGCACCCAGCCCCACTGTTAGAATCCTGCCAGGGTGTCTTCTGCGAAGCCCTGGACCTTCTTCTAACTTTAAAGTGAAGTACTCACCTCTTTGCCCAGTTTTCCTAACGAACTCTGACTTTTGCAAATAAAGAACCTATTCTGACACTGCCTGTTGGTCACTACTCCTAAGTGACCACACCTCCAGCCCCTTCTGCCACTGAGAACACTCATGCTTCAACAATAAGGGAAAGACTGTCAAGGGATTGGGACTTCTGCCTAGAAAAGCAAATAAGAGGGTAATTCATAGAATTTCGCAGAAAAGTGTCGCAAGCGGCTGGCGCAGAGTGTCCGCGTGCGATTGTCTGCGCCAGGCACGTGCGCTAAAACCGATTTCCGCGCACAGCGTATTCATGGATTTTAGGCTCCCAAACCAGCCGTGGCGCAGAGAATCGCAGCGACCCTGCAGCAGCGCCAGTAACGCCCCGAAGAACACCCTTGCACAAGGAAAAGCCATCAAAATCGCTAAATCATCGCAAAAGGGCTGCGCTAACCCTGGACCAGTTCACCGGGCTGGCAAACAGCAAACGCCAAGCGGGGAACGTGTATTTCAGGGATGCGCGGGAAGTTCCACACGCGATTGGGCCAGTGCGAGCAAGGTATGTGAATTTCAGGGGTGCGCGGGAAGTTCCACACGCGATTTCAGCAGGGTACGTGTATTTCAGGGGTTCACGTGAAGTTTCTCACGCGATCGGGCCTGGGGGAGCGTGCTACGTGTATTACAGGGGTTCGCGTGAACTTACTCATGCGATCGGTCCTGGGGGAGCGGAATACGTGTATTTCAGGGGTTCGCGTGAATTTTTTCACGCGATCGGGCCTGGGGGAGCGGGCTATGTGTATTACAGGGGTTTGCGTGAACTTCCTCACGCGATCGGGCCTGGGGGAGCGGGCTACGTGTATTTCAGGGGTTCGCGTGAACTTTCTCACGCGATCGGGTCTGGGGGAGCGGGCTACGTGTATTTCAGGGGTTAGCGTGAACTTTCTCACGCGATCGGGCCTGGGGGAGCGTGCTACGTGTATTACAGGGGTTCGCGTGAAGTTGCACACACGATTGTCCCAGTGCGAGCAGGGTACGTGTATTTCAGGGGTGCGCGGGAAGTTCCACACGTGATAGTCCCAGTGCGAGCAGTGTACGTGTATTTCAGGGGTGCGCGGGAAGTTCCACACGCGACAGTCCCAGTGCGAGCAGGGTACGTGTATTTCAGGGGTGCGCGGGAAGTTCCACACGCGATAGTCCCAGTGCGAGCAGGGTACGTGTATTTCAGGGGTGCGGGGGAAGTTCCACACGCGATAGTCCCAGTGCGAGCAGGGTATGTGTATTTCAGGGGTGCGCGGGAAGTTCCACACGCGATAGTCCCAGTGCGAGCAGGGTACGTGTATTTTAGGGGTGCGCGGGAAGTTCCACACGCGATACCAACAGGGAATGTGTATTTCAGGGGTTCTGGGAGTACTACACGTGAATTGGCCGTGTGGGTCCTCCCAGGTGTACGCTCCACAACCTCCACGGCCCCTGCAGGCAGCCCACACCATGGGGGACTACCCTGCACCCCTGCTCATGTCCAGCAGGCAGCCCATTCACCATGGGCATGCCCCCCAGCCAACCCACATGTCACCTTGCACTACTGATCAACAATGCATGTCTCCCACCACCCCCACCCCCCAGCAGTGCAGGGGCAGCCTCCACCAGGCCCACACTCATGTCCCCCTGCACCCCCACCCCCCAGCATCCAGGGTCACCCTCCACCAGGCCCCCACTCATGTCTCCCACCACCCCCCCCGGCAGTGCAGGGTCACCCTCCACCAGGCCCCCACTCATGTCTCCCACCACCCCCACCCCCCGGCAGTGCAGGGTCACCCTCCACCAGGCCCCCACTCATGTCTCCCACCACCCCCACCCCCCTGCCACCATGGGCAGCCTCCACCAGGCCCCCACTCATGTCTCCCACCACCCCCACCCCCCAGCATCCAGGGTCACCCTCCACCAGGCCCCCACTCATGTCTCCCACCACCCCCACCCCCCGCCACCATGGGCAGCCCCCACCAGGCCCCCACTCACGTGAATTGGCCGTGTGGGTCCTCCCAGGTGTACGCTCCACAACCTCCACGGCCCCTGCAGGCAGCCCACACCACGGGGGACTACCCTGCACCCCTGCTCATGTCCCGCAGGCAGCCCATTCACCATGGGCATGCCCCCCAGCCAACCCACATGTCACCTTGCACTACTGATCAACAATGCATGTCTCCCACCACCCCCACCCCCCAGCAGTGCAGGGGCAGCCTCCACCAGGCCCCCACTCATGTCTCCCACCACCCCCACCCCCCGGCAGTGCAGGGTCACCCTCCACCAGGCCCCCACTCATGTCTCCCACCACCCCCACCCCCCGGCAGTGCAGGGTCACCCTCCACCAGGCCCCCACTCATGTTTCCCACCACCCCCACCCCCCTGTCACCATGGGCAGCCTCCACCAGGCCCCCACTCATGTCTCCCACAACCCCCACCCCCCAGCATCCAGGGTCACCCTCCACCAGGCCCCCACTCATGTCTCCCACCACCCCCACCCCCCGCCACCATGGGCAGCCCCAACCAGGCCCCCACTCATGTCTCCCACCACCCCCACCCCACTGCCACCATGGGCAGCCCCCACCAGGCCCCCACTCATGTCTAAATACACCACCCCCACCCCCCGGCAGTGCAGGGGCAGCCTCCAGCAGGCCCCCACTCATGTCTACCACCACCCACCCCCACCCCCCAGCCACCAGGGGCAGCCTCCACCAGGCCCCCACTCATGTGTCCCACCACCCCCACCCCCCAGCCACCAGGGGCAGCCTCCAGCAGGCCCCCACTCATGTCTCCCACCACCCCCACCTACCAGCAGTGCAGGGGCAGCCTCCAGCAGGCCCCCACTCATGTGTCCCACCACCCCCACCCCCCAGCAGTGCAGGTGCAGCCTCCACCAGGCCCCCACTCATGTCTCCCACCACCCCCCTGCCACCATGGGCAGCCCCCACCAGGCCCCCACTCATGTCTCCCACCACCCCCACCCCCCGGCAGTGCAGGGTCATCCTCCACCAGGCCCCCACTCATGTCTCCCACCACCCCCACCCCCCGGCATTGCAGGGTCACCCTCCACCAGGCCCCCACTCATGTCCCCCTGAACCCCCACCCCCCAGCATCCAGGGTCACCCTCCACCAGGCCCCCACTCATGTCTCCCACCACCCCCACCCCCCTGCCACCATGGCCAGCCCCCACCAGGCCCCCACTCATGTCTCCCACCACCCCCACCCCCCGGCAGTGCAGGGTCACCCTCCACCAGGCCCCCACTCATGTCTCCCACCACCCCCACCCCCCGGCAGTGCAGGGTCACCCTCCACCAGGCCCCCACTCATGTCTCCCACCACCCCCACCCCCCAGCCACCAGGGGCAGCCTCCAGCAGGCCCCCACTCATGTCTCCCACCATCCCCACCCCCCAGCAGTGCAGGGGCAGCCTCCACCAGGCCCCCACTCATGTCTCCCACCACCCCCACCCCCCTGCCACCATGGGCAGCCCCCACCAGGCCCCCACTCATGTCTCCGCCCTGACCATTGTGAGCCGCGCCTCTTCCGCCCGCCGCCACTCCGCACCTATGGCGTGGCCCAACCGCTGCCACACGGAAGACACTCTCTGTCCTGGGTCCCCCTGCCCTCCGGCCGATGCCTGCCCCTCCGATGTCGAAAGCCCCGAGCCTTCATGTCTCCCACCATGTTGCTGCTGCTGCTGCTCTGCCTCTGCCCGTGCACTGCCTCCTGCTGCCTGCACATCCTCCGCCGGCTGGGGTGCACTTGTTGATGTGGCCACCCCTGCTGGACCTCCAACTCCCGATTGTGGCAGGGATGCCTCCTCGACCAGCCTGGCCGCACCGTCAGAGGCAGCTCCACAGGGCACCCAGGTGACTGATGGGTGGGAAGATGGCACAGTGGACGACTGGCGCGTAGGGGGTCCAGTTGAGGAGGGGGTCGGAGCAAGCCCCATCAGACAGCGGAATCCGGCCTGGGTGACCTGTCCCAGCAGGCTGACGTGGTCAACGAGCCATTCGAGATGACGTGCAGTCTCTCCATGAAAAGACTGCGGGTCACCTCGCATGGCCCGTTGACGCAACGCCACATCAGCCAGGACAGGCTCAACCCAGACCTGGATGGCCACGTCCGCAGGCAGAGGAAGGCCAGTTGACGTCAGCTCATCCCCTGCCTGAAAACGGGTCTGGACGTAGGCATCCCTGCTGGTGCAAGATGATGCAGGGACAGGATCGGGGACAGGATTGCACACAGGCACCTCTGCGGCCGCCTGTGCTGCCTCCTGTCCCTGGTCCTGCACTGCACCACTAGCACCAGTGGGATCCCCACCTCCAGACCCCGTCTCTGGTGCTTGCGCGGCCCCCTCCTCCACCAAACCCCCCACCAACCTGGATGACTCTGTGCCATCTTCCGCTGTTGGGCCCTGTGGGGTCCCAGCTGCCCCTTCTGCTGCCAAGGAGTCCAACTCCAGCCTCCGCCTCTTGGACCTCCCCCCGGCAGCTGCGGCCTGGGACGCGGCACCGGACTCCTCACTCCCCGACGAGATGACAACACGGGAGGGGAGCCGGGCCTTGCGTGCACGTCAGAGTCTCATCGCGTGTGATTGGTGGAAATGGCCGTACACACAAAAGTGACAAAGCGTGTAATTGGTGGAAATGGCCGTACACGCATAAGTCACAAAGCGTGTAATTGGTGGAAATGGCCGTACAAGCATAAGTCACAAAGCGTGTAATTGGTGGAAATGGCCCTAGCGCGTACACGCCGCGTAAGTGACGTTGGACGTGTCGGCCTTTATAAAAGGTACGCGTAGAACACCATTTCCTTGTACGTGCTTTTCGTGGAGAGCGAGTGGGTGAATTCTGTACTTCTTGTCTGTTCACACGCGATTTACTTCACGGCGTTTCAAGTTCGTATTCCCTGTTACCTCTGTCAGATTTTTCTCTTTTTTCTCTTTTACTGGTTTACCTGGGCCTGTTCCCTCAAACAGTGTTCCCTTCTACTGTTGTCCTGTCTCCTCAGACAGCATACAAATCTTCTTTTGGCGGGGGTGTTGCCAACCAAACGCGCTCCTTTTTCACGCTCTTTTACCTGGCAGACGGTGAGTCACGCACGTATCTAACATCTGTGCTTGCCCCGTGTGTAGCCTACCCCTTCAGAGGTCATTCTAGGCTGCGTGTGACACGCATACGTTTATTCTTGTGTTACTGGGTGCCACAGCGTAGTGCAGGTTTTTATTTCTGCACACGTGGTCTAGGAGGGGTTGCGTGCACGTCATCTCCCTTTTTTGGGGCTCCTGTGCGTAGCGTGACCCTTCATCTTTCCCCAGGGGTTACAATCAGCCTTGCAAGAGCACTAGGGTACAATTACCATCTGGTACCCAACCCCTTTGACCCCCAATTCCCCAGGACAATATTTGACAGCCACTCCCATACGCACATCAACATCAGTGCCATGGTTGGGAGGCGAGGATTCCGTAAGGGTGGCAAAGGTGGAAGAGCCACAAGTGGTGGCCGTGGTGGATCCGGTAGGGGACGTGATCGTTACTTGCAGGGTGAGCCTGTCCCCCCATGTGTGGAGGACCAGTCAAGGGCACCCATAATCCCCCCCCCTCCTCCCGTTGAGGCTGATGTGGCTGACACCATCCATGCTCAGCCCTTGTTGGACCAGCCGATTGTGGCACCAGACCTGGCTGACTCCATGGCTGACTTCCAGGTCAGCAGGCCTATGACAAGTGCGCTGGTGCACGTTGATGTCACCATGCCACGTGCATCTGGGGCAGCAAGGTCATCTGCTGCACCAAGTAGGCAGGGCGGAGAGGCTGCAGGGGCAGCTGCGGCTCCATCCACCACAGCCCTCACACACCCAGCCAGGACAGTGTCGGTCCTAGTCCATGCTGCTGATATTCCCCCTGACACCATCACACTAGAGCCAATGCCTGCACCAACTCCCATGCTGAGTGTGCAATCCCACACTCCTGATACAGAGTCCACCAGGGCTCCTGCCCCTAGTGTCCAGAGCGGCGCAGGACACTCAGGATCACCACCACCTTCCAAGCGGAAGAGGAAGAGTGCTCGTCCGGCACAGGCTGATGCCCCAGACACGGCTACACAGTCCAGCCCGTCCAGGAAGCCCAGCTTCACGGATGACGAACTGAATGCACTTGTCGAGTATGTGTCCGCACATGACAACGCGATGGTCATTGTTGCATGATCCAAGACCACACCTGCACAACGCCAGGCACACTGGCAGACCGTTGCTGACATCCTAAGTGCCCTTGGAATCGTGAGGTGCACAGCCAATGATTGCTATAAGCGCTGGAATGACCTAAAGCGCAGGGCAAAGAGTAAGCTGGCCTCAAGTCATGCCGCAACTCTAGTGACTGGAGGTGGGTCTCCAGTAGTAGACATGGAACTCACTCCACATGAGTCAGTCGCTGGGACCTACGTCACGGAGGAACAGATCCAAGGCGTGGGAGATCTCCCTGATTACGAGGCATTGTCCGGTGAGTGCACATGCATGTGTGTGTCATCCATGTGCATGGTGTGTGTGAGGGCTTCTGTTTGTGTGCCAGGTGAGAGTGTGTGCACCTGAGTCGTATGGGTCATCCATGTGCTTCATGCAATACATCCTGCGCAGCTGCATTTGGCCATAGCTGTATCCCTTCTGCCAACAGTAGACATGTAGTCCAACTGCACGCCAGTTGCCCTTGAAGTGTCACCTTGCCACAACATTGTTGCAAAATTTAGCACTGTTCATTTAGTCAGATATTTACCATTCCACCACTTTTACTAGGCATGTCGCAGTCCTCTAGTCACATGTCTGACATGGCTATGGTAAAGTTGAGTGACTTTGTTACCTGGATATCATTTGTTCAAACATGTCCCTGTGCAATTGCACCATTTCGGACTGGCAGCTCCAGGTGAAGAATCTGACCTGTTAGAATTAGAAAAGCTATTACATGCGGGAACTGGACAGTATGCATAGGTGCTGCCCTCCTCTCCATCTTCACTCAATAGCAATGGTACATGCCATCTGTGTGATGGCATGTGTGTTTCACCTGCCAATCACAGGCCAATGTGTGATGCCACTGCCAGGCAGCATGCAGAAAATGTGTTCATCTTCAATCTTGGTGTCATCAGTGTGTGCCATTTGCCTGCCCTTCATACGCAGTGAGGCTGCATGCATGGGAGGGTTTTAGTCATGTGGGACATGTGTCAAACAAGTACTGTTTCTCTTGCTTCTCAGCCCTCATTGTGTGCCATGGTGCTAATGCCTGTTTCCATTTCTTTGTTTTTATGTCTTTGCAGGGGAAGACGCACCTGATACTGCTGGGGTTGTGGAGATGGTGCTGACCCAGGAGGGGCCCGAGGGCCGACCAACCACCAGTGAGGGACGTGGTGTGGTGGTGGGTGAGAACCCACAAGTGCTGCAGGTCCTGCTCTCAAGGGGTGTCTCTGGCTGCACCTCCCCCGAGCTGTACTCAGGTGTTGATTCGGATGAGACCTACGTGCCGTCGCAGGTGAGTGTTCCAGGGAGGGATTCTGTTCTGTCTCACCCCCCTGCACCAGGGTCAGAACCCTCAATGGGGATGTCAGTGTTGGCAGCTACGCCTTTGGTGGTTACGGATGCAGGGTCACACTCCGCGACATCTGATCCTGTTCCTGGGCCAGCAGATCAGAGGGGGAATGCAGTCCTGCAGCCTCAGGCAGTGTCGGCACAGCAAGGTGCAGTTCGCCTTGCCCCAGACAGGTGTGGTGCCCGCCGACGTGGTGGCCGTACGGCACCTGGCAATACTGCATGGGAGCAATCCATTTACGGTATGGCAACCCAACAGGCAGCATCATCCGAGATGTTGGCTCAGGCCATGGATAGGGTGGACACTTCCATTGTCCCCCCTGAAAGGCTGATGGAGCGACTAGAGCAGGCAACCGACACCATCTGCCAGTCACACAGGGAGGACATGTTGGGGTCCAACAGGGACAGGCGGGCGGCACTGGCGACTCTGCAGGAGGCCATCTCCATTGAGTCCCAGGGCCACAGGGAAGCCCTGAGGCAGGAGCTCCTTCACCTCAGGACGACTCTTGTTGAGCTTGAGGCTTCTACACACCAAAGGACAGAACAGCAGCTGGAGCGTCTCACCCGTACGCTCTCAGCTGAGATGCAGGCAACGAGGGCGGAGGTCCGGGCATCCCGTGAGTTGTTGCATGGGGACCTCCGCACACTCATCCTCCAGAACCAGACCTACCACACCCGCATGCTTGCAGCCATGGAGGAGCAGACTAGGGCCTTGCGTGGGCTGCCTCCCATAGTGCAACCACCTCCGGATGCAGCTGCACAGGGTGATAATAGCGACAGCAGTGATACTCCCACAATAGGGTAGCCGTGTGGGCCATGAGCCCATGGAGGTGTTTTTTTTCCCAGGATCCACGCAGGTGGGTTCTGGTGTGCATCCTGTCCTCGGACCTCCTGGGTGGCCTCCCCAACCCCCCCGGGCCCTTCAATGGCCATTTTTTATTTTTATTTTTATTTTTTTTTATTTTTATTTTTATTTCTTTTATTCCCAATTTTTTTCGGACGATTTGTTGGCTTCCGTGGTTCCTGTGGGCATACGCTGCATTGTGGCTGGGCACATGCAGGCTTGTAATGTATTTGGTTCGGATGCTTGGGTTTGAGTCACACACACCCCTCCTGCTTCCCGTTTCCATGGGCTTGCAAAGGGTGTGCCCAAGTGACAGTGAATTACACAGTGACGTTGGACTCCCATGAGCTGTGTGGGCAGTCTGTAGTCAATACTGTGTATACATTCCTAGTGCATAATGCTGTTGTGTTGTACACTGCATGTTGCATTGATGTGTCTACCTCCCAATTTGCAGGTCCCTTCCTCATGTCTACACAAGGACCTCTAGTCTGGAGATGTGGTCCATGTTGGCAGCAGTGCACCTACAACTCTACAGGCGCCAACACTGCACAGTTGGTAGTGGTGGGAGTGCAGGCATTTCCAGGTGGTGAGACTACTAATATTATACATTAGTGATGTCATGTTAATGGTAGTACGTGCTCAAGTTTGTTGTTGGTCCGGCATTACTGTGAGCATTTCAGGTGTTGCAAGTTTCTAATAGGGACACTGTACATTGTGACACTAGTGTCATGTTGTGGGGATTACTTTGTTTACGTGCAAATAGCATGACATGGCACGGTGTGTCGTGTGGCGGTGCTGGGGTTGGGTTGGCTGACATGGCACTGTCCTCTTGTTGCATTTTGCAAGTGGGTATTCATTTCAGCTGCTTGAATTTGTAACTTCACAAAACTGCATTGGTGGTGTCAGTGTGGGTAGGGATGCACACATTGTGACACTTCCAGGTGAACAATCTCAGGCTGATATGGTTTTCACAGTTCTTTCTCCAGAAATTCAGGATCAGTGTCAGGTTGAGTCATCATTGATTGTCAGATGGAATGTGCCAGGGCAGTGTGCACTCCACAGGGGTGTGATTTCTATGTGAAGTAATTAGCCACTAGCTGTGTACGTGCTGCCTCCCCCCGTGCCCTTTCCCCTCCCATGCGCAGCGGTTGTGCATGTGGTTGGGGATGGGGGGGCACCACCATGTCCACGGCCAGGCCCCGGCGTGTTGCAACGTTGTGCAGGACACATGCTGCCACTATGATCCTGCACAATACTGGGGGAGCGTACAACAGCTGCCCGCCAGAACGGTCAAGGGAGCGAAAGCGTGACTTCAGCACTCCAAATGTGCGCTCCACTATGCCCCGGGTTGTAATGTGGGCTGCGTTATATCTTACCTGGGGTGGCGTGGTGGGGTTCCGAATTGGCATCATCATGTGGGGGCTGAGAGGGTAGGCACTGTCCCCTGTGGAGGTGGTGATTGGTATCATTGGTGGGGTTGTGACCTTGCTCAGTATCTGACATGCATGCATTTGCAGTGGCATTCATACTCACCAAGCAGCCATGTATCGCCATGCCGGCCAGCTTCTAGGTCCCGGCTTAGGATGGACATTCGGTAAATGAAGCTGTCGTGGGTTGACCCAGGATAGTTGGCATATAGTGAGGTGATGATTCCCTTGGCATTACATACTACCTGCACGTTGATGGAATGCCAGTGCTTGCGGTTCCTATAGATGTGCTCAGATGCCCTGGGGAATCGTTCCACAGCGTAGAAATCCAGGGCGGCAGCATGCCTTTCTGCAGGTGTTCTGGGCAGGTATATGTGCCTGCGGACTGATGGGCGTGCAGTGATCATGTTCAAGACCTGGTGTAGGCACCGTGACTGGGTGGCCTGTGATACACCACCCACAATGGCACTTGTCCGCTGAAATGATCCAGTGGCTAAGAAGTGCAGTATATTGAGGACCTTCTCCAGGGGACTGAGTGCTTGGGAGCACAGGGTGGGTGATGTGAGGTCGTCCTCCCACTCACTCACCAGGTCCAGTATGATGTGTGGTGGAAACCTGTACCTCCCATGCACCTGGTCATCAGGCATCCCGAAAAGGCTGGTTCTGGGTGTGAATATTCTGGCCCTGACTATCCTCCTCCTCCTCCTTTGGTATGCCACACCCACTGCTTCTAGGAATGGTATGTTCATCCTGGGTCTGAGCTAGTTATTTTGTTAGCGCGCAAATTAATGCGTTGCGCGTGTTGTAGGCGAGCGTGTGACCCGCGCACCCCTCCAATCCAGTGCCCAGTACAATAGCGTGTGGAAATTGGCGCGCACACCGGGATACAGGTGCGCTGACGTACTTGTGTGTGTAAGTGTCCGCGCACACCTGATATACACGTACATAAGCCAATCGCGTGTACACGCACTTTTGTCCAATTACACGCGATGAGACTCTGACGTGCTGTCCAATTACACGCGATGAGACTCTGACGTGCTGTCCAATTACACGCGATGAGACTCTGACGTGCAGTCTTTCCACGTGTGCTCTGTCATCACATGGTGTGTGGGAAACACCCGTGCGGGTCATGTCACAGACGCGCTTACGCGCTGAGGGCCTTTGGTCCAATGGATTTGCGTAAGCGTGCTGACGCGCTTACGCGCTAAGGGCCTTTCCTCGGTTTTCACGCTGACGTGCAGGATTTTCACGTGCCAAATCACTCCGTACCAAGCTGGCCACGCGTAAGCACATGGAAGACCACGCTCCTGCCCAGAAGGCCGAACTACTGCCCCCCAGAGCCCCGAGCACACTCCCACCTGCCATCTGCTGCTGCCTGACTGCCTGCTGCCCACGTGCACTGCCATTTGCTGCCTGCACATCAGCCAGGGGTGCTGTTGCTGTGACCGCCCCTGCTGGAACCGAAGACTCCCGACTGGAATTCCATCGCTCCACAGCCCAGCCCAAGGACCCAGTTGCCCACACACTCCTGCCTCTGGGGTTGTCATGTCGTGGCATACAACATCTGTGACCACTGACAACCCCCGGCCAGAGAGGCAGAGGGGCACCAGCTTCAGTGCCACCGAAGTTGGTGTCCTGGTGGAGCAAGTCCTGGGGCAATATGATGCCCTCTTTGGAAGTTCCCGCGCCGACAAGGAAGGACGGACTCGGATCTGGACTGACATCGTGACTGCCATCAACGCGGAGGGGGTGGCAGTCCGGGACTTACAACATGTCAGGAAGCGCTGGGAGGACTTCAGGTCCAGGACCCTGAACAAGGCCCGGCACCTCTTGAAGGCAGCGGATGCCAAGGGGCGCCGGGGCCTCTTGTCGGAAGAACAGATGGGGGTCCTGGAACGCATATCCCCAGCGCTCCACGTCCAGGTCCTAGAAAGCAGACCCGTCTGGAGTCGAGCGGTGAGTGTACATGCATCCTGGTTGTGAGCAGGGCGTGTGGTGATCATTCGCCATTGTGCCGGTTGCACATCTGTTTGTATGTGGTGGAGTATGGGTGGGGGTGTACAGGGCCGTGGGGCTGACACATGCGAGGGCTGTAATGTGTGAGACATGGATGGTGCTTGTGTGTGTGGGCTTGCATGGCAAATGCAGTTGTGCATGCACACATGTTTGGATGAATGTGTATGTGAGTAGACATGTCCGTGATGTCAGGCATGTATGTTGTTTCGGCTGCATGTATGAGCACTGTGTACATGTGCATGTGTGTGTATTTGTCAAGGGTGCAACAGTGATGCTACATGGATGCATGTGACAGCGGTATGTGGAAGCCTGATTGGCTGATGTGACATGGATGCCCGTCTGAACAGTGCGACACTTTGCAGAGGTGTAGACATGCATGCAAGTGTGGTGGTGTGTGTACATGTGTGGTGCACTTCCTGTGTTGCATGTGATGTCTGGCTCCCCTTTGGCTGCTGATGCTGTTGTATGTGTAGGGATGGGGGTGGCAGTTGCAAAATGGCTGTGGTATGGCTCATGTGTGCCAGTTGCAATGACATGTGTGTTGGGGATTGTGATGACATATCTGAGGTTTGCCAATGCCACTCATGTGCAACTGTCATGCGTGTATGTGTCCATTGTACAGTGCCCTGATGCCTGTGTTTTGTTTCTCCCTGTCTGCAGCGTCAACTGATGAAGAGGGCGGAGAAGGTGCTGTGGAGCACAGCGGCAGGGATCCGACCGCCAGCCGGAGACGCAAGGCCCGGCTCCCCTCCCGTGTTGTCATCTCGTCGGGGAGTGAGGAGTCCGGTGCCGCGTCCCAGGCTGCAGCTGCCGGGGGGAGGTCCAAGAGGCGGAGGTTGGAGTTGGACTCCTCGGCAGCAGAAGAGGCAGCTGGGACCCCACAGGGCCCAACAGGGGAAGATGGCACAGAGTCATCCAGGTTGGTGGGGGGTTTGGTGGAGGAGGGGGCCGCGCAAGCACCAGAGACGGGGTCTGGAGGTGGGGATCCCACTGGTGCTAGTGGTGCAGTGCAGGACCAGGGACAGGAGGCAGCACAGGCAGCCGCGGAGGTGCCTGTGTGCAATCCTGTCCCCGATCCTGTCCCTTCATCATCTTGCACCAGCAGGGATGCCTACGTCCAGACCCGTTTTCAGGCAGGGGATGAGCTGACGTCAACTGGCCTTCCTCTGCCTGCGGACGTGGCCATCCAGGTCCGGGTTGAGCCTGTCCTGGCTGGTGTGGCGTTGCGTCAACGGGCCATGCGAGGTGACCTGCAGTCTTTTCATGGAGAGACTGCACGTCATCTCGAATGGCTCGTTGAACACGTCAGCCTGCTGGGACAGGTCACCCAGGCCGGATTCCTTCGTCTGATGGGGCTTGCTACGACCCCCTCCTCAACTGGACCCCCTACGCGCCAGTCGTCCTCTGTGCCATCTTCCCACCCATCAGTCACCTGGGTGCCCTGTGGAGCTGCCTCTGATGGTGCGGCCAGGCTGGTGGAGGAGGCATCCCTGCCACAGTCGGGAGTCGGAGGTCCAGCAGGGATGGCCACATCAACAAGTGCACCCCTGCCGGCGGAGGATGTGCAGGCAGCAGGAGGCAGTGCACGGGCAGAGGCAGAGCAGCAGCAGCAGCAACATGTTGGGAGGCATGAAGGCTCGGGGCTTTCGACATCGGAGGGGCGGCCATCGGCCGGAGGGCAGGGGGACCCAGGACAGAGAGTGTCTTCCGTGTGGCAGCGGTTGGGCCACGCCATAGGTGCGGAGCGGCGGCGGGGGGCGGAAGAGGTGTGGCTCACAATGGTCAGGGCGGAGAACTCCATGCGGAGGGCCCTGAGGTGGGCCGAGAGCCTCGAGGCAATCCGCAGGGGGTTGGAGGAGGACACAGCGTCATCCCTGCGGATCCTCGGGGCCATGGAACTGGACCGCCTCCGGGACATCGAACAGGAGTTCGATGATGGCCTGGCCCGGGACACCACGGAGTGAGCCGCTGGACTAGCCCGCCGCCTTTGTATATAGTTATTTAGTTTTAGGTTTCCTTTCTTTCGAATTATGATTTGGAGTCGACGGACACTGCTCCACTTTTTGTATATAGTTGATTTTTAGGTAGGTTTTTTTAGTAGGTTTCCTTTGTTCAGTTGGGCTCATGGACACTTGGTAGTTTTTTATACGGACATGCATGTTTTTTGTTCTCATTCACATTGTAGTTAGTTTTCTTTCTTTTGCATTCTTAATTTTTTTTAATACAATTTTGTTAGCATACTTCACTGTGTGGTATCATCTCATTGGTTTCATGCATGTCATGTTGTGTGTTTTCCCATTATATTGCAACCATTGTGTGTGACGGACATGGGTTCATTAGCTTCATGAAGGGTGTAACATGTGATTTCCATTTCCATGTGGGTGAATGGGTTACTTGGTAGGGCTTTTTGGATGTGGAGGCTGTCCATTACGCACATGATTGGGGATTGTGAGCACCTGCACTGCTGGGGGTGGGGGTGGTGGGACACATGAGTGGGGGCCTGCTGGAGGCTGCCCCTGCACTGCTGGGGGGTGGGGGTGGTGGGACACATGAGTGGGGGCCTGCTGGAGGCTGCCCCTGCACTGCTGGGGGGTGGGGGTGGTGGGAGACATGAGTGGGGGCCTGCTGGAGGCTGCCGCTGGTGGCTGGGGGGTGGGGGTGGTGGGACACATGAGTGGGGGCCTGCTGGAGGCTGCCCCTGCACTGCTGGGGGGTGGGGGTGGTGGGAGACATGAGTGGGGGCCTGCTGGAGGCTGCCCCTGGTGGCTGGGGGGTGGGGGTGGTGGGACACATGAGTGGGGGCCTGGTGGAGGCTGACCCTGCACTGCTGGGGGGTTGGGGTGGTGGGAGACATGGGTGGGGGCCTGCTGGAGGCTGCCCCTGGTGGCTGGGGGGTGGGGGTGGTGGGACACATGAGTGGGGGCCTGGTGGAGGCTGCCCCTGGTTGCTGGGGGGTGGGGGTGGTGGTAGACATGAGTGGGGGCCTGCTGGAGGCTGCCCCTGCACTGCTGGGGGGTGGGGGTGGTGGGAGACATGAGTGGGGGCCTGCTGGAGGCTGCCCCTGCACTGCTGGGGGGTGGGGGTGGTGGGAGACATGCATTGTTGATCAGTAGTGCAAGGTGACATGTGGGTTGGCTGGGGGCATGCCCATGGTGGATGGGCTGCCTGCGGGACATGAGCAGGGGTGCAGGGTAGTCCCCCGTGGTGTGGCCTGCCTGCAGGGGCCGTGGAGGTTGTGGAGCGTACACCTGGGAGGACCCACAAGGCCAATTCACGTGTAGTACTCCCCAGAACCCCTGAAATACACGTACCCTGATGGAATAGCGTGTGCAACTTCCCGCGCACCCATGTAATACACGTACCCTGCTCGCACTGGCCCATTCGCGTGTGGAACTTCCCGCGCACCCCTGAAATGCACGTACCCTGCAGAATTTGCGTGTGGAACTTCCCGCGCACCCATGAAATACACATACCCTGCTCGCACTGGCCCAATCGCATGTGGAACTTCCTGCGCACCCCTGAAATACACGTACCCTGCTCGCACTGGGACTATCGCGTGTGTAACTTCCCGCTCACCCCTGAAATACACGTACCCTGATGGAATCGCGTGTGTAACTTCCCGCGCACCCATGTAATACACGTACCCTGCTCGCACTGGCCCATTCGCGTGTGGAACTTCCCGCGCACCCCTGAAATGCACGTACCCTGCAGAATTTGCGTGTGGAACTTCCCGCGCACCCCTGAAATACACGTACCCTGCTCGCACTGGGCCAATCACGTGTGGTACTTCCCGCGCACCCCTGAAATACACGTACCCTGCTCGCACTGGCCCATTCGTGTGTGAAACTTCCCGCGCACCCCTGAAATCCACGTACCCGGCCAAATCGCGTGTGACACTTCCCGCGCACCCCGGTATACACGCACACGTATTTTTTGTCAGCGGGTCCGTGTTTGTGGGTACCCCTTTGTACGTCATTTGTCCTGGAGGGCCACAGTATAGGACATTCATCATGGCAGTATATAGGTGCTATTTGTTGGCGCACCTTTTGGCGCACATTTCTTACAGCCGCAGAGATGCTACCACCTGCTTTCTTGTGGCGGTCGTGTTTGTGCCTGTGCGCTGGTTTGAGCGTGCGCTTTTTTGCCCTATTCTATTCCATGAATACGTGTTGTAGGCTAGCGTGTGGGCGTTCCGCGCACTTGTGCCCTGTACTTCCCCCGTGACGCCCACGTTTTGGCAAGTTGTTCCCCTTTCCGAGTGTTACGCCCGTGTTCCGCCTACTTTTGTTGCGTGCGCCGCGCTATGTGCGATTTTCGCTCTGGCCTGTGCGATTTTCGCTGTGACTTGGCGCACGCTGTTAGATGGCCTGTGCGCCAACGTGCGCCGCGCACTTTTTTATCGCACATCCGCTGGTTTTCTCGCGCACGGACTTCCATGAATGGATGTGCGCTGCTTTTCGTGCGATTTTCGCACTTGCACTGCGATTTTCGCTATTCCACTGCGATTCGCACATTTTTGCCCACTTGCGCCGCGCTAATTATTCCATGAATCGGCCTGTAAGTGTTTAAAAGTTACTTACTTGTATAGAGTTGGTGGGTAACTGTAATTCTAAGAGTGAACAGTTACAGAAGTGCTTACTGTTCTTGAATGTGTGATGCACTATTCTTTAAAGTATGGTTAACATCTTTTCTTCCTTAGCAATTGTTTTGCCAGTCTAATAGAAAGTAGATGTGAAGGTATTTTACTCTCCTGTGATTAGGTTGTGCCTCTTCCCAAAAGTAAAGTGTTGGTATCACCAGATTAGTCCTTTGAGGATAATTGTATGCGTGTCCCCCAACTGGACTTTGTTTCCCCTGACTTGCAGTTAGCCTGTCCAGAATAAGTCTGTATTAGGTTGTTGCCTACCTAGAATAACTTTGAATCAAGTGTGACATTGGGTTTTACTTTTCCCTTCCAGGTCGTCAGCGTACAAAAGCCACGCTATGCGCTGTCCCCCCCAGCTCAGGAGCATCAGATATGACTTGCCTAAAAGATTTACCCATGTCTAAAATAAATAAATTAAACAAGAAGGATGCCAATATACAGCCTTTCTTAAGAACCATATATGTATTAAACAGTGAGGACAAAAGACCTTCCATAGTTAATCTAATGCGCATAGTAGTGTCGGTATGGAGATGAATTATCAAGGCTAATAATGATGTAGGGCAACCCAGCAGATCTAGTTTTTGAAACAAAAAGTCACGATTTACTGAGTCAAAAGCAGAATGGAAGTCAATAAAAGCGCAATATAATGATTGCTTCCGCTCTGCATACTGAACCTTTAACATGTTAATGGTTATAATATTGGGAAGTGTGCCCAACCCACTAATGAATCCTGATTGAAAGGGATCCCTTTTGAAGTTGTTCTTAGACCAAATATTCAAATCTCTCAATATTAGGCGTCAGAAGATTTTCCCAGGCACATCTAATAGTAAGATCGGTCTATAGCTGGCCGGATTAGACCGATCACCTTTCTTATAAATGGGTACAACAATGGCTTGCTTCCAAGTGTGAGGTATTTCCTGCGTGTCAATAATATTAATAAACATTGCATGTAATATATCAGCCCAGATTGTCGGATGTTGTTTAAGATGCATATTTGACAACCCGTCTGGACCTGGAGCTCTTGAGCAACTAGGTTGGTTGATGAAAAATAATATGTCCTCCTTATCAAATTTAAGATCAAACATCAGATGATGCAAAGGTTTAACAGTCTTTGCATTGTCAGGAGATGGCGCATAAAGGTTAGAATAAAACTGAACCCATGTGTCTTCATTCACATCGTTTGTCTGAATGGAGACTTGATATCCTGCTGTGGCTTGATTAATTAGTCTCCATGATTCTGCCGAATTCTTACTGGCTAGAGTCCTTAACATGGTGCTCCCGTCATTTTGGTACAATTTAGCCTGCCTGCCTCTCACCCAATTCCTATATCTTGTTTTGATTTGAGTGAGTGTCGTTGCTCTCTCGTCACGAGGGAGTTTATAGGCCTCTCTTTTTTCAACACGAATTCTCGATTTCATCGCTTTCAATTCGTGATCGAATATATGTAGATGTGGAGTTTTTTTCGATTATGTAAGGTGGAGTTGTGCTGGAACAACTGCATTAGATCATGATAAAGTACAGGTGAGCATCTTTCGCTATAATTCTGGCACTTTAATTGAGCCTCATAACAAGATCTAAATGCTTCTAAGGATTCTTGCGACCAGGTTAACCTATTCCTGGCTGTGTTTACAGAAATAGAACCTCTTAGATATTGCAAAGTTTCTTGAGTCTCATTTTGATGGCAGACCCAGGTCATTTTAAGCATGTTATGGTCGCTAGCGTCCATGTCGATAACTTGGAATGTTTTTACTTTACTTAACATGATGGGATTGACATAGATGTAATAAATTATCGCCTCGCTAGTTAAACGGTGCCATGTTGGTCTGGGTGGAATATCCATTGCAGTTGAGCCATTTAACATGAATACATTTCTGGAATTCGCAAGACTCAACCATTTGCCAAGACGACCCATGTCAGATTTATACTTAGGACCCAGACAATGGAGATTAAAATCTCCAGCTATGATGATGGTGTCCACTTGGCAATCAAGTATAATAAGATCAAGCGCCTTATGCATAGAGTCCAAAAAGTCATCGTCTGAGATACTCAGAGGATTCTAGTATACGTTTATAAGTGCGCAATGCATACGGTGTCCAGTCAATCTGGTCATTTGTAAATGGGAATTTGGAGAAAACCATGGTTGGATTTTTAAGGCAGAACTCAGCCTAACAGCTGTTAGTAAGCCAGAGGTAGGACAACCTAATTTCCCCTTAACAGCTGGAGAGTGTACGATATTATGATTATCCCATGTTGGAGCACGTAGCAACCAGGATTCTTGTATTAAAATAATATTGTGATTTAGTAATGAGATATCTTGGTTGTTCATTAAGTGCTTGTATCCTCTAGAATTCCAGCTAATCAAGGAGAAAGTGGTGTCATGTCCATTCAAACGCTAACTTTGCAAATCTTTGTGGTTGCAATGTCATTCAGCTATAAGAGCATTTTGCTTTCTATTCGATTGCTGATATATATTTGGTTTAGTGATTTCCAATGCGTTGCAGTCTATAGGTTCCAAACCTGTTGAAACTATAAATCCCAGATCGAAAACCTGGGTCTTTGCGGCCCAAATGGCATTAACCACCACTCTAGAATTTATCCATAAATTCAAAACTGCCCAATTTATTCGATCCGTGAATTCCACCTGTACAATGTCAATAGATCCAATATCATCAAGTTCCGGCAACTCACTAAATATAGATAGAACAGCTGCTCGATTCAAGTGATATTGCCGACCCGGTGCTAGTAGACATCTAAAAGATAGCGAGTGAACAGCCGGGCGTTTGGAGGAACGGGCAACATTTTTCTGGGTATCGACTTTACAAGGGGCTGGTATTGTAACATTTAGCTTAGAGGCAGATTTAACTTCATTTCCATTCGGTTCAGTTTGGGAAGCCAAGATTTTGGATAGCGTGATTTTAATCAATTCTTCAATGTTTGCGCAAGGAACCATCACTTGCTGTGCAACCTTGGTATCATTAGAAGAAGATGAGGAGCCAGTTTTCATTAAGGAATCAGCGGATTGTGTTTTTGGCACGGCCACAGAGACAGAGTGTTTTGTGCCAGTATTCACATCAATATCGGATGACTCAGGTGTATGAGTCGTGGATAGAGAGTCTGGAAGAAGCAACTTCTGTGGCGGCAATTGTGAGGCCATATAGTCATCCACTGCCTGCCTTAATTCTCTGCGACGGTCAGGCAGGATTGGATCTTCTAGTGCTGCCTTAGATTGCAGGCATGACAATGTATTAGGTTGGTTGGATGAGCAAGCATTTTCAGCAGCTATGGCTACATTTACCAAGGAATTCAGAGGACTATACGATTCCACAAGCTTACTCTTCTCTAAAGAGTTTGTGGTCTTCCTAATCTGTAATTGCTTCAGATATTTTTTAGTAATAGCACTAGATGCAATTTTGGTGGCATTAGAAGGTATTGAAAGTTTGTTAACAAAAGTTTTAATGTTGGAGCTGTGCTTGGCTACAGACTTGATATTTTTCGACTTCTCAGATACACCTTGCTTTAATTGAATTGGCTTCGTAAGCATATCAGATACATTTGTATGAGTAGCATCAAATAATGGATAGTTAGATTTTATACCTTTTTTCCTTGCTCACACTGTGCTGCACAATTGTTTGAATTTGGAGCCAAATCAATAATGGGATTCGAAATAAATGGTATTGCATGGAATGATTTAGGAGGAACTGAAAGCAGAGCGTCAGTTTGAGAGCTCACCGTCTTTTTTAGCTTGCTGACCGAAATGTTTTTGTCACTTAAAATTTCCAATTTGTTCATAATGTCAAGATGAGTGGCCAATAACTGATTCAATTGCTGTGAGTGCACATCGGCCTTGTTAACTAATGCTTCAAACAGTTTAGCAAGAGACTGAATAGCCATATTCATGGAAGTTAAAGCAGTCTCAGTCAAACCAGTTTGTTTATCAGGGACTCCCAATAATGAGAGGTGATTAACTGCCATTTTGCGTGGAGAAGCCGCAATGAACAATAACTTCTCAACTGAGTCTGCGCTAATGTTCGTGAACATGCCCTATTATATAGCCACACCTCACCAACAAAGCCTTGTGGGATAGGTAGTTCAATCCTCGTACGTTAAGTAATTCCACAAATCCAGAGGTGCAGGAGCAAGATACCGCGGTTAAGTGGGACTTGCCGGGGCTTCCACGGGTGCGTGTAGTATTTTCTATTGAGTACAACCACATTCCTGCATTTGTTGCATCTATAATGACTATATTAATGTCAGGCACTAGTGTCTTGAGGGCCTGTCTATCGTTCCAACTGAGATTTGTTCTGATTACATGCTGTGCTTTTCCGGTAGTATAAATATGTTTGTGGGTATCATTAGTTACTGCTTTGTTATCTTTTAAGGCACCTAAACATTATGTTTACTATTAAATTCAATATGATTCTCAACAAGTATGTACACAAATGTATGATGATCGCCTATGCTTTTTGTAACTGAGTTTACTCCCCTTGTCCATTTGTTGCCATCTCTGTCCCTGCCTTTCCCAATCCCCGAAATTTCGATGTATTGATGATTTATGTTTCTTTTCCTAATCACATGAATATTAATAATGTGTCTATATGTAATGTCCATTCAACATCCTTGACAAAGACAAACTGTCGAAACACGTTTCGGCTGAAGGGCTGAAGTGTTGAACTGTACAGAATACATTTTATTTAATTAATTAAAAAAACATTATCTAGCTGAGGACACGTATGATAAATTTAATCATGACTACGTAGGCTAGCGCAACAATCCAGAGCCACCCTATTTTTTCTTACTTACTTTCTGAGGTTGGGAGTAGAGCCTCTTGGCTCTGGCTGTGCAGCAAGCTCCATCACATGTTAGGATGTTAAGCACACTGATAGTTGGATCTACTCACTTACCTTAAATTCATTTTAATTATAACATTCTTCTTAGCTGCCTGAAAGTTAAAGCATGTGTGTTGTGAAGTAATAGTGTAAGTTAACTTAAAAGTGGTTAACATCAGTGACTGAGTGGATTTGTTCTGATTTGTTGTACCTTGTGTTTGACATGTCCAACATTTGTAGACGTTCATTGTTGTTGCTTTGTTTGTTGATAGTAACTATAACATTGTCACTCCCATTGTTTGTAGCCTTATCTTTGTATAGGCAGTAACCTTAAATGTGTATAAAATCTAATTTCTTATTTGTTGTGTGCGTGTGTATGTGTGTGTGTGTACCTGTCTGTTTGTGTGCATGTCTCTCAGTGTATGCGTATGTCTGTCTGAGTATTTGTGTCTCTGTGTATGTTCCAAAGTTGTTGAACTGTGTGTGTGTTTACCAGTGAATGTGTGTTTCTCTGTGGTGCTGAGTTTGTGTGCGTGTTTCTTTGTAAAATGCAGCAGTACAATACTGGTGCCTGCATGTGCGATTCACATCTGTGGCCATATTCATATGTGTGTTTTGTTCCTGTACATTAATACACTTGTCCGCCCTTCTGTGGAAATGTGTGTGCCTCCAAATTTATTAATAGACATTCCTGGGGTGGTGCTAATCCAGGGACAGTGTACCGTAAGTGAAACCTATTCATTTCCTGTATAGGTTATTTTCTGAAATGCTGATGTGATTGTTCACAAGTGCAATGATATTCTATTATCCTACCCTACTCATGTGTGACAGTTTTATTTCAATTCTTGGTGTGGTTTGGGTCCTGGAACAATATATGCTACCATGAGGTTGTCGGATTGGCAACACGATAGACAGGCTTGATACAGGCAATTTGGAAGAGGATGCTTGTGGGGAAAGGTAGCTCATGTAGATCACCAAAATGCAGGTAATGTGGCCACATTTCTGGGGATCTGTTATCTGCAGCATTCAACGAGGAGCCTCAACCAGCTTCTAAACAGCCATCCTAATCAGGATAAAAGTGAATTACCTGGTCAGTGTTTGTAAACCACTTGGAAGCTTTCTGAAACATGTCCAGTACCTCAAATGTTTAAGCTGATACTTAATGACTCAATAAATTACAATTAGGAAATATAATAAATCAACTCACATACCAGACCAACCACCAAGAGGATTTTGGACACAACAAAGTCCCGAATGACTATCTCTATGGTGGAAAGACAGAACTAGGTTCAGAGGGCTCCGATAACAGCAAATTGTAACAAAGCCATAGCTGAGGACTAACATAATGACAACCAGACAATCCTCTGGACTATGTGCCCAAGTGCTAATATAGTCGTGCAAAATCAGCTCTGTGAATTTAGTACCTAAGTGCTAATATGCAATTTTACTGTTTAGTGAAGAATCAGCTCTGCTAATAATCTTGACAAAGCCTGAGAGAGCGATTCAATTCTGCTAACTACCTAGACAAAGCCCAGGAGCGTGAAGCATTGGCACATGGTGTCTAATGAGTTATTGTTTGGTTTATGTTACTTTGAGGTATCTAATCTGTATAGAAAACCTTTATGCGACTGTAGTATAGCAGGTGTGCTTCCTGAACACAGGGTTTGCTTTGTTTAGAGGAACCCAAATCTGGTTGAAATATTTATATGGGATTGTTGTTCAATAGGTGTTTTTTCATGAACACAGTGTGTTGTGAACAGAGGAATCCAATCCAGGAGATTGTAGTACGGTATATGTTTTTCATGAAGACAGTATGGGTTTGTTTTGCTCAGAGGAATCCGATTTGATTGAATACTCCAATAAGATTGTTATATAGCACATGTATTTTATGAACACAATTTTCTCAATTTATATAAATAATCCACAGCGCAAAAGTGTCTACTCCTTTTTTTGCTTAATCATTTTGAAATTCAATATAATACGTTTCAGAAAAATGAGGCACCAATGCAAACATCCTTTTAAAATGTATGTTATTGTTGAAGAAGAACTATTTGCAGGGGACATATTATTTCCAGTCAGTATTTTGGTGTGTTTTTGGAGCTTATATTTTTTTCCAACTTTTCAAATTGGGGGTGCTTCATTGTTGTACGTCTTGGTGAATATGACATGTTGTATTTAGTTTCAAAAGTTTGGAATTTGTTATACTGTTGTGTGAAAGCAATAAACAATCTAATCATTATTAATAATTGTGACCATTTTTAGTGCAATTGATATAGACATTCATGATACTAAAGCATGAAAAATATGGATGACTGGGTATTCTGGAAACATTTGGTACAACAGTCTGTTCTGAAGACTGGATTTGACATGCATTGGATTTATAAGGAGCAGACATTTTGTGGTGTGGGCACCTCTCTGTTCTATGGTCAGGCATGTTGGATGTTAATTTAAATCTGTATACTTATATATATTCAGTGAAAACTACTTTGTTAAAGGGACATTATGGTTAAGTTGTTCTACTAAAAACCTATGAAAATCAGTAAAAAAAACTTTGTTAAAGGGACGTTATGGTTCGAAGTAAAACCGAAAAACCCCTGAAATTTGCTTCTTCCCCTCCCATACATTATGTTCAAACACCTAATTCCCCTGTATTTGTTTCAGTTTCTGCTTCCCCCTCTCTTTCCTAATTTTTCTACTGTTAAACAATAATAACATTTTAAATGTGTTCTTAGTCTATGCATGTGTCTTTTATTTTTTTTAAAAGGCGTCAGGGTGTCCGTGGACAGCGCGGCTGTCCGGAGTGTTCTCAATTAACAAACATGGGGGTGTCCTAAGGACACAGTACCTGTTCGTACTGTCCGTAATTAAAATGGAGGTATCCTTAGAACACACAAGATGTCTGCCTGTCTGCAATTAACCAAAATGGGGGTGTCCTAATGACAATATACCTGTTCTTACTGTTCATAATTGAAATGCCGATGTTCTCAGAACACACAAGATGTCCGTTTGACCATAATTAACCCAAATGAGGGTGTCCTAAGGACAACATACCTGTTTGTACTGTTCTCAATTAAAATTCAGATGGGCTTAGAACACACATTAATGTAATGTAATGTCTGCAACCAGAATGAATATGTCCGTAGAATACATATCCCGTCTGCCTGCCCGCAAAGTTTTGACGCACATTTATTTTATTCGAGAAGTTCAACATTGTTTGTAGAACACCCGTGCACATGCGCATCACACACTTGGGTCCTATGAACATCGCGCCTCTCTGCAACTGTCCGCCGCACGTGTGTCGAACTTTTACTTAGTTCGGGGACCCAAACACTGTCTGTAGACCACCCGCACGCATGCGCATAACCGTCACTGTGCATTTGATGTCCTGCGGACAGCCGTTCCATTTGCGAACGTGTCCGCAACGTCATCATGTACCGCACCCACTCTGAGCATGTGTCCTTATTTGCGGACACTGCCGGGCCCCCCAACATTTAAACACAGTTTTTTTGAGCAATCCAAGGTACTTTACAGTAAAAGTTGCCATTGCACATGTTCCAGACAATGTCTCTGCCGATCTACATACTTTTTGGAACTTTTTAAGCCCGTTCTTGGTGTTCAAAGTGTTCGGGGAAGGCGCGGGTGTCCGCGAAGCGTGTCCCGGCACCCTTTTAAAAGTCCACACCCCAGAGCTGTTCCTCATTCTGCTTTTGGATTTTCAAGATTTACAACAGGACAATTGGGCAGGTTGCTGTTCTTGGTTACTCGTTCCTAGTTCTTGGTTATTAACCTTCCAGATGGCATCCCAAATTGCTTCTGCTGCTACTGCCTCGGCATCAGAACCCCCACCCCCTCCACCACCACCACGACCCAAAGAGCCTGCAGAGGGGAACAGGCATGAGGATGCAGAGGAGGCGAATGAAGAGGATGAAGATGATGAGGTAGTGGAAGTCCCTAGTACTAGCACTCATCGTGAGTCTTAGGTGTGGCGGTTATTTACCACTGTTGATATAAAGTCAATGGCTCAAGCGAACCTGCACTCAGTACCACCTGGTGCTGAGTTGTGGCAAGGTTGGTTCATATAGCTTTGGTACTACATCAATGAAGAGACACCTAAAGTCATTCCACGATGGGGCTATTCATAAGGTTGTACCTTGCGATAAACGTAGTAGGCTGAGTTCCTCTGCAGCATCCTCCGTTTCCACTCCTGTCACCATATAAGACACTCCTGTGGGACAGTGCATCCCTCCAACTGCCTCACAGCCATTCATGATGCTGTTGACCCTTACTTTTTGAGAGTCACAATATTGTGCATGTACTGCGATGCAGTACTCTGCAGGGGGGAGAAAGTTTGCTTGCTTTCGAGACTACGGTCAAGGAGCATCAGAAGGTCTGCGACCTACCTGAATAAGGCCCACCCTGCATCTTCCTCTCTCCACTTGCCCATTCTTATCCCCGTGGTTGGTGTCCCTTCTTTACCCTCCGTCCCCCTCCTTTCCTTGTGTGTTGTGCTTAAAAAAAACCAAAAAATATAACAACAAAAAACATAATACAACAAAAAAACAAACAAAACAAAGGCTCTTTTCAGAGCCGCCTTTCACAGTTTAAAAACAGAAGTGACATATAAATAGTGCAGGGCCAGGTGCATTTTTTAGAAGTCCGTGGACATCTAAAAACTGTGCAGTGCTGCCCTCTCACAACCATTGCACATTTCTCCAGGAGGAAGTGGTGGCTCTGAAAATAACCTTTTTGTGGTGTTTTTTTGTGTTTCGAAAACTTCAAATGGTCAACACCTACTGCAAAATGAATTGCTCTAATTCCAAAAAAGGTTGCAATGCATTTTGTATATTTCGCAGAAAAATCTGATTGCCAGCATAAGTAAGATGTACTCCATCTCTGTGAAAAATATGTGTGCTACAAAACATAATGTTTTCATTTTGAAAAGAGGACATACCAACATCTCTCAAAAAGGCACAAACAGCCTTGTCAACATTGCGCCTTGATTTCTCCATTTGTGGACCACATGGAAAAGAACGTAGCCACATTTTTCTCTCCGCAATACGGGAAGAAATTACTCTGGTGTTTGGATAAATGGCCATGACTTTCCCAAGGCCTTCTTTCATTGCAAATTGCAAAGAGATTCCAGACACATGTCCTAAACTGTTCCCTCCACAATGAATAATAATAATGTCTGGATGATGCTATGTCACCAAAGAAGCACAGAGAGGTACCAAATACACCAACTTCATTTCACGCACTCCATGCCAGTGCACTCCCACATGAGAGAATCCAAGATGTGCAGCCACTCCACAGCGATCTGCATGCACCTCCAACCAATTTATTCACGAATCTCCCAAAATCCAAACAATCTGCTTTCTGAAACACACAGCCATAGCTATCTGCTCTTCTATCAGGAAAAAGACCTACTGACAAACTATCCTTACACAACACACCCAGTAAACCTTATTGAACAATACCATCTTTGCTCAGTCTTCTTTGCAGATGCAGAAACACCTTTTATTTTCTATTTTTTTCTTATTATTTTCCTCCAAAAATCTTCACATTAGCTTATCCAAAACAACCCTTACGTTCCAAAACAGCATGGCATAAAGATAAAGAAATGCCATCTTCCTTAAAGTAATCAACATTACCAGACACAATGTTGTCATTGTTGCAAAACACCATACCCGATCTAGTCATAAAACCACACATGCCTTGGTTTACTAAGCATCTAGCAACATTTTGCTGACGACAAAAACAGAACTATTGTCCCATATTGCCCTAGGTGTCAAACCAGAAAAAATAACCTTGGCAAAATAACCTTGGCATTTGGAAGGACTTTCATGATTGCCTGAACCACATTTTGCAGATCTTACAACAAAGTAGGGCCACTAACATAGCCCAAATGCAAAGCACCAAAGTGTAGGACAACTACATGTGGACAATGAAACCTAGCCACATCCTGACAAACTAATAGAATTGCCTGCAAATTCAAATCAGACACAGTGCTCCACACCACATGCACTCCTTTTGTGTCAAAATGGTAGCCACATTCCTAGATTTTGCATACTGCTCCAAACTATTCACAAACATATCTCCAACCACCAACACCCTGACTTTCTGCACCTCTGCCATCTTCACTACACACAGCCTCTCTTAATACAAAGTAGAACCTCAACACTTGATTAGCTAATCCTCAAAACACACTCCCACTTCATGCTCAGAAACCCCGGATGTAGCATGTCCTGTCTGCGAACAGACGTGCTGTCCATGGAGCACATAAGTAACACTGAGGGCAGCCCTCTACCCTTTCCACTGCAATCTCTGCACCATTTCCTCATTGGCTACTGCTAAGCAGTCACACAATCATCCACCAATCACATCCAAGAACTCTACATATAACTCTGTCATCACAGATCAGCACTTTAGATGTACTATTGATCACTCTCAGTATTTGGCTGTCACTGCAAAGGACCTACAGCAACAACTACTATAAAACTTCCCAAGATTTCCACTTTCAGATTCAAGCACATCCACATGCAAGAACACAGACCACAGGTATGAATATTTTCTACACAGTACTTTTACACCTCTTCTAGAAATACAATACATCCCGGGAGCATAGCTCAGTGGCAACGTGCGCGCCTTGAAAGCAAGAGGACACAAAGCAACCCAGATTTGATCACCGGGTCCTTGCTTAGAAACCTCTGGGTGTTTAAACGCGTTATAAATACGCAACTAAGACAAAATAATTATGCAACTAAAAAACAAACAATTCCTGTATCAGCGCCTCGATGCCTGTGGGCTGTGTAATCGCTTTAAAAATGTAAAATTAAATAAATAAAAATATGAACAAAGTAAATGCCACTGACCCTGTATAAACTGTAAAATTAACTTACTGTCATTTCTACCATCTGCTATGATAAAGTGTCACTTGCAAAGCTTTCACTGCACAACAGCCCAACCCACACTTTCTTTTTTTTCTCCAACAGACCCCAAAGAATGCCTACCAAAAAGCAACTCTGCAGAAAGCAACGCAGAAGTAGAGCAAATCAAAATAAAAGTGTCTAAAAAAAGCATCTATCTCTAGCAGATTCTGTACAAAAAGTTCAAACAAAACAGCGAATACACTCATTAAGTGAAACAAAACAAGCTTCCAGTACAGAAACTTTCCCTCCTCTATCAAAATGTAAAACCAAATAGAAAGTGATTAACAAGACTTCAACAACCAGTACTGCTAACACTGGACCTATAAATCTTGATGTAGAGGCAAGTAAGCATACCAAAAAAAGTTTTACAAAAAATGTTCCACCACAGAGTCCTTCTGAACCTTTTAAAAACAGAAGACAAATCATAGACAAGCCTTAAAACCTTCCGTAGAAAATTAATCCTAGAAGCTCTCGTAGACAGTGCAATCCTTCTCAAAAGGAAGTTATTTATTTTAGTTTTAAACAGGATGAAACCACTAACAAAACTAACTACTAAACTACAAAAAAGACTTCTTAATAAATGGAATGTCACCAAAAATAGCTTATTAAACATCTGTGGAGGTGAATGGAGTCACACCACGATCGCAGAACCATATTTTAATGAATAAGCATATAATCAAAAGCAAACAAACCCAATTGCCATACATAGCAATGGACGAGGGTATGAAAAACTTAATAACACCATTATGGAACAAGAAACTCTGCACTCAAAAATATCCCCAGAAAACTCAGGATCACCTTCCCAATCTATTGAACCAAAACGTCCAGTCTACAAATGGCCATACACATCAATGTGTAACATTGCCTAAAAATCTTTCAAATCTTTACACCAGTTCCTCAATCAGTATGTAAAAAGCAAAGACACATTCAAAATAAAACTACTACAAAATACGATGCCTGTCCAGTGCGCACATACACAGGACTACAAAGACATTCATTTGCCTGCATTTCAGGACCTATTTGCAAAAGCACCTTCCATCATATCAAAATATTATCAACACATCATTCAACTATGAGAAATCTAGTCCAAAAACTCTACTATGCTAAAAGTCCTGCTTTAGCACTATCCAACTTAAATAACAATCCTCTACATGGTACAGCCAAACAACTACTCGAGGAAATAGACCATATCCAGAGAAAATATTTTGGAATTTAAAGCCACTTACAATATGAAATAGATGTACAACAAACTAGCAACCATCTATTAAACACATACAAAAAAGAAATACTAAAGTTTAAAAGTACCTCAGCTGAAGTACCAAACTATGTGTGTTTGTGTTGCCGCAGGACTTCTTATAAAAGTACCACAAAAACTATAGACATAACGTAAAAAATTGAAGACAATGAAGATTCAAAATGGTTCCAATTAGCTCTCTACTTTATAGCAGAATAACGAATAACTACAAAGAAATTAATATCGAAGAAAACCTGAGAGAAACCATTGAAATAATTCAAGAGTCACCAGAAACTGGTGAATTTGAACTTCTAAATCCTACTACAGAAGCCAATATTTTAGACCATTATACAATTCATCCTTTACACTCTAAAGACGCTATAGATGATGCACTTGAAACGTACCAAATGCGACAAGCCAAAGGATCTCTAATCAGCATATGGGAAAAAAGTATGGAAGCATGGGCCTTTCCGCTACTCTTTCCTACTGTAAAAGGAGGAAGGTATGATGAAAGAACCACAACAGAATATCACTCTCTATGAATGTATTCTGACAACCCCAGATTCAGAAAAAAACGTGGAATACATATTCCACCTTCTAATGAACTATAAACTCTATGCTACGGAGTTGCACACACATTAAAATCAGGTACCCATTTTCAAAATATGTCAGCTATGCAATTATTACAAAAAGTGCAAGAAAAAGATGAAGTTTTACAGTCAAGCATTACAAATCTTTTAGCAAACATGAGTGGTACAAAAGAATACTGGTTCTGATGTCACAGAGATGTAAGCTGTATGATAAGAAACCTTGGACCACCCACTTGGTTTTTAACATTAAGTTGTGCAGAATATGCATGGGAAGATTTACATGATTTTCTACGCGTAGCAAACAAAAATAAAACAAACATAGATATAAAAAGACCAGGATCTCTAGATCCTGTAAATGTATCAAGATATTTCCATCATCGCTTCATTGCTATGCTACACTTTATTTGTAATAAGACTGTACCTCCCCTCTGAGAAGTTCAACACTTCCTTGGAGAAAAGAATACCCAGCCAGAGGAGCACCACACATCCACATGCAATTATGGATTAAAGATGCTCCTAAATTTGGTCAGGAGAGTGATGCCACTGTTTTGCATTTCATCCAAAAATATGTCACTTGTGAAATTCCTTCACAAACAACACATGGGGCCTCATTATAAGGCTGGCGCTGACGGAATGAAGGGGGCGGGTACGGGACCACCCCCCTTCATTCCGTCAGGGCCGATTACAAGCTTCCCATCGCGGGACCCGGATCGCACGCCTGGTAAAACCAGGCGTGCTTTTCAGGTCCCACGAGGGGAAGAAGGAGGTAGCAATGGGACACCTGTAATGTGCCCATTGTTACCTCCCTCCCCATTCCCATTGAGCCTCAAAGGGGCTCAAAGGGGGATGGGGAATGGTTCCTGCAAGGAGGAATTACCGGGTCCTCCAATGTTGGAATTACCTGCTAATTCCTCATTGCAGGAACCCGATAAACGAGCCCGGTTTGGTGGCAGCCATGGAGCTTGTAGCTCCATGGCTACCGCCAAACTCGTAATGAGGGCCATAGTGACCTTCATGCACAAATTGTACAATTTTGAAGAAACACATGTGGGAAATATTGCCGTGCAAATATGTAAATAAAAGGGACATACTACACCAAATGCCGCTTTGGTTTCCCTAGACCAGTTTCAGCAACAGGTCAAGTAAACAACTTCATGTCTTCAGTCAGACATAGGGCCTCATTACACGGATTGCGGTAAGGGATTAACAATACCGGTAAGGGAATACCGGTATCGTTAAATACCCATGTAAATTATGACCCGGATAACCGCTATTAGCGGCACTGCTAAGAACGGTGCCACTAATAGCGGCTAGTCCGCGGGCACGCAACCCTACAACCCGTAAATAGTGGCATGGCGGTGATAGCACACCATCACAAGCCATGCGGACATGCCAATTGCGGCATGGAATAGCCCCAAAAAGCCCATACCGGCATGGCGCAAATACCGGCATCGCGAACCACCCGTTAAGAGAAATGAGCAGTGTTCCCGCCTGCCACAGGTGGACACAATCAGCACAGGTGGAGGCAATGGAGACTGGGGCAGCACAAAAGGAGCACATCACACCCCTTCCCACACCCCTTCCCACACCAAGATGGTTCCAATACTAGCAGCATTACATGGCCTGGAGGACATGATTGCATTGCAGCACCAACAACAACAGGCAGCACAGAGGAGACGCAGGAGGAGGAGGAGGGCGGGACAGGCACAGCAAGCCCCACCAGGGCACCTAGTAATACCACAGAGGCAGCCACCAATCCCCAGGATTCGAGCCACTCCATTCAACCTAACCCCTGAGCAGATACACACCCTGTACCTTCTGGACCGGGATACCATCACCAGCATCGTGGACATGATACATGACGACATTGTGAGCCTCATAGACATCCGTACTGCCATCCCCCCTCTACTGAAGGTGGTAACTGTGCTCCACTTCCTGGCCACAGGCACCTACCAGCACACAATAGGGCAGATGCATGGCATCTCACAACCAGTATTCTCACGCACGCCTACCCAGGTGCTCGATGCCCTCCTGAAGCACACAAGTGAACACAGATCCCTGCCACGGACTACCCAGGAGATCTCCAACACCAAAGTTGGCTTCTATTCACTGGCAGGCATCCCAAGTTGCATCGGGGCCATCGATTGTACCCATGTGGAATTGGTGGTCCCACATCACAATGAAGCAGTCTACCGAAACAGAAAGCAATTACACTCCATCAATGTCCAAATGGTATGTGACTCACACATGATAATCACACATTGTTGTGCCCGATACCCCGGATCAACCCATGATTCAATGGTCCTGCGGAACTCAACAATACCACGCTACATGGAGCGACATGCCGTAGCTACTTGGTGAGTAGCAGAGCGAGCACATGGCAGTGTGACGTGGGGTGTGATTGGGGGGGGAAGAGACGCATACTCCAACTGGGTGTGGACTGTCGTCCGTAGAACAAATGGACATACAGATGTACGCCAATGTCCACCAAGGCAGGCCACAATGGACCGGAAACAAAACCACATGCAATTTCGAAGCTGCACAACATTGAAAACAACCCGAGATCGCAAACATAACCAATCTAGCCACATGCACATTGCACATCATACCATACCCCATATGACACAAATCAGCAACATGGTGCCAATATGCCAAATGAAAATGTGCGCTGACCAACATCACTACAGCTATGCGCCCTTGAGTGCATGCAAAGGGATCACCTGTAGCCATTGTACTGAACCACACCCGTAGACCACTACTGAAGTGAGGCTTCAGAGCATGGCGACATCAATTTCAGAATGGCAGTCCAATAGCAGTGTGGTACCAAATATGACTGGGCCCAGGAACACCTAAGACCTGTCCTCACCCAGGGCATGGCAATAACTGCCAGAGGCATGCATGGTGCATGTCCACTTGCAGGGACTAGCTCACCCACACACATTGCAGTTACACAGATCATATCCATGCATGCTGGGATCTGTGGATGCCAATCACAATGCAAAGTTGATTTGTGTGATATGTACAGGTTGCACTTGATGTGAACAGTAACAAGTCCCCATTGTTCCACCCATGCAGGTGATGCCGGCTATCCCCTGAAGAGATGGCTCCTTACCCCTGTATGGAACCCACAGAACAGGCACGAAGAGGAATGCAATTGTGCACATACCCGTACCTGTGTCGTAATTGAGAAGACAATTGGCCTTTTGAAGACACAGTTCCGGTTCCTCAGCAGGTCGGGTGGAGCTCTCCTATATGGCCATGAGAAGGTGGCCAAGAACACCATGGCATGTGTCATGCTGCACAATATGTGTATCAGATGCAATGTGCCAATGCCCCCTGATGTTGAAATGCGACCACCTCATGAGGATGATGATGGGGATGAGGAGGAAGGAGACAGGGCTTCAGGTCATGCAAGAGACGATGCCCAGGAGGGACGCGATGTGCGTCAGCATCTGATCAACCAAATATTCTGAATCACATGGTTCAACTCTGTAGGATAGGTGTGGGTATTTGTGCACTGGGTTTTGTGGTGAAGCGCACAATGGGTCCTGTCCCCCAATAAAGCTCACATACACAATGATGGAGTTCAAGCCTGTGTTTTAACTTGTCACTAGTGTGTTTAATATGTTTTGAGAAGAAGAAGTGCATGGCCCCAACTATGCAACCACCCTTTCCCCCCTCCCCCCACAACACTCCCAAAACACCCTTTCCCTCATCCCCCCACAACACTCCCAAAACACCCTTTCCCCTCTCCCCCCACAACACTCCCAAAACACCCTTTCCCCCCTCCCCACACAACACTCCCAAAACACCCTTTCCCCCTCCCCCCACAACACTCCCAAAACACCCTTTCCCCCCTGCCCCCACTACACCCCCATGTGTGGCTGGTACAACGTTGCTGTCTTGCTGTACATGTGCCAGCTACATCGAGCTGGCCCTACTTCCCATCCCCACCACCACCATTAGGGGGTTGGAAGGGTGTTCGCCTCATGGTGCGCAAGGAGTGGCGCAGGGGGGGGGGCTCGTATGCCTTGAGCTGACGGAGGAGGATGTGCCTGGTTGTTCTTGTGGTCGGGGGGTACTTTCTGCCTCAGTTGTGCCATACCCTCACAGAGCCTGTTGGTGCAGGCTTCCATGCCCTGTCTCATCTCCCTTGCATTTTCCCTGTACTCCTCCCTCAGACGGGCTGCCTCATCGACATGCCTGCCAACCAGCGCTCTGATCTCCTTCTGCCGCTGTCTGATGGTGGCCAGGTCATGGCCACTGTGTCCTGCTCGTGGGGTGGGTGCCGCACCTTGATCTCTGGGTAGGTCATCGGGTGAGGACACCTGTGGGCTCCAGCACCCTGCCATGGTTTCATCGCCAGACTGGGCATGGCTGCTGGATAGTGATGGTGGCCGTGGGCTTGCTTCTCTGGATTGGGGGACTGGGGGTGTGCTCTTTCATGCCCAAGTCACAGGTGTCCTCCACATCGGACAGTGGTGTGGTGGCTGCTGCCTCGCCAATTGAACAGTTGGCAGCAGACAGTGTGCCCTTCGTGGGTGGTTCCTGTGTTGGGGGGATCACTGCAGTGGGTGCAGCGATTGAAGCTTCCGTAGCTTCACGTCTTGGTGACGTTGGTGGCTTGCTGGGTTTGCCCCTCTGCAGGAGCGCACTCCTCCCTGTGCCCCTTGATGTGCTGGCGGTGTTCATGGCAACGTTTCCAATACAGAGAATTAACAGAAAACATGCGCCAGTCTGCAGACCTCACAAACACCAACATGTTAAAAAGTATTAGAGTTGGTGTACTATCAAAAGAAGCACAATCAATATTAAAAACCAGGCACATCCATACACTCTATGGCCATAACTCATGTGCTACTGATGTCATGCAACAATTAGCACACAAAAATGTCAATTGTATGTCCTTGATGCCAACTCTGGGAAGCTGTTCCAAATTCAATGTTGAAAAAATTAATGCAACCAATAATTGAACACTATCCATGTGTCAACAATCCACAACAAGACTAAACCCTAGAAAACTCTATCTCCAACACAGCTAGTTTGGAGAAAATATTAAAATTATCTTTAAACTGTAATGCTTAAACGTAACCTTGACTTGGAGCAAGGACTAGTAAATGGAGCACTTGGTACAGTTGTTGGCTTTCAAACATACCCATGTGACAACAATATTCAATTTGTCAATATTCTCTTTGACAAACTATCAGACGTTAAAAGGATAGGACGCTCAACAGCTGATTCCTTCTTTTCAAAGACATGTATGTACGCAGAGAACAATTTTCACTAACTCTAGCATACACAGTGACCATTCACAAATCACAAGGTCTTACCCTAAACAAAGCATTAATAGATATTGGTAGCACAGTCTTTAAAGAAGGCCTGAGCTACGTAGCACTATCACGCTTACGTATACTTGATGGGCTATTTCTAATCAACTTTGAAGCAAGTATAGTAAATGCTGATATTCCTTGCATTCTAGAATACAATAGGCTGCGTTCACGCCACAACTCCATCTGAAAACCTATTCTGATCCACAACATGCAAAACGTTGTAAAAGAAAACTACTTCAAACTGAAACGATACAGGATATCACTACAATTCCTCCAAAGAACAAAAAAGAAACACATACTTCAAGTACCACAATCAAAAAAGAATCTAGTAGTCAAAGTAACTCAACTACTTCTTCAAAGAAGCAACACACACTCCAAACAAACGACTTCCACACAGAACTACCAGGTCCATTCAAATTTTGAAATGTAAGTGCTGTAAACTGCTATGCAAATGTAGCAATAGATATTCTATTCCAACTGTCACCAATTATTGAAAACATTTACTTACACAGTAGAGACCAATTGTGTTTCCAAATGTTAGTCCTTCATAGAAATGCAACCAACAATTCTGACAACACTTACAGTGTTCATGGAATAAGACAGGAAGTGGACTACTGTGCTGGAATTGTCAAATTCACTATAATCTCACAAGAAGATCTACAAGAATTTCTAATGTATTTATTACAAGTACTGGAAAACAAAAACATACCTATAAATGAAATCTTTCAGATTTCATACATGTGGAAACATACATGCACTCTCTGCAACCATGTGGCACAGGAAGAAGTCCCTAATGAACACTTTGTGGATGTATCCATACCTAACTGTGAATCCATTCTATTTCATCAACTTGTACAAAATGCAAACCATGGCAGATTATGTACTACCTGCAATTCAGATAATCACTCCACCTTATAATTAAAGAGACATAGTAAAGATGTAATAGTAATGCTTTTACGTTACAATGCAAATGGTACCAAAAACAACTGTAAACTGACTTGATTCACACATGGTTAAGTATCACTTGATAAGAAAACCTTCACAACAATAGGTATAATCTACCACGCAGGAGCCACAACCAATGCAGGTCACTACACTGCATATATAAAAAAGAATTATGGATGGTTCGAATGTAATGATAGTACCATTACTCTAAAGCAGATATTGCCAGCAAATCTTGTAAACGCTTACTTAATATTCATAAAACCAAAATTTAATATATAATCTGTGTATAAACATAAGCAAAACTTCAACTTCAAAACTGTGCACAGTTAGAGTACGCTGACATTTTTCTAACTGCCCCAAGATTCTGCAACAAGCAAACGATAAAATAAATACCACTAAAATCAAACAAGAACTATAGTGTTAGAATACGCCAACAGGTATATTAACTGCCCCAAAAAATCTTCCACAAGCAAACAGATAAACAAATACTACTAAAATCAAACAAGAAATATACAGTTAGAATACGCCAACAGGTATCTAACTGCCCCAAAAAATCTGCAACAACCCAACAGATAGATAAATAGCATAAAAGTAAAAATAAACAAATAGAATACACCAACAGGTATCTAACTGCCCCAAAAATCTACAACAAGCCAAAGATAGAAGATTAGCAAGAAACAAAAAATAAACAGTAAAACATTGAAAGAAATGTATTGTACCACAGCTAGAGGTTTTTTTTTTAATCCAGCATGAATTTTTTCCCACAGACCCAATGATTTAGAAAGCAAACAAAGAAACTGAGCAAATTGCGCAGAACACTGGTTTGAACTACAGTACTTGCAAAGTACTAAATATGAGGGTAAAAAAACAGAAATGTCTATTATGCAATGCAATAACTCATTATGAACTACCTGCTCTAACACATGATCTTTTCTTTTATCACAGCGCTCGAAAAAAGTATGCCTGGTCCAGTTACCCATGTCATGAAAAAACTGCATAAACCACAAAAAAGCCAACCAGTAAGTATCCAATAAATAAACTCAGAAATGCTGCACTCCTTATTACAAACTCTACAATCATAACTGCATAACCTAGTCAAAACTTCACATACAAACTCTTCAAATGAAACAGTACCCAAACTTTTGGGTTGTGCATATTTGATGAGTGTTCGGCCATGCACCCAAGACTCTAGGCCCTGGCCACAACCACCGCAGCATAACACACCTATTATACCAAACATTTTGACTGTGGCATGTGGGCTGCTTATAGATCATATTAATAATAATCAATGCTGTGCTAACAACTCAAGACCAACATCATACTAAAGTAAATTAGCTAGTAGCACATTTATTATGTCTACGTACAGCATATCAAGGGCATCTGCCACCTAAACAAATACAGTATTTGACCCATCTCCTACTCCTCAACCCTCCCCAATCACTCCTGCACACCAACAGAGTCCCCAAAATTGCATTTTGCCTCTGTTCGCTGCCGCGCTGTCAGCGAATCCAAGATGGTGGGTGCATCGAAACAACGTGACGCGCCTCACCCCGGCCTATTGGCGAATACGTTACAAGTCCGCGGACATGACGTAAGACGATTATCCAATCGGTGTCCTGTCCGCAGAGCGTGCATAGATATCACTAATTTTGTTACCTTACATTTCGGTCATTTTAAAAAAAAACTACTGGACGGATTTACACCAAATTAACAAAATCATGCTTTCAGGACTAAGCCACCGCTTCTGCCACAAATTTGGTGGAAATCCATCCAGCCGTTTGAGCTGTAGGCGTGCACACATTTTTTCCCATTATGACTATGGGAAAAAAATTAATTTTGGGACCCCCCCTATAACTTTGCCACCCCTGAACCAAACCTAACTAAAATTAGCAAATAAATTCAGAGTGGGCCATATACTTTTTTTGCAAAGTTTGGTGAGGATTCGTCAAGGGAGAACAAAGTTATAAGCCGCCCAAAAAGTGCTCTTCCTATGGGATTAGCAACTTAACCATAACTACACAGCCACCACCGTGGCTGTGTAATGGAATAATACATTGCATGTTGTATTACATTCGAGGAAATGTTCTGGGGCATACACACGTGGTAGAATTGATTAGGCAGGTGAGGGAATTCCTTCATAGGCGCTGTTGGCATTTTTGAAAATGCCCTTAGGTGAAGTTGCATGTGGTCCACTGTGTTAAATCAGAAGATCGAGAAGGCATGTACAAAAATAATTATGAATTTGAGTTTGTTATGCTTTTATGAGGGGTCATGATATGTCAATAATTCAGTATTTGTGTCTTATTGTTGCTGAAACATTTAAAGGAGACAATGGGCCTCATTACACGGTAGGCGCTAAGGGATTACTGGTACCGGTAAGGTCACCGGTGCCCGTAATCCCTTAGCGCCCGAGGTTCCTCAGCGGGTCCCGTCCTTAACGCCTGGTCTGACCAGGCGTTAAGGACGGGACCCGCTGAGGGACTTCAGAGCTAATAACGGTACCGCAAATTACCGTACCGTTATTAGCTCCTTCCCCATTCCCATTGAGCTCTATGGGGGCTCAAATGGGAATGGGGAATGGTATTTGGAATGGGGATTTATCAGGTCCTCCATGGTCGGAATGACCCGGTAAGTCCCCATACCGCCTACCCGCCCCGGTATGCGGTAAGGGAGTAGCCATGCCGCTAATAGCGGCATGGTTACCTCCTACCATGTAATGAGGCCCAATGTTCTTTCAACTGACTATGACAACCAATTATATGAAGGTGCACAGATGTTTTTAATTGGTTTTATGTACAATGCAATGAGATCAGTAAATCAAATGCCAAAATTAACACACACATGTATATGAAATGAAGAAAATCTTCTTTGTCAACACCCTGAAAAAAATTCCATGTTTAACTGTAATAATGATGAAATTGCCAAAACACCAAGCTTATTACATTTCAGTAAGTCTAGCGCCATTTCTCCACAAATATATAAGGAACCAAAATATCGATTCACAAAATCCAATATGGATAAGGAAGCTGCAACATAACGGCTTACACTTGTGGATGAAAAACATGTCGATGGAACTACAGGAACTTCAACACATAAATGCATCTGTGCCAGTGCAAAGTAAGTAAAATGCTTTCATTTACATGTTGATGCATGATGATGAAAAATCCAGCTTCACGTGAACGGTGTAACCTGCATGACAAGGGATGGGAATGGATAAACAACTAAATGGGGCTCGTTGTAGAATGTGCCCTCTAGTGTGAACAATCAAAGTCGATTATTGTACAGCAAGAGAGCATGCACACTCGCGCACACGTACATTACCACCAAATCATCTTATTTTTACACTGGAACGGGATGACATTCATCATAAACTACACATACACCTGCTTAGGAAATCGACAGAGCACAAACAGCAACAGATCAGATGCAGCCACAACTAGAAGAAAAGGCCACATACCTGTGTGTCATCCCCCGTACACTGGACATATTTCTCACTACAACCAATGAATGCCTCATGCTCAACTGGACCCTGATCGATCTCGTTATTAATCTAAAAAAATATATATAAGTCAGCAAAATTCTGGCCATAAGGAAACCGATTCACGCAATGTCAACTCAGACGGGTTCACTGCTCTTAACAAGAATGTCATCCTGCCCTCTCACAAAGGTCAGGCTCACATGGCATGCCACATCAATCACATACACACATTACCATAAACTTCACACCTGCAGCTTTCCCAGTGGAGCCGTGCATGCAAATCAACTGAGACCTACTGATGGCCCCTCGAAGGTATACAAACATTGACACACAACACATCAGCAACACAATCCGGTATCCCTACATGTTATCCCCACCAAACATATAGCTGTACATATGGTTGTTTGTCTCGCCATAGGCAATATTTTTGAGGGGGATCATTTGTGGGAGTGGGGATTGCGGGGGTGTCCCCGAAACATTTAAAAATAATGCGGGTGTTGCGGGGTGGCCCCCACAGGGCCCATGGCTCAATATCGCCGCCAATATGTTTGTATCGCAATATTTTTGCAGGGATATTAACACATGGAACCCACAATCCTACCAACGCCACCATTGATTCCACGCAGTACTGAGCACAGAGCAAGTCATGCAAAGCCCCATTACTTATCATCCAGTGAAGTGGTCTATCAAACATAAAACACGTGTGTGCTCAAACTGAAACCTTCATAAAGTCTACCCATGTACCTCGTCCAACAAACATGCTGAAATATATCATAGCCATCTGTTATGAGAACAGCAGTCTTAACCAACCCCAAATGATCACAACTATGCATAAAGAACAACATGACCCAGAACATTCAAGATGGGACTGGTTAACCAATCCATCCAGGCAAGCCAAATATTAAATTTGAAAAGGGCATGCCATGTTATCTGCAGCTCCAAGGAAGCTGAGCAGTGGAGCATCTATTTGATGACATGGATGAAAGAGTTACCCCCAACAGCCCTGATCAAGTCCCCCAACTAGCTAGTCCATAAACCATATCAAACTGCTTTCCCTGCAAGCCTTTACCTCCCCTCTTCTTAGCTCCATCCTCTGATCTTTTGTGTACTGTTCTTGAAGTTTTTTTTGTTTCTCGAGGTTGGTTTGCTTACATTGTGCTGCCTGCATTCCTACTGTGTTCATACTTTACTTCAAGGTTCCTCTGGTGATTGTTCTGTTCCTTGTTGTTTTTGTTTCCCCAGGGTTGTTTGCGTACATTGTGCGGCCTGCATTCCTGTGTGTTCATTCCTTACTTCCAGGTTCTTTTGGTGGCTGACTTTGTCTATGCATTGCATCTGATATTCTGTCCGTTTTCTGTCATCTGTGTGCCCCTCTCCTTCCGTGTCGCACATAGTGTTTCCCCCTGCCTACCTGCTTCCCAGCACTACCCCCCTCTCCTGGCCTGTGCTCCCCCTTACCCTCTATGCCCCACTCTTCCTCTCTGCACCCTCCATGGTGCTCTCTGTCTCACCTATCTTCTCTAACTGCTTTTCTATTGACTATCCTATCCCTCTCACTAGGTCTGGCAGGAATTAGCTCAAGAGGGACATCCTGGTATCCAACGCAGGCCTCCCTATCGCTGATACCTACACCAGTGCTTCCTCCAGACAGACCCTTACCGACATCCTCTGTGGCGTTCCCTCTCCAGGCCTATGGACCCCCCATATGGTCTCTGTTCTCTGTCCTTTTCTTATTTGCCCATTAATGGTGGCACCCAGTGGGAGGTCCCTCTGGCTCCCTTCCACTCCTCCAAGATCATTATCAATGTTTACCTAAATGGCACCAACTTGGTCCAAGGCCCTCAGGCCAACCTTCTCATTCCTGTGTCTTATCAACTTCCTTTCTTCTCCTGCTGTTCCTTCTTTCCCCCCTATGGCTCCTCTGCTGCCTCCTTCCTATGCTACCTCTATGGTTGCCTCTTCTGCTTCTCCAGCCACCCTGTTGCCTTCTTTCTCTGGCACCCACCTCCTTCTCCCTAGCTACCTTGCCATCTCCTCTTTCCTCCAGTGCCAAAGCTTGGGTACCTCCAAAACTTCCGCAGGGCGTACTTCTGACCTGTACCCCTCCACGGAATTCCTTCAAAGGAGGTAACCTGCTCCACATTGCTACTCTTAACTCTCGCTCAGCTGTCAAACACTCCTCTGACATCAGCCATCTGCTGAAAGAACTTAATTTGGATCTACTCGGTCTGAGCAAGACTCTGATCACGGCCAGCTCTCTCACAAGCTTTGACACTCTCCTCCCTGATGGCTTCAAGATCCTCTCCGAACCCAGGACCAACTGTCTCGGTGCAGGTGTAGCTCTGATCTTCCCAGAGTGTATCCCTGCTTCTATCATTTATATGCAGGACTACTCCTCTTTTGAATGCCTGGCCTGCAGGCTCTTTATCTCTCCTGGCCTTTCTCTCACGGTGGCAACTATGTACAGGCTGCCTGGCCAGGCTGCCCCCTTCCTCTCTGAGTGGGCGGACCTCTCCTCCTCTCTCCTTGCCTCTACCTATCAACTTCTCCTCCTTGGAGACCTTAGCATCCATCTGGATGCTACCTGCCCTTCTTCAGGACTCTTTCGCAACCTATGTGATCTCTCTCTCTCACTATTCTTCACTCTGGCCCGACTCAGTCTGTAGGGCACACCCTGGATGTTCTGATCTTCTCAGACTACATGCTCTCCAACTCTCTCACCACTTCTCTCTCCTAGATTGATCAATTTCTCCTTTCCTCCCACCTCTCTCCCTCTACCACTCAGGCCAAGCCGACTCCAGCACTGCCACCTACCTTCACGGTCATCTGGCCCATGAAGTGTGTGTCAGCTGAGGCCTTCGCTGCTTCTCTCCTCGTTATGCACCTTTGGCTGACTCACACCCTGACACAGCTCTATCTAACCTTAATCTTTCTATCTCTAACACTCTTGGTGTACTTGCCCCTGTCATGAGGATCTGCTTGAAGCCCAAATCCACGTGCAACTCTTGGTTTGACTCCGACCTCGCCACCCTCAAACTCAAGTGCAGGGCGGCTGAGAGGAAGTGGAGGGCATCAGGTGCAAACTGTGAAAAACTGGCCTACTGCCTGCTCCAAAGGCAATACAGACTGTCTGTCCTCACCAAGAAGAGAGCCCATATCCAAGCCAGTGTCTCTGCAACATCTAACAACTTGACTGAACTCTTCAAAATATGCAAGGAGCTGGCCAATCCTGCTGCAGTCTCTACCTCTGCTGTTCCCTCCCACTCCCTCTACATGGCATTGGCTTCTCACTTAATGACTAAAACTCAGGACATCCTGTCCACCCTCTTTTCCTCTTCCTCCTCCTCCTCTGTCTCCTCCACTTGGTCCTCCTGTGGCCATCTCTTCTCCTCCCTTCTCTTCCTTTCTCTTGTTCACTCCTTACAATGTTGCTAGACCAGTCTGATCTATGACAGTCTCATCAAAACAGGTTTTCCCCTGTTCATCCAGAACCATCAAGGACCACATCAACACCCTTGCACCAGGCTTGGCCAATTTCTGCACTCACTCCTTTGCCACTGGAAACTTCCCTTCCCCCTTAAGCACTCCCTTGTGCACCCCCTGCTAAATAAGCCCTCTGCCGATCCTTCCTCTATGGCTAACTATGGCTAACTATCGCCTGATATCCATCACCCCTTTCCTGGGCAAACTTTCCTGGGCTAACTCTTGGAAAAGCTGGCCATCTCCCACCTTAATCAGCAAACTGGATCTGCTGGGCTTCAGAGCTGCCAGAAGCATGGAAACGGCTCCCCTGAACATCTGTGAAGATTTGCTCTCTAACCTTAATTCTAACCTTCTTTATATTCTCATTCTTCTGACTTTGATACTGTCAACCAAGCCCTCCATCTCAATCGCCTCAATGATAACCTTTGTATCACTGATCAGGATCTGTCCAGGCTGACCTCCTTTCTCGCTGACCCACCCGCCGAGGTCCAACTGGGGTCTTTCCTCTCTTGTATCTCTCTCTCCCCAAGTGTGGTGTTCCACAGGGGTCTAACATCTCTCCCTTGCTTTTCAACCAATACCTGACACCTCTTGCACACCCCATTTCTTCCTTCTGATCCAACTTTCAGTGTTATGTGAATGACAGCCAGCTCTCCTTCTCTCATTCCAGATTGTCTGACCGCAATTCAGGAATGGCGTGACACCAATGATCTCTGTGTTAATGCAACTAGGACTGAGATCCTTCTCATCGGAACACCGGCTTCCTCATTTCCTCTCTCTCTCTCTCTCTCTCTGGCTGGCCACTTGGGCCCTCTTTCTGCTCTTACCTGTGAGGCTAAGAATCTTGGGGTCAACTTCGACTCCACCCTCTCCTTCTCTCCTACCATCTCTGATGTCTCTAAGAAGTCAAATTATCAGCTGCTCCTCCTCAGAGGTATTCTTCCTTTCCTCACTTTCCCCCGGAAGCTCACTTTCTCCAGAGCTGTGGCCCTCTCTAGGCTGGACTACTGCAGCAGCCTCTTTCTAAATCTTCTTGCCGCTACTCTTCAACCTCTTCAATTTATCCAGAACAGGACTGCAAGACCTCTGAAATCTCTAAATTGGCTCCCAAAGGCATCAAGTTCAAGACCCTCTGCAACATCCACAAGGGTTTCTGGGGCGTGGGTCCCACTTCCTCTAACTCTCTCTTTCTATACATTTCTCCTCTCACGCTCTCCTCTCATCCACTTTCAACTCTCTGAGGGTCAGACACTTTTCCAAGGAGAGAGTTGGGGACAGATCTCTATCTTTGGCTGGAGCAGCCTCCCTCTGGAACAGCCTCGCTGCCTTTCGCAAACTTAGCAAGTATCCAGAATCCATAATGTGTCCCAGGGCTCTGTTATTGCCTTAGCTCTGACCATGTGCCTCTCTGCGAACAATGAGCTCTCCCTTCAATTATCTTTCTGTGTACGGATAAACCCCTGCTAAACATACATCAAAGCATCCTTATGTGTTCAACTCGATCTTTAGTTTGCTTCCCCATCACTTGCATGGTGCTGTCACTTGGGGTTCTTAAAGGAATTCCCGGCATGGACTGAAACCGCCTGGTATCAGTTCTGAAGGGGGTGCTTTCCCAGAAAATGTTCCTTTCATTTTAAAAAACAACATGTGCAAGCCACGTCTAGTAACATTACTTCTGATACCATGGTTTTGGTGATATCGTTGTCTTTAATCATGTCAGAGCATTCTCCTCTGGCAGATTGTTTGACATTTAGATTACTAACTTACGACTTGTAGAGTAATAGGGCATTGCCACCATATATGACTGATCATTGCAAGTACCACTGCGTTCTAACACGACATGATGTAAAACTCTCATTACTGCTGCACACTTTATGGCCCTTGGCAGACTTACCTGAATAATATTGGGCTTTCCCCAGACTCTATCAATGACTTCTGATGGGGCCACGTGTGCCAATGGACATCTCTACAACATCACCCTACCTAATAGCGAAAACCACGATCTCGAAGGAAGATAACATGCAAAATGGCTTCCAATTTTAAATGACCTCATTTGAAGTTGCATGCAACTTTTGGATCTGAAATGTGGCCATTTCAAATGTAAGCCGATGGTGTGTTTTTGGATTGTGTACAGCAGAAGTGCAAATGCTGCCAGTATATGAATGGCAGTGATTAAGTTAATCAGGAAGGCAGAAGGCAGATCAGATGGAACCACTCACCCCACCTTTGGAAAACAGACCTCTGTAGAAAATGTAACGGTTTAGCAGAGCCACGTTCTTGCAGAATAAAACAAACATTTGCCTTGTTACGAAAATGAGAAAACGTAGAAGTGTCCCCTGCAGTAGACTTACTTTGGTGACTCAAACCTTACTAAAGGATTTTATTGATGGCTATGTATGTATTTTTAGTTCGGACTATTAGGTGGCTGGGTCAACTGTAAGCCAAACCTATTGATATGGAGAAACGGCATGTGAGAGGGACACACAGCTTAAAGTCATTGCTCAGTTATTTAACTGCCCATGTCAATGATAATCCATATTCCCACCCAATTTATGCCCCAGCCCACCCAAAACACCTCCTCGTGGGAAGTCTTTTAGCTCACTTCAATCAAGCCTTACCACACAATATTGCACTCAAAGTGCATGCCAGTGTTTTTTTTTCATAGCAGTCTTGTGAGAGCTAATGACTTAATTAGAGTTGTAGACGCTACTGGTGTAATACAGATGTTTAAACCATGTCACCTTCAGCCACTCGAGGTATATGCACTATGGTGTCCTTCACTGAAGTCCTGTTAAAAACAATCATTGTCAAAGCCAACTGTTGTGTCTTTTGTATGAGTATAAGGCATTTGCAAGACACTGCTATTTGATGCCCAGGTGCTCGCATCATTTTGCACCTGCTACAATCAGCTGGCAGTTAATACCACTACGTCAGTGCATGGCAAGTGCCTTTCCTATTCCTACACAAAAGGGTTTGCATTGCCAATGCTTGAATTATATCATTTTAAGTTGCCTGATTGAGGCATTTCTCGCTGCATGTGGCATGTTCTGTCAGCACATGCTCGTGTTACTTTGTTCCTTACCATGTGGTGAGTGTGTATGGCATTATTAGGGCATTTGAGTAAAACCGTTGGGCTCTGAGAAGGCTTGTTTTATTGGCGACGGGAGCATGCACTTTCACTCATCACTGCTCGTGATGGTCTTTGCTTCCTTGTGGCACAGAGTCCATGATTTTAAAAATTGCAATGGCCCATATACGCATTTAAACAATGACAGCAACACTGGGATGACACCAGCCTGCGGATACTGACTGGATTTCCAGAGGAGTATTCACGGTTGGCTATTTTCTGGAAAGAAACCAAAATATGAATGCGTCAGACGACGTGAAGTCGACTTTAGGGATCCCTAATCCCCTTTCTAAATCACCCATCTTTTAGCTGTGCTATTCTCCTGGAGCAAAAACATCACAATGAGAACATAGCTAGCAAAAACCTTGTTATTTTGGAATACGATGTTCCTTTGTGTGTGCGGAACGCACCATTGTTTTGTTATTAAAAGTTCTCAGAACCATCTGCAAACAGTCTAGAGTTAAAAATAGAAACCGAGGCTTTCCAAATCTAGGCCTTAAAAGCTTTTCTCTTTGTAGGGAGCACTCGAGGAATCGGCCCTGCCCTCACAATAATGGAAGCCACGATGATTAATGTCTCAGACCAACCACCGACTGTTCAAAGCACAGCAGGGTACCTATGATTAATCTGGGCACCCTCATGGTTTGAGGCTTAGTATAAATAAAGGAATGAAAAGGCTAAACATTTGGGATTGAAGTGCGAGGTGTGCTCCATTAGCCTGACCTGGGATACACCATGTAAACACTGGCATGTCCCACACAGGGTCCACACTGTTGAGTATCGTTCATCTGTCCCAGTGGGTGTGACAGCAGCAGACGGACCCACACAGCCTCCTAGAATATGCTGCAACGTGAGTCTGACTTTAGTGCACATGTGTTTTTACGTTTCTTAATAAATAGCGCCCCTCATAGATAAGAAGAGATGAGTTCGAGTTTGGGGGGGCTGTGGGGGTTGGGAGGGGGATTTATTTAATAAACATGCCTTAAGCAACAATTACTTTGAGCAGGCAACATGCAACAATCTGTCACTATCCACGGGATAAAGGCCTGATAGAAATGGCTCATGGCATATCCGATCTTTAAAGCACAAGAGAACGTGCACGTTCTTAAGAATGAGCATCGTTCTGTCTCCAAAAATGTTCAATAAATGACAGATGCATGAACAGACTGCTGCAAACAGATGCAGTGCGGGGGTCATATGACATGTGATTTACAGTAACCGGTCTTTACTAGATAATGCAGAGCTTATCTAGCACACTTGTAAAGCATTTTAGATTTTGAGTGTAGTTGAAGCAGGCGAGAAGAGAGATCTGTGTTGCTGTAAATATGTCTAGGTTTGCCTATAATCCTCTTCAGAGTAGCTTTAGCAAACAACATCTCTACAGCATGCGCTCCCATTGTGAGCAGAGCCCTCTGCCTGGAAAAATAGCACTGTAAGAGTACAGTTAACATTCCATTAACTGGCCTGCCTGACTTGTTCTACGAAAAAAATAGCGCATGTATGGAATTGCAGGACTGCAAAAGAGGTTTTGTTCTCAGTAAACTTATATGACATTTTAAAAACCTCCAACTTTTAAAATGCCCCCAATCACGTTTTGGAATTGCAAGTGAGCTGGGTGTTCTCTCAGACAGCCCTTTAAGATGAGTAGCAATACCCTGGAGATGGATTGGGATGCAGATTTTATTCATACATCAATAACCAAGACGGCACAAATAGCTTGCAAAGTTCGTCTGCTTTAATGACAAGTATCTAAAACAGGGACTACAACGAACATCAGCAATCGCTTGATCCTCTGATTCTACTTACTTCATAAAAAACTGGGCTTTTATACCCACAATTGGACATCATTGACGTTTTGACCGGCGTCATTACCAACATCATCCTACGTGGCAAACTACAAAAGCCTAATGGAGGGTGTGACTGGGTATAAATTAAGTTCTATGTATAAGCTCTATATCTGTATGGAGTAATGAAAGAAGGTGGTAGGATAATTAACATCAGGTGGGGCAACTAAGTCCTCCCCTTAAAATGGCCACTATGAACATCACTAAATATACAACGTCCCATTGGCTACACAAGCTATAGGACCCCCAACTACGTGGTCCCCTACAATTGGTTAGCTCCGAACACCCATCAGTACTTTTCCACCTACGTATTAGCATCATGCACACTGAACAACCAGGTGCGGATGAGCTCGTCTTAGCACCAGCTTCTCACCAATTAGCATATCATCCATCATCACCTCAATGGTCCAGTGTCAATTAGAGCTTTGAAGTTGGCCTTGAGTCTGAACTGTTCTCTGAGAATTTTTAGGGTGTGGGCACCAGCCGGCCTTCGTTCGTAGGTGTGAACATCTTGCCGTCCAACTTCCCTGTACCACGTGACCGGACACCATGAAACCAAGCTTTTCGTGTATTTGATTGTATTCTCCAATAGTCCTCTTTTGTTTTTGCTTGACTTCTCTGAACAGGAACCTCTGTTCTTTCACGTTAATTGTATCCAATGTCAACCAATTCCAGTGTGATAAGACCTTGACTTTCTTGGCTCAGTCAACTCCTTAGCTGAGCTTTTATTCTGTCTGATTCAATTGCTTTTCTTAACTGCAACACTAAAGCGAGGCCCTCTTGCTTTGTTCAGTTCTGCTTAAATGCATAGTGGAAACATTCATCCTTTACTTCTCCATATGTATCTATATATGTATATGTTGCCGCTTGCCGCATTATATTCAAACGCATGTGGCTAGCTTCATGATTGCTTTGTTGCTTGCATTTCATTGCATCTGTACACATTTAAGCTAAGTATCTTCATCAGGTCCGTGGCATAAGTTTCTTCACCTTGATCCCAAGAAGTCACTTATCCTTAATACTTTCTTGATGGTTAATAAAACGTCTGCATCCTCTGGTCTATTTATCTCTTCTATGGGTATCAATTCGATTTTGTGTAACGTCGCCAATCATATTTGCCTTTCAGTTTCTGTGCTTCTTCAGGAATCTCTTTCAAATGGCCATCATATTGTCTTGTATGCAGGTATGGTTTCCTTAATGGGTACTTTACCTCCCATATTCCCTTAGGTATAGGCACTCTCATGGGTACTGCACACAATCCACGCTCTTCTCTTTGCTGGTTTAATTGTTCTGTATACATCACATTCTTTGGTTCATACTTTTCAGGTACTGTAGGCGGGTAAATTGGAGTGGGGGTACTTAGCTCCTCCTCTACACATGGGATATTTACTTGAAAGAATACATGAATGTGCTGATTGGGATCAATAAAACACATGCAGTACATTCTGTATACTCCTTGCAGTAATGTTCACATGCTAGCTCAATTCATAGGTGGTATTTTGAAAATAGGTGGTATTTAAAATACCATCTGTGGTATTACAGACATGTGTACGGGCCCGAGTGCAATTAACTCTCGCGGAGAAACTGCTGTGGGTAAAAAAATATATTCTGTTAATGCATGTTTGCAACAGGGCAAAGTTTTCCCTACTGCCAGCCTTTTGTGCAGGTGCCACAATGCACCATTTGTTTTCCCCTGGTGCTAATCACGCTTGCTCTGATGCACAGTTTCGATGATATTCTCCCACAAATATTGTCCAATCTGTTTTTACACTTAACAATCATGAGAACATTTTTGTAAACAAGCAGCAAAGGTTCAATTGTTGCACAATACAATGAAATATGACATATGCTAGTTTGCATGAAGGCGATTCAAAATGGCTATCCTGGGATGTTTTTGCTTTCTGCTCGAGGGATCAGCAGAGCCCTAAGATTTGAGTGCGCTATGATCTATTTTTCAGTGTTAGCATTTATTTTCTCTATTCTTGCCACCTTTGGCTGTCTGGGTAGTTTCCTTGGAACAGGAGTTGTTTGCGCTGTTGGGAAGACCTCTGAGTAGGCAAAGGTAGAGTGTTGGAAAATGATATCCGGTACTGGACTGGCTTCTATGTTAGTTGTTGATTCAGTCGTCTGTTTGGGTCCCACTTGTTCTAACTGCCTTGAGATATTCATAGGCCCCACATTACTTGTTAGGTGGATTTTCGGTCGGAAGGTAGGCTGAGGGTCAACATGCTTGTTTTAGAAACAAGACAGCACCAAGCAAAGCTTTTTTGGTGATTTCATTTTTAGTTCAAGTACACAAAGGACGAAATGTAGCAACAATAACGCAATAATAACATAACCAGTGAAAAGAGTGTAAACAAATAATAGAGCAATCAGGCTTCAGCAAGTATCATGTACATGATACCAAGCGGATAAAAAAAAAGAAAGAAAAGACCGATAAAAGAAAAATACATTATGAAAGCCTGCATATAATCTATACAGAAGGTTTTATTACAATAACAGCAGGGCAATCATTGATGAAAACTGCACAAAGAAAACATCCCGTAAACACATCAGCCACACACATCCATGAACAAACCCCATATGTCATTAAATTCATATGTTTCCCCTCTGTGCTTCAAAATGGCCCTCATACGGATCAACATTTCCTCCACTCAATCATCCCCAATCGCGTTTTTGTGGCATGGTGAGGGATGCTCCGAACATGTCGGTTGAATTTGAATCCAGCCTTGCATCTCAGCAGGAAACCAGGGCCTTGTTGTCAACAACCTCGAAAGGTTCTCGGTCACTGAGTGTTCTAACTGTTTTCCTGCGTGAATGCTGCTGCAGTATATTGCGACATTTGAGCAGCAAAGCTTTCCTAGTCCCTGATGATTCTATCTTGCTGAATCTGGCATTGAGTGTGCAAGGGAAGGTCTTATTTTGGCCATCCTGGTACCTGGGTGGGATTCAGTACATCAAAGACTTTTTTGAGGATGAAATCTGGATTCACTTCATGCGTCTTTGTAGAGAGTTCAATTTGAGAGACTGCAGTTATACCGAATACAGACAGCTGAGGGGGATGATTGCCTCTAAGCTTGCTCACTTTTCGACTATAACCATGCGGAGTGCTGCATGGTCAGTGCTGTAACTTTGTGATCGGGCTACCGATCCGGCCACCACCATGTACAATGTCCTTGGGTCAAATCGCAAAGGGGATTCTAAGCTTGTAAATGTCTGGACCGGATAAGCATGTGTTGGGGTCAGAGGGCTTCAGAACATATTGGAATTCGGAACAAATGTTCAAGAGACATCCTTCAGAGAGTGACCACTGCTGGAAATGTAAACAGGCAATGGGCACGTTGAGACAACTACTTTGATTCTGCAGCAAGACCAGAGACTTTTGGGAAGGGGTCTGTGAGAGGAGGCACACGGTGTTGTAGTGTACCATTCCTAGAATGGCTTCCCTTTTGTTTCTTGGGGATATCACTCTATTAGCAGATATGTCATTTTCAAAGAAAATATGGCTAATGTGGAGCTGCATGCTTGTGAAAAGGAGGATCCTACTTGCAGCTAAATTCTCAAATTCTAACTGTATTGATGATTAATCAGAACGTTTTGATTCCCGGTCCCATGTTTTAAGGATGGAGTCTGGCATGAAGCATATTATAAAAAACATGTTCTATTGACACAGGGTTTGATGTGCTAGAACTGGAGGTGTCCTTATCAACTGATGTTATATTTGTAATTTGCTCATCTTCATTTCATCTACGAATTAGGATTTGTGTGGTCTGATCATAATTGATCAGTGGTATGCAAATGGAATCTTGCACTTACCTGGTCCCCATGGTGCCACGGGCCTTCCCTACTTTTGATTCATGGCACATCACAGACTGATGTGGATTCCACTTTGTACAGTCCCTCAATATAACTACTAACCTCACAACCTTTGCTACTGGTTTGTTGGGGGATAGAAGAGGAAATCCTTTCACCCGCAAACTAGTTTTTTTATTCTAAACTAATCACTCCTTTTAAAGTGCGCCGACACAGTTTGTTGCAATCTTCAAACCTCTACTTGTAACAAATCTGCCATTGTTCGGCCCTCTGAATGAGTTCCTGCCTGTCTACATTTTACACATGAGACATGCACACTCACTCTGGTGCTAATGAAAACATTTCCTTCCTGCACTGAAGTGCTATACATTGTGTGGCACCTGTGTTTGAATGTGGTATGGTGTAATTTGAGCATACTTGACTTCTATTTCTGCTTCTAGATCAAGATTTGACATTTAACCAAGTTTTAGGGTCCCCTTTATGATCTGTTGAATTTATCCACCATTCCATGTTGACTGGTGCAATAAAACACTAGTTTCATGCTGAACGTCTTCCCACAATAATGTTGTTACTAAGTCAGACTTAAATGTACGCCACTGTCTGTTAACAATTTTGATTGGAACCCTTCTTCATGAAACAAAAATGACAAAACTTAGGCTGCCGTTGAGTCCTCAGACAATTATACACATGGCCATTTCGAGAGAAAATCCATGAGTACCCAAATCAACTTTGTCCCATACTTTCTTCCTTTCAAAGGCACCACATTATCCAAATACTCTTTTTCCCAAGTAGACCTAGGTATTTTGCCCAAACATAGGGGAGGTTCCATGCTGGCATGAAACATTTCGCTCTCAGCACATGAAAGATCATTCCTAACCAGTTCACCTACTTCAGAGTCCATCTTGGGCCACCATTATTACTTTCTTATCCTTCTATTTATCATATTACTGCAAAAGTGCCCACGATGAGCTGCTTCTAAGATGTGCTCCTTACTCCTTTCTGGGGTACAATTTTTTTCATACCTGAAAAGTATGCCATTTTCAGACTACAACTCATCACAAACTTGGTTAAATTGATCACTTACAACCAGATCCCCCAGAATGGCCATCCTTCTAAAAACAGACATTGGATGGTCAATAATTCTGTATCTAGCCCACTTTCTGTTTGCCAGTGCTGCAATTGACTTTTGTTCATTCTCAACATAAGACAAACTTGAAATATTCAGCCGGCCAGTAGCATGCAAGAGCCTGCCTTACTACCATGGAATATATTATTTTGCTCCCTGTAGTGTGTGTGATGCAGAAGATTCTATTACTTCTTGCCCAAGGTGCATTTAGGTAAGGGATGCCCCCCCACCCTTCATTGCTTGCAGATGTGTTAAGAATGGTGTGGTCATTGGGATCAAACATACCTAGGGTGTGTGCTTAAGCAATACATTCTTTGATGTGATTGAATGTTTTCTCATTTGACCATTGAAATGTAAAGTGCTTCTTTAGTAGTTCCCTCAGGGGAAGACAACTAGCCGCAACATGTTTTAGACAGTTTTTATATTCCGCAAACCTAAGAATGCCCTTGGAGTATTTGGACCTAGGAGCTTCCTTCACCACATCCTCTAGGTTGGGTTTTGGTCAGATCACCATGTCATTTATCACATGACCAGAATATGCGTCTTCTGTCACTATAAATGTATACTTTCACGAGTTATGGTATGCTCTGTTTCTCTTTTGATGGTCAGTAATTGTCTAAGGTATCTGTCATGAAGATCCAGGTTTCCTTCAAATAATAATATATGATCCGGGAAAGATCTTATGTTTGGGATAGTGTGAACACGCTTTTCCATGATTCTCTGGAATACAGAGACAGCTAAAGCTAGATCTTCTGAGCCTGTATGCCCCAAAGCATGTAATAAATGCTGTGAGGTGACGAGTATTGTGGTAGAGTTCTATTTGATGATATGCTTTGGATTAATCAAATGCAGAGAAGAATTTTGCTCCACTTAGTATTGAAAAAATATCTTGGGCCCTAGGCAAAAGGAGTCTATCTACCCATATCCTCTCATTCAACGATCTATGGTCTATACACATTCTGATCCAACATACCTGCTTTCTGACTATTACAATCAGGAAATCCCATTCTGCAGGCTCACCTTCATCTGTTACTTTGTTGCTAAGCAGTCCGCTCAAGTCTTCCTTGAGTTGTTCTTAAAGCATTAGAGGTACGGGTCTTACTTTGTGTGCTATGGGTGTGGTGCCCCTCTTTAGTACTTAATGTGTTGGGATTGTTTAAGTCAAACTTCTGTGAGTTAGAAACTCTTGTTGAAATGCATCACTTATGGTGCATTCTACTTGCATGACTGGTTGCACTGCACTAGGGCTCTAGGCGTATCTTAGGAACATTTTGGTGGTATCAAGTTATTAGGGGTGCCCCTTTAGTCACTATGTACAATTGACTGTGAATTCCTCTTCCGTTGAATGCTATGTCAACCATTATTGACCTTAATATTTCTATGGTTCCCCTCTACAGTCCTTAGGGTTAATCTCTGGTGTTGTCAAATCTTTAAGATCCCACCCCAGTCAATTTCAATGTCAATGTTTATTTTGGATTGAAATCCATAAAGCATACAATAGAACAAATAATAGCAAAAATTCACAATAATGTAAAACCACTCATACCTCACATCATTGCTCACCCCGATATCTGTGTGCAGCATGCTGTGGCAGGTTTGAATCCCATCAGTGTCAACTCGGATTTTCATCCTTCTGAGGTCAATAAATTTAGCATTACTCTGGGGGATAATAATGTCTTCTGTTATTTGAGCGCTCTGAGACCTATGAGCGAGCAGTTCTACATAAGAAATACATTTGTATTATTAATAAAATAAACAGATCAGGATCTGCCTCTTCAAAAATGAACATTTTGTGGCTCAACCTTTACCCTCTAATACTTTGCATCTTTATGCCCATACCTTCCTCAAAAAATGGGGTGAAATTAATCAACAAATTAGATGATGCTAATAAAACTTAGCCATAGTCCCTAAGAATGCCCACACAAAACATTTTCCTAAAATCATTATACACACAGCGAAATAGGACAAGGTGTGTAAGAGACTCAATGTCCCCACTTAAACACCAGTTATTAAGAGCATCAGGAGGATGCTTCGACCACTTACATGTGACAGCTTTCATAGGCACATTTTTAATTATTGCTCTTGTAAGAAAACATCTATATGGCTATAACAACATGTAAAAGATAAGCTGCATGTCCCCCCACTGGGGATAGCAAGACAGGATGTTAGGGGAGCTTTTAGGAGCACATCCTCTTCTTAAAAGCCTCCAGTAACATTAGAGCCTTAAATGTTATCTCTGCTTTAGAAATGCCTCTGACCCTTTGAGGATTCTCCAAAAGAGAGGCCATATCAAGTTGGTTTTATATTAACTTTATATGTGATTACCAACCCACTTTGTAAGACTCATCTAGAGAGAGGATATTCCCCATCAACTCTCTGGTAAGGGATCATTGATGGCATTCCCATAAGACCTTACAGGCTAACAATGTTCTCAGACAGAACATGTCCACTAGATATGTAGTAGCTGCTGCTACATGCATTGAGTAGACTGGGGTAGAGGAGGAAATCATTAGTAGAGTGACAAAAAATCCTTCTCCACTTTCTGGAGATAAGCCCACTGAGACTTCTCATACTCCCAGATTTGACACCCATGGCTGCCTGCTTTGATTGCTGTGTACTTGTCATTTGTAAGCATATTTTCACTGAGCTGTGATTAAGAATTTTAGCAAATCTGAAAAGTCACCGCCTACTTGTCGCATTTTGAGTGTTTATTTGGTGTGATGGCCATCCCAGATCAGTTTACTGTTGAACCTAACCATAGTTCGAGAGACAGACATCACAAGGCATCACAAAACACTTAGGCACCTTACCTTCTTATATGAAGAATAAACCTTAAAGATGTCAGGTTTCGGGCTAGGAGACATCAGCATAACTGAGAGTTACAGAGTTATCAGTCTCCTGGACCCACAATGAGGATCATTTGATTACAAAGATTCCAAACAAGAGGCCAAAGAATTCTCATAAAGGTTGAATGGGATAGCGTACAAAATGAAGCCCTCACAGACCCCCTTATTGACCCTAATTGACTTGCTAATTTCACGAACATTGCCATTGTTATTGTGCAAAGCCTCCAGCATACAAATTAAGGGTTTAGGCACCACCATTAGATCAAGTGTTATCCAAAGAAGTGTCTTATATACGTGGTCAAAAGTGGAAATAAGGTCCATAAATGCCATGTATAAAGGAAACTTCAAGGCTTGTGCAAATTTAGCCAAATCACATATAGAATACGACACTATTGAGTAGTTAATGGTCCATTCCTTCCCAACCCACTCTATTGTAGGTATCAGCTCCTATAACCATATACATTTAACTGATTCCGCCATCTTTTTTACATTACTTTCTCTATTTTCACTTCCCACCATAGTGCTTTGATATCCTCTGTATCAACTGTAACGATCAGCAAATCACGCATTTCCTCTTTAACATGTTTCATTTCATCATCTAGATAACTGATGGGATTAGTGTTGATCTTGCACACTTTGGCTAAATGATTCCTTCTTCATCACATGTTGCAAATGATTCCTCTGGCTGGAAAATTGTTTTTTTTGTCAATGTAGTCAGTGTTCCCACAAATGTTGCAACACATTTGTTCTTACATTGATTGTATTCTACTCAATGTTTGTTCTCTGTCCCTCAGTTCTGAAGTTGAAGTTGGAGTTGTGTTGCGTGTGTATGCAATTTCCTGTTCTATTCCCTTTTGCTTGACACTGGCTTACATCACTTTTCTCATTTCCAGTAAGTACTACAGCATATTCCATCAATTGCACTGCAATTATGGACATTGTTCCGGACTGTTCGTGACTAAGCTCTATTAGCCGTTCTTGAAATGTTCTATCATTCGTACAATGCACCCGTTGATTAGGAATTAGACTTTCTGATAGTGGACCAAATGTGCAGTCCTTAGCTAGACCCCTTAAGGTAAGTTCATGTTTTCATTCATCCCGTCGGTACGGGAGAAAAACATTCATCCCGTCGGTACGGGAGAAAAACAAATGGTGCTCCATCACTACATTTTTTCTTGGACCATAGTATCCTTATAATGCTCTCTGTATGTGTTGGTAAATGGCCTGGGTAACTCCCACCTATGATCCCAACTGGAATTTCCATAAGGTTCTTGTATATCCTGTGTCCCTTTACACTTAAGCAAGCGAAGAGTATGGCTTGTTTACCTTCAGCATCAAAGTTCTTGCTCCCAATAGCAATTTAAGTTGCATTTGGCAGTCAGAGTTGGGCTTTGAACATCAGGTCAGAGCAATTGTACAATCTGTATTTTTTATCGTCAGTTACTCTGCCATGCCACTCCACATATCCCATCATCAGATCATGCTCTGATGGTGGGATCCCTGGTTAATGCTAGATTGTACTATGTAAATAGTTTGCTCGCCAGTATTCCTGAAAATCAATTTAACAGATTACAAGAAGCCCAAAACGCAGCCCTCCGATTGATCCCTATGCTTCGTCAAACAGCCTCAGTGTCAGCAGCCTGAAAAGCTGCCAACTGACTTCCAGTTAGGCAGTGAATACATTTTAAAAACTTGTGTTCAATTGCATAAATGGTTTGGCACCTTCAGATCTGGACAATTTAATTTCTCTTTATCAGCCGAATTGTAGTTTCCAGTCGGCTGAAAAATACCTTCTGAATGTCCCTTCCACCCACTGTATGTTCAGAGGGGAGACGCATTTTTCTGTCTATGGGCCGTGGCTGTGGAATTCTCTCTCACTATCGCAGTGTAAATTGGCTTCTCTTTTGGCCTTTAGGAAAGCCCGCAAAACGTTTATCTTCCAGTAAATGGGGTTGTTTGTTCCTAAATCTATCATCTTGATCTCATAATGTACACTGTAAGACCTGCACCGAGATGCATTTCCGTCTGCTAAGTGTGTGGTATACATATATAAAATCGAATGAAATTGAAAGTATGTGTTAAACTGTTTTTTCCAATGCGACCACATCATGGTTGGTTCGTTTGTTCCAAGTTGAAAGGTAGAGGCTGGCTGAATGTTAAATTCCATGTCTTGGCAATATAACGAAGTAAAACATTAATTAAGGTACAATTTGTATTATAATATTACTTGAACTAATAGACAGACACATGAAACTAAAACAATAATTAAAACAATTAGATAAAACAATCACTCAAAAGAGTCGTTGGCCTCTATTGATGTATGCATGTGGACTTAATCTCAGTCTGCAGGTTGTATGGCTTCTATCTTCATCTGAACCCAGGGTATGAGCAGGCCCTCTGTAGCCTTACTTCTTTCCAAACACTCGCTCCATTTTAGGTCTATTGTTTGCAGGGCCCTCTTTGCCTGATGGCTCTCATAGTACTCTTTCTTTGTCTATTATTTTCTCCCTGTATGCTGTTAGCCTTCCGGTATATGGAGACTGCTAGGGAGAATTTTCCAGAATGGCTAATTTCCCTTACCTTTGCAGTCCCTCAGCAGCTTTGCTGGATTTCTAGGGTTTCATTTTTTTTTACCTGGTAAGGGTGTGAGCCTTTTTTCCCACTCTTACATGTGTTTTGCTGTGTGTTGTACATTTTTATGCTTATGGACTATGGAGTCTCACCCACCCCATATGCATCATCTTGTTACTGTGTGTCACCCAGCACCTTTAGTGCAGTGACACAGTGTTGTCTTTTCAGACTTCCCACTTTAAACACCATTTTCTGGGACTGACTACTGTCTCCCAGAAGATATAAAGTTATCATTGACTTTATTAGTCTTTTTAAATTTGCAGACCCAGTACACCCTATCTTCCAATAGAGTACTGGAGGGGTTAATAGTTATCACTTTTTGTCTGATTCTCATGGAACATTAGTATGTTCCCCTTTCTCTAAGATTTGGCTGGTGGCAGTGGTATCTACGCTTTTTATTCTACCGCAGACTATGAAAATAGCCTTTGGTACCATTGGAGGCTATGGTGGTAGCCTCAAACTCAAAGGCCCTCATTACAACACCAGCGCTAAACCATGGCGCTAATAGCACCATGGTTGGTGCCGGTGTTGTAACCGGTCCGCCATGGTTCAATGGGGAATTACCACCCCATTCCAAGGTTGGCGGGGCGGTAATTCCCCATTGAACCATGGCCCTTCCCCATTCCCATTTTCACCCAATTGGGCTCAATGGGACTGGGGAAGGCGCTAAGTACGGTACCGTACTTAGCACCAAGGTCCCTTTGCGGGTCCCTACTTTAACGGCTGGTCTAGACCAGCCGTTAAGGTCAGGTCCCGCAAAGGGACCTCGTAATCAGGCGTTAAGGGTTTAACGGCGCCCACACCTTTTTACGGCACCGTTAAACCCTTAACGCCAGGGTCGTAATGACCCCCAAACCCAGTAATCCACTTTTATTTAACTTGGTTCTGGTTGAGTTCTTTTGCCATATCTTTTTATAAAGATCTTTCTATTGTTTTACTCTGCGCACCAAACCATGTTTGGTTCCTTTGTTCGCTGTCTTTTGATGGGCTTCTGCACAGAAGCCCTCCTTAGGTGCCTGAGTGTCTGGGTGGACATGATGTGAGGGAGGGGTTTGAGGCCCCCTGCACAGGGCCTCCTTGGAGACCCAAGTCACACTCTTGTTTGATTGGCTAGGTGGCTGCCCGACCAGGAAAGCCATCCTGCTGTGTGATTGAAAGCCATGCTGTGGGAATGGGGGATTTGGTGCATAAAAAGTGAGTCTCTGGGACTGGAAGGCAGAGTCACCACTGGAACGAGAGAACCAAAGAGAAGCTGAAGGAAGATGACTGCTGCAACTACTGGACACCTGGTGAAGCCCTGCTGCAGGACCGAATCGCCTGAAACTTCGATGACAGAGGAGATCTGCAAAGAATCTTCATTCCTTGAGCTTTATGGGAACAACCAGCCTGCCAAAAACACCAGACGCCGGTCCTCATCCTGCTCGAATTTACTGTGCATCGCTGCAGTAGATCGGATAGCTATTGGGAAGAGAACCAGTTTGGGTTTTAAGGACCGCACCTTTTATTTGTCATTTTGCTCCGCTGCTGGTGTCTTCCATGGGCAGTGCGGCACCCTCCAGCCGTCCTCCTTCTTGTCACCACTACGTAAGCTTCAGGAACCGTGAGCCTGCAGGAACTACCAGGAACAGCTGCTTCAGCTACAGCATTCTTCTTCTTTAAAGGTACTGTGTAAATTCAGTTGTTCGTTCCGTCTGACTGCGGTGAAAGCGCAGGAAATACTTTACTTCTATGAAGGCTTGTCCTTCCCTTTTAAGTAACTTTTCCTCCGACCAATTTAGCAATGACTTAACCGCGAACTACATTGTACTGTGTGATCCTCTGCAAAGACTCTGAACCATTAACACTGGCCCAGACCTATTGACTTGAATCCTAGTTGTAGTAGCCTTTTCTAGATTGTCCTGCTAATAACTTGTTTGTGCTATTGATTTTGGATAACCTTGTATTTCCTCCCTTTTAAATTGCTGGAGTTCCATTTTGCTCAAACTTCATTTTGAGCTTAACTTGTCCTGAATTGATTGGGTGTTGTTGTAGTATATTAAGACTGTGATTGTCTGCTGATTTATGACAGTGAACTGTTTTATAAATGATGGTGTAAATAAATGTATATTCTTTTACTCAGAAACCTTGAATTAGTGTGTATTTGAACCATAGTGATTGATGTCCTTGGCGTAATCTCTTGTACTGCTCAAAACAAAACAAAACAAACTTCCAATGCGGCAACATTTAACAGCACAATGAAACAGGCTGCCTCTATTGCAGTGTTCTGATGCAGAAGGGGGTTGCCAAGCAACCCAAGATGGCTGCTGACTTTCCGTAACATTGCTGGGTCCGTTCCTCTGACCTTTCATCCTCAGCTCAAGCATCACACAGTGTGGGGGTGCTCCAAAGCCCACAACTGCCACCACAATTCTTAAGTTAAGTGCACAGGCGGAGAATGGTATCTACACCATGCTGCCTGTAGTGAAGGGAGCCGCTGGAGGTGCTGGTTGCACTGGGCTGGCTCAGCTTCAGCTATGCGCGTGGTTGGACAGAAAACATGAAGGTGTAGCGAGGGGAAGCACATGCTTCAGTCTGTATGGAGGATCTGCTTCCTTTTTTCACTCATTGCCAGTGAAGTAACGTTGACACCAGACACCAAGAGGTAAGTACCTGAAGAATGACTGCAGTGAAACAGACCCCATGTCCACACAGCCACCAGGCCCCACAAGAGTATAGAATGTGGAACCTTGGCCAAGAGTAAACATGCCAGGGTTCCATTACAACATAATGCATAAGAAATGTGACCCTCCTCTTGAACCTTCTGTATCGCACTGTGATCTTTATTTTCGTCTCTTAAGTGGCATAGTTCCATGTGGTGAGTGAGATTCATTCTCTCAGTGCACTCCCCTCGCAGCGGAGCGAGTTACTTGAAATATGCTAGTGCTCAATGGTTGCAGAGTGGATGAAGAGAAGGAAGGAGTGAGAGCCCTGCAGCCCACCTGCAAGTGGGAATTCTACCCTCATAAATGTACTTGAATTGCAGATGGCTTTGGAGTTAATTTCAATACCTAGTGGCGAGCACCCTTCATCCTCTCATTGACACTGCTAAAACCCCTGAAAGCCAAATCAGCAAGGTTGGGTCTCTGTTCGGCAGAATCATGTGCAGTACCCTTTGGGAACACTATAAACAATTAAGACTACAAGTGTAAGTACAATTTCACCTTTGGTACAAGCCTGTACTACACAGTGAAGTGGTAGCGATGGCTGAGCAGCCAGACTTATCTCAAGAGTAAAGTGAGCAATATCAATAGTTACACAAAGAACAGCAATTACTATGATTCAAACAAAAACTGACTCAAGGTTTCAGAGTAAAAGAATATACATTTATTTACACATCAGTTATTAAACATTTCACTATTATTAAGCAGAAGACAAATCACGTTACTAATGCACTACAACACACCAAATAGATTCTGGACAAGTTAGGCTCAAAATGAAGTGTGAGCAAAATAGCACTCCAGCAATTTAAAGGGAGGGAAAGACAAAGTTAGACAGAAATTGAGCCGCACCAAAAAGTGAGTAGGCAGGGCAATCTAGAAAAAGGAAATACAGTGAGGAAATCAAATTAAAGGGGCCTGGCCCAAAGACAATGGACCAAAGTCTTTGCAGAGGATCACACTTTTCAGAGTAGTTTGCGGTTAAGTCTTTGCCAAGAGTTCAGAACAAAGTTGATCGGATGAAAAGTTACTTTAAAGAATGAAGAAGGACAAGCCTTCGGATTGGCGAAAGATTTCACACACTTTCAACGCGACTGGGCGAAACGAACAACCTGGTTAGCACAGTACCTTTAATGCAGAACAATGCTTAGCTGAGGCAGATGTTCCTGGCAGATCCTGCAGGCTCACGGTTCCTGAAGCAACTGTCAGACTGACAAGAAGGAGGAAGACTGGAGGGTCCTGCACTGCCCATGGAAGAAACCAGCAACAGAGCAAAGCAATGAATAAAAGGTGTGCTCCTTAAAACGCAAGCAGGGTCCGTTCCTTCTGGCTATCTGGTTCACTGTAGCTCTGTACAGCAAATTTGACCAGAGGAGGGAGGCCTGGTGAGCAGTTTGGCAAACTGGTTGTTCCCACCAGCTCAAGGGGAGAAGATTCCTTGCAGATCTTCCCTGTCATCTAAGTTTCGGACCTGCAGCAGGGCTTCACCGAGAGGTTCAGTCGTGGTAGAGGCACTTTTCTGTCAGCTTCTCTTCGGTTCTCTCGATCTAGTTGCAACTCTGCCTTTACAGCCCCAGAGATCTGTTTTTATGCAGTTTTCCCCCATCCACACAGCCTGCTGTCAATCACACAGCAGGGTGGCTGTCCCGCCGTGACAGTCACCACAGCCAATCATACCAGAGTGCAACATGGGTCTCCAAGGAGACCCTGTCCAGGGAGTCTCAAACCCCTCCCTCACAATGTGTCCCCCTCAGACATTCAGGTGCCGAAGGAGGGCTTCTGTGCAGAAGCCCGTGAAAGGCTAGTGAACAAAGCCCAAACCTGGTTTGGCGCGCAGAGTAAAACACCAGAAAGACTTTTACAAAAAGAAATGGCGAATAAACCTAGCCGGAACTGTATAAAAACATATATGGTCCAGCAGGTTTAAGTTCGAGGCTACCAAGATAGCTTAAAACAATACCAAGGCTATTTAATATAACCGCAGTAGGAAAAATAGGGTAGTTATCACTGCCACCAGCCAAATCTTAATGAAAAGGGAACGAAACAAGACAAAAAGGGATAAGTATTAACTCTTTCCACAACTCTATGCAAGATAGTTTGTACTGGGTCTGTGATTTAAAAAGACAATGGCAACTTTACATTTTTCTGGGAGACAGTAGTCAGTCCCAGAAAATGGAGTTGAAGTTAGGAAGTCTGAAAAAGACAACCCTGTGTCACTGCACTGAAGGTGCGGTGTAACACGCAGTAAAAAGATGATGCCTATGGAGTAGGTGAAGCTCCACAGTCTATGAACACAAAAATGTTAAATACAACAGCAAAACAAATGTAAGAGTGGGAAAAAAGGCTCACTCTCTTACCAGGTTAAAAAAAAAAACTAGAAATCCAGCAAAGCTGCTGAGGGACTCAGTAGGTAAGGGAAATTATGGTTTTGGTGTGAGATCCAGATGTGTGAACTCTGGTGAGGATATGACAAGGTAGTTTGTTGGCAAACCCCCCCCTCTTTTTGGTTTACTTGATATAGTCCTCTGCCAACAAGCCCCTAAAAAGAGGACTTATGCAATAAAAGTGTGCTCATTGCTTTTTGTGGTAAGGGAAATTAGCCATTCTGGAGAATTCTCCCTAACACTAGCTCCCAAAAAGAGTGGTAGGGAGACAAGGGATAGAGTTGCAAAAAGTGGATTACCACACAAACAAAGCAAACAGGGGGCCATTTGGTGCTGGTGGAAGACAAATATACAGAACGTGTGGGTGGACCATTCACTCCACTGGTGCCAAGGAGTGTCCGGCCTCAGGTGTGGAGTGAAGGATATGCAATAATAAGGGACTTTATGCCAGAATGTGCAAGGTGAATGGTGAGAGTGACGGTATGCAAGGAAGTGGTCAGGTTGGTGGAGGCAGAAGGAGGTGCCAACAGAATGGTGGGACTTGTGAACAGTGTAGAACATGAGGGGGTTCTGTTACATGTTGATGGGGTAGCCAAGAAAGGGCCGTGGGATATGTTAACAGTACATGGAATAGACATTGAAATGTTAGAAAGATTCTGGATCACCATACATCACGATTTCACTTTAACTGTACAGGAAGAGGTATGGAAAGGAAATGTCAACCCTCCAACCCCCCTGAGATCAACCCCAGTGCATTAATGCCTTTGCCTATTAGGGTTCTGGTATATGAGTGGGCGTGAATTGAGTTCAATGGGCGCAAGACTGAGGCGAAGTTGTATGTAACACACAAAGATGAGAGTGTCCTCAGATGGGATGAGCAAGTGTTTTGGAGATAGAGATGAACCCTGTTCCGGTGCTGTGTGTGGAAAATAGGGAGTGAATGCTATCTGAGGGAAATGTGTTGGCAGATTTCTTGAGGAACACATATCCTAATGTGTTTACGGACAAGTTGGACATTTTGCATGGTTTTTCTCATAGGATTGTATTGATGAGGCAGCTGTGCCTAAGGCCCATAAGGTTAGGAAGGTACCAGTGTTGGCCAGCGAAGGGCTAAAGTGTGAACTTACACAACTTATGGAGGCAGGAGTAATAGATGAGATTGACTCGTCAGAGTGGTTGAGACTGTAGTTCTAGCGCGCAAGCAAGATGGGGCCTCAGGATGTGTGTCAACCTCAGATAGCTCAATGGAAGCTTCTGGGTCAACTACCGTCCCTTGCCTAATATAAATGAACTTTTAGCGACCATAGGACAAGCAGCGTGGTTCTCCACATTTGACCTCTCTTCAGCTTATCATCAAACTAACCTGCAACAAGAGACACATCAGTTCATGTCATTTGTCACCCCATTCTGAGCATACAGGTTTTACCATATGCCGTTTGGTTTGGTTCGGCCATTTCCCAATTGTTGATGCAGACACTGTTTGGGGAAATATGCAGTCTAAGTTATTCCCAGGATGATGTTTTGGTAGGGGTAAATGTCAGAGTGAACACGATGAGAAAGTGCTTTGTGTAATACAAATTCTCCAGAGGAGTGGTTTGACCGTAAAATTGTCAAAGTGTCAAGTGGTATTTCCAGTGTTACTTATTTAGGACACACATTAGACGTAAGTGGTATAACATCTAGGGAAGGTTTAGTTAAGGTGATGAGGGAAGCACCTTCTCCTGTGAATAAGGAGCAGCTGAGCTAATTCCTGGAATACGTGAAAGTTCTATGTGAAATGTATTCCATTGTATGCAGGGAAAACTTTGTGCATGCATGCATTGTTGAAAAAAATGTCAAGTTTGAATTGTCACAGCGTTGTCAGGGGGAGTTTGTCAAGTTGAAGGAGGATATGGATAAGGCTCCCTCATTGAGTTTGATCAATCTGAGAAGTAAGATGGTACTTACTGTGGACGTGAGTAACGCTGGCCTTGGTGTGGTGTTGGAACAATGGCTGGGTGGGAGGTTCAGACCTATTGTATTTGCATCTACAGTTCTCATTGATGATAGGCATTATGCAGTGATTGAGAGGGAGGCCTTGGTGGTCTCTTTGGCATCTAGAAACTTCAGGATGTTTTTGTGTGGTATTCCATACGTAATTCGGATGGATCGCAAACCCCTCACATATGTAATGACTACCAAGGGCATGTAGTCTGTTCCTCCAAGAATAGCAAAGTGGATGGTAGATTTACAGGAGTTAAATTTGAGGGTGGAATACATTACAGGTTCGAATAATGTAGTTGCAGATTGTTTGTCCCGGTTGCCTTTGTTTGGTTCAGTTGAGGATGTGGAAGGTTAAAAAAGACAAGCACTCAGGTTGCATGCATACTTCTAGCTATTGACAAAAGTAACTGAGAGAGAGAGAGCACAGTTGACGCTGACTTAAAATAGATTAAGGATGGTTTGCGGGTCGGCTGGGAGAACGTGAATGTCAAGGAAGAAGCGAAGGAATATATGCATATTTGTTTGCGTTGGTAGAGGGAATTTAGGGCATCACCAGGGGTGATAGGTTAGTTCCGCTGCTCAGTTTAAGGCCCAGGCTTGTGGAAATGGCACACAAAGGTCATTTTGGTATGTCATTGACTAAAAGGTGATCACGAGAATCGTATCAGTGGTAAGGAATGGACGAGGAGGTGGAGTTGGCCATGAAACAGTGTGTGGCCTGTCCTGTAAGTGACAAAAGCAGGGCGCTGCGCCCGCAGCCAATTTATCCTGTAGAGTTTCCGGCTGAAGTATAGTCAAAAATGTCTCTGGACATGATGGGTCCCATGGATGGTCTTGTTGGAGAGTTGAGATTTGTGGTGGTTTTGGTGGATTAAATGTCACAGTGGGTGGAGGCTGCTGCTTTGGAAAATGGTGACAACCGAGAAGATTATAGAATTCCTCAGCAGGGTGTTTGACAGAGAAGGTGTCCCTGCTAGTATAGTCACAGACAACAGAGTTCAGTTCATTTCTATCCATATGTAGGAGTTGTTGGGCATCAGGCATCATAGCACCTCTTTGTAAAATCCTTCTGCAAATGGGTTAGTGGAAGGATGAACCGTTTGTGAAAGGGGCTATACAACAGGATGTTGCCAATGTATTGGACTGGTGTGGTGTTGTGTCAGAGGCATTGGGGGCATATAGCTGTACGGTAGGAAGATAGGTTCAAAGTTGAGGATGGCTGCCCCTGGAGAAAGGTTTCCTCATCAAGGTTAATATGTCAGAGGTGTTTGAGAGAGTATGTGAAAGACAGGAGAGAGTAAGGTTGCATCATGCAAATAAAACAAACATTGGTGTGAAGGTTGGTGATAGTGTGTGTGTGTGAAGAACCCAAGATTTGTACCCAAAGGTGGAAGTGTGTACAAATGTCTGCCGACAGTAGTGAAGGTTGGTGAAGGATATGTGGTTCTGGATGGTGGATCTCAATGGAACAAGAGGAGGGTAGTGGTCGAGAGAGTAGCACCCATGGTGTCGGTTTCGAGTGACACATTGGTTTCACTTTGGGGCCCAGTTTGGGTCCCAGTTTGAGTTTGCTCATTGAGGTGCATGAGGGTGTGTGTGAGGAGGGAGTTTTGAGTAAGAGATGAGAATGCGGTGGATGTGGCAGAGAACATGGATCAGAGGGGTTGTGTGGTGGGGTCTGCTGCTGGTCCTGTAGCAGATTCTGCCAGTGGTAGGTGCATTCCTAGGATCAGGTTGCCTCCGGTCAAGTTGAGAGATTTGTCTGGTGAGGTGTTCAAAAATGAGCTCTGGTGTTTTGTCAACGATTGTAATGTATCTGTTTGTTCCTGTTTGCTCCTTTGCGATTACCTTTCCTGCTTCTATTTAAAGAGTTTTCAATTGTGTTTGTTTTCTCTTGGAGCATCATTAAGGGTAGTAGATGTGTTGTAATGGATCCCTGGCGTGTTTACTCTTGGCCAGGGTTCCACGTTCTATACTGTTGCAGGGCATGGTGGCTGGGTAGCCATGGGGTCAGTTTCACTACAATACACCTTCAGGTACTTACCTCTTGGTGTTGGTGTTGAACCTACTTTACATTATGCTTTATCTCTCTCTCCCTCTGCAGTGTATACAGAAGAGGTGCACCCTATACACCTCTGCATGTGTCCCTACCTCAGGTAGGGACAGTCATAGCAAGGGGCGCGGTCAGGGGCATGCACCGCTGTGCAGAGCCCCTGAATCTCCCTTTGTTGAAGATAGAATGTTTTAACATAATGTATAGTCTCTCAATCATTGAAGAGTTTTCTTCAAACTCTTCACAGTGTTATTTTCACCTTCTTTGAAAAACCCTTCTTCGAATCCTTATCTTTGATTTTTTTCTTTTTGATGGAGCAGTGCTAGAGTAGTATGTGCCTTTTCGATAGTAGTCACTTTCTGTTGCAAGTATATTTGATTAGCCTTTTCGGATAATGGTCATTTTTGGGTGCACTATTGGTGGGAGTGTAAAGATTCAAGTTTTCTGTGCATGTCTTGTATTTGGACATCTGTGAACTTATCCATAGAATGACGGTCACTGCTGAATGTTTTTTTCACCCCGTTTGTACAATGCGAGGCAGCTTATAGTACACAGGTGGTCCTGTTCTAGGTGAACTCTGTTTTGAAGCCATGCTTTTGGATCTAGTGGATATTTTTACTTTCAACCTTTATCCCTTCCTTATAGAATGGGATATAGTGGTATAGCCTTCATTAAACGTTTCTGCCTGTGTTTTTGTGCCAATATGTACTCCATGGATGTTTTGTGAAGAAAGGGGGGTGTGGTGGGAGAAGCTGGCATTGCCGATGCAGGGTTCATCACCCATGCTGGATTCACCACTAAAATAGTCCTGCATGCAGCCCCTCCGTTGATACCCACACCTCCATTCACTATTTGAACACAATCCTCCTGAATAACATGCACTCTGCAAAAACATTCTTAGACAAATCTATTGTTCTTTTCCACTTTCACAATGTAAAAGTCCATGAGGTAGGGTGCCAGAGTATTTGAATTTAATTGAACACTGTTGTCTCCAGTAAGCATGTGGATACCTCTCGCGTTGAAAACATTTCTGAAATTCCTTGATTGTAAAGGCCATGGTGGCTTCCTGCTAAAGAATATCACCAGCCCTTTGAATGTCATGTCTGTCACTGCGATTTGTATTTGTCTTATATTGGCATAGTGTCTGTGGACCCAGGCAATGCAGTCCTATAATTTTCCTTTTTGCTGAATGCCCTTTACATGTCTGACTTTCTATTCATATGATGCATTTTGCATATATTTCACACTGGTGTCTAGCGACCGTCTGGAGGGAAGCATGACACACAAGAGTCATGGGGCTACCCACATATAGAAGTGCATCACACTTCACCCTGGATATCCAATGCAGGTAAGCCATTATGGATTGTTGGGGGTGCAGAATGGTCAGGATTGAAGGGCGACAAGTGGTCAGAACGTGGGTCAGCAGGGTTCGAAAGGAGTGGTATTTATTTTATTTTTATTTTTTACATTTGTATAGCGTGCAGGCAGCCCAAGGGCATTGTGGCGCTGTTACTTGCAGACAACTTAGTTACATTATGCATAAGTTACAGATTGGGTACATAGGCGTAACACATAATATGCATAGAGGCGTGCACAGGTCAGGTATACATATGGCGGGTGTACATGAGAGAGACGGTAGAGAATCAAGCAAACAGGGTGGTTTTCAAGGTTTTGCGGAAGGTGGTCAGAGAAGGTTCAGCTCGCAGGGCAGTGGGAAGGGCATTCCAGTGTAGGGCGGCGGCAAGGTAGGGGAAGCTGGCACCCCCTGCTCTTGCTTTTTTTACCCTGGGTACAGTGAGTAGGTTGGTGTAGGGGGTCCTGGTTGGTCTTGAGGACATGGCCGGGTGGATCCTTTGTGCCAGGTAGGCTGGTGCTGCAGAGTGGATGCATTTGTGGGTGAGGGTCAAGGTTTTGAAGATGATCCACTCTTTTATAGGTAGCCAGTGGGAGGATCTTCTGGCAGTGGATATATGCTCTCTTTTGGAGATGCCTTGTGCTGCGCAGAGGGTGTTGTTTTGAGTGACTTGCAGTTTCTCAAGGTTTTTTGTGGAGGTCCCTAGGAAGAGGACATTGCAGTAGTCCAGTCGTGATCCCCTGATAGCCCTAGCTATGTTTGTGCACGTGTCGCTGGAGAGGTAGTGTCTAACTGCATTGAGGAGTTTGGCCTGGTAGGCAGCTGAGGAGGCAATGGCATTCACCTGTCTGGTCATGGACAGATTGGAGTCCAGGTAGACGCCTAGGGTTTTCACTGACTCAGACACTGGAATTATGATAGAGTCAATGGTGAAGTGGGAGAACTGCACATCAAGTTGTTTTAGGGTGTCGGGGGAGCTTACAAGTAGGAGTTCAGTTTTGTCAGAGTTGAGTCAGAGGCTGTTGGCAGCCATCCAGGTTTGGATTGCGTTATAGATGGTGTTGAGGGTCTTGGAGTCAGTCTCATCGTCGCCTCTCAGGGTCACGAGGATCTGCGTGTCGTCTGAGTAATTAGTGTATGAGATACCCATGGCGTCAAGGATGAGGAAGAGGGGGCGAGTGAATATATTGTAGAGGATGGGATAGAGACAGGAGCCTTGTGGGACCCCACACAGCATAATGGTTGGGGATGCAGTAGCTAGATCAGAGAAGACCTGCATGGTCCTTCCATGTGGGAAGGAAGTGATCCAAGCACTAGCATGGGCTGAAAAATTTGCAGTGGAGGTTAGGTGGTGGCATAAAACATTGTGATCCACGAGGTCAAACGTAGCAGAGAGATCGAGGAGGAGGAGCAGGACAGGTTTGCCCAGGTCTCTGGCATCATCCATCTGGTTTTTTAAATCCAGTAAGGCGGTCTCGGTTCCGTGTTTTGGGCGGAACCCAGATTGTCTCAGGCCTAAGAGTTGGTTCTCTTCGATGAAGTGTTGGACTTGCAGATAGGCTGCCTTGTCCAGAATTTTAAGGAGGAAGTGGACAGTGGTGATGGGTCTGTAGTTGTTAGCGGAGGTGGGGTCAAGTGTGGGTTTCTTTATGAGAGGCCTGACCCATGCTTCTTTGAGGGAGGAGGGTACTATACCTATAGTGAAGGATGCGTTTACAAAGGCTCTGAGTAGTAGGGATCCACCTTGAAAAAGGCAAACGGAAGGAGAGAAATAGTGGTGAATTTGCAGGGGTCAGCTTTCAGCAAACAACCTTTCAGAACATCCCTATTTAAGATTCAACATACAGACGTAGATTTGAAATCCAGATTCTCTGATGTCCACCAGTAGTACTCCCACAACCTTTGACTCATGAGGGCCATCTGAAGGGTCATCCAATGGGGTAGGGAGTTAAGAGCCAATATGAGTACATAAGGGGCAGATCAACTAACACATGCCAATATGGTGGTGGCACCAATCATGTTTCTATGTGGGCCACCCTTCCTATCATGAACATTATCATTTTCTGTAGTATCTGGTTTGCTTAATGTTGATAGAGCCAGAGTTCTTCAGTAATGATTCCATTTGTGTTTCAGTGGCATCTGTGTCACATACCACTATGATTCGTCTTGTTTACAGTTGGATCTATGTGATCACTGAGACCACACATAATTGTGACGGTCGGAAATTTCAGACGTTTTTTAATTAAACCCCCTTTGCACCACATAGATATGAAGGGGGTGACCCCTTGCAGCCCCCATACTACTATAATATCCCATCCCTATAATATCCCATACCCCCCCACATATTGCCGTCGCAATTATGAGGGCGACATTTTGGGCCATTACCTTACAGTCCAGTCATCTGAAAACTGGGTGAAGCAATCAGCTTGAATGTTCTTTCTGCTCAAAGCATGTTCAATCATAGAGAAACACCCTTGATGAGAATTGACTTTGGTGTGCGATGGAGTGAGCTTTTGAACTAGTGGTTTATTATAAGTGCACAGAAGGGGTGGCTGGTGGGGAGGAAGGATAGCTCAGGGGCCACGCGTTTGTCTTGGAAGCAAGACCATGCTGTGCAACACAGTTTCAAATTCCAATCACGCGCTAAGATACCACTTGCTGGTATTAAGCCATTATAAAAGAACAAATATAATCAGGAATTGACCACCAAACGACCACCCATTTTGGATGACCCAAGACAGTCTAGTGAAAACATTGATGGTACCCTCAGATGCAGTACACAGCTGGTACAGAACTCCTGGGCTGGCATTAACTGTCAAAGGGAAATGCAGTTTCCCTTTGTCAGTTTTCAGTAACGCCATCTCACATGACCACTGTACCAAAGAAAGGCTATGGGTTGGTGGTGGCTGGTGAATGGTTAAATTAAAGGTGTGTACATTTTCACACAAGCATGCATGAGCGCCATGCCTAGCAAGTGAGCCACATCCAAACAAGGAGGTTTTCTCCCGCCATGGAACATGTGGAATATAATGGGAATGAAATGGCAGGTTTTACACCACACTTTCTGTGAGAAAATAGGAAAAGAAAAGCAACGCAGTTTGAAATTAGTTTTGTAGATTTACACATGAAATAATCCAAAAGATGCAAGTCATCAACCATGCATTTTCGAACATGTTTTGATGAAGCCTTTGCCCACAATAGCTGTCCATAATGCCAGTATGACACTACCAGAACACATTTCCATGCAAGGTCTGCCAATATATGCCAGTATCTCCATGTGAGAACAAACGCCTTTTGGATTTGACAGTAAAAATTGGCATTCTACTGTAAGAAAATATGCCCATTGTGGATCCACTAATGTAAGCCAGTATGGCCATTTAAAAACAACCTCAGAACCTATGCACATGACATCCATAATTCCTACACTATGCCTTGCTAACGTGGAGTAATCACAAGGCAGGAGCACCTCTTTGTGTTTAAGCCTCTCGGCTTACCGCTTCACTTGCCATCCACTTAAACAGCTCTACATTGTACCTGCGCAAAAGCAGGTGTAATGTATAGCTGTTTCACGTAGGTTGGGCAATTCAACTGAACAAACACTCTAGCAACCCACAACTGGACATCCAGGAGTCAAACCGGAAAGTAGGGGTTTGGTGGTGTGGCATAGGGAGAGAGGCCATGCTGCAAACCCCACAGCTAAAACAGTGCACCTACCAAGGTTAATATAGTCTCAAGAACGCATTCAAAAAATGTGTTTTACAAAAAATGTTCAAGAACAGAGTCCGTCTGAACCTTTTAAAAACAGGCGAGAAATCACACTCAACCCTTAAAACTTACAGCACAAAACTGATCCTGGAAGCTCTCGTAGACAGTGCAATGCTTCTCAAAAGGGGAAAATCTTTATATTAACTACAGAATGAAACCACTAACAAAATTAATTAGTAAACTACAACTACTATGAAACAAACGCAATATTAGCAGAGATAACTTTGGAAACATCTGTACAGGTGAGTGGTATCACACCACCAGCACAGAACCTTTTTTTTATGAAGAAGCATACAAACAAAAGCAAACAAAATTGTCATACATTGCAGTGGGCGAGGATATGGAAGAAGAAATACTGATTTCAACAATAACACCAGCAAACTTAGCATTAAGGGGGCGATTCATGGAATAAATGTGCGCCGAAAATCTTTGCGCAAGCAGGCGCAAGCTGGCGCAAGCGTGAAAAAGCAGGCGCACGCGCACGCGCATGCATACGATTCATGGAAGGTTCTGCGGGTGTTTTCCTCTTGATGTGAGCCAAATCCGTGCGTGGCGCACACGGGCGCACATGCCATTGCAACAACCAGAACGCCGTGCTTGAGGCGCACAGCGAAAGCGCACAACATTAGCGCACACACCAAAAATGGGGCGGAACACAGGGCGGAACACGCAGAATGGGGAACAACGCGTGAAAATAAGGGCATAACTGGGGATGTACTGCTGGGAAGTACATGGAACGCCCACATGCAGGCAACCCACACATATTCATGGCATCAAATAGGCCAAACCCGCACACGGCCAACGACACGCAGAGGCCTAAACACGCCTGCCACACGAAGGCATGCAGGAGCGTCCCTCCGCAAACAAAAAACACGTATATACAGCTACGATGAATGTCCCATTCAGTGGCCCCCTAGGTTAAATAACGTGTCACGCAACGCACAGGCATCCCCGAAAAGCAAGAAAAAGAGACAAGCGACCCCTGTTGCCTACGTACGTGTAAAAGAACACACGCAGTACGCTGTGGCAGCCAGGAGACCCAAAAATACATATGCGATCAACACGCAGGCTAGTATGCCCGTGAAAAAAGGGGTACGCAACAAACATGGACACCCCCAGTGTGAAAAATAGCGTGTGCGACTCACCCTCTGCCTTGCGTGTAGAAGAAGAACGCATAGACAACACCCACCCGCTGTGAAGTAATCGCGTGTGAACCCCAACGCCTGGAAAACACACGCACCGCATTCAACGAAAAGCATGCACAGAGCAAAGGAAACCCACGTGGGTCCCTCAACCCGTGCCAGGGAAACACCCGTGGGTGTTACGTCTCATACGTGCTTATGCGCTAAGGGCCTTTCCTCGAATTACACACTGATGTGCACTTTTTTTACGTGCCAAGTCACTCCGTATCAAGCTGGCCATGTGACAACACACGGAAGACCACACTCCTGCCCTGAAGGCCATTTTCCTGCCCCCCAGAGCCCTGAGCATGCTCCCACCTGCCATCTGCTGCTGCCTGCCTGCCTACAAAAGACGTGCCCTGCTATTCGGTGCCTGCACATCAGCCATCTGAAGGAGTCCAGTTGCTGTGACCTGCCCTGCTGGAACAGAAGACTCCCGAATGGTATTCCATCGCTCCACAGCCCAGCCCCAGGACCCAGTTGCCCACCCACACCTGCCTCAGGGGTCGCCATGTTGGGGCAAACACCATCTGAGACCAATGGCGACCCCCAGCCAAAGAGGCAGAGGGCTACCAGTTTTAACGATAAGGAAGTTGGTATCCTGGTGTATCCAAGTTCTGGGGCCTTATGATGCCCTCTTCACACCATCGCGCGCCAACAAGGAAGGATGGGAGAGGATCTGGGAGGACGCAGTAGTTGCCATCAACGCCGAGGGGGTGGCAACCCGCGACATCAAACACGTCCAGAAGCGCTGGGAGGACTTCAGGTCCAGGACCCTCAGCAAGGCCTGGCGCCTCTTGAAGGCAGAGGATGCAGAGGGGTGCCGGGTCAGCATGACCAACATCCAGGTGAAGGCCCTGGAATGCATAAGCCCATCGCTCCACATCCAGATCCTTCAGAGGCAGACCCGTCTGGAGTTGAGCGTTAAGTGGCCATGCATTGCTGTGTGAAACAGGGCATGTTGCAGTGTGCTGGTAGTCAGCTACTTGCCTGTATGTGTGACATAGGACATGTATGGATGTGTGTGTGCAGGGACATCATGGTGCTGCATGTGAGACCAGTCATGCGTGAACCACATGGATGGTGCATGTGTTACAATGCAACATGGGGAGCAGCATGCAGAATGCACACATGAATGCATGCCTGTCTCTGTTCTTGGACATGGATGGTGTGTGAGAGATGGGTGCTGCTGTCATGGACATGTATGGTGTACATGTCTGTGTGTCTGAGTAGCGTGTGTGTGACTTTGAAATACCATGGATGCATGACACACGTCCGTGATGATGTGTTGACTCACTGATGCAGTCTGGTCATCCTTGTATCCACTGTGTCTGTGGTGTATGAGGCCATATGCATGAGCCTCCAGTGATGTGTGTGCATGGGATCAGTATGACCCCTGATGCATGTGGGTTTGAAGATAACATTTATGTCAATAGAGGCCCTTGTACATGGATGCTAATGTTGATTGCATGCGCCGTGCCTGTTTCTGCATGTGTGTTGCCTGCATTGACCCATGTGTTGTGGAGGGACAGGATGGAAGTGACGTTTGACAGTGCCACTCATGTGCTATTGCTTCCTGTCTAGGGGACTATTGTACAGTACCCTGATGCTTGTGTTCTATGTCTCCCTCTACACAGCGTCGAGTGAAGAAGAGGGCGGAGATGGCGCTGTGGAGCAAAGCTGCGGGGATGCCTCCACCGGCCGGCGATGCAAGGCCCAGCCACCCTCCCAGGAATTACCATCATCCGGGAGCGAGGGGACTGGTGCCGCGTCTGCCACTACGGCTGCAGCGGAAGGGCCGTATGAGCCCCCACAGGGGCTTGCGATGGCAGAAGACGGTGCAGATCCATCCAGGTTGGTGGTCTACACAGAGGAGGAGGAGGCCGCTACTGAGCCGCACATGGGGCCTGGTGGGGGTGGAACCACTGGTGCAAGTGGTGCAGTCCAGGGGTAGGGGCAGAAGGCAGCACCAGCACAGGTCGCCGCGGAGGGGCCTGTGCATGTCACTGTCCCTGACCCTGTGACTGCACGACCATGCACCAGCAGGCATGCCCTGTCCCAGGCCTGTCCGCAGGTAGGGAGGAGGCCCACGTCATCTGGCACTCCACTACCTGCGGAGGAGGAGGCCCATGACCATATGGGGTCTGTCCTGATTGGTGTTGCGTTGCACACGCGTGACATTCGTGATGACGTGCGTGCTTCCTGGGGGGACCACGCATGCCGAAGAGCTGCGTGGCAACATGGCACAGTTGGGAGGGGCACTGGAAGGAGGGTTCCTACATGTGTCGAGCACTCTGGCGGCCCTCTCCTCCTCTGTGGAGACTATGCGCCAGACGTCCCTGCCGTCTTATGGCCCAGATTCCACCAGGGCCCCCTGTGGACCTGGCCCGACCAACACAGCCAGCCTGGTGGAGATCACATCGCTGACACAGTCGGGAGTCGGATATCCAGCAGGAGTGGACACCCCACCAACTGTAGACAAGCAGATGGAGGATGTGCCAGCATCATCGGGCAGGGCACATGGACAGCAGCAGCAGCAGGCTCAAGGTCGGAGCGATGATGGCTCGGGGTCATCAACATCAGAGGAGCAGGCATCAGCCGGAGGGTAGGAGGACCCTGGAATGGGAGTGTCTTCCGTGTGGCAGTGGTTGGACCAGCGGATAGATGCGAAGCGGCGGCGGGCGGAAGAGGCACGCCTCACTATGGTCAGGGCGGAGTTCTCAATGACCAGGGTGTTGAGGCGGGCTGAGTGTCTCGAGGCAACTCGTAGGGAGTTGGAACAGGCCATGACTGCATCCCTGCGAGACCTCGGGGCTAGGGGAGAGGCCCGCTTCTGGGACATCAACATGGAGTTCGATGATGCCCTGGCCCGGGACATCACAGAGTGAGCCGTAGGACTTACCCGCCACCATTGTATATAGTTAATTAGTGTTAGGTTTCCTTTCTGTTTTTATTTATTTTGGGGCACTTGGACAATGCCCCACCTAGTTGTTCGTTATTAGGTAGGGTTTTTTGTAAGTTTCCTTTCTATGGTTGGGCTCATGGACCCAGGATTTGTACTCTGCATATAGTTCAACACTGGATTTCACTTTTTTTTTTTGTTCCATGGATCAATGGTTTTGTCTTATTTTTGCACTTTGGATTTGTTTTGACGGACAGACACTTTGGACCCATATGCTTTTGGATTGATTTGGATTCTGCTTTCACACATTTTTATTTTATATTTTGGACATGCAGCTTTTTCTTAATTATTTCGGTTATTGTGTGTTTCATTTCATTCCCTTGCTTTTGTGTTTAATACATTTTTATTTCATACTTCAATGTGTGGTATTCTCTCTTTGGTTTCATGCATGTCTCAATCACATGCACCCATTGTGTGTGTGTGACGGAAATGTGTTGATGTGCATACTTGCCATTTGGGATGTATCATGTGATGGGGATTTCAATGTGGGGTGGATGTAATACTTGGTTGTTTGTTTGGACTGGGGTGGCGTGCAGTGTGATTTGGGTGGCCATAAGGCCCATGATCAGGGCCTTCTGGCAGGTGCCTGTCACTGCTGGGTGGGTGAGTGGGTGGGGGGACATAAGTCGCGGCCTGCTGGCAGGTGCCTGTTACTGCTGGGTGGGTGAGTGGGTGGGGGGACATGAGTCGGGGCCTGCTGGCAGTTGTCTGTCACTGCTGGGTGGGTGGGGGTGCAGGGACATGAGTCGGGGCCTGCTGGCAGGTGCCTGTCACTGCTGGGTGGCTGGGGGTCCAGGGGGACATGTGTCGCTGCTCACTTGTGCGTGGTGACATGTGGGCTGGCTGGGGGGCATGGCCAGGGTGGATGGGCTGCCTGCTGGGCATGGCCAGGGATGCAGGGTAGTCCCCTGTGTTGTGGGCTGCCTGCAGGGACTGGGGAGGGGGGAGAGGGCACACATGGGAGGACACACACTGCCAATTCGCGTTGGGGCACTGCAGGAATACACATGCCCCTCCCGCGGCAGTGCAAACGCATGTAAAACTCTCTGCGCACCCCTCAGAGTACACTTTTACCCCTCCCACGGCAGCAAAAACGCATGTAAAACTCCCTGCGCACCCATCTGAATACACGTACCCGGCTTGGCCAAGGCCTATCAAGTGTAAAATATCCCACGCCCCCCCAGGATACATGTACCCCTCCCACGGCAGCAAAAACACGTGTAAAACTCCCCGCGCACCCCTCAGAATACACGTACCCCTCCCACAGCAGCAAAAACATGTGTAAAACTCCCCACACACCCCTCTGAATACACGTACCCCGCTCGCACTAGGCCTATCGCGTGTGATACTTCACGCGCACCCCTGAAATACACATACCCCGCTCGGCCAAGGCCTATTGCATGTAAAACATCCCGCGCACCCCAGAATACACTTACCCCACTCGCACCAGGCCTATCGCGTGTCAAATGTCCCGCTCCCCCCTCTGAATACATGTACCCCGCTCGCACAAGGCCTATCACGTGTAAAACTCCCCACGGACCCCTCTGAATACACATACCCCGCTCGGCCAAGGCCTATCGCATGTAAAATGTCCCGCGCTCCCCCAGAGTACAAGTACCCTGCTTGCACAAGGCCTATCGCGTGTGATACTTCACTTGCACCCCCCAAATACACGCAGGCACCCTATCCACGCTGGACATGCCCCACAGGCAGCCCATGCCACAGGGGGCTGCTTTTTGTACGCTATTTACCTGGCGCGAGTGGGGTATGTGTATTCAGAGGGGTGCGCTGGGAGTTTTATATGCATTTTCGCTGCCGCGGGAGGGGTACGTGTATTCTGAGGGGGGCGCGGGGAGTTTTACATGCACTTTTGCTGCCGCGGGAGGGGTATGTGTATTCTGGGGTGTGCGCAGGAAGTTTTACATGCGTTTTCGTGGTTGGGGGCCTGTATGCTGGTCCACTGGCCTTTGCGCCATGTACTGGATTTGTGCACTGGTCATGGTGCACGGGGCAGGGTTGGGGGCATAACTGGCGCTGCTGCAGGGTTGCTGCGCCACTCTGCACCACAGCTGCTTATGGATGTTGAAATCCATGAATACGCTGTGCACTGAAATGGGCTTTGGCGCACGCGGCTGGCGCAGACAGCCGCATGCGCACCCTGTGCGCCAGCCGCATGCACCACTTGTGCACTGAATTCTATGAATTACCCCCTAAGTCTCGAAACCACTGAACCAATATGCCCGCTCTACAAATGGCCATTCACATCAATGTGTAAAGTGCACAAACAAACTTTCAAATCTTTGCAGCAGATCCTCAATTGATATGTAAAAGCCAAAGATAAAGTAAAAATGAAAATACTGCTAACTATGGATTCATGTCCAGTGAGTAACTAAACAGGACTACAAGGACATTTGTTAGCCTGCATTTCTGGACCTGCTTGCAAAAGCACCTTCCACCATATCAAAATGTTAGCAACACACCATTCTGGTGTAAGAAATCTCACTTATAAACTGTACTATGCAAAAAGTCCTGCTTTAGCACTGTACCATTTGAATAGCATTTTACCACATGGTACCGCTAAACAACTCCTCGAAGTAATAGACCACATCCAAAACAAATATTTTTGAACTGAAGAGCACTTTCAAAATTCAATTACTTTAGAAAAGAACAGCGACTCCCTTGCCAATGTCAACCTTCTGTTACACCCATACAAAAAAGAAATAACAAAGTTTAAGCGCACATCTGCCGAAGTACCAAACCAAGTATGCGTATATGACCGTAGAACTTTTTATAGAAACAGCATCAAAACTGTAGATATAATGCACAGAATAGAAGACAATGAGAAATACCAATGGTTCCAATTATCTCTCTACTTTATAGGTGAAAGCAAATATGAAATTACCAACCCCTCAATACTGTGCATATACTACACAGCAAAACTGGACAATAACGAAGTGACTTCACTAGCAATCAGTAATAACTTAAATATATCCACTCTCAAAACCACTCCAACAGCTTAACCTCTATGAGAACATTATAATCCAAACAGTACACCCATTTCAAGCAATATTACGCCTTCAACCAAAAACAGCAAAGTTGCCTCCCTCTGAATTACTAAAAGGCATTCGTAGCAAAGTAGTCTATTTGCCATGAGATCTCAAAGAATATGTAGATACTCTAGGAGTACAACATTGAATAGATCAATCTTTGATTATCCTAGTGAATGGTGTACCTACAAAAGACAAAAACATTTGGCAACAACTAGTAGACGTAAACAAAGTTAAAGAAGCCCTGAAATATCTTAAAGACAACAATGAATACTACAAAGAAATAAACATTGAAGAAAACCTGAGGGAAACCACCGAAATAATTCAGGATTCCTCAGAAACTGGACAATTTGAACGTTTAGATCCTACTGCAGCCTCCAATATTTTAGACGACTTTACAATTCACCCACTGCACTCCAAATACACCATAGACGATGCACTGGAAACATCTCAAATGTGACAAGCTAAAGGATCTCCAAACAGCATATGGGAAAAAAGTGTAGAAGCACAAGTCTTTCCTCTACTTTTTCTTACTGTAAAAGGTGGAAGGTACGAAGAAAGGTGCACACAGATAACTGCATCAGAATACTGCTCTTTACGAATGAATTCTGAGGACCCCAGATTCAGACAAAATGTCGAATATACATTACACCCCCTGTTTGAAAGTGAACTAGCAACTCTATGTTACGGAGTTGCACACACATTAAAAACACATTCCAATGTTCAAAAAATGTCTGCTATGCAACTACTGCAAAAGGTTCAAGAGAAAGATGAAGTTTTACAGTCCATTATTACAAAGCTCTTGGCAAACATGTGTGGAACAAAAGAGTACTGGTCCTGACTTCACACAGATGTGCGATGTATGCTTCGCAACCATGGCCCACCCACACGGTTTGTCACTTTAAGTTGCACAGATTATGCATGGGAAGACTTGCACAACGTCCTACGCATAGCAAACAAAAACAAAGCAGGTATTGACATAAAAACACCAGGAGAACTATGTTCTCTGGATCCAGTAAACGTATCAAGGTGTTTCCATCATTGCTTTATAGCCATGCTGCACTTCATCTGTAATAAAACAGTTTCTCCCCTCAGAGAAGTGGAACACTTCTTTTGGAGAAAAAGAATATCAAGCCAGAAGAGCACCACACATCCACATGCTTTTGTGGATAGAAAATATGCCACAATTTGGTCAAGACAGTGATGCCACAAATATGTCACAAGGGAAATTCCTTCAGAAACTTCACAGAGTGACCTACATGCCCACATTTTGCAAATTCAAAGAAACAAACGTGGCAAATATTGTTGTCACAAATATAAAAACAAAAGGAAATATTACACCAAATGCCGCTTTGGTTTCCCTAGACCAGTTTCAGCAACAGGCCAAGTGAACAGCTTCATGTCTTCAGTTAGACACAGTGTGAAAGGAAAATCACCTAAGAACACATACTGAATAAAAAGAACAGAAGCATGAAAGTACATCAATGATTACAATATAATCATTTCCCTTCTATGGAATGCAAATATAGATGTGCAGTACATTGCAGACAATTACACTGCAGTTGCACAATATATCACAGCCTACTTAACCAAAGCTGAGAAAACAGAGCTGAAAGACCTCTGGGCTGACATTTCATCTGACAAAACACTGACACAAAAATTGTACAGATTCGGTATAAAAATGCTCTCCCATAGAGAATGTGGCTGCTACGAAGCCACAGACTGTTTAACCGGCACAGCCTTGTATGCAAAAACTGAAAACAGTCTGGCTAAGCCTTGGTCCTGCTGCATCCAGAAAAAGAGTTCTCAAATCATACCAAGAGATAGAAACAATATCCAAAAATGACCCCAACAGCCAGGACATTGTGAAAAACAACATATTAGACATATACTACCCAACCAGAAGTAATGCTTTGGAAACCATGTGCCTATACCATATGGCGAAACACTTCACATACAAAAATAATATTAAAGCAGATGAGAAAAAAGGTAAATACATAGTGAAAGGTTGTGAGGGCAGCCTAGTTAAACTTACCAAAGTCAACTTCATTAATCATATGAAGCTATTTTTAAAAATTCCTCAACATAAAGAACTATAGTACATGTCCCTACTCCAACTTTTTAAACTATGGAGAAAGGAAGAAGATTTATTAGACACCCATGCCTCCTACGAAGATGCTTTCAATGCAAGTGAAAGCACTATAACAGACATACATTTTACATGGTACAAAAACATGTTGGACAATGAATGCCAGCAAGAGGAAGAATTTCAAAACAACTAAATATAGACACTCCTGAGAGCAGTCAACCTTCTCTAACAGGAATCCAAGAACCACTTGGACAACCACGTATACCAAATGAGGCAGAAGTAGCCATGACAGAAGTAGAAAACACTGTGTGTCAGTATGAGCAGTTTACAGAAGACTTTGCTGTACTGAAATCACACTTAAACAATGAGCAGCGTAGCATTTTCCTAGAAGTAACTGAAGCAAGTGAACATGGTGTACAGCACGAAAGTAAAACTTGTACCTGTCAAGACTATAAAGCTATACTGCTCTATGTAAGTGGATAAGTTGGTTCAGGCAAAACATTCTTAATAAAAATCATCAGCAAGATCCTCCATCAATTAACAAACAACAAGCTTTCAGCTGCGGTGCTTGCTGTGCCCGATGGTGGACATGTAGAGCAGACGGGGACTGTCCTCATCCCCACACTTGCAACCTACTCACATGCTAGTCATCCAGATGCACCTCCAGTCCATGTTCCAGCTCACTGGCCCTTCTGCATGTAGCCAGGGGTGTCTTTCCTCTCAGCACTGGGACTATGTCATTGCATGACTGATGTGCATGTGTCATCTGCCTGCATGCGGGTACTCCACATAGGCATGCCCCCTTGCCCCTCCACCCCCCTGCACCCCAATTACACCATTGCATTGGTGCGCATAATTTTAGCATACTGCAATGGCCTGTTCAAGCCTCCTGTGTACATGCTAACTTCCACCAGCCAACTTGTCAGACACATGCATTGCGGTACATCCTCTGCCCTTCATGCAGGGTGTATCACTTGGACTGTGCAGATGGCAGATGCTACGCAGGGACATGAGTGCCCATTCATGTTCCCTGTGCATTCCATGCATTCCCCTATGTGTCCTTGACTGGATGATGATTGTAGTATGTGACCAGGACGATCAACATTTCATGGCATTTCTTCAGCCATCCCATGCCCACTCTGGCCCAGTCCTACATCACACACATGTTTAGGGTGTCACAGTCTGTGTGGGGCACAGTCCTCCCCCAGTTTCAGGCCCACTGACTCTGTCCAACTGGTGTAGTGGCTTTTGCACACATGGGTGTACTACTGAGTGTCTGTCATGTGTCCTGCTTACTGTACCATCATCATCTGCTGTGTTGTCAGTTGACTCAGATGATACCATTGATGCTAGTCAACACTGTCTGCCAATACACAGGTCTCTGGTCACCCTTTTGCTACCATGCAAGTCATCCCAGCATTTTCACTCAGGGGTGGGGAGGTTTGCTTGTAGCCATGCAACCCATTACATGCACACGTGCACGTGATGCCTGAACTTGCCCTTGCACTGCCTTCACGTTTTTTTATACACATCATGAAATACTTGTTCATGTAGTTAGTGGGTAACATACACATGTTCTGCACTGCATCAACCCACTTCTGAGCCATTTAACAACGTTCTCCATGCCTACTCACTGATGCACTGTCAAATTGACCAGGCATGCATGACAGGTTCTCTTTTGTGTGTGACTGTCTGTGTGATGTCTGTGTGTGTGTTATGTGCTTCTAACATGTGTACTAATGTTTTTTTCTCTCCACTTTTTAGATGATGACGCAATGGAGCCAGAGGATGGTGTTGTCATGCCGGGCACTGGGTTGTTATCACAACCGCAACCCGGCTCAAGTGGGGATCTTGGGGTGGTAGACCATGAGATCCCACATGTGCTACAGATCATCTTGTCTTTGGCTGGCAATGAGTCCAGCCCAGATGACCACTCTGACAGCCATGTCGAGTTGGATGTGCATCAGGTCCATACGTCAGGGGTGAGTGATTCTGATGTGGACACTCCTCTGTCCGCAACACCTGCACTGAGGGGCCAGACAGTGGTGGGACATCCGCCTGTGGTGGATCGGGATGCAGGGTCACCCTCCACACCAGTCGCTGATGTGCCTGGGGCATCACGTAGACGGGGGCATGTAGTCGTGCAGCCGCGGGCGGTGCCAACTGAACAAGGACGACTGGTCTTTGGGTCCCGCAGGTGTCAAGCACAGCAAAGCGGTGGCCGCGCGCCACTGAGGTATACTGAGTGGGAGCAAGACATGACTGCCAATTCAGAACGGCAGGGGGTAGCACTTGATAACATCGCTGCGAGCATGGAACGTGTGGCCCAATCCATGCTCCCCCCTGCTGGGCAGGTGCTTCTCCAGCGGCAGGCGGAGCAGTCCATGGCCGGCTCGCTCAGGCTGGGCATGGAAGCCTCAGACAGGGCACGTCAGTCTGAAATGTTGTCTCTGTGTCAAGCAATTGCTGCTCAGGCAGAGGCACACATGAAGGCCATGGAGGGTGAGTATGCTTCCCTCAAATCCACTCTGTGTGTCCTCTTGATGGCCCAGAGGGTGCAGTCAGAGGATAGGTTTGAGCAGCTTGAACGTACCATCTTGGCTGAGCTACATGCTTGCTGGGAGATACATCAGTTGTCCAGCCAGACCACGCAGGAAGAACTCTGTGTTACACGTGTTACCTTGCAAGAGGAAGCACGTGTATCACGGGAGGTTCTGCATGCAGACCTGCGTGTCATTGCCGCACAGAACCAAGCTCACCCATCCGGCAGACTTGCTGCCGACGAGGGGCAAGCTGCGCCTAGGCAAGCAGACTCGGACAATGACATATCTCCGACATAGGTCGGGCTGTGCAGGCGTTGAGCCCATGGAGGTTTTTTTTGTCTCAACATCATCGCATATGGGTGTTGAGGTGCACCCTGTACCTCCCCCTCCTGGGTGCACCCCCCCCCGGCCGTATGTGGCCATTTTTGATTTTTGCTTTTAGTTTAGTTAGTTATTATTGACTATTTTATAGTATTTTAATTAGGTTATGTAGGTTGTTCATTGTTAGTTTAATTAGTTAATATTAGTTAATATAGTTTGATATTGTTTGTCTATTGTGCATTCATGTGACAGTGTGGTGCTTTGTAGCTTTTGAAAGCATCCACTGTCTGTTCCAGCTGGGCCCTTCAAGCTTGTCTCGTATATGTGTTTGCAGCTTGGGGTCCTGACTTACATAGGCCACTCCTGCTTCCCTTATCCATGGGCTCGCTAGGATGGTTCGGTGTAACAAAATAGTACACAAGGGCTTTGGACTTTCCTCATAACTGTGGCCTGTCTGCTGCTGTACTACTTGTGTTAACACCCCTAGTGGGGATTGGATGCGTTTTATCCACCCCATGTCTGTGATCAATTTGGGTGAGTACGTGATTGATGTCTCCATTAATTGATGTGGATTGTGATGTATGTTGTCTTCTTGCCTGTATATGTGCTTGATGCACTTCATGCTGTAGACAGTAGCCTGCACCCTTGGCCTGTCAAAGTGACACTAATGGTGGGAGGAGTTTGGATGTAGGTCTGTGACCTGGACCAGTGACAACCGGCATGAAGACACACACACAGGGAACTTTCCTGCCTTATTAATTTATTTTATGCCCTTTCTGCAGGAAGATTAGGCTCCAGACTACCTTTGCCAGCAGACACAGGGACAAATAATCCACGGCCATGTTCTGTGGTGCAGACATGTGGATGTGTGCGCAAGCAGAAGGACATGGCTGGTGTGAAGACGTCTGACAGAAGCAGACATGTTTCCAGGAGCTCCAGGCAAGGTGAGCAGCACAAGGGCCCACACCGCAGCCATCCTTCCACCAGGCCACTTGCACGTGCATGCTAAGTAGCATCAGTGCTGAGGAGCTTTGCCAGGCATTGTTGGAGAAGCACACAGTATAGCTGACATGAATTGAGGGCCAAATGCCAAGTGGCTTTACAAGTTGTCAAGGGCACACACAGGGGCCATCAAACATATCCTGGAGTACCCCCTGCTCCATTGAAGCAGAGGTATTAGGGTAGTAGCGTTCCTAGCCAGATACTGATACAGCACACAGGGACACACAGCGAGGCACAGACTCGTGGGCAGTGCATGTCATTTGCATGTGCAAATTGCCAGGTGCACTACCTATTGAAATCTGTGGCTGCCCAAACACAACTTGTACTGAAATTGCACCTTGCTATGCGCGTCTAGCAGCTCACACAGGGACCATTGTATCATGTGTGATTCTTGACCCATTGGTCTTCCATTTCCCGCGCCACATGCACCTGCCTTACTGCATTGACAGTGTATGAACCATCGGTGGGCCAAGCTAATGTATGGGTATGAAGCAGCAGACAGGGGTGTTTGTTTGTGGAGAAGTCACTTACTTTGGGGCATGCATGGGGTTGTGTGTGTGTGTTGTAAACACACATTTAGATTAGTATCTAACGCTCTCTTTGCAGCATTGAAGTGCTCCTGTTACCGGACCTGCGAGTGCGAAGTCAGGAGGCCAGCACTCGCCCCAGAGATAAGTCTCTCTTTGGCTTGCATTTGACTCATTTTGTACAATCCGCATGATGAACATGTTATCTCTAATTGAGTATGTGTTTTTGTGAATAGTTGTATTTTGCCTACTTTCCCTTGCAAATCCACATCCCCTCTCCTGCCCCACTTTCCGGTTGTCCTGAATACCAATGCCTGTCCATGCAACATATCCCTGACCCTCCTTCCCCGCCTGGGTCTCAGAGCCCTGTGTAAGTTTGACTTTGCAGGCGCCCAGACCACAAAGGGGGTGGTTGGTTCGTGCCACTCCTGCGCCTGGGGCCCGGAGCTGTGACACTACCCATCAGTTGTTGCATCCTCATTGTGTGTTATGTACCGTAAATGCTACCCATCCTGTTGGACCATTGTTCAACTGTGCTACCTTGGTTGTTCTATCATTGTGCTTGTACATGTGCTTTGACATTTCATGCTACTTCAAGTCATCTACTGGAGACGCTTCCAGGGTTTTTTGGTGCCTACACCCTTTTTCCCTGGTTTGTGGGTTTGCCTACTTGGAGATCTCTGCGATTCGGTATTTTTACCAGTCAAGGTGGCCTCTGAGGGGGCTGGGCCCTATTTACACGCAAGCTGGGACATGAAGACCAAGGGGTAGGGTGATCCTGTAGCCAGGTAGACTTGAAGGAAGAAGGCTACATACCCCCAGAGACAGTTGTTCAGAAGGTCACAGAGATGTGTAAGGGAGGGCCTTTTCTTGGTGGACAGTTGGCTTGGGCTACAGTGTTTTGGGCACTCTGACATTGTAATTGTGGGGTACTATGTACATGATGTGGTATGCTGGTCAATGCCTGTTCCTGTGTTGTCTTTACTTTTCAGGTGTGAAGGGATTGGTGTGGTTTCACATGCTGGGGTGTTCACATGGCCAATGTTCACATGTGATGTGTACAGGACACTGAGGGTCACTTGATTTCACATGCATTTATTGAGTGCATGTCCCTAATGACACACACAGTTGCACAATAATCCACCACACGTACAACCACCCTTCCATGGCCACAGGTGCACACAGATTGCATTCTCAGACCCGCTGTGTCCATGAAGCACATTATCTGTTACCATTTGGGTATCCTGTACATGCGCCATTTGGTTATAGATTTGATTAATCTTTTTCATGTGATGCTCAAGGTGTATCTGCAACACAATGGCTGCTCAAAGTGCTGGGTGCTGAGCAGTGTGTTGCGGGAGACACACACAGCACATGGGTTTGGGAGTCGGGATTTTGCCATGCCCAATGTGCATGTGAGCGGGCTTTCAGGGTTGTGTTCATGCTACGACAGGTGGAAAGCATTTGTGTCTGACTTTGTATGTTTGGGAGTTTGTTGGTCAGTCATTTCATCTGATTCCATGTCAGGCATCATTGTCGCGTGCCAGTCTTCATTTATGGCATGTCACTTCGTATCTTATTGGTCATGTGTTGGCCTTTTGCTATTGCATGCCATGTCATGGTGTGGCAGACAAGGGTGATATGGTTTGGGAGGGTTTGGGTGACATACCAGGGATTGTGATGGCCTGTTTTGCAGGGGGGTGATACACACCTTGCATGTGTTCCTTTTGGTCACACAGTATTGGTTATGTTTAAGTAGCTAGGGGTGCACACAATGTAGCACTTCCGTGGCAACATTCTCAAGGTGGTAAGGTTGTGACAGTTGACTGTCTCTTTGTCATCATCGATTGTCGCCTGGTATGTTCCAGGACTGTGTGCACTCTGCAGGGGTGGGATTTTAGGTGAAGAATGTGGCCACAAGCTGGGTCCGGTCTGCCTCACCACATGCCCTGTCCCCTCCCATGGGCAGCGCCTGTGCCTGTGGTTGGGGATGTGGGGGCACCACCATGTGCACCAGTACCTCCCGCTGTGTTGCAACATTGTGCAGGACACATGCTGCCACAATGATCCTGCACACTACTGGGGGTGCATATAGTAGCTGCCACCAGAGCGGTCAAGGGAGCGGAAGCGTGACTTGAGCACTCCGAATGTGCACTCCACTATGCCCCTGGTTGCAATATGGGCATCATTGTATCTTATCTGGGGTGGTGTGGTGGGGTTCGGATTGGCATCATCATGTGATTGCTCAGAGGGTAGGCACTGTCCCCTGGGGAGGTGATAATAGTTGAGGGTTTGGGTATTTGTCTGTGTGTGGCAAGCATGTATGTGCACAGGCATTTGTACTCACCTAGGAGCCATGTGTCACCATGTTGCCCAGCTTCCATGGCCCGTCTCAGGGCGTATATTCTGTATATGAAACTGTCACGGGTGGAGCCAGGGTAGTTTGCATAGACAGAGTTGATGATTCCTTTAGCATCGCATACAACCTGCACGTTGATGGAATGCCAGTGCTTGCGGTTTCGATAGATGTGCTCAGTGGCCCCAGGTGGACATAGGGCCACATGGGTGCAATCCATGGCACCGAGCACTTTGGGGAAGTGTGCCACCCTGTAAAAGTCCTGGACCACGGCCTGCCTTTCTGCATGTGTTCTGGGCATGTATATGTGCCTGCAGACTGAGGGGCGTGTAGTGATGATTGCCAACACCTGGTGTAGGCTGCGTGACTCCGTGGCCTGTGAGACCCCCCCACTATGGCAGTTGTCCGCTGAAATGACCCAGTAGCCAAAAAATGCAGGACATTGAGCACCTTCTCCAAGGGGCTCAATGCTTGGGAGCACAGGGTCGGGGATGTATGGTCATCTTCCCACTCCCTGACCAGGTCTAGGATGATACAAGGTGGAAACCTATACCTGCCATAGACGTGGTCGTCAGCATCCCAAAAAGGCTGGTCCGGGGAAAAAAAATGCGGGCTCTGGCTATTCTCCTCCTGCGGTGTCCCACGATCAGTGCTGTGACAAATGGGGCATTCATCGTAGCTGTATATACGTGTTTGTTATTTGCCACACTTTTATACTGTGCACGGGGACGTTTCTGCCTGCTTTCGTGTGGCTGATGTGTTGACACCTATGCGTGTCTTTTGCAGTGCGCGGGTTTCCCGTATTCAAATCTATGAATATGGGTTGTTCACGTGCGTGTGGGCATTCTGTGTATTTCACTGCAGTTCTTCCCCAGTTACGCCTTCTTTTTCACGCGTTGTTCCCCATTCCCAGCCCAGTGTCTCGCCCGCTTTTTGGTGTGTGCGTGGACGTTGTGCGCTTTCCCTGTTTGCATGACGCACAGCATTCAGGGTTTTGCAGTGACGTGTGTGCCCGTGTGCCCCACACACGGGTTTGGCGCACATCCCGAGAAAACATGCGCAGGCACTTCCATGAATTGCAGGCATGCGCGTGCGCCTGTTTTTTCATCTACTTCATACTGTTTTTAAATTACATCCAAGTAACAATCCATCCCCTATTTGATATAAAACATAGATTACCATATTCTTCCATTTCAGACTTTTATTGTGCATGTTTATATTTACAAAGAATATTACACATCTATGCTAAATTGTTGCTTCTAACAACATTAAGTAAGCATTCTTTAAACCCTTTGGCAATGTAGCTTGGTGTGTGATAGAGTCATAACAAATAAGCCAATCTACTAATGGATGCCGCCTCATGAAAAAAAATTGCACATGTTTTAAGTTTTCTTACTAAGAACAAAGAAAAATAGAGTGCAATAACTCTATTAAGACTGGTGCTCTCCGTTTGCCCTTATAGTAGGGACCTTCCAATTCCATGCTGTAATTACTGTATTTACGTAAAAATTCAATTTAGACATAGTCTGTCGTTTAAAAATATAATATTTATTGCACATCTATTAATGTTCTCATCACTCCTGAATATTCAATCTCAATTGCACAATCAATTCAATGCTGTTCCTGCATTATGTTGAATCATTGTTTTGTAAAGGCGACAGATTAGGCATTTAAATCATTGTACGGCCCTGAGGAAGGTTAAAATAACCGAAATGCATTGGCTAACGTACACAATATTATAGCCAGTATCTTTAAGGCCATCCACTTTGAATATGAAATTGAATATTCAGGAGTGATGAGAACATTAATAGATGTGCAATAAATATTATATTTTTGAGAAAACGACAGACTATGTCTAAATTGAGTTTTTACGTAAATACAGTAATTACAGCACAGATTTGGAAGGTCCCTACTATAAAGGGTAAACTGAGAGCACCAGTCTTAATAGAATTATTCCACTCTGTTTTTCTTTGTTCATATATTTTGGTCCTTAAGCCAAAATATATGAACAAAGATCATCAGACTGGTTGCCCCAGGCTAAAACTTGATCAATTAATACAAAGCGAATTTAGATTGATTAAAACTACAGTAACAGGATGTGGTGCCCACCTTGAACCTCTTTGTGTGAAGTTTTCTTACTAACAGAAACTTGACCAAATTTAAAATTAATTATTGATGTGTTAATTTTCCTACCATTTACACTGTTTCTTTGAAACATAATAAATACATACTTATTAAAAACTAGATTTTGCAGTGTTAATGCAGGAAATGCAGTAAATTGATTAAATTGGAATGCTTTAGTTACAAGATTAGAAAAATGTACACTCTTCTGATCAGAGAATGCACATAAATCTTTCAGAAATAATTATCTGGAGTAGAATAAGCCTTCTTACATTGTGGACACATATGATTCCACTCGTAGCAAATTCCTACATACCTATCTACACTAACAGTTTCTTTTCACTAACAAATTGAAGACAGTAATTAAAAATTCTTGACAGTCTTCCTGCATATTTTGAGAACATTGTTGCTTTCCACGTGCAACAGCGACTACATTTCTGATTGACATTGATGAATGTAAACTGTGTGGTTTTTCATCTACAGATATTTTAAGAAATGAAAGAAATTAAAGTTCCACACATAACTGCTTCTCTGCTGTGGAAGCTCTTACTTGCATCGATTAAGTCATTTGAAACACCATACACACAGCTGCATTACAATATCATTAATCTCCTGTTTCATTACTAAATCCTAAATTCTTTCTCCATTCTTTATAGCAAACTGGCACGTGCATTATTGCTGCCCAGCACATTTTCAACGTATAGCCCAATTGTAGTGGACTCCTGGACCCTCAAATCCCCTGGACCAGGTAATTCATCCTCCGGCCGCCCTGTTTGCATACTTACATGGGCCTGTAATCTTTAAAACATGAAGATATCCTATCAATGCTGAAATATCTTTCTGTGTGTTGAAGCAAATTTCAACACAATGCCATGAATTCACATCCTACATGTTACATTTATATGAACACAGTAAGTTCTTTTTGGGGGGCTTTTTGAAACAATTCCTGAGCCTTGAAGCTACTATTTTAAATGGTCCTGGATATAGATGCCCACTTAGTATATGTTGTTTTTCGTTATAGATTATCACCACAGGATACCTCTTTGATGAGTCAGCCTCACAACTCCCCGTCCTGATGAAGGCTCATGTACTGACAGCCTTCCACCTATGCTCAAGGGGCGAAACACAACTGTGTCGACAATTCCATTACCACACAGTGCTCAATACTTAACACTGTTGATCATGTCAAAATACAATACCCTAAGCAATGTTGGAAGGGGTTTCCTATATTAGTATATCAGTTTGTTTTGTGTTGTTGGTTTTTTCTTTGTTCACAGGGAATGTCTTTTGTTCATTAAACATGTGCCAATTATCACCTGTATTTTATTCAAATTGTTGGTCAAGATAAAGTGTAATTAAACAGTGGGTTTTTTCACATCCAGGCTCACCCTGATCATTTTTGATTTACCGATGTACATTTTGCCTGGGGAGATCAGGGAATAGACAGGTGCCCCTTTAACTTCCTGTGTCATTAATACATCTGCAATGAGAGTATGTTATAGTTAAACAACTCTCCGACTATGTTAAATTGTGTTGTTTTTTAGTCTTACAAGGACTGATTTATTTGAATGTAATTTCACTGACTCCTTAGATTTCCTGGATGAGTGCTTAGCAAGAACAGGAATACATTTCAGATGAGGAACATACAGTACACGCAACCTATTATATTCTTCAGTGCAAGAAATATCATCTGTCAGTTTTCTTTCATCAAAATTTATCAAAATAAACCATCTATATTTTCTACACGTGACGAAGCAACATATGACATTCCTTCTTTATACACTATATGACCAATGTCAATAAGTGCTGCTTCTAAAGTCAACCCTTGTGATTTATGAATAGTTATTGCATAAGCAGAGCACAATCGAAACTGTGATCTTTTCACAAAGCTACCCTTAAAAAATATGAAAAATGCAGAGGTCAGAGAAATGAAATGAGTTCCTTCTACACGATCAAACTTAACTTCAACATGTCCAATATTTGCACTGTGAGGAAAAGTGTATAATGCAATCACTCTTCTCATTGCTCCATTGACTAGACTAATTCCTACATTCAAGTTCCTCTTTAACATTTCTAGTGTATTGATGCACAGTTTTAAAACTCCTTCCAGACCTCCTGTTTTAGAAATTGAAATCCCTAATTGTCCTAATGGAGCGTTTGCTCTCTTATCCAACTCTAAAGGCATACCATGACCATCTAAATCATCACACAACTTTATCGCCACAATATTTTCCTTCTCTGACATTATCATTGTAGAGTTACATTTGTTACACTCTGCAAGTGTGCACATCAAATCAGCACAAGAAATGTTGCTTTCCTTAAGAGTCAACATGATATCAGACAGACAACCTCATATTAATGGTAAGTTCCTGGAATTCAGAACCATTCATATTCTTTTTTGAGTATCCTTCGATTGCATCATTTTGAAAACTGCATGATCTTTCACAGGATATAATTGTAACAAGTCTAAAAAATAAGTACATGTCTACCACCAAACAAAAAAAATGTTGTAGCCAGTCTTCAAAACCTTTTGCATTCACAAGTGAATGAAAACTAGCGTCAAGTTAGACACCATTTCTACTTTATCTACAATCAAGGTATTTAATTTTCTAAGAACTTTTCCTACTTGATACAAGTTTGCGATACCCTATTTTGTTGTTGTGCTCCACTGGTAACATCATCAACAGACGATGTAATGTACTACCTCCTACATTAAATGCTGCTAAACCTGTTTGAGCATTTACAATCCCTGAAAAAGAGGAAGCCATTACATTTTGGATCATAGCTCTTATTGCATAAATTAAAAAAGATACACCTGGTCCTGCTTGTCCACTAACATACAGCAATCCAGTGTTTGTAATGGACACAAGAACATTCACGCTTGTCATGCTGTACCCATGTAAGAACCTATCTTTAATTTTATAATAAACTTCTTTTTGCTCTATATTAAGTTTACTAACAATTTCATCACAATTCACATTTTCAACTTTACTTTGTTGCATTGCACTTTCTACTTCCTCCATGGCAAGCTCAAAATCAGTTTGAATAATTCCCTCACCAAGCACATTTTGACTTCCTACTGCAGAATCTTGACTTCCCTCAGGAGTCTCTTTTGCCAATTCAGCTGCCAAAAGTTCTTCTTGACTGTGTTCTTTCTCCAGTAAATCCAAGTACTCCTCACATTTTTGATATATAATTAAGCTTTTTATAGCCAAACATTATTTTTCAAAAGTTTCAAAACATCCAAGCAAATCACTCTCTGCGCACCAAGTGAAGAACAATTGCAAACGAAAAAAATCATTTTTCTCTGCAGATTGGCAAGACAGTGTCATGTGGTAAATGAGACATGCCTTCTCATGTCTCACTAGACAACCACTACATCCACGTACTTTAAACCGTCCTCTGTCACTGTTTGGTTTAATATTTCGATATGTCTAGCGTTGTGCTACTTCATATAAATAAAGATCCTCCAACATTTCAGATTGATTTGGATAATAAGTGTCAATCAAGTTGCTTTCCAAAATCTCTTGACTGTCAGGTACTGCTTTAGATAACTGCTCAATTTCACTCAAAGGCTTCAGGACCTGATTTCTAGTAATAGCTGGTCCAAGACTTAACCAAACTACATTTATGCTACATACATACAGAGGCAAACTAGTTAGCCGATCCACAGCTTCGTAGCTATCACACTCTATGTGAAAGCATTGTCTGGCCAAAGCATAGAAGTTTCTGACTAAGACTTTTATCTACTGATGAATCTGCCCATAATTCAGCTGCTTTTCTCTTTTTAACTTGTGTCATGTATGCTGTAACATACCAAGCACCATCTGTTGTATCATCAGCAATAATCTGTACATCAGTATTTGCATTCCATAGCTGAGCAATGACAGGATTGTAATCATTAATGAATTGGCATTCCTTAATTATTTTTAAATTATATGTATTTCTTGGTGACTTACTTTTAACAAGGTGCGAAAAGATGATATTAAACTATTCCCTCGACCAACTGGTATCACTGGACTTGGAAAGGCAAATTTGCACTGAGTTTAGTACTTGTCTTTACTTTTGTATTTTCTCTAACAGTACTTTCCACAAAAGTGCCTTTGAAACCTTTCCACCTTGTTCCGTAGATCAGAATTCAAGTGTTGATCAGGAATGGAACAAGTGACATATTTTTCAATGAACTCCATTACACAGTCATCACTTTTCTTATCAAACTGAGGAGCATCTTTAATCTACAAACGCATATGTACATGTGGAGCCCCACATGCCTGGTACTCTTTCTTCCAAAATAAATATTTCAATTTTCTTTATTAAATATAAAGTATAACATGGCTAACAATCTGTGATGAAAGAACTGTGACACACTTACAGGGATCATGGAACACAATTATCCTGGTGTCATGTGCTCTATGTTTTCTTTCTATGCATGACTTTCACAAATCCACTTAGCAAGATCATCACAACCATACTCAGCGCACCTTAAAGTCAGAAATCGAGTTTGAGATCCTAGGTTTCTGATCATGCATCTAATCTCAGATTGTCTCCTATACCAATATTCTTTAGTTCGTCTCATTGTAGCAAGAATATTCATAAAGGTTAATCCCCTAAAACTTGATTTTTTCTTTCACCTGTTGCAGCATCTTACATGCAGAAAGATTTTGAAATATAGTTCTGGTCTGAAGTGTATAAGCAACGCATAACATAATGTCGAAAATGCACTTCCATACAATAAGTGAAAAATGTATTCAACATTGGTGCGGAATCTTGAATCTTCAGAATACATTCTTGTACAATGATATTCTGAAGCAGAGATTTGCAACTTCCGATCATCCAATCTCTCTGCTGTACCAGTTGGAAAAAACATTGGGAAACAACAGGCATCTAATGTATTTTCCCATACACTGATTGGTACACCTTTCGTTGCTTTAATTTGATACAATTCTAAACTGTCGCCCATGACTTTACGTGAGTGTAGATGATTAATAGTTTAATGTTCATACAAACTATTCCGTTGTGCAACAGATAGATGCTGAAACTGACCTTCACCTCATTTGCTTGTTGACTTAACATCAACCATAGACAAGTCTGGTACAGTCAGACTGCCTTTGTATAAATCATTATGCTCCAATTGAAACAATGCATGTTTCATTTTTCCAATATCTATAAAGGTTTGCCAAATGCTCTTCTCTTTAGTTGCACTACCATTTACTAAAACAAAGAATATGCAATGTCACGCTTCACTCCTAGATTGTTAACATTTTCTTCCAAATCGAGAGGTAAATACACAACTTTGAATCTCACACCTTGCACTAACGATTTCTTAGGCAGATTTGACATACCTCACAATCCTTCTTTGGTTTTATTTATGACTGACCTACAGTTTCTGTTTCTGTATTTTCACACCGTACAATTTCTTCTTTTTTTAGAAATCACACCATTTCAGACTTTATAACTACGTCCACTCTCAACAATAGCTAGGGGAACATTATTTCCTTGAATGTAACTCGCCTCATTAAAAATTATTTTCATATCAGAAGTGTGTTTCCACTCCCCACCAAACACGTCACAAAGGTTGTCTTGCGTAAGTACATAAACTGTTTCCATATTTCTAGTGTTGCAAGAAACGGTTTACCGCATATCTAGATTTTGGTCCCAAAGATTTGTAAAAACATGAGAGTGATACATTTTCCTATATATATATATATATATATATATATATATATATATATATATATATATTCCATCAATATATTCTATAATACATTTTCAAAAGTATTATCGATAACGGGTATTGTTGTATTATCTAGAGGATTTCTATCTACAGATTTAACAACACTACACCACTTTTTTTTAAATATTAGATTCTACAAGTTTACTTCCCTGCCGAGCATATTGTTGTTGCTTTCTTAATAGCATTGGGATTGTGAAGGTCACGCATTGAGTTTCTTTACATTTTCAATATAAAATATAACTTTTACACCCAGGCTGACAGGCAGAGACAGGGTTTAACGGCCCTCCAGCCCAGGCTTTATAGAACCAAGTGAAAGAAGGGCCTCAGTCAAGCGTGGGGGATGTACGTTTCTTTGTCCGCTCATCAGTCCAGGTATAAAAGTCATTCACACCCCTGGATTTGCATGGTGTGCGGATCATTTCCTTTTTTTTTCATTTCTGAAACGGGATGTACTCAAGTGTGACACATCTCCAATCAGAAGAAAACAAAATGGCCACTGCCACGGAAATCAAAAAGGGACTATGTTCCTTTTTGGATGATGGTGTCCATGAAAAACCTGTTCCAAATTGGCCACCATGATTCAAAAAGGCATCTTCAAACTAATCACTTCTACTGCTACTCAACAAAACATATCAGAATGTATATCCTCCATACACTAACTATCTCAACTCTCACTAGAGTTTGAATGGCCAAGTCCCCTGGGCAGCCCCATAAAACTACCCTACCAAACCTAATCAATAATACTGCAACCTACATGGCACTATACATTTCTTAAATAATACCTCACATCCTCTACACATAACTTCAGAGTACAATTCCCAAACAACTTCTAAATAGAAGAAATGCTCACTAGAAACATGACAAAAATTACCATCATTTCTTTATTCACATTCATAGAAGTGTTCCAAAATAATATGTAACACATATTTGATTTCATATTCACACCTTGGAAGCCTCTACTTAAAGACTGTACGCCAACTCCATGCACACACGATTGAGTAAATTGTTGGTCACATAACTAGGCCCTACCACACCCTTGCTTCTCCCACCGTGCCATTTAATTAGTCCTCCTTAGCAATCTGCATAAAAAAATATGGAAATGAACAACCTTGCATGTTCCACCTATTCCAGCATAATATGACAATAGCCTGACCAACGATCCTACCTTTAACCTACAAACTAATAACTACTACTTCTATTCAACAAAAAATACAAGCATGTATATACTTCCTCCACTACCCCTTACCACTCTCATTAGAGTTTGAAAAGCCAAGTCCCCTGGGCAGTCCCATAAAGCGACCTTATGAAACTTAATCAATAATATGTCACCCCAATACCACTATACATTTCTTAAATAATACCTCATATACTCCACACATGACCTCTTCGGTTCTCTTGCTGTCTTGGTCTCTATCTCTCTAGGAGCCTGCTGCTCCACTTTCAGAGACCCCAGCTTTCCCGATCTCCCATCAACCCTGTATACCCTGTCACCTCTGCTTCTTCGCTTTTTTGTTTGGCACACCTGCTGTTCAATACACAATCTTACCCCAAATAACAGCTTGGGGTAGTGAAATCTCTTCTTTTTTTGCCTTGAGCTTCAACCACTTTGATATCTTCCCAGACTGCTTCTGCCTCTGCTGCCCCTCCCTTCCTCTTCCACACCTCTGTGGTCCAAATTCAGGTTTAAATGTCCCACTCAGGTGCCTTGCCTGCAAACAACTAGACCTCATATTCTCTTCAGTGACACTTTTGAGCCTCATTGATTCTTGGACCATATTCCGCATCACAGTACCACAGGCATTATGGATCTTGTTATTTATGTTTTATTGTTGAACTGGATGCTGAGTTAGGTGATGCCATATACATATCAGTTACATTGATTTGTTCTACTTTATAATATGCCATCAATGCTTCGAGAGAATAGGTAAATCATGAGTTGAAGAGGTCTCCAATTCCCCCTGATAGAAGTCTCCTCCCATTTAATCCTCCCTCATAATACCCCCTCCCCGCTGATGGTCAGGATCAGGGAGCAGCTGCCCTACCCTGGACACATGAGAGGAGGCCTATACTGGGGTTTTAGGGATGTTCTAACTAGATTCATCACATACTCTTCCCCTAATGTCACTGGTTTTCACAGCAGCTATAGGAAATCGAGAAAGTACATCTACATTACTCTGTTCTTTTCCTTTCCAATGTTTGACAGAAAAGCAATAGGACTGTAAATCCAAAAAACAGCGCATTACTCTGGCGTTAGTGTTGTTTGGTGGGATCAGCCATTTAAGGGGAGCATGATCTGTAACAAGTTGGAACTGCCTACCCGTTAGATAGTATTATAAATAGGTCACTGCCCACTTGATAGCTATGGCTTTAAGCTCAAGGGTTGCATAGTTTTTCTCTTGCAGACATAGCTTCCTACTGATATACAGGATAAGATGTTCTATATCATCCATCATGGCATTGTGGGAAAACTGCCCCTAGACCAGTATGTTATCCATGAGTCTGTAGAATATATTACCTGTTGAAGTCTGCCACCTTCAAGGCAGGTTCACTACACAAGATATGTTTCAATTTATCAAAACCCACTTGATCCTCAGGGCGAAATATTTGTTTCTCGGTCTCTGCATTCCTAAATTTGTCTGTTAGGAGAGAAGTGATGGATGCAAAGTTAGAAATTAATCTACTATAATCACTGACTAAGCCCTGAAAAAGCCCATAGTTCTTTCTTGGATTTAGGGGCCTAGGTTTCTTCAATGGGTCTAACCTTTTGAGTTTGGGGCTGAACCAACCCATTCCCTACAAAGAAGATTAGATATTTCACTGTGGACCTGGCTAGATGACATGTTTTTAGATTGGCAGTAAGTCTGATTTTCCTTAGAGCCTGAGTCACCAGAAGTAAATGGGACATATGTTTTTGCCACAATTTATTGTGGATGATATCATCATCAATATAAGCTCCACAAAAAGAAGCATATAATCAAAGCACTTGATCTATCAGTCATTGAAAGGTGGCTGTGTCCCCATGTAAGCCAAGGGGTAAAACCTTGAATTTAAATAGACCTATAGGAGTGGAAAAGACAGTTTTTGGTTTTATCAGCGGGATTGACTGGAACTTGCTAATATCCTTTGGTCAAATCAATTGTCGAAATGTATACCACATCCTCCAACCTGTCAATAAGATTGCTTATCCTAATAATGGGATAACTATTGAATTGTGATACTTCATTAACCTTTCTAAAGTCAATACAAAATGTCAATGATTGGTGTGGGTAAATGACCAACACAATAAGAGAGGACCAAGGACTTTGGGACGGCTCTATAATATCAGCATTCAACATGGCTTCTAACTCTTCTTGAATACATATTTTCCTACTCTGAGGAATTTGGTAAGGCTTTTGCTGTACAACCTTCCCCAGAGGAGAATAAATGTAATGATAGACTCCCTTAACTCTCCCCGGTTCAGTTCTGAATACATCAGGGAATTGTTGTAGGAGATCCATTAAATCTCATTTTTGGATGTATGCCAGATCTGTACAAATTAACTTGTTAGTGTCATTTCCATCAGTCAATTGACTGGTTAACATTACTGAAGTGTCTTGAACAGGATTTTCTCCCCGCTATTTAAGAAGTTTAATATAATAAATGTGAGTTTTAATTTTTAGATCAGGTTGTGAGATTCCATTGTTGGAGGTTGTTGTTTGCTCTGAGACCTCACAAGGTCTATGTCACCAGCATTTTGTTTTAGGTGGAGGGAAGTAAAACCAATACCTTTTGGCCCATAGAAAAAGATATTTTCCCTGCTTTCTTATCATAATGTTCTTTCTCATGTTCTTGGGTTTTTGGCCATATTAGTCTGTGCTAGAATTCAAACCGCTGCCATATGTTCCTTCAATCACTGAGCACTTTGAGAAAATGGCAGGGTAGCTTTCTCTCTATCTTCCTATGTTTCCTGTAACATATCCAGTATATCTCTTGGTTCTCTCCCATACAGGAGTTCGAATGGGGAGACTCAAGTAGAAGACTGAGTTGGTTTTCTAATGGAAAAAAGGGCCCATGGTATCATAATGTCCCAATTCTTTGCATCTGCTTCTGCTAACTTTTTTTAAAAAAATGTGTTTCAAAGTTTGATTGTACCATTTTACCAACTCATCAGTTTGGGGATGGTAAATGGAGTTATGTAAAGTTTTAATCCGAAGGATCTCATTAATCTCCGCCATAACTTTACTCATGAAGGTGGATCCCTGATCTGTCAAAATCTCTTTTGGAAACCCAATTCTAGAGAAGAAGGCAAGTAGGTGTTTTAAGATCTGTTGGGAAGTATTATTCCGTAAAGGAAAGCCTCGAGGTAACGAGTTACAAAATCTAAGATCACTAGTATATATCGATTCCCTAGTTTTGAGGTTTCTAGAAGACCCACTATATCCATGCCTATTCAGCAAAAGGGCATGCCTGTAATTGGTAAGGGTTGTAAGGGAACTGGAGGAGGAATTTGAGTACTCTTTTTTTTTGGCATAAGGCACGCATACTTATAATAATATTATATCATCATACATTCCTGGCCAGTAGTTCACAATATGCGCACTTTGTTTTTATGGTCCCTAGATGTCCCCCTGTTAAATGTGTGAGCAACCCTCAAGAACAAAATTCTTATGGCGTTTAGGCCATGTTCTGAAATTTCAGAATAACTTCTAGTCCACCATCTCCCCTATATGCCAGTCACCCATTGTTTCCCTTCCTGCCTCTTTTGGCAATACCTGAAGAAATAGCTCTGCTAGCAAGGGTAATTTCTTTGGGAAAAAGCTAAATCTGGAATAACCTCAGCCTCTTCTTCAATAATGGGGATAGGTTGTATTACTAGATCAGGAGGAATTTCTACACCTGCTTCTCCAAAACTCTGACTTCCTCTTTCAGTTGTATCACTGCTCTCAATTTCTTGGGGTTTTGGAAACATAGCCTTCTCCAATATCCCTTGGCCTATTCATTCTCCTGCTTTAATTTGGTTGGGTTTATTCCATGTTATTTTGAATTAGGACTTTGATATCCCCCCTATAGTCATGGTCACTCACTCCTGCCAATACGCCTAAGCCATAGCACAAGGCCAGGCCTCACTTAGAGGCAAGTCTAATGTAAGTGCCAGGAGACCAGGGACAGGGGGGTAAGAACCACGCCTGTGGGTATCATTGCTCTGTCTCCTGATTGAAGTCATTTCCCTCTACTACTATGTATATCAAATCCTATAGATTGTTCAGTAGAAATGGTAGGATTGGCGGCTCTTTTACTAAGTTTCTCAATGTAAGGGTTCCCAAATTTGTATCAACTGAGTCCTAGCTCAGTCCTAGTGTCCAAAATGCATCTGACCCTCACACCAATACATATACCAAAAGTATACAAGGAATAATTGGCTTTCTTCAGATCAACAAAACAGTGCAAAATGTCCAACTTATATAGAACTACTTTTTGACCAGGGTTGGGCTCCCTTCCCTTGGATCAATTCAGGAATGCCCTCGGTAAAGTTATGTTTCAACAAAGTTATGTTCAGTTCAACAAAACATGTCTTTTCCATCCACTGAGTCTCCCTATTTGGCAAAGTAAATGTCTCTTTTACAAACACTTGTTCAAAAAAAAAGCAACTGTTTTCATCCACAGAATCCTTCCTGGTAAGGCAAATGTCTCTTTCACAAAACACTTGTTTATAAGTCTAGGCAATTTTAGTCCTCCACATAATGTCTTTCTCAGGAAGGATGTAAGGCAAATATTAGTAGCACAACTATTCTTTCAATGGAATACTTTGGTCAGGAAAGCACAGCAACTACCGTTGATGTTGCAATAATGTGTCAGCATGATTAAGTCACCAATGTCTTTTCACAATACCTTTTTACCACAACCACTTTTCCCGTTTCTTTCCTGCTATACTGCTTACCAGGACTAACTACAAGTGGTCCCTTTCCTGGTTCACTGTCTTGCCAGGAGCAATAATCCTACTCCTACAGTTGATCTCTTCTTAGCGGCAATATGGGCTACAGATTTTCCCAAACTGTTTTTCGCTGTTGCAATGTAGATTACAGGTTTCACCAAGTTGACATCTCGTGAATGGACGACTGCACCCCTATTGCCTTCTTACTTCTTTTTGGTAGCGTCTTCGCTGTAGAGAATGCAATTTATAGGTTTCCCCAAGTTGACGTTTCAAAAATAGAAAAGTGTGCCGTCTTTGCTCTTTTATATTTCGCCAATTAAGGGGTTTAATTAGGCATTGATTTAACTCTCTTTGCCTCCAATCCTTATTTCACTTGACTCGCAGACACCCCATGGCTTAATTACGGGATCACTAAATGCTACAATGTGCCCTGGTGCCCTGTATCTCTTCCAAGGTGCACCATTTACTGTTGCCAGCTTTGGTGTCCTCCTCATGTGCTGCACGGCACAGCGGTTCTTCTCTTTGTCATCTTGGGTACTTCTTTTGTTCTCTTGCCGTCTGGGTCTCTCTCTATGGGAGCTTCTGCTGCTCTTCTTTCAGCAACCACAGCTCTTCTGATCTCCAGTCCTCCTCGTGGACACTGTCACATCCGCTTCCTCACCATTCTGCACACCTGCTGTTCTGTACATGATCCGACACCAAGCCACAACTTTGGGAAGTGAAGTCTCTTCTTGTTTCACCTGCAGCTTCAACAACTTTGGCATCTTCCCAGGCTGCTTCTGCATCTGCTGCTCCTTCCCTTCCTCTTGCACGCATCTGTGGTCCATATTCAGGTTTAAATTTCATGCTCAGGTGGCTTGCCTTCAAACAACTATAGTGAATATTCTTTTCAGTGGCACTTTTGATCATCATTGACACTTGGGCATTCTTCCTCGTCCCAGTACCACAGTCATTATGGATCCTAACGTCCATAATGGATTTAAGTCTTTTATGTCTACTTATTTCTGTTTGATTGTTGAACTGGATGTTATTAGAGTTAGGAGATGTCAAATGCATAGCAGTCATTGATTTGCTCGACTTTACAAGATGCCATCAATACTTCAGGGACATTAAGGAAATTATGAGTTAAAAAGGATGCCAATCACCCATGGTAGGGGTCCTCCCATGTGATCCTCCCTTTTAATACCAATCTCAGGGTCAGGATCAGGTAGCGTCTACCTGTCACTAGATTCATCACAGAACCCTGCCACGTTCGTTTATATACCTGTTGAGGAAGGAGAAAAGGTGCATGATTGTGTCTCTTATTTGGTACGGTCATGGGAGGATGCAGTTGAGGAGGGGGAGTGTTCTTCATTGATGGCTCATTGATGATATATCAGGACACTGGTCAGAGACACACAGACGCAGCAGCAGTGCACTTCATACATGTGGGAAATTAGGTTGTTGTTAAGAAAATATTACCCGCACATTATTCTACTCAGGTAGCGGAACTCAATGCCTTTAATTGAAGCATTGGGGGCATCTCAGGTATGCTTGGTGACCATTTACTCCAATATTCGTCACCACCACTGTGCATTCATCATTGTCCAGATGGAAAAGGAGGAGAGTTTTCAGGTTCAATGTCACTCCTGTACACCATGCATCCTTATTGGAAAGATGTATGTATGCATTGTCCCCCTATCCCTATTAGCAGTGGTTAAATGTGTTGCCCACACCCAAAATAAAGACGCTATTTCATTCAGCAGTGATGCAGTAGACAATTCCACCAATGAAAAGGCATATCACAGGGACCCAGATGTCACTGTGTTTCCTGAGGTGGCAAATCAGCAGTTACAGTTAACTATTCCGTATACTGAGAAGCAATTATGCAAATGATTGATTGAATGATTGAGTTGTGACAGGCACCCAAGAGAGGAAAGATCTCTGGGTAAAGAGCGGCTGCTCGCAGTCCACGACAGACCAGATTTGGAGACATAAAATTACAGGTAAGGTGGTAATGCCACAGGAGTTTCTAACGGTTGATTTTGAGCTGCTGCACTACATAGTGCATGTTTCAAAACTGCCCATTGCTGCAGATATTTCAGAGGACTTGTTTGACAGCAGTTTGCAAGAATTTCTAAACACCTTTTTGGCAAACTGTGCCATCCCTACATACTGGCCAGATGCTCAGGACATTGTGTGGCACATTGCCCCATCCCATTGGGCCATTCTGTGAAGTTCACATTGACTATGTGGCTATATCTCACAGGTATAGTACTTACTGTTACCTTATTGTTGTAGTGTGTCCATTCTCCAGTTGGGTGGAGGCTGGTTCCTGTGCACACCCAGATGCAAAATCTGCAGCAACATTTCTAGTACCCAAGGCATTTCCTCATTGCGGGTTTGTGTGAGGTCCTAAAATCTGATAATGGAACTCACTTTTTTAATAATTTATTTAAGATGATCACATCTTTATTGGGAATTTGGCATAAGTTGTGCTCCATATACTAATATAGTCCATATTGCACCCTCAACAAGATTGTAGAAAAGAAAATATATAATAAATTGTCTAATTTATGTGTAACATTAAGGAGGAACTGGGTGCAATCTCTCCCTCTGGCTCTGCTTAGCCTGAGAAAGCTGAGAAGGCAGCCCAGCAAAGCCCACCACTTGTCCCTGCACAAGATAGTGTTCGGGAGAAGGGTGCACACACCTCTTAATCCCCCATGCACAGTATCAGATGCTCACAGAGCAGCAGGAGTTTTGGGGGAGGAGTTTCATGGGTATCTGCTAATCACATGCAAAGATTCGGCAAAGAGAGGTTAAAATTAGAGCTGCTGGGTATGCTCTTTGATACCTCATGCAAAGGCACACCCAAGTTGTTTATACCCCAGGAACTCCTGCCAATTACAGCCCAGTGCCTGGTAGACTTAGCCCTGTGCCGGGTATGGAGTCTTTTCCGAAGGCACATGGTCCAAGCAATAATTATGGATAGAGATGATGAGGTATGTGCCAAGGAGAGAGAACAGGCACTGTGCAAGGTGCGACCACTGTTGAAGATGGAAGGAGCGTTGTCTCCCAACAACAGATGGGGGGGAGGAGTAGTGAGCTGTGCAGCAGGGAGGCTTCCTGAAGATATGGTGGCATGTATGAATATGAACTGTGGAAAAATATGGGTTAACTATGGGCCAAATCTGACATGGACTGAGCTAAATGAAGCACCAGCATAAGTACAAAGGCCAGCAGAGTATTCTTTTTGCATTTTAGGAAATTGCACTGTACCCATAGGAACAAATAGCCATTGCAATAAGAACATATTCATCCCTTATCTAACTTAGGGCACAGCAGCGTTAATGGATGTCTACTTGGTGTATGGACAATATGTATATTTACACCTCCTGCCATCATGGAGGGGGTGTATGCTCGTTGACCACTCTACACTCTGCTTTTCCAGTAGGTCCTGATTCTCATTTATTATTTATAAATGTGCTGGCCACAGAACCAACTAAGCACCCAACCATTAAGCGTGTTTGTCACCCATTAATATGTTAGCATCAGAAAAGGTCTGATCACCTGTCCAAAGATTCTTCTATAAAACTGAAGGAGAATCTGGATCAATACCAGTTGTTTACCAAGACAGAAATATATGTTGCCTCCCTTCTGGTGCCAGGTATCCAGACTGCACCCAATGCAAAATGGCTGTAGATATCTAGATTGGAGAGGATTCAGATGGCGAACCAGACAGAGAAGGGCCATTAGACTCATGACTCTCCGAGGTGGAAATTTTCTGGTCTTGCTCACAGCCATGGAAGAGGGTGTTTGCAAGGAAATTGGACTATCTTGCTGTACATACATATCCTCAAATGATGCTGACAATGGATCATTTTCCCATGCAATAGGGACCTTTCACAATTTGAGGATTGTCATGAAGAAAGAAGCTGGAGTCAAAGCAGGTGACTGGTTTGATACCATATTTTATGGGCCCCATCGTGGTTAGAGATAGCTGTAAAAATGTAAACATTCCTGTCGTAGTATTCTTTTTAGTGATATTTTGTTCCTGTCGATGATGATATCAATAGGAGTGGGTCAAGTTCCTCTTCTCACTGATAGGTGGGAATGGGTTGTCAAGTCAAGAATGGTAAAATTAGAGCAGCCTTTGGAACCCCCGGGGACAGTGACCAGACACCCCACCAGACCCAAAAATGTGTAACCTAATATAAGCCTCACTTTGGTAGACCTATCCAAGCTCTCTCACCTAGATAAGCTACAGTACTCCCACTTTTCTGGGTTGTTATGTTATGTTATGTTATTTTGCACTTATATAGCGCCTTATATACCATTGGTATGGTCTGAAGGCGCTGGTAGGTTGAACGCCCTTGGGAACCGAAGTTCAGATCAGTAGAGAGAGTAGAGAGAGTCAAAGAGGTGCGTGTGAGCACCGGATATGTGTGCAGCTCGTGCGGTATACGTGTGATAGCTGCTTCTTAGCGATAGGTGTGGTGGTTGAGAGATCAGGAGAATGTGTTCGTTCTGGCAGGATTTATCCAGAACGGATGTGGCTGCGTTAGGCCTGAGGAGAACGCCTGGCTGGGGGGTGTGAAACCAGCAGATTTACTTAGAGTGATGTGGAGTAAGCGGCCGATGTTGGTATGAGAACAGTTATACCGAATGGTGTCATAGTATCTCTGCGTTCTAGTTGAGTGGTGATGTAAAGGAGAGAGTAAGCGTGGTGGTGTGATAGGATGGGTTATATGCTCTTTCGAAACGTTCTCTGCATTCCAGATTGTGGAAATTGTACAAGACTGTATTGTATACATAGGATACCAAAATGTTTCTAGATATTTTCATAGATTTGTGTATACTCTTCTGCACCTGCGAAATGCTGCATTGTTGTGCACCAATCAATTGTTTCATATGCAGTGATGTTTTTTTGTGGACTCCTTCTTTTGCACTTAAACTTGATTCAGTCCACCTTTGTTTTTGACCATTTAATTTGTACACCTTTGCAGAGAGAATCAGCTATGCCATCCTCTTACAAAAGAATTATGATATAAAAAACTTTATTTAAAAAGCAACAATAATATAAAAAAACTGTACTATATTACCAAAATTGAGTGTTTTGTTTGTATACTGTACGATGTTTCATGATATGGCATAAAGTAGTGTGTATCATACATGGATTCTTGACACTGCTGAATGAATTTGCATTTGAATAATTGCAACTACTAATTAACACAGGCAGGAATATCCCCCTTAGTGTGAATCATTCATAGCCCAGAGTCCTGACCCTGTATTGGGCCTTTACTCCAGTTACCTCTGTTGTATGACTTGCACCACAAAGAATATGCCAGGGGGTGGGGTGTTTACATCACATGTGAAGGGCATGGGTACTCAAGGATGACGAGTATAGAAGGAAGGAGGAAGAACGGTTAGTTAATGAAGCATTAACTAAAGGGAGGAATGTTGGGATGCATGTGCAGCATCCCAGCCAGGCAAAAAGGGTCAGGTTTAGGAAAACCTATTAGAGTAGAGCATCGTAGGAGCAGAGTGGAGGTTGTACTGCTGACAGTGCATACAGTGTCTTAGTTAGATCTAAAACAAATTAGATACGTACATAGCAACACAGAAAGAGCAACACATGTATTCATGTTGTGCTTAAAGAGGTCCTGGTATGTAGTTGATGTATTGTATAAACAAAGAATATAGTTTTGTGCTGGAAGGATTGAAATAAGCGAAAAGTGGAGTCAGCACAGTGGAAGCGAGGTTGGTGTATTAACTTGGCAGAAGTATCGCCATTTTTGATGTTAAGGCTTAGTACACAATGAATAGAAGAGAACACAGGCCTTGGTGTGGAGCTGCAGCTCTGGTAGTTCAGCTCCAAAAATAAATCCCCTTTCCCGTTCACCAGGATATGGGCCTAGGTCAGTGACACCCAGGGTGCGCAGATATGCACTAATTGTGTGCAGTGTGGGGTCTGAATTTGTTTGGAACTGAATTTTAGTTGATAGAAAAGCATGACAAGATATGCCCTTTGAAGGACAAATTCATGAGAACAGAACATAAGGCTCTGTGAAGCCAAGAGGCCAGGCAAAGATTTAGAACACTACTGCTCTCACCCTGGAGCAGACACCCCATATGAATTACACCTGGAAACACAACTTAAGCAAACCAATCCTCGAAATGCAGTTTTGAGAGCAGTGCCCTGGTTACATCATCCCAGAGCACCTGGGGCTGGGAGGAGATAAGAGGGGAGCCGCGTCTGGAACGTCTTGTGATTTGGGACAGAAGGAGTGCAAGTAATGCCGATACATTTTGTAGGATGCAGTTTGTGTACGCCATGGCATCTGGATTAATGAGGAAGCCTATTGTCTCATCAAAAGTAGGTTTGGCCTCACCAAATTACTTTGATCACATCTGGAACAGAAAGGTGCACAACATGTGATGGTCCCAAATGTACATACCTATTGATAAGAACCCACCAATCATTTACCTGGGATTGATAGTAATTATGTAGGGGACCAGAGGTCTATGGTTTTGGGGGTAGCGTAGATTTGGCCAATCAGTCAATGGACTATATCGGGGGATTAGCATGTTCTATAGGTGGTAGTCAATGAGGATGGTAGGAATATGCTGTACTCATTATGATGCACAGTATTGTTAATTTGTGGAATTTCCACTATGTAAGCTGTAACCCTTTGCGCATAGACAAGCTTCATGGCAGGTTTGTTCTACAGGACTGTCTCAGAACGTTTCTGCATGTAATACATCTTGTTTTCCCTTGCAAAAAAGTGCAGTGATTATTTGGTTGTTTTTTCTTCTTTGTATTCCCCGGTTTTTGGGATACCATCCTTTCACCACTCCACAGGATGCTGGCATGGGAAGCACAACCAAGAGTCACACTCATCCACAGAGAGTCAGGCCTCACACCAGAGTGATGCATTTCTAAAGGTCTATTGAGAAGGAAAGGGGTCAGGGTTAGTAGCCACAGAGGGGTCTGTACAGTTTTGGGAGGATTCTGCCATCTTGATTCTCTCTTCCTCTCTGTCTCTGTCCTGTCCCCTCCACTTCCTCTAGAGCAAAGCTCTTTGTGTGTGACATCATAAGGGAAAAGTCCACACATTTCAAATGCAGGGATTAGACCCCTAAAGGAGGCTAGCTTTAGTCTAATCACCTGGGGACGTTTTCCTATTAAAGAAATAGTCTGTCACCCTTTCTTTGAATCATCTGGGGAATCTTCTTACATCATCTTCCAATTATCAATTGAGAGGATTTCACTGGACCCTGCTTAGAGAGCAGTCCTTTTTAAAGTCCTCCAGTTGTGGGATGAAGGCAGAGATCAGCTCTGTCCCCTAGCCATCCCCAGGAACCATTGGGGGTAATCTGCTGCTGGAACAGGACCTGCCTTTCTGCAAGCCACTACAGCACCCTGGACCTCACTGAGTTGGAGGACCCGTGTAGTTGGGTGCCAGCCTTACCTGCATTTCTGAGCATGCAAAAAAGGACGAATGGTGTCCCTGAGACCAGGGACTCACAGCACTCTGAGATCCAAGACCCTGGGATCCTAGTGTTTTCCACTATTGAACTGCTTGAAGTGTGTTTCAAGAACTGTTCAGTACATTTGAACAAGCCGGACGCTCCGTTGCTGCCTTTTGTTCTCTCCCGATTTTCACACAGCGCCAAATCTGGTTCAGTGCAGCTGAACCACCAAGAGCTGCAAAGAAGGTGGTAGTGACTGCTAACTGCCCCATTGGTCCATATTTGGGCTGTAATCGCTGGATAGGTCACTTGAAGTTTTTCTGCTCACAAGTACATATCCTTTTTCAAGAACATAGTTGTTTTTGCTTGCCTTTCACCCCATATTCATTACACAGGGTGCTGCATCTAATATATTTGCTTATTGTGTGCTCTTTCCTCAGGGGTGGTTTTGTACATTGTTTTTCTAGTTAGTTATTATTGTACATGATGCGTTTAATTAAAATATATATATATTTTCATACAACCTTGATTTGACATATAATTCGCTATTTGAATTGCTTCTGAACAACAGTCATCTCCCTCTTAACAGTATAGCCTTCCCTAAACCCACATAACAACAAAAGGTGAAGGAGGTATATCTCTTGACTGTGCCTGTTTTACCTTCATGATTGTGTTGCCTCTTGGTTTGTAGAAGTATGACGGTTGAGTGGGCCTTTTAGCCTCTACTCAATTTGTCACAGTCTCATCATCAGACCACCCTTTCAGTGATGGATTATCTGCACCATTGTATTTATTGAAAATCGAAAAAGCCCTGGCTGTCTCACCCCCACCAGTTGGAAATTCTTTGCATTGGGCCTAACCAACGTGTGTCTTACACATGCCATTGCACTGCCTATAGTGTAAGTGTAATGCTACTAACCCTGATCACACACTTGTCAAAAGTATTTGAATTATTTCACAGGACACTGCCACTCACTAAGGATTTCAGGCCTTTTCACAGATTGCAGCCATCCCTTAAGATTCACAGGCTCGCCCACATGGGTGCTTCTACCATTTAAGATAATTGGAATTTTTCACAGAGCACAGCCATCAACTAAAGTCACAACTTCTCCCACAGGAGGCAGGCATCCACTAAGACTATTGGGCTCCTTCAGAGGAAAAATACCTCTTCCCCTTAAAGTTCTTGGGTTCTGCCACTGAGCCCAGTTACGCCCTGCAGTTTTTTCATTGTTCTCCAGACACAGAAACACACTGATGTCTCAGGTTCTTCCACAGAGCACGTACACTGATTAAGGTTTTTTTTTTGTACAAAGGGCACAGATAAGCTTTAAGCTCACAGGTTTGCCACATATGGCATAGCCATCTCTAAAGTTTACTGTATTTACTGTGTTTCTTCACAAGTTGTAGCCACCCACTACGGTTCTTGGGTTCTTTCACGTGGTCCAGCTGCCCAATACAATGCGATGGCTTCTGCAACTGCCTACACCTGTAAATTGATAAGAGCAGGCAAACCCTTCCTATCAAACAATAGCTGCATAACACTCGTGAGAGCGCTCGTGTTATCAAAGCTGGACTACTGCAATTCGCTCTATATTGGGGCTACTAAGGAAGTTATCAAAAGAATTCAAATTTTGCAGAACAACGCGCTTAGAGCAGCACTTAGTATTCCCAGGCGAGCCCAAATCACCGAATTCAGACGAGCCAATAACTGGCTCTCTACTCAGGAGAAAATCCAACTAAAAGTCGCCTCTTTGGTCCACAAATGCCTTAACAATGCCGCACTGCAGTACCTATCTACGAGATTCACGAGATTAAAACCAACAAGACTTACCAGATCTGCTAACTCCAACAACATATCTATACCTAGAGTTAAATTGACTAAGGTCGGTGGCTGCAGCTTTCAGGTGAAAGCAGCTCAACTCTGGAACTCCCTACCATCCACCTTGAAGACTGACCAACCTTACCTCACTTTCCAACACAACCTCATAACGTGGATCAAAAATGCAGACACACAATAGATCATCCACTGCCTGGACTTATTCAATCCCTAGGAGTTTCTGATTAGGACTGTAAATACATGGTTCCTCATTTTCGCCTTCTGTATATTCCTGTATATTTTGTTGTATATTATTACTTTATATGTTTCTTGTTGCTCTATTTGCCATCTGATCTTGTAACTAAGCTTTAAGTTGTCTTATAAAATGAGCCTGGTTACCCCTGGGTCTGGTGCGCAATATAAGTAATAAAAACAAACAAACAAAACAAAACATTTCTAAATCGCTCTCAAAGAGCAATTCATAATATTATCCACTACTGCTCCCATAGATTAATGACACTTGCCAGTTGGGAAAATCACTATGCAGCCAGTCCCTTCCCGTGACTGCCTCACTCCTTCCCCCCTGAACAACAACCTACAGGGGGGAAGTGTGGTAGTGCACCATAAGTCTTCCTAGGTTACCACCACTATCGTGTGGTGCAGCCCCCACAGTTAAGTGACTGCCTGCATTAAGGGTGTAGGTCCCTACATTCCACATTCCAGAAAATGACATCCTTTTATGCACGCTAGTGTACATTAGTTCTGCTGCAATTGTGATGTCATAGATATCATAGATATTTTACAGCTCCATGCTACGTTTAGATTTTCTGTGAAAACATACATTTCCATAAGTGATTTCAAGATTTTACATTCTAACTTTCTGACCATACAAGACAACAGACTGTACGCACTGAAAGGAAAACATTACTACAAATATTATCTTTTGTTTACATGACCAAGGGTTACTTGCGTAGCAGCATGTTTTTATAGTTTGTTTAGGACACACCTTTCCTGGTACAAACAAAACAGAACAGAACATCTCCTGTTTGATAAAATATTCTCATTATGAGCATGTGCATTTGTGAGACCCATGCAATTATAGAGCTGCAGAATAAAATATTTTGATTGCGATTGGTCTGGTATGTGCAAGATCCAAGGCTGTAATAACAATGAGCTAATTTCTTTGCAACAGCAAACTCGGCACTCTTCTGCAGTGATTCCTTGCAGCTCCAAATAGGAGATTTATGCAAGATAGAGTGAGTGCATGGAACAAAATAGGGGAGCTTAGGGCTAAACTGAATAAATGCATTTTCACAAACCCTCCTTTTAGCCTAAGCTAGGCCATTTTGATATACATCATCAAATGTGTGTATATCGATATTCATACATGTCTGAGTTCTTGAACAGCACTGCAATATCATAGATCCTAAATTAGGTAAGCACTGTATGCAGCAACAACAGCAGAGAGTGGCAACAGCAATCCAAACAAGGACAGATTTATATTTGCCCCATATAAGTTACCTGTGGTACTGCCATTCCATCTACCAAAGAACATGGCCCTAAAGGATGCATAGCAAGCAGTGGACAATTGGAGTGGATATATGTACCATCCTAACCCTTTCACACTGTGTTGTGGAAGGTGGGAACATATCCAACAATTTGTTTTGTTTAGTATTGCATGAGTATCATTCATTATTCCTATGAAGGTGTTATTGAGATATCCCTCTCTGTGTTCAAGATCAAGGGGACGAAGTGTGTATGTTTGTACATAGACAGGAGACATAGTAGTAGAGATGATTGTAATCAATAGTGAGCTAAGGGGGTGTGAGCTCTCCAGAAACCATAAAACTAGGATTAATATAAGTATGGTACATGCCACAATAGCTATAATCACACATTTATCTCTGGTTGACCACAATCCTTTGGACCTGGTAAATCCAGTGGCAAAACCTTCCATTTCATAGCTTTTGCATATACCATACAGGGGCATAGTATTTCAGTGTCTGCTACACAGCCTCACTATATATAGGCATTCGTGGGTGGCACCTGATCACGTGGCCTAGCTTGCATGGAGTCTTCTTTTCCATGCCCTCCTCTACCTACAGTCATAAAATACCATACTTTCCTACTCACAAGACATATTCACAAAAAAAATGTGAGTTAGTTTATTCTTCGTCACTAAAAGGTACGAGCTGAGGAACGCATTTATGTTTTTCGTATCAGCTACCCCCTCCTTTACCCATCTGTCATAGGGCAAAGGCCAAGGTACTCATTTCAGTATTGCAGAAAGTATCCATTTCGTCTTCCCTTTTACACGCACAGCAGTCTGGGTGGCCAATAGGACCTGGAGTGGCCCCTTCCAACGCCATTCAAGGCTGAATTTCCACTGGAAGTGTTTCACCAGAACAAAGCCACCAGGCCGAATGGTGTGTCCAGGGCACATGTATCTAACAAGAATTTCTTCTCGCATATGTTGGTGAATCAATTCAGTCAACTGGTTACAATAATCTACCAATAATTCATACTCAATCTCAGACAATTTTTTCGGCCTTGATACATTCCACCCATTAGCAGGTCTCCCCATCACAATCTCATATGGGGACAGACTTGTTTTTGCTTGGGCTGTCATTCTCATTGATATTAAGGTTAATGGTAGGGCCATTTTGCTGGTTGTGTGCACATATCTTTGCTAGCATGTTCCTTAGGATACTGTTGTGTCTCTTAACTATTCTGGCCAATGATTCGCGTAATGACATTCCTTTCTTATCTGTAATACCTCAAACACATGCCTGGTGACTGATGTTATAAAGTGTGAACCATAGTCCAACCAGATTACCCTTGGCGAACCAAAATGGGCAAAGTACTCTTTTAGCATTACTTTTTCTGTTGACATTGCAGTGTTATCTTTCAGAGAGAAAGATGTGATCCATTTGCTGAATGCACAAACTACCACTAGAATGTATTTAACATTATGACACCTTTGCCCTTAGGTACTGGTGTTCCTTTCCCAATGTTATGCTGTAAACAGATCAGCAATTCTTGACCAGTCGATGCACTATTTTGGGTATGTTCGGAGGTCACAGAGAAATAGGTACCGGTTTGGAGACCGGACTTATTACAGGTGTGCCAGCAAACCCTACAGAAACACATTTTTCCCTGACTTAGTAATATCTGGAACCAATAGGTGATCAATGAAGCACATCTGTGTGGCCTTTCCCTAATGTTCATTGTAACATAGGGTCCTATTTGATTGACAGGGATAGGCGTAGGTTCCAGCCTCTGTTTCGGGTTGTCCTATAAAAAGAATATGTCCTCAGATGTGTAGTCCTCAGAAAAATAAGTCTGTGAGGGAGTGTTATTGAAATTGTTGGTGGGCTTAGTCAGGTGTTGCATGTCTGTGTTTGCTGTATTATTGCTAAACTGTGGAGGCTAAGAAAACTGCCTTCTATTCAGTTCCTGCATGCCATTACTACATCCACTTCCTCATCTTGCATAGATATTTTTCCCTTCTGGTGGAGTATTGGACATTGAGCCCTCCAGTGGCCTTCCTGCTTGCAGTAGGCACACTGTTTCTCATTCACTATCCCAGTCTGTGGCATAACCTGTCCCCTGTTTGCAGCATATGCTCGGGGTCTCCTAGCTATCTACTGTAATAATACCCTAGTCTTCAGATCTACTTTTTTCTTTTCAAGTCTTTACATCTCAGTGTTAACTCTGTTCTCATAATACTGAGCAATCAGCAGTATTTCAGAAGGTGTCTTTGTTTTCTAGGCATCTCTGAAGCTTTGATTTGAAACTGAATTTTGGGCAAGAGAGCATATCCAAACTTATCAACAAACAATCTCTTTCCCGATTCAGTATCAAATCTTGTCCGTTGTAGTCATCAAATATCTGCTCAAATCTATTGATATACTCTGTTGCTGCCTCATATTTCCCTTGCATGCAGGCTGTTAATTTGTCCAGATAATCCTTTTCTCTGGTACTAAAGTCTTACGTTTAGCAATTATGGTATTAGGGAATGCTAATATTTTCTGTGGAGGTTTCTCACCTGCTTTTCTCTGTATGTCTGTATGTGGGAAATAACAAATCTATATCTTTTAAGCTAAAAACTGAAGAAGTCAAGACCGACTGTACTTTCTTTTAGAACACAGTGCGGTTCTTCGTTATGTCTGGGATGGATAGTTTAATTGTGTTAACTTCTTGTCTGGAAAATGGCACATATGTAAATTGTTCAATATAGAGTGCATCAACTGTTCTAGCAGGCACGTCACCATTGGCAGGCTCCTCTATTTGTGGGACAAGTGTTGTAGGCACCTCTCTCACGGGCATCTGATGGGTGGATTTATCATTCCTATTTTTGAGCAGTAAAGCTAAGTCGAGAGACAGGGAAGCGAGTGCAGTGTCATCTGTTAAGGTGTGCTTATATATTTTTATAACATGTGCTGTACAACACAATTTCCTTTTCATGCATTCGTCTTGTATGTATTCAGCCATTATTTGTACTACCTGTTATGGTTGCAGAGTATTCAGAGTATTGCTTAAATGTGTCATGTATCTCCAGTAGGGGAAAGAGATGGATTAGAAATCTATCAAAGAGAGTTTATAAAGATAATTTGTTTCCCTGCACTATCTTCACTGTTTTTGGGTATAGTGCTTTTCTGAATGAACGTGTTGTTTATTAAAGGACAAGATATTCCTGAAGAATCTAGCTTTGCTATCTGTAGTTCATGTAGTTCCTCTTTATGTAAGAACCACTCAGATATATGCTGATGTGTGTCTTTAAGTGTATTGATGGTGCATGCTGAATAATTAAAATGTTACAATTCTCTGTGTACTATGGGATCAGTCAGTTTGCACCATTCTGAGGCAAGTGTTTTTCCCATGTGTTCCAACAAATATTTTTGTTCAGGGGTATGGTAGTGAGTAAACATATGTGAGCTAATTCAGTCCCTTCCAGCATATAATCTTCTGCAGTTCCTTCTAACATTGCCTTTTCATTCTCTGTCAGTGTTTACGAAGCACAGCTATCTGATCACTAAGTGGGCATGAGTATTGCAATCGAGGGGTATCGGATTTGGAAGTGGAAGGGAGTTAGGTTTTGTAGCCTTAAGGAGCTCCGATGTGGGAAGTGCAGTAGGCCAAAAGTCGGTGTCGGGTACATGCGCCACTGGTCGAGGCGCTGCTCGTCTGTCACTCAAAAGTGCATCCATTAATTTATCATCTGTGTGCAGCTCTTTGGATGGGTATATTTTGCATATGTCTAACTCTATTGCTCCATCTGTCACCCTATCACAGTCTTCCTGTTGCTTTTGGTCATGGACTAAAGCCTTTTCTGTTTGGGTTATATCTTTGCGAGCTTGCTTCTGTCTACATTTGATGTGCTGGGTTGCCCCTTTGTACCAATCCCTAACTGCAACAAAAGCAGCTGGCATAGCCTTTTTCTGCAAAAAAAAGAAAAAACGGACTCCAAATGCTGTATACTTTTTTGTTCAAATGACCCAAAATCAGGCCCCTGCAAATGCAGTACATGTCTGGTCTGGCGATGCCAAAGACTATTAAAAACTATTGCTCCTAATCCAAATTTAATGTTTTAATCCATTTTTGGAGAACGTGATGTGAGAGACATATTGCAGGGAAATTAAGAGGCAATTATTCTGAAATAAAGTTATATGATTCACCAAAATAAACAGAAGTTACAATATGAAACGTTGCTCCAGGTCATAATAAAATATAGCAATTATGTCCTTAGCCTCTTATACTTGGACATCTGAAAAGCAATATCGGTATCACCTGTAAAAGATCTGCAATGTGCACATTTCGATTTACTGAATTTGAATGTTACTTATGGGCAGCGACATATTAAGCTAAATTCTAACAGTAATCAGTAACAGTAAACACGGGGAAAAGAAATACATCCACAAGATAGCATCACATATTTTCACATCGAGCTCAAATACATCACAATGTTTTAAACTATTCACAAATCCTTACGATTGGCAACTCTTTGCTAGGTACCATAAAGCACCCTTACATTGAGGTGTATTTGGCAGATGAGAAGATCCTTATCAGAAACGTGTAAGATAGCGGCAGATTATTTCTGTAATTGTAACCTAGAAAAGCCATACTAGCCAAAGGTCGCTGGATAATATGAACATAATCTTAGTGGTTGGTCAGACCTGGGTCCACCTGCTACCACAATAATTAACAATCCTCAGGCAGGAATGCAATGCAGATATTTGAAAATGGGAATTAATTGCTTGAATTGTATTGTATGTTCATTTGTATTGCGCACCAATGACCCGAAGGCTTACGGGTGGCAACAGATACACACACAAAAACAATACGAATCCTAAGGAAACAATGCATTCAGGTCATTTCTGAGAAAACAATAGTCAATAGAGCCAGTGTTTTAAGTTTCTTCTTGAATGATTCAATGGAATTTATATCTCTGAGATCAGCAGGGAAAGCATTCCAAGCACTAGGGGCATCATTGACAAAAGAACCCATAAGAGCTTTATTAGAATTGCATAGAAGAGTCTCTAGTAGATTTAAGTCATTAGATCTTAGAGCTCTCGCATTACATTTCCTCGCCAGCTGATCCCTTAAGTAGGAAGGCATGAGTTCCAATCAGCATTTATGCGTGATCATAAAAAGCCGAAACTGGATTCTAGCCCTTATTGGCAGCCAGTGCAGGCCTCGCCTAGCCTCTGAAATATGGTCACTCCATTTCAGCCCAGTGACCAACCTTACGGCACTGTTTTGTATCACCTGAAGGCGGTTAAGCTCTGCGTGAGTGCTGCCAATTAGCAAACTGCAACAGTAATCGATTTTAGAACTGATAATAGCATGAGCTGTCTCAGTGTTCTTTTGCGAGGTGCACAGCCAAATTGAAGAAAGCTGTTATAACAGGTGGAAGTAGAGACTAAGCTACTGATTTGTGACATCATATTCAGGTTCTGGTACAGAATAATGCCCAGAGTTTTGACTTTACTCGGAACTTCAGCATTACAACCTGCAATGGAGAAGGCATTATAAAGTGGCCCTAGCTTTCACATTTTTTTGGTGAGCCACCAACCATTAGTTCAGTTTTATTTTTATTTAGTGACAGCCTGTTATTGCACTCATCCTCCTCATGTATTCCTGTGAGCGGGATGACACATTGTGTGTCATCAGCATAGTTTGTGAAAGTAATATCATTACTTTCCAGAGTGTCAAAGAACTGGATCATAAAGATATTGTATAATGAGGGAGAGATGTATGCTCCCTGGGGTACCACATATAATAAGGTAAAGAGTATAGCTTCTGCGTCTCCGTCCACTACCATGCATTGCCTGTTACTCAAAAATTAGGAAATCCAGAGTACTACATCAATGGAGAAATTAGCCACATCCCTAAACCTGGTGGACAGTATAGAATGATCCACCAGGTCGAATCCTGCGGAGAGATCCAGGATCATAAACAAGGACGCTTGGCCCCTGTCCATGGTCTCCAATAGCTTTGATTTAAGTTCAAGCAAAGCAGTTTCCATACCATGGTGCGTTCTGAAACCAGATTGATAATTGTTCAGAATCTGATGTTGATTTATATATTCCATGATCTGAGTATAGGCAACCCTGTCTAAAATCTTTATCAAGAAGGGGGTGTTGGAAATAGGTCTGTAGTTGGTAGTCATCAGCGGACACAGAACAGTTTTTTTTTTCCACAGAGGTAAACATCATTCCTTTTTTATACTATTTGGAACAAGATACGAGTGGAGCCGGACAGGTTTTAATAATCATTGATGAGCCAGGATCACCACTACATCTAGAGTTCTTAAGCTTCGTGATAACCTTAAGCAATTGTGATTCAGAAATCGGAGAACAATTAAACTCCCCCTGCAGACCTGTATTGAGGTGTGTGAGCTCTGCTGAGTCAACTAATGATTGATTAAGCAGCAACTGCTGCTCCTCAATTGCCCTTTTAATGTTAGCTGATTTCCCTACCATTGCTTCCTGTATTTTATTGTGCCAATCGTCATCTTTGCAGATGACTTCCTTGTCTGGCCCCTTGAGAGTTTATTGGTCTCTAAGGATCTTAAACAGTTCCTTACTCTCTGGGCAGCCTTAGAGATTCTCTCATTAAACAGTTCCCTTTTGCTATTAGAACATCATCCTTGTAATACTTAGCTGCTGTTTTATATCATATCAGGTTTTGAGTGTCCTGTGTGTTCCTCCATTTGTAAAACAGTTTAATTTTAGCTGATTTTATCTTTTGGAGCTCCATGTTGAACCATTTGTTTCTGTTATGCAAGTCAGAAATCGATTTTTTCTTGGCAGGGGTTAGAAAGGCCAAGGTCTCCTGGCAAGTACATAGGAGTATATTAGTTGTATCTTACAAATCATCTGTTATTGAAGTGTTCATACATGCGGACTCAAGCAGAGGCTTCAGAGCCTCCAAAGTATTTTTTTTCCAATTTCTAATCACACTAGGTGCACTCCTGCTGACCATTTTGCTATTCACAGACAGATTGTGGATCTGGAAGTGAATGCAATAATGGTCGGACCATGGACAGGGGAAGACATCCTGTACAGTACTGTCTATTTCATAGGAAGCCACCCAATCAAGGGTGTGTCCTTTGTCATGAGTGGGCCTCCTGATTTGTTGATGAAATTCCAACATAGACAAAGCATCCTCTAAAGCCACTGCTATAGGGTCTTCACCTCCTAACCAAAAGTTAAAATCACCCGTTAAAATAAATGTCGAATAGGTTTTAGGGAGAGGAAGCAGAAGATTTCTCAGCTAAGTAGGAAAGCCCTTCCCCACTCCTGGAGCGCTATATAAGACAAGGACATTAATGGTGGTCTCAGCATTAATGCCAATGTTCACTAGTATTAGTACCTTATCCAGAACTGCAGTAGTTGTAACTTCCCAGATGTTCAGCTCCTGTTTAAAGATTAATGCAACACCACCTCCTCTTCCTTCTGGTCTATTCTGACTCAAAATACTGTTGCCTTCAGGAATTGGCAGGCCCAACATTGGACCAGCCGCACTGTAACCCCAGGTTTCAGTTATGGCACAAACATCAGTGTTGTTCTCCTCAATGTAAGTGACCATCTTCGGGGCATGTTTAACAAGAGATCTAGTATTGAGTAACACACATTTTAGATTTCCTCTCATCATTTGTGCTGGCCCTAATGTCACATTTCTGCGTGTGCCCAATGTGGATAGGGCTTTATGTACAACTTCAGGTACAATGTCCACTCCCTGTGTAATACCTATACTGGCCATACTACCCTATACAGGGGTGTTGTGCACCTCCTTATCCTCCCCCCTAATTCAGGCATAGCTCCCTCCAACTGTTGGGGTTTGTACATGTTAGCATATGAGCAGGGGTGTGTCATAGTGGAAGGAGGCAGAATCACCTTGCCACCCTATAGATTAGCAACTGAACTCTGTGAGCTAAGATCAAAGGATCACCAGCTTCAAGGGATTATGCTGGTGTTGATTTGATTGTAGGGAGCCGCGTGTGTCCTGTTCTGTTTTCTAATGCTGTACGTTGGGCTTTACTTTCCTATATATGTTCATGCTGATAACCTTACTTGACAGCAGCTTTTGGGTTACAGTGGCAGCGGCCCACAAACAAACTGTTCCAGTGAATCAGTCTCCCTGCAGGACTTATTCTTTAGAAAATTATTTTCCATTCTAGTACATATTCGTCTTGAAAAAATATGTTAACGTTCTTAGCCAAGATTTGTTTTGGGATGCTTAGGACATGTGAACATGTGGTATTCTGTTTGGGCACTGAGATTCTCTGGCTCATTCTTTAGTGTAGTGGATTTAAAACAGACACATCTTCTGTCCCCCAATGAGTGTAGAAAGAGAGTAAATAAAACATAAAAATTAATACAAATGTTATCTACCAGTGACAAAGTGATGTAACTAAATAGGGAAATAGAAAAACATAAACATAAAACAGCCTTACTGTATAGGCTTTCAGGGACATACCCAGCAGCTAATGCAATCGTATCTTCACCTTTAATTCCATCTCAGGGGCAAATCTTTTAATCCGATCCACTGATTCCCCTTCATACGCCATTCTCTGAAGCCCCAGATGATTGTTTAGCCACTCCAGGGCCTTCAGAGATTATCCTGCTTCCTCCATGTCTGTCCTGGTGGACATCTTACCCACCGTCCCTGGTCTGTGAGAAGTGCATCTAGAACCCAATACTGCCCCTGCTGCTGCTTCTGGACTGGAAGTGTATAAACCCCTCCCTAAGATTGACTCTTCATTGGGGACTGCTTTGTCCAGTGAGTTCCCTTTAATGACACTAATAACTGCTCAGAGCTCATCAACATAAGTATGCTTGTTCTGGAGTTTAAGTGAAGCATGTAAAGCTTCCCTTGAACTCCATCTCCTCTCCCTTTAGGAAAACCCTGTCATAGCACATCAAATCATCCCTTCCTCTGGATTTCCCTCTACTCTCTTAATGTGCATGTATTCAACACGTCTGCAGAACATGCTTCTATTCTCTGCATCCTTAAAAAAAAAAACATGAATTATTCTATTCCCTCAAACGTCTCTCCTATTTCACTTCTTCCCTTTCTTTCTAAATTACTGGAACACATCGTTTAGTCTCAGGTTTCTAGTTTCTTTTCTGTGCACTCACTTCTTCCTTCCTATCAATCTGGGTTCCGGATCTTTCAATCTACTGAGCATGCTCTTCTTGCTGCGTCTGACACTCTTCGCTCTGCTTGTTACTCGAAACGTTCCACTCTCCTCATCCTCTTGAGCTATCAGCTGTGTTTAATATGTTTGATCACTCTATCCTTCTCTATTCTCTTAGCCATCTTGGCTTCAGCTCCTCTCTTCTTGACTGATTTTATCCATATCTCTCTACCACGCCTATTTGGTTTCCTGGGGTGGGCTTTCCTCCCCTACTCTGCCTCTTCCTCATGGTGTTCCCCAATGATCTGTCCTGGGCCCATACACTTTCCTTTATCCACTATACCTCTTGTTTCCATGTTCTCTTCATTTGGGCTTTCCTATCATCTTTATGCAGATGACACACAACTTCTTCTCTCCTTTTCTTCATTCTCTGACTCTATTCACTCCACTCTTTCTAACTGTATGCTCTCCATCCCATCTTGGATGTCTTCTCACTTTCTTCAGATGAACTCGTTTAAAATCGAACTTCTTTTCTTTCTTCTTTTACTACCCCACCTCTTTCCACTTTATCTATCTCTTTCCCTCCATCTTCTCTTCCTATTTCTGCCTCAGCCAGCAATCGGTGTGTTTAATTTGACACTATCTTTCTTTCATCACTCATATCAATTACATTTCTATTTAACATCCGTAAGGCCGGTCATTCCCTTACTTTTGAGACTATTAAGCTACTTGTCTCTTCTCATCTGTTGCGCACCCTACTTCTTGCCTCTCTTTGTATAATTTATCATGCTTCCATCCATGTACTGTCCACCCTCTCAATCCCTTTGTCTTCTATCCCTTCCAAGTCCTCCCTGTGCCTCCTCGCTTCTCTGCTCTGCACTTTCTCTTTGTTAGCCTCTAAACACTGCAACGCTCTCCCTCTTTCACTTTGTTATATTTCGTCTCTTCAAAACCCAGCTCAAGGCCCACCTTCTTTCTTCTTCTTAATTTGTACCATGCATTGCATATTATTGTATTGTAACTGTTCTTTGTAAAGCGCTCAGGTGTTAGGCGCTATGTAAGTACAAATAAAATGCAAATATGTTGATAGATGCTATCTGTATTAATTGTACTTCATTTATGTTTGTATTCTGCACTGTCCACACTAAAATGTGTCCACTACATTGTCTCCAACCCCCGCTACTGAATCATTATTGGATGAATCATTACAGCTGTAAGCAATCTGCATAGGGGTTGCTTCTCTTATGGCAATAAACTTGTTTATTGAAATACAATAAATAACAATACTCTCAAATTCCAAAGGTATGAACAAATATATCTGTATTATAAGATCTAATGTGGCGGCTGGTCTAAAGCTTACAATAAAGATGCTATGTTTTCCTTTAGATGATTTCAGGTGTTTGTTTTATGATAGAATGATACATATATGTAGTGTCTTGTATCCCTTCCCTTCCCTGTGTGTGTGGCAGCATGTAGCTGTGATGTCAGAGTGCGTGCTGGAATGTATACATTTTATAGAATGTTCCTTCCAAGAGGTTCCAGGAGATAAAGTTGGAATGTCACCAGTGGGTCTTCTTCTTCTTCTTCCCCTTTACTTCTAATGTATGCAACTGAGGCCTAAATAAGGAAACCTACGTTTAGTTACCTGAGCAACAGACTTTTATTACTACAATATATCACACCACAAGCATGCATCTACAATAATATATCACACCACAAGCATGCATATACAATACCCTATGAAAGAGCAAACCCATGGTATGGACAAGAGTCAACACAAATGTTCACCCCTTGTGCTTTGACAGGGACGTGTCATATACAGACCTCTGTGGAAAAACCAGCAAGGCTCTTCACTAATGGCTAATCTGCTGTGCCTACACCTTTAACACAATCACCCATGTTTCTTTTGCATGGCAATTTATGGGCTCACAAAAGTGGAGTTTTGAATAGATGGGATCACTAACACATTTTCTGAAACAAGTTCATTTGCATTCGTTTTATTTCCTACTTGGTTGATGAACCTGTGTGAAAATTAAATTCCTTTCCTCTGCTTCAGGCCTTATGTTTGCCAAAACCGAGATTGCTTAGAAATGGACTTGATGCTTCAAGACAGTGTTATTTAACAAACATTATATAGATGGGAAACAGCTTTTCAATTCAATACTGTTTCAATCTGTTTAAAGTAGCATAAATGTTTGTATAGAAAGAATAAACCTGATACGGATTGTAGAGTTTCCTATGAGAATGTCGTTATGATAAATCTTAAGGGCATGAACATCTCTTTTTGGTACATCACTGAAGTACTGTATAATCCTCAAAGAGAGGCAGACATAATATATAGACCCAGCCTCATCTCATTGATGTGGCCCAACAAGTCCGAAACACAAGTCTGGGGTTGCAGCTGCCTCTTGTCCAGAGGAGAGGTGCCAAGCATTTCAGAGCTGGACCATCCTTTTGTTTAGGACCAGACTGAAATGCAAGTTAATATTTATTTCCTGGTAAGGCCTGATGTTGATAAACTTGGTCAGAAGAGAGTTGCCTAGCATTTCGGTGCAGGGAGATTCCACAGAAGAGGTATTTAAGAAAGTGTTTGCCATCAATAGAGGGCATCTCCCAAGTGTGTTTTTTTGTATTGCACTGCAAATGCCTACTGCTCAGGATCTAGTCAGGGTAAAGTTATGACAGCCCATTGGAATAATATACCTGCTGCAAAGCTCGATATATGTAACCTGCAGGCACTGGACGTCCCTCCAGCAAGGTAGCTTTGTGGGTTAATGACTTTCCTGTAGACATGGTGCACACATCAGCAGGAAGGACGGTCCAGTCCCAGGTACATAATTTGAAATACCCATTCATATGCTAGATACAATTTATGGGTACGTCAACAATCAAATGCTATTTATATAATTCCGCTAGCCAATGTTCTCTCTGTAGAGATGTGTGTGTAACCAGGGGAGGTAAAGGAAGTTAATATAAAATTGGGGTAGCTCTGGTAATTGGTGTATGTGCTTGTTTAGCATTTACACTGCACAGAGGTCATGTATAGCACTTAGGAGAAAGAGGAGCATGAAGATGACACCACAATGTTATAATGTCATGGTAGCTGTTTGCGTAGTGCTTTCACTGTCCCCAGAAACATTGAAAGCTCAGAGATGGATAATAAGGGAGAATGGGTGACGTAGGGAAAAATACATCATGTTCTTATTTCATTTGTTGTAAAGCACTTTCACTCTCCTAAGCTGCTTCAAAACAATGAAGGTGAATACATATGGAAGGTCTGGGCTGTGAAGTAGTAAAGAGTGAAGGCAAACGAGGATGGGCATGAAGGATACATCATGGTTGTATGGCCATGAAGGCAATGGCCATGACAGTCTTCTAAACAGCAGGGCCACTCACAAATCCAAATCACACACAATGTTCTGCCTTACTTTATTTGCTTCCTCTAAATATCTAAGGTATTCTCGATTGATTTGGATCTACCAACAGGCAGAGCCACTCCACTCTATAGCTCAGGGAAACATAGAAGCTTGTAGGAAAAGGGGATAACCGCATTGATCTGTTCTCTGTCTAAGTTGATTATATTTCTTCCTGCAGTCCATGCTAGTGTCCCAGTGGGACAGAGCTATTATTATTATTTATTGTTAAGCTCCTGAAGGCCCAATGGTTGTGAATATTTGAGAAAGTGGGGCTGGAACCCTGGCTTAAGTGGCGCTGGATATGGCAGTTGCCAGGAGGTAAAATAATACCCAAGAACACTCTCCAATGACTGTTGGACTCAGGTAGATGTTCAAGTTGGTCGGTTTTAATGGTGTTGGTTAGGGCACAATTGCTGCCCTGGTTTGGCAAACGTGTGTATATATGAATGTCAAAAGAATGGAACTTGCATGCCAAGAAATTGCCTCAACCTGGGGTCTTTGTCAAGGCGTGGATGTGCAGGCTTGTTAGGCCCTGTTAGCGGTAGCTGAATATCTTCTTAAGCCCAGTGGGGCTGGGTGAATTGATGTGTTCCGTTATCTTTTCACCCAGCCTCGCCGGGATAAGAAGCAATTCATCTACAGCTAACAGGATCTACCAGGACCCTAGGTCGAGGCAATTTCTTGACATGCAAATGGCATTCTTTTGAAATTCATATGTACATCTTTCTCCAGCAAACCTTTCAGCTATAACAGCATGCTTCCCAAAATGTCAATTACAAAATAAGAAAAGTGAGACAGACAAGCAAATAGATTCACTTTGGACTCACAGAATCACAAATGGTTTCGGGGGGGGCGCTGTTGTGCGCCGAGCAAGATGGCCGCTTGATGCGTGAGCTCCGAGGCGAGCGGACTTCATAATCCTGCTTTTTGGCACTTTCCTTGTTTGCCACCGTGCACGGAGTGCACGATTCTTTCGCTGCGGCCCCGCTGATCCTGCGGTGCCAATCCTGCATCGATTCGGAGCCGGGAGGGATATTCCCCGACTTTGTGGCGCCCATCCCCCCGCCTACGGAGCTCCTGCGCGCCTGAAACTAGGCCCGGGTGGTGGGTGTCGTTCCCGCCCGAGGCCCTGCGGCGCTGCTTTCCACGCCTGCCGGGCGTCCGCGGGGGCCGGCGCGCCACGATCCTGTCGGCGATCCTTTTGGCGGCGGGGCCGGTGGAGCCCCTGTGATGTGATCTGCCGGCTGCGCGGCGGCTCCGATTTGGACGGAGAGGCCTGGGGCGGGCTGCCCCCTGGTCCCTGGAGGGACGTCGAGCCTGCGGCGCTCTCCCCCTCGGCTGCATACCATTTCACATTGCCCTTCCTGGTGGACCTCCTTGGCCTGCGGTGGGGTTGCTGGAGCATCCCCCCCCCCCCCCGGTGTCCGGATCCCGCGCTGTCCGCCTTGGTGCTCCTGCGGACCTCGGGCCCTGCTGGGCCGCCCCTCTCCTGTGTGGGCATTCCTGTGGTCGGCAGCCGGCGGACCTGCCTGGAGCCGTGCTGATCTCTCCCCCCCTGCCGCGGTCGGCTTGGGGGACCGGGCTCTCATTTCCCCTGGTGCTGGACGGGCTGGGGTGCGCCCGGCCCGGCTTGGTGATCTCTCTCCCCCTCGGCGGCATATTATTCCTTGGCCTGCGGTGGGGTTGCCGGAGCACCCCCCCCCCCCCCCCGGTGTCCGGACACTTGCCGCGCCGACCGCCCTGGTGCTCCTGCGGACCTTGACTACTCGGCTGGGTGATCTTCTACTCGTCCTCCGCCGCCTGTGAGCCCTGTGCCCGGGGGGGCTCTGCCGTTCTGCCGGACCTGCTGCCGCCCTGCCCCGGCTCTTGAAATCGCCCCTCCGTGGCCCGCGGCCGGCGATGTACGGCTCTACCTGGTGAGTCCTGCCCCCCCCTGGCTCTCCTGCATTGACCCGCAGCTTTTGCTCTCCCCCCCCCCTTGGGGGGCTGCTCGATTTTCACCAGCCCTATACTGTGACCGCCCTGGCCTGAATCCCTTGCTCTGCTTGGCCCTACAGTGCACTGGGGGCTGGCCTCCCCCCATCTCGGTTCTCTGGAGGCTGTTGCCACTCCATCCGGAGCGACATTCCGCAGAAGGGATCCGTTAATACCGCGGGTCCCTACCTTTTCAGCTCCGAGCATCTCCCACACCTTCCGGATCGGGCGGGTGCCCGCGGCCTACACCTCTCCGGCATAGCCTCGTGGCCACGATACCCCCGGCTTCCCTCACTTGTCACGCTCCCTGCTTTGATTGTTGTCTTTCACGACCTGGGTTCCCCCCTGCTGCCTTCTCCGGGCTACTGACGACTCCCCTTCACCCCACTCGTCCAGCGTCACTGGCAAAATGACCAGGGGGGGCGCGAGGAAGCAGAGCTCCATTAACATGTTTGCGAGGGCAGCTGCGAGATCCCCGGAGGACCCCACTGAACAGGCCCCGGTGGAGTCGTCACCAGCGGCGGCGCCTGAGGCCCAGGGCATGATGGACTTTATCAGGGAGGGTTTTTCTGCCCTACATTCGAAACTGGACGATATGAACGGCACAATATCCTCAATCAAAGCCCACATCGAGAGGACCGATGGCCGCGTGTTGGAGATCGAGACGCGGGTTGGCTCCGCCGAGGATGCATTGGGGGCGCTACGCTCCGAGGTTGTTGCCCTCTCGAACCGTGTCCTCGTGGTGGAGAAGAAGAACGAGGACTTGGAGTCCCGCTCACGACGCAATAACCTTCGCATCATCGGGGTCCCTGAGAACGAGGTGCACGAGCCAATGGAGGACTTCGTTGAACACACATTAATGTCTCTCCTGGATTCGCCCAGGCTCTCCCCTCACTTCGCTATTGAGCGGGCACACCGTGCCCTTACTGCAAAGCCCAGGCCCGGGGCCCCGCCTCGCCCCATCATCGCCCGGGTCCTGAACTACCGGGATCGCGATACCCTACTCAGAGCTGCAAGGGAAAAGGGCGAGCTCTCATTGGGGGGCGCGAGGATTCATCTTTATCCCGATTTCTCGGCTGCCGTCCAGCGTGAGCGCAAGACCTTCCAGGATGTGAAGCGGAGATTGCGAGATCACTCCATTAAATACGCCATGCTCTACCCTGCCAAACTGCGCATAGAACATGCTAATCAGGTGTTCTTCTTCACGATCCCGGAGGAAGCCTCCAAGTTCATTGACGAACACTTCCCGGGCTAACTTTCTCCCTTCACTTGCACACGACTCAGCAGCTTCCACCTCGAGCCCTTCGGGGGGCGGCCGTGCCCGGCCCTTCTCCGTCATTGGCACCGCATTGATCCTCTTTCTCGGATTCAGCTTGTTCAAACTCTCCTTTCATCTCAACGATGTGCCACACTGCGGAGTGCAAGATACTTTCTCTCAGCTATACTCACGATCCCGGAGGAGGCTTCCAAGTTTTCGGCTGAACACTTCCCAGGTTGACTTTCCCCTTCTATCTACAGACTTGCGGCTTCCCCCGCTGGGCCGTTTGGGGGGCGACCGGGGCCGGCCTTCCCCCTGTTCTGTTGCCGCATCGATCCTCTTTCCCGGATTCGACTTGTTCAAGATTCTCCTCTTATCTCAACTATGTGCTATACTGCTAAATGCAAAAAGCCTTTCCTCAGTTGTATAAGTTATTGCAGTTGCACCTCGAGCTAGACTGGTTCCGCTGCAGCCCGGAGCGCTGCGGTCAGCAAGGCCTACAGGCCCCCAGGCGATGATGCCACTAGTTTGGGTTTGGCTGAAGGGGTTTGGGATTATCATTCCTCTGTTTGGGAGGGGGATGTGGGTGGGGGTGGGACATGTTAGGGGTGTTATTGTTAGAAAATTGGCACTGGCAGCGAAGGCGGACCGTGACGCACCACACACCCACTGGTTCTGGTCACCTTTTTCGACTATACCACTACCACATCTATGGCTGATGGGGACTTAACCTTTATGAGTTGGAATGTACGGGGGTTGGGGAATTATAGAAAGATGAGACAACTCCAGCTGCAGGCCGAGCGCCATGGGTCCAAGATCCTCTTTTTGCAGGAGACACACGCCAGATCGGCCCAATGCGCCCGATTTGCCAGGACCTGGGGCTCTCACAGATTCTTCACAGACTACTCGACTCAAAGTCGTGGGGTCATGACTCTCATCCATAAGAGCCTCCGGTTCACTCTCTTCTCCTCCCACGTTGACCCCCTGGGTAGGTACGTTCTGTTACACGCTGCGATCCAAGGGAGGGAGGTGGTCTTGTTGAATATTTATGGCCCCAATCTCGATGACCCGGAGTTCTACAGACAGGTCACGTCTCTCCTAGATGGCTTCCCCCTTGTACCAATTCTCTGGGGGGGGGACTTCAATACTATCTTCGATGTAGCCCTTGATAGATCTGGGTCCAAGCCCCGTCATCTTTCCAGGGCAGCTTATGCTGCACTATCATCCCTGCCCCGGTTAGCCATGGTGGATGCATGGAGATTCTTCTACCCCGATTCCCGCATCTACTCATTCTATTCCTCAGTCCACGATTCATACTCCCGCATTGACCGCTGGGTGATCTCCAATATCTTGGTCAAGGACGTGAAACAACTAATGATTTTACCCAGAACCTTGTCCGACCACTCTCCAGTGACCATCACCGTGAGCTGGGCCCCCGATCCTGGCCGGTCCCGTTGCTGGAGATTGAAACCCCTAGCCCTGCTCGATCCAGAGTTCCACTCCGAGCTCGAGGACTCAATCGTGGAGTTCTTTGAGCTGAACACGGGCTCGGTATCATCGCTTGCCACACTGTGGGAATCTTTTAAGGCCTACGTCAGGGGGATTGCACTCTCCAAAGAGAACGGGGTTCTCAAATCAATTCGAAGAGATATAGCCTTGAGTGAAGCTAGGTTGTCGTCACTGGAGGCTGCGTGTCCGCTCGATTCTACCACGGGTGGCCTGGCTGCCATCGGGGAGGAGCTGGACACATTTCGTTCCCTAGCCGACCGTGAACAGAAGTTTCTGGATAATCCAGGCATCGCACGGAAATACGGTGAGGGCGAACGCCCTGGTCGCTTCCTCGCAAGGTTGATCCGGTACGAGACAGGTTCCCCACACATTCCCGGGATTGAGAGACCGGATGGTTCCTTGGCTGCCTCCTCCCGGGACGTCAACACGGAATTTTATAACTTTTACGGGTCCCTATACTCCAACTCAGACGAGGTGTCAGTGGAGGAGATTGACTCTTTTCTCGATTCCCTTCCATTGGCAACATTATCCCCTGAGGCCGCGGACTCTCTCGACTCTCCGTTTACGCAGGAGGAGCTCTCCGACGCTATCGATGCCTTATCCTCCGGGAAGGCTCCCGGGTCGGACGGTATCCCAGTCGAATTTTATAAGTCCTATAAGGCACTTCTCCTTCCCCACTTGTTGGCAGTATGGGAGGAGTCGGTGGAGACAGGCAGGTTCCCCCCCTCACTGCGTGAGGCCACGATCACTGTATTGTTAAAGGCTGGTAAACCCCCTTCACGTTGCGGTTCGTACCGCCCACTCTCCCTCATAAATTGCGACGCCAAAATATACGCAAAAGCCCTGGCCCTAAGGTTGGCTCCCATCCTTCCATCCATCATTCACCCCGATCAAGCGGGCTTTGTCCCGGGGCGGTCTACTTCCTTGAATCTAAGGCGCATATTCAACATAATTGACAGAATTAGTCCGGAGACTTCGGCTGTGGCGGCCACGTTGGACATGCAAAAGGCCTTCGATTCGGTGTCGTGGCAATTCCTTTGGCGGGTTCTCGAAAACTGTAAATTTGGTCCCTCCTTTCTCTCTTGGGTCAGGCTACTTTATTCGTCTCCTGTGGCTAGGGTCCGCACGGGCGACCACTGTTCTCCTCTCTTTGGGATCGCCAGGGGAACAAGGCAGGGGTGTCCATTCTCCCCCTTGGTTTTTGCGGTCGCCATGGAGCCGTTTGCGGACATGCTTCGTCACCGCCATGCTCACAGAGGCCTTCGCTCTGCCGGGAAGGCAGACATAGTTTCCCTATACGCAGATGACGCGCTGCTGTTCATCCGCTCCCCATCTCTTAACTTATCTCCGGTCCTTGAAGACATCATCTACTTTGGTCGGGTCTCGGGCCTCAAGGTGAACTGCTCGAAATCCACCCTCTTTCCACTCACGGAGTGCACTCTTCCCCCTCCGGACACTCTGGGATTCACTTGGGCTCAATCGGCATTCACCTACCTGGGAGTAGAGGTGACGCGTCAACAGATGCTGACCCTCGAAAAGAACTTTCGGAAGTACCTTTCACATTTGACCGTTAAGGTTGCAGCCTGGGACAAGCTCCCGATCTCTCTTGCGGGCAGAATGGGTCTACTGAAAATGGTGGTGCTGCCTCAGTTGCTCTACAGGTTTGCCAACGTACCCTTGTGGCCAGGCGCAGACTTTTTCCGAGACTTGACTCGCACAATTACCTCCTTCCTCTGGCACTCGGGGGCGGTTCGACTTAAATACGAGACCTTGTCCACCTCTATGGCTAGGGGGGGCTTCGGGGCTCCGGATTTTCTCAGGTATTGGTTGGTATCTCAAATTCAATATGTATCTTATTGGTTCGACACAACTGACCCCCCCCCTCATCTCCGGCTGGAGAGGTTGGCGGTCTGTGACCGCGAAATCCGCTCCTTACTTATCCAACCCGCTCCTCAGGTACTGGACTCACAGAGTCCGGTCGCCTGCACATCCCTGGCTTTGGCCAAAACATGGAAACTGCTCGGAGTAACCCAGGCTTTCCACGGCAACCTCCCTCTCTGGAACTTCCTCCCGGGGGTTCCTCAGGTTGCACCATCTGCCGTTCGACGCTGGGCCGAGGCAGGCTACGAGCTGTTGCGGGATGTGTTTGACCAGGGCACATTCATCGAGTGGGCTGATCTCCCCTTACCCTTGAGAAGTGACCGGAGCGTCTGGCTTCAATACGCGTCTCTCCGAAGGACCCTTAAACGCAGCTACCTAACATTCCCTGCGTTACCACCGGACGACCCGGCCATTGAGGAGCTCACTTCCCCTTCACCCATGAAAGGCAAAATCTCCAGGTTGTACTCCATGCTACAGTCCAGATCCTTCCCAGGTTTTGCTAAACTTAGGGGGTCCTGGGAGGAAGACTTGGGGGTAGAGATATCGGACGATCGCTGGGCACACTTATGCGACCGTACCCACCGGGTGTCCTTTAACTCCCGATTTAAACTTATTCAGTTCAAAGTGTTGCACAGGTTCCACTACACCCCGACCAGACTGCATCGCATGTCCAGCGAGCGTTCATCTTGCTGCCCCCGCTGCGGGCACGTGGACGCGGACTACATCCACATGATCTGGTCCTGCCCCCGCCTCTCACAGTTTTGGAGTATGGTTTGTTCAACGGTTTCCGCTGTACTCGATCACCCCATCGATCCTTCCCCTGCATTGTGCCTTTTTCACGATCTCCCGGGCCTCCCCCGAAATTCCAGGAAGCTGGCCGGCCTCTGCATGCTCTTAGCGGTTCGGTCCATCTTGCTCTGCTGGCTTCGCCCCTCTCCCCCCACGCATGCCCAATGGCTGAGGGCGGTCACTTGGGCCTCTGACATCGAGGAAACTTGGGCACACACGCAACCCACTCACTCCAGACCTAGGGACATTTGGCTCAGGTTCCGCTCCTACATGTCCGACCTCGTCACCTCTCCGGTGGCTTCCCCGCCTGCTCCCTCTCATTAGTCTGGCATATCCCCGATGGACCCCCCACCACCCCCCCCCTCCTCTCTCACTGGTCTGGGAGCTCCTCCCGTGTCGCTTGGTTTAACTACTTCCCCTCATATGTGGATTGAATCTCTGTGCCTGTATCATTTTGTATGAAATCCCTATGTGACCATATCATGAACTGTAACGTTAATCTATATTTGCTGGGCGCTGTTCGCCTATTGTTATGCTGCCATGCTGCCTAATAATAAAAAGAAGTTTTAAAAAAAAACAAATGGTTTCGGAACATGCAGAAAGTAGAGTCTAAGCAAAAACAAAGAGGTGATGACTGGAAGGTTTAGAATGAATTGCACTTCTGGCATTGCTTTAGGCAACCCTCCAGACCATAATTCTTTGCCTGTCAAGCCTTACAGAAGGGGAAACACCATATGGAAATCAGGCTTGGTCCTACCCCCAAAATGGGCAGTCCAGTCCGAACTGCTATGTCAAATACCTTCTGCACAAGATCTCAAGCATCCCCAAACATGTTTCGGCCTTGTTGGGTTTCATCAGTGAGGAGTAGCTTGGGTTTCTAGGCCCAGCAGGCCTAGGTCCCACCTCTGGGCATACCCTTCCCACTCGGGGTGACTAAGCAAAAACAAAGAGGTGATGGCTGGAAGGTTTAGAAAGAATCTCTACCTCTGGCATTGCTCTGGGCAACCCTCCAGACCATCGTTCTTCTCCAGCCAAGCCATTACAGAAGGGGAAATACCATATGCAAATCAGGCTTGGTCCCACCCCCAAAATGGGCAGTCAAGTCTGAACTGCTAGGTCACATCCCTTCAGCACGAGATCTCAAGCATCCCCAAACATGCTTCGGACTTGTTGGGCCTCATAAGTGAGGAGTAGCTTGGGTCTCTAGGCCCAGCAGGCACGGAACCCACTTCTGGGAATAGATGTCCCATTTGGGGTGACAAAGCAAAAACAAAGGGGTGATGGCTGGAAGGTTTAGAATGAATCTCAACCTCTGGCATTGCCTGGGCAACCCTCCAGACCATCGTTCTTCACCTGCCAAGCCATTACAGAAGGGGAAAGACCATTTGCAAATCAGGTTGGTCCCACCCCCAAAAGGGGCAGTCCATCTCGAACTGCTAGGTCACATTCCTTCTGCACCAGATCTCAAGCATCCCCAAACATGTGTCGGCCTTGTTGGGCTTCATCAGTGAGGAGTATCTTGGGTCTCTAAGACCCACGACTGGGCATACCCATCCCACTCAGGGTGATGAAGCAAAAACAAAGTGATGATGGCTGGAAGGATTAGAATGAATCTCAACCTCTGGCATTGCTCTGGGCAACCATCCACACCATTGTTCTTCGCCTGCCAAGCCATTACAGAAGGGGAAAGACCATATTCAAATCAGGCTTGGTCTCACTCCCAAAAGGGGCAGTCCAACTCGAACTGCTAGGTCACATCCCTTCTGCACGAGATCTCAAGCATCCCCAAACGTTTTTCGGCCTTGTTGGGCCTCATCATTGAGGAGTATCTTGGGTCTCTAGGCCCAGAAGGCACGGGACCCATGTCTGGGGTTGCCCAACCCACTCGGGGTGACAAAGCAAAAACAAAGAGGTGATGGCTGGAAGGTTTAGAATGAATCCCAAACTCTGGCATTGCTCCGGGCAACCATCGTTCTTCGCCTGCCAAGCCATTGCAGAAGGGGAAAGACCATATGTAAATCAGGCTTGGTCCCACCCCCAACAGGGGCAGTCCAGATTGAACTGCTAGGTCACATCCCTTCTGCACGAGATCTCAAGCTTCCCCAGGACATGTTTTGGCCTTGTTGGGCCTCATCAATGAGGAGTAGCTTGGGTCTCTAGACCCAGCAGGCACAGGACCCAGGTCTGGGCATACACGTCCCACTCGCAGTGACAAAGCAAAAACAAAGAGGTGATGGCTGGAAGGTTTAGAATGAATCTCAACCTCTGGCATTGCTCTGCGCAACCCTGCAGACCATCGTTCTTCCCTTGCAAAGCCATTACAGAAGAGGAAAGACCATATGTAAATCGGGCTTGGTCCCACCCCCAAAAGGGGCAGTCCAGCCTGAACTGCTAGGTCACATCCCTTCTGCACGAGATCTCAAGCATCCCCAAACATGTTTCGGCCTTGTTGGGCATCATCAGGGAGGAGTATGCACAGACGTTTGTCCTGAATCTGCAGGGCCTAGAGACCTAAGCTACTCCTCAATGATGATGCCCAACAAGGCCGAAACATGTCTGGGGATGCTTGTGGTCTCATGCAGAAGGGATGTGACCTAGCATTTCAGGCTGGACTGCACCTTTTGGGGTGGGACCAAGCCTGATTTGCATATGTGTTTTTTACCCCTTCTGTAATAGCTTGGCAGGCTGAAAAACAATGGTCTGGAGGGTTACCCAGAGCTGTGCCTGTGGTTATGATTTATTCAGACCCTTCCAGCCATCACCTTTTTTTTTTGCTAAAGTCACCCCGAGTGGGACGGGTATTCCCAGACGTAGGTCTTGAGTCTGTGTTAGGCAGAATTGCAGGCAGTACCCACTGGGAACATCACATACAATTAGGAGTACAGGTGTAAGCAAAAACCAAGTGTAGAGGAGGTCCCAAGCGCGACTCACACTCCAGCCGTTCATTTTGAAGTACCAGGAACATTCACGCCTAAATATGTGACGTATGATGAGCAAATAAACCAGCTGAGAGCTGCAGTGGGGCTCTGTCCAGTACATATCATAAGAACAGCACCTGTTGAAGTACCAGCACCTAAGAAAACCTGGACAGTAAGGCACCCACTGAGAAAGCCATGTGGACAAATGAAACAAAATGAAGAATGTCAGAGCACAGTCCCTTAAGAAGCTAAAAAGATACTGAAAGAAGACGAATGCTGACGTCACAATAACCCGGACTGACTCACATACAGAAGATATGACGACCTGCGAATGATGACAAGAGATGAAACATCATGACTAAGGGACATCATGAACCTAAACGAGAAATAACAATGTCAAAATGTTAGAAGCTTATGCCATTAGCACACTGAAGATATTCAGTTAGTTTATACGTGTACATATGCATGGAACCGCAAGAAGCAAATAACTGTGAGGCTTGCTTATGCTTAGTAGTAAGATAGATTGCGGCAAAAGTGCCACCTATACATATCTACCTCAACAGGAGCACTTTATATAACTATACTTCCACTATGCACAAGAGCAGAATCAACCAAAGGTTACTAAAGGTCTCGGGAGAAGAGCCCCTCAGCAAGCAAATCGAAAGCTAAAGACAGAAAGAAACTCAGATGCATGCAAATCGTGCAAGGAGCCAAGGTCGTATCGGCTGAGATAGACCAATAGTGGATACAATTAATGAAGCAAAGAACAGAGTATCCTGTTCAGAAAGGTCAAGATAAGACACAAAAGGCAGATGGCTGGCATAATTAAATCGAATACACAAATTGCATGAAGAATAAGACGATTTCACGGTGTCTGAATCACGTGACCAGTTAAACGAGAAAGGGCTTTCACACCTACGTGTGTCCTCATGCCATGCACAGATATCTTAACTTTTCCAGACCAAGAAGCGGTCTCGAGGCCAGCCACAAAGAAATAATTGACACATGACCACTGAGGTGATGATTGATTGTAGCAATAATTGGAGGAAGACTGGGGGTGCAGATGAGCCCCCTGCACCTAGCCGGCTATTCTGCACGCTGCTTAACTAGTGGAAAAGTATGAGTGGAGTTGTTGCCAGCCCAATCATACTGGACCAAGTAATCTAGGGTCCTATAGCTAGTAGAATCAATGAGACGTCATACTTTTAGTGATGTCTACAGTAGCCATTTTGAAGGTAGGCTTTAGAAGCCCCACCTGACAGTGTTTGTCCAATCCCCTCACTCCGTTACCATATACAGATATAGTACCTATATTAAAATTACTTTACTAGAGCCAATAGAATTGCATGCAACATTTTAACCGTTACACGTCAGTGATGACACTTTTTTTGTATAAAATATGTGTTTTTTATGAAGTTCGTTGGAGCTGTTGAAGCGAAAAGGAAGATTGAGCGATTGCTGATATTCATGAACTTCCTGTTGTTTGTACTTGTCATTAAACAGGCTCTCTTTGCCAAACCATTGAGATTTCATTATTGATTTCATGCTAGAGTATTAATCTGCATCCCCATCCATCTCACGGGTGCTGCTAACTCATCTTAAAGTGCTATTGGGCAACTCCCAGCTTTATTGGCCAGTTGGGGTCCTAGTGCACACTTGGTAGCAGCGAGAGGATGGTTTATCGATTATCGATTAGATAAAACACCCATTGACCATCGACATAAAGTCACTCTAGGTCCTTGGCAATATCACTTGTCCTTTGCCATCTGGCTAAGTATACAGAGAAGCTCCCCGTAGATATTGGCTAGACTAAATTGTAAAACCTGCAGGTGAAGGTCTGAAGGAACCTGTGTTTTCACCCACAAACCCCTTCCCACGTCTACGAGCAGCCGATCGAGCGAAAAGCAGGCGATGCAGTGACAAAGGAGTGATCCCGAGGATCCAGAGAGGAAAACATGCGAACGGTGAGTGAAAAAGACTGAACGCTTCGGCAAAAAGTTACATGCCTTAGAACAAGTAAGGGAAGGTAACGGAGGGAGGTGGGACAAAAATAGCATTAGAGATATAGTAAAATGTATATATATATATATAAGGGGAAGGAAATAGTGACTTGTGGAAGACCGAGCAATAGATAAAGTTACCGGGAGGATACCCGAGCATAGAGGATACCGGGAGGTTACCCGAGCTAGAGAAAGGATACCAGGAGGATACCTGAGCAGAGAAATGATACGCCCAAATACCTACGCTTTAATATAGCGGTTAGAAGAAGCCTGTATTCAAAATCCTGAAATAGGGCACAGTAGAAAGCCAGAATCAATGAAAGAAGCGATCTGAAAGGGATGGGCTTACATTCCATGTCGGAATATTAATAGGGGCAGGAGATTTGTGTAGCCAGCTGGAGTCTGTCTAGTCTGTCACATCCGTCTTATGTTTTTTTTCTTTTTTCTATTTTTTCTGACATCATAGAATAAGAACATTTTTTGGAGGAATTAGCAAAAAGTTATGCGATTGTTTAGCTAAGCTATTGTATAATATGAATTGATGGTTGTTGTTTGAAAAAGAAAAAACAAATTGTGGAAAAACGGGATTGGAGCTTGCGACGATTGGTGCTCGCTCATATTGGGTGTTGGTTAAGAAGTGTAAAAACATAACAAAGTGTAATATAATAAGAAGGTAAACTGATTTAAGCATGGAAGACGTTACACTGTTAATACACTTGTGCAAACAGTTGCCTAAACATGCTTCTAAGCTGAAAAAGTACAGTGTAGAATGGGTTAAAGGAACCGCCCACAAAATGTTTATGCAATGGCCCCAAGTAGGATTACTATCCAAACGGTCCTGAAAAACATGACGACATATTTGCACGCCACATACACAGTCAAAATGTTGGACAAACGCCTAGCAAGTTTAGAACTTTGGAAGATGTACCAAGTGGATAAGGAGGAGGAGCCGCCTTTGGATTGGATGCTTAATGTATGCACAGAGGGGGGTGAGATATGAAGGATTATACCCGCTGAGCAGTGGCGACCACTTACATAGGGCGGAGCCAAGGGCCCTTACAGTGTGCTTCAGAGTGCAAACACTAAAACATTTTATTTTTTGTGATTTTATTTTGTGCTAGCAAAAACCAAAACTATAAATAATTAATGAATGCCGTCTGAGAGCCACAATCATTAACATAACAGAGCACAGTCTGACTCAGACCGCTCTGCAATGTTGACGACTGCTGACTGGGCCTGGCTGCAAGTTACAACACAGGGACGCGTCCACTTTTACGCATCTTTTGTATTGTTTAGATGCATGGAGCTCGTAGCTCCACGCACTTCACGTTGCACCTCAAAATGTAGGAGACTGGCGGGGCGCTAGAGGGGTGGCCCTGCCAGTATATAATCTGTGTGCAAACAGCGCACCACCATCCAGTAACAGGAATTTAGTGAATGTCATTGGCTGTTTGCCAGCCGATGACATTCATGAGTGTGGGTGGGGTTGGGTGATGAGTGCCGGCGTATTGGTGACGTAGGTGTTGCCACCTTCCAGAACTTCTCAGTCCGTTTACTTGAAGTTGTTCAGGCACCTGCCCAGCCAGGCCGTAGAAGTTGAGAACAGGACAGCAGAGAGGGCCCACTTAAGTTGCAGTATGTCGGTAAGTAGAAGGGGGTCGGAACTCGGAACCTTCAATCGTTCCCCAGGTCAGGAAAACAATCCTCTCCTCTGGAAACCTGCCCTTGGGGAATACAGCAGGGCTAGGGAGGAGGGCCTAGTCGGTGTCAATGTGAATGCCGTAGTAATAGTAGGCCCTGTACCAGGGCCTACTATGGCGTTGTCATCGACTGGCTCAGGGGAGAGCACAGACAGATTGGCACAGGTAGCATAATCCATCCCCAAGAAAAGCGACTCCATGCCCTGTGCAATCGGGAAGGAATGCACATTGGCGGCAGAGTGCAGACAATAAAACGTGTTTTTCTTTGTGATACAAATAAAATAGGTGATGGGTGAAGGGAGAAAAAAGGGCTTTATTCAGGCCATTGATTTGAGTGGACAAAAAGTTCTCAAATAATGTCCTGTGATTGCTGTGTGGAGGAGCTAGCCTGACAGGAAATGCAGAGTCTGTTCATATTATGTGAAATGGCAGCCTCCGGCCCTTGAATGACTGCATAGGGGGCAAGGGAGCAATTAGCTCATGCAGGTTAATCTAATTGGCGAGGATTGTTAGAGGAGGGTACTGCAGAGTGAATGACGCTTGCGGTGGTACACATTTCTGTACAATGACAGTGGAACGTGGGCAGCGCACACATTCACATATCACTGCACAGTGAGGGATATGGTGGGGAGGCGCGTGTGGGGTAATGCAGCCAGAAGTATTTCTGCATGGTGTTGCTAGAAAGGGTAGATTTGAACAGGAGTAGTGGGTAGATCGACCATATTGGTATTCGAAGTAAATGCACTGGTATTTTTTATTTTGTTTTGCTTTTGCCATGTATGCATAGTGGAAGAGTATTCTTTAATAGTAAGAGTAGACTTTGTAGACCTGCAGGATCACAGCACAACGAGTAAGGAGAGGCTGAGCACACACGTGAAGTTGCGCCGTGATTGTGAGGTACACGTAGGGACTGCACTGAGTAGGGACATTCAATGGACGAGTTTGTAGAAAGTACTTGGATACGTTTTCCTTTACAATCAGGCAGTTTGGTACACATAGGAATAATACTGTTCAGTCCGAATAGTGAGTGCCAGAAGCATTACGGCAAAGGGGGAGAGAATACACAGAGATATGTTCCTGCACGGCCATGGGGCAGCGAACAAGGCTCATACAGAAAAAAAGGTTAATGCATGGTGACACTGGATACTTTTATTTTGGGGGAAAGGGGACACAGGATCAAACAATGCTTATTGCAACTGCCCAGTTCTGTCATATTGCATGTGTTTAATGGCTTAGTAAAACAAGCATTGGCAATGCCAACAGTTTGAGCGTTTGTGTAGGCATGGGAAAGGTGCTTGCCAGGCACATCCATAGTGGTATTAACTGGCCATTAATGGTAGCATGTGCAAAATGGTGCGAGTACCTGGGTATCTATTAGCAGTGCCTGGCAAATTCCTTATACTTATACACAGCTGAAACTGTTGGCTTTGCAAATGCCTGGTTTTAACAGGACTTTGGCAAAGCACACGCACAGCGCTTACAAATCGAGCAGCTGAAGGCAGATCTAGTTGAGAAATTTGTATTACACCAGTAGCGGGTTTCCAACGGAAATTAAGCCATTAACTCTCATAAGATTGCTTTGAAAAAGCACTGCTGGCAGGCACTTTTTTGCGCAAAGTTTGATGGTAAGACTTGATTAAAGCGAGCTCAAAGAGTTCCCATGAGGAGGTGTTTTGGGCGGGCAGGGGCAGGACTTGGAACTGTGTGGGAATGGCCATAGGGATTAGCAGGCAATGGGTTGGCAAATAACCAAATGCCTACACGCTTTGTGACCCTCCTCATATGCCATTTCCACCTATCTGTACTCTAACCCACATTTTTCGGCTTAAGGGTGTAATACCCCACACTAAATAGGTGCTATCAGAGGAGAACAGTGTCAAACATTCACTGAACTAATGTCTCTGTAACTGTGCATGCTTCCGAGCTGTAACGCATGCACCATGGTTCACACAAAGAACCTCCATTTGTGGTGGGAAATTCATCTTTATGATTAGAAATAAGTGAGATGTGTCAGTGAAAAGGTTGTTGCACATACACACAGCACTGTTATATTCTTTAACCAGCCTCAGTCAGAATCTGCTAAAACTGCATCAGGTGTGAAGATTCTGATAAATTACATGTTAATAGTTTAGCTTAGTTTCTCCACTTTCAGAAAATGCCTAAAATCCCACCTTAGCAAGAGGATGAATGCATATGAATGTCAGTAACAGTATGACAAAATTATATTTTTCCATCATTTATAACTGGCTATCTACATAATTAATTTCTTTATGCATACACCATAGTACCAGCTATTCTTAATACAAGCTGTTGTAAAATACACCAACATATTTGCACACGTAAGAATAATGTACCACCATTAGTATGTAAAACCTAATGGTATTTATGTCATATTTCGGTGGTTTGGACAGTAAATTGCACATTTTAACAGCTATTTTTCAAAACATTTTTATTGGGGGAGAACCCCCCTGCACTCTTTTGGGATGGTGTGACTCGCTCGCTGCACTCCCTCGCTCACAAATTCACCCCAGGAAATTTACGCCCCACCAACTTTCAAACTCACCAACCGCCACTGCCTCTGAGGGAACTTAAAGGAGCCACGGGATATAGCAACCTAGCATATGAGTTACCTGCGCAAAGTATTGATGAAAACCCAGACAAAGACAGAGCTAGAGATAGCACCTTCAAAGGTGAGGCAAGAGAAAGAGAAAGGAGACCAGGCACAAGCAAGTACATCTCTAGATACAGAGAGAGAGGTCAAGAGATGGAAAGGAGATGAGGATAGAACTGATGAGTGTAAGTGATTTCAATCCGGCACTTCACCTAAGTCAACGCCTAGCGTGTAATGCACAACTGAAATCCTTATTTATTTTGTGTCTACAAGTTCTTTTAATCTGAACGATGTATCACTCATATCACGCCCCTCTATTGGAAACCCCCCCGGTCACACTGAACCAGAAATCAGGCTGTTTTGCAAAGTAAAATATTTATTTATGTAGTCACAATATAATCAGACTATGTTTAATAGGTATACAATAATCACCAATAGGGTGATGTAACACTAAGCAATCTCTTTAATCACAAGGAGTAATAGTGAGCAAAACAATTCCGCACTGAAATAATACTTTTGTGTGTGTTCAGAACAGCTAGAAGTATAGTTACTAGTTCCCCCTGCACACCCCTCAACCCCCCAACAGGCAATGTAAAGAGATAGGAGGAGAGATAACAGGTTTCAGGAATGCAGAATTCAAACAAAATGTCAATCCCGATTTCCCCCCAGCAAACACAAGAGAGAAACAGAACTGATTGGCAAACTGTCAAAATGGTTTTAAAGTTATAGTTAAATTCAAACTACTCCTAACAATATCAGGTCCTAAATACAAGAGAGGATGGGTTTAGATAGGGATTGGACTATGGACAGTACATATGCTAGTGACACAGTCCTATCTGTGGATACTCACTATATATGTTTTGAACGGAACCGTCAGGGATTCTGATCAGGGATTCTGGTTCTGGGACAGACTGCTGGGCACACCGGACTGGACTGGGTCTGCAATCAGCAAGGCACTCTAGTCACCGCACAACAGGACTGGACAGGAACAGCACAGCATGGCACAGGATTGAGTTTAATCTGCCCTTCTTGGTTCTGGTAATAATTCTTTTGGCAGGAATAGTAGTTACAGCCCAGCCCGGCTGTTTCTTTGGTTCCCCTTAGGTCTCTGGGATTGTTTCTGGTTCTGGAAATTCAAGGCCTAGTTAAAAATGTTTCAGCTAATGGAATGGGCCTTAATGCTTGCCAAGTTTCTGGAGTCTGGAGCAAGGAAAATGGATGGTTCTTTCGCAGGGTGCTCCGCCAGCAATCGGTTAGTGGGTGAATCTGTGTGTCTCTTTTCAGTCTGAGCTGTCTCTATTTATGCTTTTGATAAAGGGGTGTGTGCTGGTTCATCCTAAGCACGCCCTCTTAGGCAGGCGATTGGCTAGAGTCTCTTCTCTCCCTTGATTAGAGAAGAAAACAGGGTGTCACCATGATGGTGTGAGTTTATGAGTCAGAGAATCCTCCCCTTGTCCCTTTGAACATAAAATCTACTTTTGGTACAATACATATTTACATGGGTGCAATCTTTATAACAATAACATATATAAATCACATATTTTGTGCAACAGATACTCCTCCGAACCTCGTCGCTGTGGGATCTTGTGTCTGCTTTTGACAGAATTTAGCCCTTTTTGGACGGATAACACTGTTCAGTTTCTCCGAAGATTTGTACAAATATGTGGGTTGAGCATGGGCATAGGGGTATAACGTTTCATACTTCTGGCACAAATACATTTGGTGTAAAACCACCTTTTCTGCCATTTCCTTCCAGAACATGTCACACGGTTTTGCTGCCTCTTAAAATGTACAGTTAGAATTTAGATACACAAACCGCTCCTTCGCCACTGGAGTCTTCCCTTCCCCCCTGAAGCACTCCCTTGAGCACCCTCTTCTTAAGAAACCCTCAGCCGACCCCTCCTGCCTGGCTAACTATCACCCAATCTCCATAACTCCCTTCCTGGGCAAGCTCCTGGAGAAACATGCCATCTCCCAGCTCAATCTCCACACTGAATCTGTTGGTTGTCTTCATGACTATCAGTCTGGCTTCAGAGCTGCCAGAAGCACGGAAACTGCTCTCCTGAACATCCGTGAAGACCTGCTCTCCAACCTCGAATCTAACACCCCTTGCGTGCTTGATCTCTCTTCTGCCTTTGACACTGTCAACCATGCCATCCTGCTCAACCGTCTCCGTGATAACCTGGGGATCACTGGTCAGGCTCTGGTGTGGTTGACTTATTTCCTCTCCGACCCACCCTCCCAGGTCCAACTTGGCTTCTTCCTCTCCGACACGTTTTTCTCTCCTGTGGTGTCCCCCAGTGATCTAACCTCCCTCCTGGCTGTTCAACCAATACCTGGCACTCCTTGCCCACCGCATCGCCGCTTCTGTCCCAACTTTCAGTGCTATGAGGATGAAACCCAGCTCCTTTTCAGGCTACCCTCGGCCTCCTCCTCCTCCTATCCTTCCTTCATCTCTGACTGTCTGTCTGCCATCCAGGAATGGTGTGCCACCAACAACCTCTGCCTTAATGCCAGTAAGACTGAGATTCTACTAATCGGCACACCCACTTCCTCCTTCCCTGCAGCTCTCTGGCCGGCCTCTCTTGGCCCTCCACCCACTCCCACCTGCAAGGCTAAAAACCACAGGGTCATCTTCGACTCTGCACTCTCCTTCTCCCCTCACATCTCTGACGTCTCTAAGAAGTTACACTACCAGCTGCACCTCCTTAGAGGTATTCTTCCTTTCCTCTCCTTCCCCCAGAAGCTCACTGTCTCCAGAGCCCTGGTCTTCTCCAAGCTGGACTACTGTAACAGCCTCTATCTAAATCTTCCTGCCTCCCCTCTCCGCCCTCTGCAACTTATCCAGAACAGGACTGCAAGACTTGTCCTTGGCCTCAAGCCCAGGGATCGTATCTCTCCAGGACTGAAATGTCTGCACTAGCTTCCAGTGGCTGCAAGGATTAAATTCAAAACCCTCTGCATTGTACTCAAGGCCTTCTGGGGTCTGGGGCTGCAATACCTTCAACTCTCTCTTCCTAAATATCTTCCTTCTCAAGCTCTTTGCTCATCTGCCTCCAACTCCCTCAGAGTCAGTCGCTTCTCCAAGCAATGAGTGGTGGCAGATCACTCTCTTCGGCAGGGGCCTCTCTCTGGAACAGCCTTCCTGCCTCCCTGAAACTCAAGGAGAACCATCTCAGGTTCCGGAAACACCTCAAAACCTTCCTCTTTGCTTCTGCTTTCTCTCCTCCCCTCCCTTGCTAAATTCCTGACTGAAATTTCACTGGTTACCTGGCCACCCTTTTCTGATCTCTGGCCCAGGCCCCGTCAACTGCCCACCTGCACTGCCTCCCTGGGATCCCTGCACATGAGGACCGTTTATTATTTTTTTTCTGTATCCCTTCAGTCCCCCTTCCAGCACTTATGTCTGCACTTCCTTGCACTTGCCACCAGCTGGTTGGGCTGTTTTATGTGTTCTATTTATCTTATTTATTCCACTTCCCATGTACTCCACCATCCCCTCTCCCTTCCCCCGCGCACTTTTCGTTTACCCCTTCCCATGCACTTGCGCGATCTGAATGACACCTGGCCTAGTAGGATCGTTGTCTGCCCTCCTATTGTCCCCCCCCCTTGCCTTGTCACGCATTGAAACACTTGTGTGTAGGCGCGTTAAAAATGCCATATCATATCATATCATAAATATGTGGTTTTTGTAATTTGAACAATTTTAGGTGCTGAGTTATATGTCTTTAACAAAATGTTTCTTTGTGAATGTCCAGCCTCAAATGGCTGTTTGTCTACGCCTCCTTCTGAGTCTCTGCAGTTAGAAACAGTCTCCTCCCACTTCCTCCAGAGGCCCAGGCCATTTTATGACTCTTCGCACTTAGCCTTCCTTTGACTGGAGGAAGTCCATTGTCTTCTTCCCCTGGCAGACCAAATTCTCCTCCCCTAATCTAATCATCATAGAGGTGTGATTTCCTGGTGGAGTGAGCAGGTGGGAGATGCCTGGCCCCGGTGGGGGAAAGCTGTTGGACTGGTTTAATTCCTTTCAGTCAGGCTTAAATTCAATGTCATTTTGTTACATGTTTTTCTTGGTTTAAAACAAACTTGTAATTTCAAAACAAGCAGCTAGGACACTTATTACAGATTCCAAACCATGGGATTTAAATAGTTACAACCTAGGTTACTCTCAATAACACGTCACTTAGTTTTCAGACATTTGATTTCACTTGTACAAGTTTAAATCCTTATGATGCAATCTACTGACAGCTGTGTTACAGGGGGCCATGGGTACTGCGCCCAGATTTTGATAGATTTCCCATGCAGGCACATTTTTGCTATGAATGTTTTGATGACAAATTCAGCTTTTCAGAACATTGTCTGTTCATAATGATTTCTTGAACTAAGTGAATTATAGCACCCAGCAAGAATATTGGATATTTGCGGGTGTTTTGTGCTGGCATTCTGCAGTTTCAGCAACCAAGAAAAAGATTTCAACACAAGATTTTGGATTTCTTTCAGAAAAGCACTGCTTTTCATGCAGGCTCCATTTTTACTTGTTGTGAAGCTCAGTGACATATTTCAGGAGTGAGATCTCCGTTCCACCACTGACAACCTGCATGGTAGATTTGGCAGCCATCTCTTTGTGCTTTGTAGAGCGCAATTTTCAAAGGTTTTGGAGCGCACAAGGGTTTTCACAGCCATTTTGATAATTCTGCCACCACCAGAACACTGTGATGCCGCAGGGCATAGCATAAGTGGGTTAATACATCCCACATGAGATACCATTCACACAGAACAAAAGGGATGGAGGTCAGATTCTATTGAAACTCGATGGTAAAGGCATTGAGGACGTGAAATAAAAGGGAGAGCCAGATGATTTAAAAAGGAAAGAGAGGGGACAGGAAAAAGGATTGAGAGACGAAAGAATTAACGAAAAAAGATAGACAGAGATGAGAGCAGCTGTATCGTGAGGAGCAAGAAAGTAAACACGATCATAAGCAGAGAACAGCTAATGACCAGAGCAGCCAGGAACAACGGAGAATAGAAGAACAACAAAGGATAAAGGAGAAGAGAATAAAAAGATGAAGGGATGAGGAAATACGAAGGGAAAATGAATGTAGACATATAAAGAAACAGGAAGAAGATAGAGTCAGAGGAAGCGAGGAAGCGCAGAGAATTCGATGATGACATAGAACGTGAAGACAGAGAGCACACAATCTTGAATATCTGAAAAAAGAGGTTAAAAAACCTGATCCAGTAGTAGATTAGGAAGACATAGAAGAATTCTTTCCTGAGTATGATTCAGTACCAGTCACGTCTAGGGCAAATATCGAAGATGACTTCGACACCAGAAGCATCAGAGAAACTATTGATAAAATATATGATGAAATGGGGCTAGAACAGGTACCCCAAGTCAAAGGAGAGGGCAAGAGGCTTGAGAGCACTCAGCTGTATGATACTGAGGACGCCTCTCGAAGTAGCAGAAACAGAGAGCCGTCGCTAGATAGAATGACGCTAAACAGGGATGAGGAGGATAAGAGAAGTTGCACAAGTTGGGCACAGACAATATCAGACACAAAAAGAGAGGAATATGAGGAAAAGGAAGGAGAGAGAAGACAAAAAAAATGCTTCTCTGGAGGAAAAGTGATAAGATGGCCAGATTCTAGCAAGTCTGCACCTAAGGCATCAGAGTCAACCTCACAGTCAGACCGACACAAAGGAGTATCTTACGGTCATGGGGGGGTGTCTCCAGCACCCTATGTGAGCAGACTAAGGTCATTGCCAGGTAGACAGAGATGCAGGACTATCACCCCAGCAGTGGATAGAAAAATGATGAGAGAGGAACAAATGAAGAGAGGGAACACATTAGCTATAGGGGATCTCAAGGGTCTTTTAATCGCCATACTTGGTGATCGAGCTGACGATATGTGGACATGTGTAGGTTACCATGACGTGACTACAGTTAACACTGCACACAATGAAGCTCCATTTAAAAATTGCAGAGCCGCGGTGTGGAAAGCATTACGATTGCTATACCTGGATACATCTGATATGGGAGCTATAATGACACAAAAAATTAAAGATTCAGAGGATCCTTTGCTTTACATTCAGAATTTCCAAGATGTATGGGTCCTTGAAACGCGTGAATCTTGGGTGAAATCTATATCCATCTTTTACCATATCTTATGCCAAGGACTGCCAGATCAAGTGCAGAATCAGCTCAAGTAATTGGTAGGAATCGAGGCCAAACCGTGGTCTGAAATACATTTTACCATAGCTCACTATTGTAGATTTCTGCAAGAGAAGAATCACAAAAAAGAGACTTCACGAAAAGCTTAAGAGGCAAAAGCAGTGCAGAAAAAATTATCAAAATATGCCATTGAAGGAGCAATGATAACCAGCACAGACGGATTGAACATACAGCAGGTCAATTATCAACAGCACATTAATCAGGGTAGTAATGGGTTCTACCCAAGAGGGAGAGGCTTTCGAGGAAGGGGATGGCAGAGTAATCAGGGGGGTTTCCAAGGTAATCAGGGAGGTTTTCAATACATGCAAAATGGCAATTAGGAAATGTCCAAGGGGCAAATAATCAGACCACCACCAATATGTTGGACATGTGGGATGACAGAGCATCTAGAACGCACATGCAAAAGCCAAGGCATGATGCAAAACGACCAAGGAACAAGGACATGTATGGTGAATCCACCTCTGTTTTTACAGCAGGGTGGAAATCGAGTTGCACTAAATCACACGGTGCAGCAGCAAGCGCCGGGATCACGGCAAAGCTTGCAACCTCAGAATGTGACAAATTTCCTGCAAGAACAGTCTCAACAGTCGCTTATGCAACTGTCACAGACAACAAGTGCAGGACAGGTACTGAATTCTAGAATGAGAAATAACACTGGTGATGGAGAAGTCCATTCACTCAGCATGGGAAAAAGTTATATATGAATTAGGACAGCTCATTGGGAAACCTAATTTGTTCTATCCTATCAGTGACACCTAACCCTCACGATGAACCAAGGGTGGATGTCGTTATAGGGGATAAAGAATATTCTTTCTTAGTTGACAAAGGTGCAACACGCTCGTATATATGTGAACGCAAGTTTTCTTTGTCCGGCGATACCAAAAATACTCAGGGCTTCACAGGACATGAATGTGCCACTGCTATATTCAAGGCAAAACCCAGTCAATATATTGGGACGTGACCTAATGACGAAGTTAAACATGACAATCTCGTTCACAGAGAAGGGCATAGTATGTTCAATTCCAGGAATGCATTTTTTGAATATATGTGAAATGATTAGAGAATACTCAGGGCAAACAGCTATGACAGCTGTCCCACTGGAACCAGAAATATTTGCGTATGGAGTGCTTGTGTTAATGGCAGGGCTACCAGGCCTTGCAGACAAAACCATGAGGACCCCCGATGAGTTTCTATTCAGACCAAGAATACCTATCCATGAGGAAAAGGGGCAAGTATTTCCCTTGACAATACACACAGCCATAGTGCGAGGGAAAATGGCATGGATCGATGGTTGTGATGATGAAGGCAGACAATGGTGCATAGTATTCGTCATTGAGGAAGGGTACAGATTGACTGACGTCACTGATGGTGATCTGTTTTATGAACAAACAGATGTTGAGGAAACAACAGTTGAAGTAAATCTCATTTTTTGGGTGAGAATGATCAAAAGAGAGGTGCCCCCGAGAAAGATGCTGGCACAGAACCGTCCTGAATCTTTTGATGATGACATGGCCCTGGTGCCTGTCTCTATGTTACAGGCACCAGGGCCTGTCACATTGGCAGGCCCTGTCAATGGGATTGTCATTGTGACAGGCCCCTATGACGTAGGCTTATTGAAAGGAGTCGGAGAAGTGAGGATTAAATTGAAACCAGGAGCAATTTTGCCAAAGGCACGACAATATCCCGTGTCTAGGGAAGCAGATGACGGGATTTGCAAGACAATTTCTGCTATGATGGAACAAGGGATCTTAGTGATGTCAGAGTTGGCATGCAACACTGCGGTTTATCCAATTAAAAAATCAAAGGGAGGTTTGTGGAGACAAATTCAAGATTCACGCCCGATAAATGATATTGTAGATGCCGAATTCCCTCTGGTCCCTAACTCGTCCACGATCCTATGTAATATACCCGTTGAGGCAAAATATTTCACTTTGATTGACTTGAAAAACGCATTTTTCTCAATCCCATTGCACAAAGACTCACAAGATTTGACGTCATTTACATTCAGGCAGATGCGTCTGAAAAGCATAAGGCTACCCCAGGGGTACTGTGAGTCCTTGTGAAGGAACACACAAGAAAGAAATGGGACGAGCCAAGGTTCAACAGACCCTTCACAGTGGAAGACATCACTCCCTCTTCAGTCAAGCTACAAGGAAGAAGAGCTTGGTTCTTTCTGGGTGACATCAAGCCATACATCGGAGAAGGCCACCTGCCTGCACCCCAACACATAGAGACTACAGACAACGAGGAAGAATCGCAGCTTGTGCAGACAAGATCCATGATGAGGAAGAAGGACACATGACCAGAAAAGCAGAGGCACAGAACTTTTGTGCACGGTTGTAGCTTAATTTTGAACATTTCCTATATGCAAAAAAGGGGATAAGGACATCAAAAATTGACACTCTGTGCATCCTAGTTACAGGATGAAGAAGAGAATTACATGCATAAGCCACGACACAGGTTATTAACTTTTAACTTTGGACTGAGGCACACTGAAGCTTTGATAAGAAAAGGATATGCCAAATTGTGATCGGGGCACACAAATGGGAAGAAAATACAGTATCCAGACTCATTCCAAACAGGAACATAGTTTGGACTCACTTATGGTGTCCCACAGCAGTGAACTCACTAAAGATGTTCTAAATTACTTTGACTTAGTCTTGAGATCGTACCCATCGTTAGTGGGAAGGCACACTAACATCACTGAATTTCTTCAAGACCCTGAAAACTAAAAGACAATAAGGAGGCTGCTCACAGTGATCGCCGAGCAGTTCCTCCTGCTTCCGGAATACAGAGATGAAAAAACAAATGTCCCAAGCAGAAGAAGAAGCAAATAGTCTTGTCTGCGTGCTATTATTTCGTTTAATTGAAGACTGCCTAGATCTTGTCGGGAGACACACTGACAGCTGAACATTTCTTCAAGATCCAGCAAACACAGAACGTTTGAATATAATCCTGAACAGAATCACAATCCAGGTTGCTCTTCACACTCATCAAGATCACAGAAGCTGCTCACAGTAAGTACCGAGCAGTTCCAGAATTCAGCAAGGGCAGGACAAATGTCCTTGTCATCAGAAGATAGATGACTGGCAAGCAATGTCTTCTTTCGCCTTATCGAGGACTTTCCAGAACATGTGGGGAGGCCTGCCCCTGTTGACGTCCTCACTTTCATCAGAGATCTGGCTAATTCTACACAGATGAGCGTGCTCCTGCATGGCATTGTGATGCAGGTTGAACTGTCTAACCATCATCAGAATTATCTGAGAAGATTTTAAACTTTCCACCGAGGGACAGATCGAGAAAGTGTTGCCAGAGACTTCACTCTTGTTTATACAGACAAGGACACGGCATGTCTTCCTGAGTGAAACAGATAAGAGGAATAGATTGGGAGCTTGTGTATTTTGAACATGTACAGTAAAAAAGGACTTGCTGAACTTGTTGTCTTAAGTGACATTTTTCAAATACAGAAAAGAGAACTGTATCCAGAGACAATGGACAATCCATTGTCCAGACAAAGGAGGACAATTGTTCCAGTACCTGCAACCAACAAGCAGAAACAGCATAATCCAGAGTTATTGTTGCATAGAATGTATTAAAAGTTAGTATTCTTTCCTTAGATGACAGAGATGGGAAATCAAAACAGCAGCATTGTCATCCCTCAGGAGGAGAGACGCTCTTATTGTTCCAGAACTAAGTGCTGCTGCCTAACCTACAGATGCATAATGTATCCATGCATTGTATAAATCGTTGTTTTTTTGTCACTGACGATTCAAACTGCATTTTTCATAGGTGCACAAATTGTTCCGATTCCAGTGAAACCACCTAATGATGTACGCATGAGACCCACAAAAGCACCCAGACCCTTTATCGTGATTCCAGTTCCTAGAAGGTCTGACAAAGGAGTGAGTGAACTTGAAATGGATGTGATTAGCAATGACACACATGTGGTAACAAGCAAGCTGAAAATCCAGAGACAGGGTTGGCAGAGTAAGAATGAAAAAAGGTTACTGACAACTACATGCATGCAAACGAGGAGTGCACATACACCAGGTCTAGTGTCAATAACTGCAGAACCTCAATTCAAAGAATGGGAGAAAGTTGGACAACCAACGATGAGAAGCTCTGCTACAAGTGAAGTGAAAAGACAAATGAAAAGGGCTGAACTTTTAAAGAAACAAAAGGAGTTGGGGAAGAAACCAACAGAGACAGCATTGACAACCACCTCTGATCCAGGACTGAAAGAGGCAAGTGCAAGCCCAGAGAAAATCTCACGTGCACAAATGATGGCAGAATCATTATGGCCGTTCATAGCCAGAGCTAGGAAAAGACAAGAAGACAAGGAAATAATTGCCAGACTGTCCTCTACGTACTTGGCACAGATGAAGAGGCCTGAACCATGGATGGAGATACCTGAGTATCCTCCAGAAAGAAGAAGCTATACGGACATGTTCAAGGATGTGGTTATAGCAAACTACATTGACACCTTAAGAATCAAGAGAAGCATCCAAGGAGATGATAATGAACTAAATGACTACCTGGACAGTACAGGACACTTGGGGAATAACTTATCGTATCAGCATATGAACGAGGTTGGAAGACAAAATTCAGGGGAGGAATGCTTTGTTTGTGCACTCCTACCGTACAGCATGGGGAAATGAAAGATCTTTATAGCTGTTGAAATAGATGTGCAGACAGGGCACTGTCTATCACACGTAGCAATGTGCAAGACCAGAGGCCAGTTTATGGGAAGTGATGCCTCACTGAAATGGGCAACTGAAGCAACTGATCCAAATGAAGTCAATTATGTCCAGGACATAAAGACAAGAAACAATGGAAACACAAAACATATTGTGATCAGATAAGAGAAGTATGCATTTAAAGGAGCAGAGATCAGCAGAGAGGCAAATAAAAAACGAAACGTTCAAGGACAAACTCCATAAGAAGCTCAGAAGTGGAAGAACAAAGGCCAAATGCAAATTTGGGGAACAGTACTTCCACCTGACGAATGGGGAAAAGGAGTAGTGATTTGCAGAGTGTGGATGGTCATTGGAGCCTGCAAAGAAGCAATTGAAAATGCACAAAGGATATGCAAGCCATTATGGCCGAAGCTTGCAAAACTATTGACATTTGTTGAACATAGAGGAAGACCCTTACAGATAGTGCCATTGGAGAGTTCCAAATTGTGCTTCAGGAATAGTAGCACAAGAAAAATGGGGGAGAATCAAAACTGTGGCAGTATTGTTGATGCCACAGGAATGGTACATGGTACTGCAGTGATCATGGATCACTATTGGGCATGTGGATCCAAAGCATATATCAGACTGCCGAGAAACTAGGGCGGTATGTGCACAATAGTGAATGTCCATGTTCCAGCATTGGTGACTCCAAAAAGTGATCTGAATATTGACAGCTTCCCAAAAGCAGATGCTCACCTGAGGAAGAAGAGATCTGTTTAACTGATGAATAGAATGAAGAGAGAGAATTACTTTTCGGCTAAATCAGAAGAAGCTTTTCATGCAATCCTGTATGAACACAGACTGTTCAGCCTAACCTCATCAGTGTTCACAACAATTTGTATGCCAAAAGTTCAGGTTGGATCAAATATTAAATGGTTACAGATAACCAGATGGGAGTTACTGCAAACCATCAACACGACCATAAAAGGATTCAACACAATCAAAGAAGAGTTAAGGTCAATCCGACTAATGACTCTCCAGAACAGGTATGTCCTTGACATGATCACAGCTGTGGATGGAGGTGCTTGTGCAAAAATCAGAGAATCATGTTGCACATTTATACCATCTCACGACGAAGACAATGGAACTTTAATAGAGGACATCAGTATGCTGATAAAATTACAGAGTCAAATGATTGAAGAAACTGAAGTGGACGATGACAGTTGGTTTGGATCACTATTCTCATGGGTTCCTCAATGGATGGCAAATGCATTCAAATTCCTAGGAGCCCTGCTAGTGATGATATTGTTTGGATTCTGTGTTATCATGATAATAATCTCTCAGTGCCAGAAAACTGCAAAAAAGGCCATCGGGATGAAGATCATGATTGATGTTGAACCAGGATGGAAACCCAAGGACCTGACTGATGAAGAAATAAGGGACTTTGCAAAAGCCAGCATTTATGCACCAGAAGAAACAAAGTTTCCATATCCAAGGAAGCATAGAAATTATTTGGGAAAATAGATCTATTGTAGCCCAAATGGACAATGTCAACTAATGACATGTAACAAAGATAAACACGTAAGAACAGCAGGAAACTTGAAGGCAGTCCTAAAGCTATTGACCCCAAAGATGTACTTCTTCAAACCTCTATGTATCGATCCAGAGGAGGAAGTAAAAGTGGATCAAGAGGATGAAGTAAACATGGATACAAAAGAAGAAGTGAAAGTTGTTGATGAATCGCCCAGAGGAGGGAGTGTATATGAAGTCCCAAGCATGACCCACACTCCAACCGTTCATTTTGAAGTACCAGGAACATTCAAGCCTAAATATGTGAAGTATGATGAGCAAATAAACCAGCAAAGAGCCACCCGCAGAGGGGCTCTGTCCAGTACCTATCAAAAGAACAGCACCTAAGAAAACCTGGACAGTAAAGTACTCATTGAGAAAGCCATATCGACAAATGAAACAAAATGAAGAATGTCAGAGCACAGTCCCTGAAGAAGCTAAAAAGATACTGAAAGAAGATGAGTGGTGACGTCACAATAACCCAGAGTGACTCACATATAGAAGATATGATGACCTGAGAATGACAAAAAGAGACAAAACATCATGTATATATATGGGACATCATGAACCTAAAAGGTTGTATCTGCTGAAATAGACCAACAGTGGATTCAATTAATGAAGCAAAGAACAGAGTATCCTGTTCAGAAAGGTCAGGATAAGCCACAAAAGGCAGATGGCTGGCATAATTAAATCAAATACAAGAATTGCATGAAGAAAAAGACGATTTCACAGTGTCTGAAATACGTAACCAGCCAGACGAGAAGTGATGAATCTTTCACACCTGCGCGTGGCCTTGTGCCATGCACACATATCTTAATGTTTCCAGAACTAGAAGCAGTCTGGAGGCCAACCACAAAGAAATAATTGACACATGACCACTGAGGTGATGATTGATTGTAGCAATAATTGGAGGAAGTCTGGGAATGCAGACAAGCTCCCTGCACCTGGCTGGCTATTCTGCACACTGCTAAGCTAGTGGAAAAGTATGGGTGGGGTTGTTGCCAACCCACCATAGTGGACCAAGTAATCTAGGTTCCTATAGTTTGTAGAACCAATGAGACGTTGTACTTTTAGTGACGTCTACAGTAGCCATTTTGAAGGTAAGGTTTAGAGGCCCCACCTGACAGTGTTTGTCTAATCTCAACACTTCGTTACCATATACAGATAAAGTACCTATATGAAAAGTTACTTTCCTAGAACCAATAGAATTGCATGCAACATTATAAGCGTTACACGTCAGTGATGATGAATTATTAGTATAAAAGATGTGTTTTTATGAAGTTTGTTGGAGTTGTTGAAGCGAGAAGGAAGATCAAGCTATTGCTGATATTCTTAAACTCCCCGTGTTTGTACTTGTCATTAAAAGCACTCCCTTTGCCCAACCATTGTGTTGTCATTATTGATTTGATGCTAGAGTATTAATCTGAATCCCCACCCATCTCACGGGTGCTGCTACCACATCTTAAAGTGCCATTGGGAAACCCCCAGCTTTATGGGCCGGTTGGGGTTCAAGTGCACACAATCTTTGGTATAAGTCTGTACCACACACTTTTTGGTAGCAACCTGAGTAGCCAGGCTTATCCCAAGAGGGAACGTGAGCAGTAGTTGAAGTTACACAGAAGTATGGCAATCACAGTGGTTCAAGTAGACACTTACACTCAAGGTTTCTTGGTAAAATAATTATACATTTATTTACACAATCATATAGAAAACATTCACTAGTAGAATTCAACTTAATATGAAACACCAATACACTACAGTAACACACTCTAAGTTGTAGGGACAGTTTGTGCTCCCCTGAAAAAGGAGCCGAATGCCACTTCAATTACTTTCAATGGGAAAAGAAAGATATAAGTTTGTACAATGGGTTAGAAAACACTTCTGTTAGGCAATGCAAAGGTTCAGTGTACCAGGAGGGTCAGTACAATTCAACGGTCCAGGCCAAAGTCAATAGTCTAGGGTTCTTGGATAGGACAGATCAGTTCTGGTAACAAACAGAGACGTCTTTGTAAAAGATCTCAGAAGTAGTTTAGAAGAAAAAGAATTATATGCTGGGTCACAAGCTGATTAGGCCTGCACATTGGGAACTTTCACCGTAAGAGTTAGGTATCTCTCAACCGGATGGCACAGTAACCTTAATGTGAAGAAAAAAGATGCAGCTGAAGATGTTGGTTCCTGGCAGTTCCTGCAGATCTCACTGTTCCTGAGCCTCAGTCATAGGGAAAAGAGGGAGGATGTTGGGGGACTCCTACACTGTACAGGATCGTCGTCGGAGCAAACAAAATGGAATCCCTTTGGTTCAAGTAGCCGTTGCTTCAAGACACAAACTGGTTTCCCTCTCCCTGGCTAAACCTAAACCAGCATTGAGAATGGTATCCAGGTGTCTTCTGAGCTGATTGGTCCCACCAACTCAAAGGAAGAAGCGGTCATTGAAGGAGCTTCTCTGTAGAATGGAGTTCTGGCAATTTAGATTTGCAGCAGGTCTTCACCGGGCAAACCAACGGTCCAGTGGTTGCAGCAGCCGTCCTCTTAAAGCTCGTGTTCGGTTCTTTCGTTCCAGTGGTCAACTCTGCCTTCCAGTCCTGGAGACTCGCCTTTTAAACAGTTTTCTCCCATTAATTCCAGCCTAGCTGCCACTCTCCCAGCAGGGTGGCTGTCCTTGCCGGACAGTCAGCCAGCCAATCACGCCAAAGTGAATTTGGATCTCCTAGGAGACTGAGCACAGGGAGTTTCGGGCACCTCCCTTACTTCCTGCCCACCCTAGACACTCAGACGCCAAGGGTGGTTTTCAGTCCTGAATCCCGCCAAAGGCTCATGAACAAAGGGACCAAACCTAGTTTGGCACGCAGAGTTAAAAACCAGAAGGACCTTTCCACAAAAAAACGGCACAAAAAGATGACCAGAGTCTGTTTTTACAGAGAGCTCTTGGGCGCTATATTGAAAAACAGGGCAGCCCCGATTTTTAGCTACCGGTGTTCGCGGTCAGGAAAAATCATGGCAGTTCATTATAAAACCACTGCCACCAGCCATTTCAATAGGAAAGGGTAGCTTTGACAGCTACTAGAGTGTTTAGACCTAGGGGATACTAAGTAACCCCGTCTGCACTCTATAGGAAGATAGTGTGTGCTGGGTCTATGAATTTAAAAAGACTAGTAAAGTCAATTTAACCTTACATTCTCTGGGGAACAATAGTTCACCTCAGAGAAGGTATTTAAACCTTGGGAAGTACAACGGGCATCCCTGTGCCACTGCTCTAAAAGTGCTGTGTGACACAAAAATGAAAAGATAATGCCCATGGAGTTATCTAAAACTCCATAATCAAACAAAAAACACATCAAAATACATGAGAGAGAGGGGGGGTTCTCTAAGGTGAAGGGAATAAGCACATTTCTGAGAATTCTCCCTAACAGTCTGCAAGGCCTAGAGACCTAAGCTACTCCTCACTGATGACGCCCATCAAGGCTGAAAAATGTCTGGGGATGCTTGTGGTCTCGTGCAGAAGGGATGTGACCTAACAGTTCGGGCAGGACTGCCCCTTTTGGGGTAGGACCAAGCCTGATTTGCATATGGTTTTTCACCTTCTGTAATGGCTTGGCAGGCTGAAAAACGATGGTCTAGAGGGTTGCCCAGAGCGGTGCCCATGGTTATGATTTATTCAAAATCTTCCAGGCATCACCTTTTTGTTTTGTTAAAGTCACCTCGAGTATAATGGGTATGCCCAGACGTGGGTCCTGTGTCTGCTGGGCTTAGAGACCTAAGCTACTCCTCACTGATGACGCCCAACAAGGCTGAAATTGTTCATGGTCATTTCATCTAAAACCATTACATCTAATGCCATTCCATCGAAAGTTTTCCATCTAAAAAATGTCCATCTAAGGTATTTTTTTCCTTTCTTTTTTTTGAGGGGGGGGGGGGGTGGTTCCCCCCCAAGCCCTGTTTTTGTTCCATTTAAAATGCCCCCAAACAAAAATTAACCCTTTACCCCCCAAAAACATGCATTAGATGGAATGCTATTAGATGGAATGGGTTTAGATTAATTGACTAGATACCGGTTGACTAGATACCGGTTGAAACGTGTGCTTGTGGTCACCTGCAGAAGGGATGTGACCTAGCAGTTTGGGCTGGACTGCCCCTTTTGGGATAGAACCAAGCGTGATTTGCTTATGGTTTTTCCCCTTCTGTAATGGCTTGGAAGGCTGAAAGACAATGGTCTGAAAGGTTGCCCAGAGCTCTGCCCAGAGCTCTGCCCATGGTTTTAATTTATTCAAAACCTTCCAGCCATCACCTTTTTGTTTTGCTAAAGCCACCCCGAGTGGGACGGGTATGCCCAGATGTGGATCCTGATTCTGCTGGGCCTAGAAACCTAAGCTACTCCTCACTGATGACACCTAATAAGGCTGAAACATGTCTGGGGATGCTTGTGGTCTCATGCAGAAGGGATGTGACCGAGCAGTTCTGGCTGGACTGTCCTTTTGGGGTAGGCCCAAGCCTGATTTGTATATGGGGTTTCCACTTCTGTAATGGCTTGAAAAACTATGGTCTCGAGGTGTACGCAGATCGGTGCCCGTGGTTATGATTTATTTAAAACCTTCCAGCCATCACATTTTTGTTTTGCTAAAGTATGGGGTGACTTGCCATAGATATGATGTTCATTCATCGCTGTGTTAACATAGAATCATTCCCATGTGAAAACCTAGGAATAGTCATGATGGGAGACTTCTCTAACACCTGGCAGTTGGATAACTTCTGACATTTTTGCAGAGTATCCCATTGGCTGATGATCACCACCCCAGAGAGACCAGCCATACATGTTTTGTGCTCCGAGGGACTTCAGCACTATGCAGTGTCCCTGCTACACAATGCCCTATGGGCAAAATGAAGCTTTTTATGATAATCCATATATTTCCTAATAGAAGTCAAAGGGTTATTTTTTCTTTGTTCAACTCGATTCAGGATTGGTGAGTTATTGATTCCAATCCTGCACTGGCATGGTGTATGGAGATTCTGTCTGGGGCTCTGTCTTTATGTAGTAATATTGTTGTTTGGCCATGGTGCAGCATATGCAGTTGGCCTTTGCAGTCAAATTGCTTTGCCTTGAATACCTTTCACAGATCGAAATGAAGATTGGATGAACAGGAGCTAAAAGCAGCTCCTCAGTACCCGGCATTAGCCAGTGGGCAGGAGCTACCATTGGGGATCATGGATAGCGTTCCACCAATGTAACTTCCAAATACGATGCAAACATAAAATTGTGTCCATTATTCATGACCCCTTATGATTTAAATGTTGTGTAGATGTTTCCTAATGATTATTTATGGATTGTCCCAAATACACACAGTTAATGACATACAGACATGTGTGTTCTTCATTAGTCGGCCAGAGGAGCCAAAAGTACCTCTTTGTTGCTGTTGGTGTCAAGCTAACCATGCTCTACTAGGCTAAAGGCAGGAGCTAATGCTCCCCACTCCTCTCAATTTCGAACATTGCCTTTGTAATCCTCGATTGTCAAGGTGCAATTTCATGGCAACATCCTCCCGAGATCTGGATTATGGTAGCTACTTGCAGTCCTGCTACTCTTGCGTTTCACTGAAAACATGTAGCCTTCTCTAATGTGTCACACAGAGCTGAGTGATTACTATATGCATACGGTGGTGTGCTCTGAATTTATATATTCACTCTGTGGATTTATTTAGGTTTCAGTTCAGTACAGTGCTCCATTTAAGTCCTTGCAACTCAAAACGTCCCCTAAAATGTGCATGTATTTCTGGCAAGAGATGACAAGGTGGTTTTCCCCATTTTAATTTGATTTATTTGGCGTCTGTCGGTCTTCTCTAGACTAAGCTGTGTCCATTAGGTTTGCGTATCTGCTTCTCCTAGGTTCTCATGGAGTCTTCACTGACCTGTGTGGAATGGTTACCTGCTTGTAGTATTACCATTTCCTGATGCTATGGCGGTTCATTTGTATGGGTTTAAGTTGGATTATGTATGTTGATATGCTGGTATGTGGTTTACTATCTCCTCAGGACTCCCCTTTCTCTTATTTGAGGCATTATAAGAGGACAGGGGCCCCAATGTTGGTATGGCAGAATAACCAGTGTTAACTCCTCCATAAAAAGTTGCAGTTACATTTGTTGGAGGCATGGTGTAGGAGACAACCACTGGAGGTAGTTGCTCCACATTCCATACAATCTCTGAATATGATCAAAGTGGTGGTAATTGCATTGCCACAAACGTTGCCACCCATGAATTGAGGGTCTATCTATAATGTGCATGTAAATGGGTGATCTCTGCCTTCTCAGTGTTCTACTGTCTGTTTTTTTATTTTTTTAAATACATGGTGTTAGGAGTTTTGAGTTGTTAGTTTGAAGATAACGGGTGTGGATGTGTACGTCCTCTTGCAGACTTGTCTTCAGTGCAGCGGGATTGCATTTGGAGTCCTGGTTAATCTGCTCCCTTTACCAATATTCTTTCTATGAGTCTGTTTTTGGGACTTTGCCAGTACCTATGCGCCTTGAATGTCACTTGACTCATGCTCAACTGCTTAATCGTGTTAGTGGAGGACTTGGCACTGGGAAGTCTTCGCACAGTTAGCACGGCGTATAGAAAGGGACACAAAATAGTAGTGCTCCATCAATTACTATGTAACTTCAGTTCTATTCGGCCTAGTCCCAATCTTCTACGCCCCTCCCCCCCCCCCCCACTACACGTCGCTATATGTGTGTGTGTGTGTCTGTGTGAAGGAGTGTGTTTTATTCAGTTGTGGCATTGCTTGGAGATACTAAAAGATATATGGGCGATATTTAGTTAGATGGATTGTATTAGTAGGGCAGAGAGATGCACTGACATGTTTAGGGCTGTCTTGGTTGCCTGGATATTGAACACTCCAATGTTATTAGGTACTACGAAAGGACGAACAGGACTATTGTTATTGGCCTGCAAGTAGCCATAGCATTGAACACATTCCAATAAGTCTCCCATATATTCATGCTGGCAAGTGTTCTTGACTGAAAGAGTATAATTTCAATGGTTTACAGGCCCATTAATGCAATGTGTGATGCATGCAGCACTAACATCCACAATAGTAGCGCATGGAAGTCTAGTACTTGGAAACTATTTAATTAGAACTCTAATTATAAATGTATCATGTGTTCATGTTTACCTGCAAACAGTATTCATCATGAACTTAACAACGTGCGCCACTTCAATGGGTTTGGACAAATAGCAGAGCTCTCGCAAAAACAACTTAATCTTTGTCTGTGACGATATCACCGTGAAAGGTTTGTGGTGGGATATTTAATAACTGACTATGAGGTTACTTAAATGCATCTAAGCATTGGTTTTGGAAAACCAATTCAGTTTATCAGCGATTCTTTAATCTTACAGCCAGAAACGGTCTGGAATTTTAATTTGTCTTAATTTCTACCATCGTTTTATTTATTTTTGTAATTTAGTAATAGCCACATAGTGGAAATTGGATGGCCATTGAAAATAACATATTCACTTTTCAATGTTAAAACATGTATTCCATTCTATGGATTATGTCATTTGTATTGTTAGTTAGTCTTCACAGTCATTTTGCAGCGCTGTTAAGAACACACACATGACACATGTGCTGCTGTATGTTCAGACATACTGGGGCCAATATTCAGAGAGTTTTTCAATGGGATGGCACCATTGTAGAACGTTTTTGTAAATCAGGCCCACTACGTGAATAGCTGCCTATAAAGCGATACAGCACTGCTAAACACGCCTACCACACAGGACACATCCATTTACATTGAGAGTAAGGTTGATGATCTCTCATTGAAAATAGCATGTGGGAGTTTTAGGTCGCTTCAGTTTTCCTATATTCCTTAAATGATATTTAAGCTTCTTCTAATTTTTTTTTGCAAATGCAAAATGAGAGCAGGCAGTGCAGCTGCCTGCGGGATGCTTAACATGGCCTACGAAGCAAAGCACAAGATGTAATCTGATGTGTAGGTTGCATTAAAAAAATTGGATTGAAAAGGATTAGATTAGATTAGACCTTCTGGATTTAAAAATGTTAAAGCTCCATTTATGCTTTAACATAATCTCCTTCCACTCTCTGGAGCCATCAAGCTGAGCAGCGGACGTTACTTGCATTTTTTATACATTAGATGTGGTTCTTTTATTCATTTTAGCATTCTGGCTTCATATTTCGAAAATGTAGAAATCCTCAGAGGCTGAACTGAAAGTTCTTTTTGACCTGGTGAATGGAAGGGCAGGCACTTAAGCCTTGGGCTTTTATAATGATTTGTAAGTATTTGAGCAGAATCAAAAATGCAAACATTAACAGCTACATTGTACCCTTAAATCTAATCCAAATAAGTGCTTTTAAGTATGTGTTACCTTCAATGGCAATAGTTCATTTTTTGCACTGTTGTATATTAATGTGATGTATTTTTAGGTTGTATGCATGTGCATAACACAAGCCTCAGAGGAAGCATAATGAGATGGTGTGCATGGTATAGAGATGATGGCTGTTTATACGTATATTTCGATACTGACTGCCTGCTTTACAAAGATGCTGCAAGGAGTAAACAGTCTGATTCACCACTAAATTACACCTGGAGGGAGCTATTATATTCATACATGAAGTTATTGAGAGTAACTCTGATGTACGCCTTACGTACTCCAGGCAAGGTACAAGTCAGTGTTACTCAATGTAAATTCAAAAGCCCTCAGCAGGTGGAAGGCAAACTTAAGTTAGACCTACTACTTGCAGGATCTTTGTGAATCATGTCCAAAATTCAGAAATGAAACTGGAATGCACATCTCAGTGGGAATGTCCCCGCAAAGTCTGCAAATTAAGTACCTGCTTTATTGCAAACATACACCTGTAAAAATGAACACCTCCATTAAACTACCTATAAACACTAAAACCACTTCCAGTGCCAGTTCAGTTTGAGGAACTAAACAAACCCTGCCAAAAACGAGTTTCCCCACACAGACACCTGTGCCTGACCCCATTAATCAAGACTTTCCGAAAAGTGACAAATAGCAAAGCTGCAGACCAAGCTACTCAAACATATTATATGATGTTTGCGATTTTGTGGCACTTGTAATTTCTTCTCAAAATCAAAATGATTACAGTGTCGAATCACAGAGAAGTTCCTGGAAGTAAATCTCACATACTCCTAACTTACTTTCCCTGGTGTGAATCCGAGTGTCTACCGGCCTCTGCTTTGTGCATCAAAGAGACTCTCACCAGGATAACGTCAAGAGTAATTCTGCATGCGGAGATAGGCTGATTCACACAATGTGAATTTAATGGGAAGCTCGAGCTGGGACACACAGCTTCTCTGCTTGTGAGACAATGGCCCTCATTACGAGTACAGTGGTAAAGATGGCAGTAATTCCATCAGGCAGACTTACTGTTACTGCTGTGGTGTTTGGCCGTATGTTTGCTGGATCATGAGTAAGTGGGTGCGCACACCACCTGGTCTGTGTGCACACAGACCAGGAGCTGACTGTGCTAGCGGAGCAGATGGTGGCCCCTTCAGAGGAGTTGTATGGGTTCCGAAATTGTAAGACCACCCTGCAGCGGAAGAATAGCATCTGGGAGGAGATAATAGACAAGGGGTGGCTGTAGGCCATGTCCCACAGGACAGCACGGACATGAGGACAAGGTGGAATGACTTCGAGGCACGAGTATTAACTCTTATTTCCATCAACCGCTGGGAGACAGCAGCCACAGGTGGAGGAACCATAGACCCACTACAGCTGAGACCCTGGGAGGAGATGGTCAGCAGCATCCTCCACATGGTCAGCCTGGAGAGTGTGGGTTTGGCAGAGGCTGGAGCCTTCAGCCAGGGAAATCCTGGTGAATACATGAGTGAATGATGGGCCCATTGCACAACAACCTCAATAGCATGTTTACATACACAAACTGCCATGTATCAAAGAGACAGTAACCACAACAGTGCATGACCCATCTATGTGACATGGCAGGCCATTACATCATGAGCAATTGAAGCCATAAACCCCCTTAAACAGCCACCATTTAGGATGATGAGGGCAAGATGTGGGACACAACTACCATCATACTGCTTGCTAGTAACAATGACTGTTACACATTTGCATGACACATCACCACCCCTTGAAGGTACAACGACCACCCATGTACTGACTCATAAGCTAAACTGGTACAACGACATTGCGCATGTCAATCAAAAAACACCACTAGACTTATGTCTCACACTTACAACCTCTGCAACAGACTAGTAACTACAAGGCCCCTGTGGAGACAGTGTCCCCCCTAATGTTGTCACCACACCACTACAACTAGCAGGTCACCTCTCACCGGACTGTACAACAGGATGCCCACGCAACATCCATCCTGCCCTACAAGTGTAAACATGACCCTTTACGTACATGAGGCACATGGCTTCACAGTCCAAGCAAGACACAACTCCCACAATGACTACATGCATGCACATAAATCAAGGCAGTGTTCCCACATACTGTCAGCCACATGATGTATGCTCCCCTTGAGACTTAGCACCCTGTGACACCATGGCCCACACAAGACTACATGACAGCACATTTCCGTCAGGGTATTGAGGTACACTTTCATGTCTTCCAACAGGCCGACAAGACACCCAGGATCCCTTGCAACAAGTCAGTATCTCAGGCACACCGGCAAAAGCAAGTGCAAAAAAGAGTGCTGGCCATGCAACATCCAGGAATGGGAGTGTCCCGAAAACACACCACTTCATGGGCACAGTATTGTCCAGCTCCATGGGCACAGACTCACCAGCAATAACGTCTACACCTACTCTGGCCATGAGGGAGGCTGTTGCTCCAACCACAACAGAGGATCTACCCACCACTGCTGGTGTGGAACAACACACCCACCCAAGTGTGGATGAAATCCTGGCACAGGCACAGCCCACTGCACCCACTGCCACCGTGCAGTCTGAGTCTGCCTCCACTGAATTCGTCCTGCAGCATCCCCTGCCAGGGAGTTCTCAACAGACTCCTCCCGCATGCACTACATCTCACCCTTGTGGGCATTCCCCTCCCTCTTGTCATCGCTGTACCCTCCACTTTGACCACTCAGAGGACACAGATTATGATGGAGAGCCTATAGGTGGAGCATCCAGCAAGGCGGGCATGGGTCCCTGACCATCTCCTGGGACAGTACAGGGTACCACACTCCATGCCAAATGGCAGCACCTTGACAGGGAAGAGCAAGGGCAGGCTGAGATGCAAGCCTTCACCCAGGAGCAATTGGGCCATTCTCAGGAGATGTGCGATGCAATTCATGGAGCCTCCATGTGGGTGGCCACAGCCATTGACAGTGTGTGTGGGGATTAAGTGCAGTCAAATGCCACTAACACCCTCATCAGCCAGAGGTTGAGGGAGCTTGCAGAACAAATCTCAGCCTCCCACGGGACCATGGGCAGGGGCATTAATCGGACCGTGCAACACCTCCAGGGCAGTGAGGCAGCAAGTTCTGTATCTGCCGCTGCTACTGAGGGATCAGTGGCCATCATTCCACCAAGGTACTCCCAGCACTACACAACTCATGCTGCCCTGCCCATACAAAAAGAGGACAAGAGGAAGCGCTAGTGGTCTCTGACATGAGACAGAGTGTACACCACCATGGTGTGGGTTGCGTGATGGAGTTGGGGATGAGGGTGTGGGTTGGATGATGGAGCTGGGGATGAGGGTTTGTCAAACTGATATTAAATCTCTGTTGAGTCAAGTAAATATTTACAGTGTTTATTCAATTGTGGTGATGCATGTGCATTCAGTGAATCAACACTGTTGTGAGAGGTGCATATGTGCAGAGTCAAAACAAGTTGTCTCTGTGATCCTGGTGGACAATGTGTTCTTCCCTCACCCCCCAAGTATGTCATGAGATACCCTGTTTTCATGTGCAACGTCTTTGTCATCAGAGCCAGGGGGGAATTTGTCCTCATCTGGAGGCATTTGAATATTCCGTTGTTTGCACATGTCATGCAGCATAGTGCACATCATGATGATTTTACGATGTTCTCAGGGCTGTAAATGAGTGCACCACCTGTCCAGTCAACAGCTTGAAGGTGCGCTCAAAGCATGTCCTGGTCCTCCTGTGGTCCTCATTACAGGTTATCTCTTGCGTTGCTCCAGGGTTCCTCACAGGTGTCATCAACCAGGGTAACTGCGGATAGTCTAAGTCAGCTACAAGAAAAGGGGGTACATTGTAAGTCATGGCCATTGTCTTTCGGGTTACATGTAAATTGTCCTATTCTGATGGTGTCCTATGTGCACTCATCTGTGCATGTGGATGGCGCACCTTGCATCAATTGTGGTAGAGGGGCTGCGTGTGCAGCATCATTCATCATGTGCTTGTCTATGCGCTGACAGAACCTATGCAGTTGGCAATATGGTGATGACGCTAGGCCATGTACCGCCCTGTGAATGCCATGTACACCCTTTGTCTTCTCGACCTGCCGCTTGGCTTTCCCAAACTATGAGACGCCATCCGCAACTTGCACTACTAAGCAAGTACCACAAGTACCTCTTTGCCTCTTCGCCTCGTCGTTGAGGCGGGAGGCTTATCTTGTGGTTCTTAAATCCTCAGTGTTATTTGGGGATAAATAAGCGTGAGGGGCGTGGTCTAGTTCCCTATTAACACGTTTGCCATAATGAGAGCATTCAGTTTAAAAACTGGAATGCCGCAGTCTATTAGGTTGGCAACGGAAAATCATGGAGATCTGCAGCAAACCTCCTCAAATATGAATTCAACACCTATTAGACCCAAAGGTATTAAAGGGGGGCTGCCCAATATGGACATAGGGTCATTTTGTAGTGGTTCTCTATCAGCGCATAGAATAAAGTCTAGATCGGAGAAAGAACAGCTTATAGAGGATAAGAAGGTTCCTAGTGCAGCCTCTTCCAGTCTTGTGCTTAAAAAAATGATCATGTTACCAGATGCCTTGGAATGCACAGCAAGAGTGCAATTTTTGAAAACTCTGTCGTGTCAATCTATGTCAGACACTGCTTTACTCGAGAATATACCTGCGACTGTCCAACCTATTGCTCCCATTTATCTGACCCCAAGCACTAATGATGTAGCGGTAATTGACCTGGATCTTAATGACTCAGTATTTTCAAACAAAATGATGTCTGAAAATCTATCTAAATCCCCTATAATGTTTTCTGAGGTGACTCACACCTCCATAGAAACTGTTTCCTCTATCTCTATATCAGAGACAAGTGTCGTACAGACCAACTCACAGGGAATGAATACATCATTTTGTTCGGAAAAAAGCGATTCATCTATAAATAACACATTACAGGCTATGAATTTAGCTATCCAGGCACTAGGGAAAATATTTCAAACCATAGACAATCGAATGATAATGCAAGAAACACTTATGCAGAAAATGTTAGCACTATATGAATCATCTAATAGTGAATCTCAATTACAGATGGATTCCTACTATAAGAATTTGTCACTAAAGACAGTCACCAATTCTATAGCATGCCAGACTGATAAGGTCTCTGAACAAGACAATTTTAATGTGACCGCTGTGGAGCTTGGTGAAAGTGGAAGAACAACCAGTGCCTTGCCATACATTGCCTCAATCATATATGACCCATTAGCATGTATTCCAAATTTGTCTAATGACATATACACAGATCCACCGATTAAATCAGCTGTGGTTTCAAAAGGTGCACTATACCCGATGTTTATGCCGGGGATCCCAGATGTATACAAACAAAAAAATAAGGAAAACTTGAAAGCAATGACTTCCAGTGAGGAGTCAATACCTCAAGTAGTGAATAAGGGAATCAAGAAGGCCAAGAAAGTGGATTTAAAGTTATCAAAAAATGAATGCTCTTTTAAACACACAGGAGCCTCTGCCACCAAACAATTTTTAAAAGCTATTACGCTCCCTAAAAAGAATCAAATACTCACCTCCCAGGCCATTAAGAAAAGGTATGCTCAGCAAATGCTCATCAAAAAGAAAATGGAGAAATTAAATGTTCAGCCTGTTCAAGCAATGAAATATCCTCCTTTGGATGAGCTCTTACAGGCGTTAGCATCTCAAAACACTGCTAGCCCCCCTCCACCTTGTGAACTAGAACATTCTAATATTCCTTAACCAAATGTAAGAACTCTAATAGTAAGATTATGTCAAGTGTTGATCATGACAGATCTGAAATTAGGAAAGTGGTTGATGCTTACATGTATAGTCATGTTCAATCTCAGATTGAAATACCTAAGAGAGCCTATGAATGCATTGAGAGTATGGATAATCAGAGTCAGAGTGGTTTGAATTCAGTACTAGAACAGGCAGGACAATCAAGGTTAGAAAAAATGAACTTACCTTCAGATCCTAAAAAAACAGCTTATGAGTCCTCTAAAAAAGGAAATGTCTGTTCAGATGAATGTCTCATGGTCGATGCACGAGAGAATGACACACTTCCCTTGAATGATTTGTCGTCTGCTATCATATGACTAATTGAGGGTGCATTAGGGAACTTACAATCTACTCGCATAATAGGCAAGGAAAGAATTGAAACTAAGAAAAACCAATAACAAAACTCTGGCTGATAGAAGCACTCCCCTAAAGGTGAAACCAGCCCCTCATTCATTAATCTTGGCCTGTAAACCACCCCCAATCACTCAATACGACTTAAATCGGAGAGCGGTGATGGCGATATTTTCAGACATCCCGCAGTTGGAAGACATTGTATCTGCCGATTTAGCATTGGTGGAGTTTGTGGAGAATAAGAACTTGAATACAGTGAGGCTCTGGATTCAATCCAGGGTAGTACAAAATCTTATTTGGCAGTCGAAAGATTCCCTGGCTGCACTGGGTTTCGATCTCACTATCGATCATTCTATCTTGCAAGGAGATTCAATGAAAAGCGGCCAATTGCCCCATGTGTCCGCACCCCAGAGACAGCAATCTAATTTAAATCAGACAGAACATCCAATGCCCAAGAAAACAAAAGGTAATGTCAATTTCAATATACCTTGCTCTTGCTCGCATAATACTGAGCGAAGATAGCTATGCCCAAAAAGTTCGCAAAAGCTTACCCTGGTCAGTTGGAATACTAGGGGCCACAAGCATCTTGCCAATAATGATCAACATCAGTTAAACAGCTATGATTTGGTGCTTTTGCAAGAAACTTGGCTGTCTGCACCTCCAATCTGGGAAGGTTATGAGGTGTTTTTAAATGCAGCCATTAGAACGACAATGGGTAGGCCAATGTCTGGACTCCTTACAGCTGTTAGGAAAAAAATGGCCTATCCTCACAACTATGGGCTATACCTAATGAATTTATGATATTGATCAAAGTCTTCACTCCTGCTGATAACTTTGCCGTGTTAAATGTGTACTGGAACTCGGCGGCAATAAGTGATGACTGTTTCTTCAGAGACCTGTATGGTCTATTAGACATTGTGACTGGTGATCGGCAAACTAGATTTCTTATTCTCGCTGGCGATCTAAACTTGAGAGGCTTGGAAAGCGTGAACGAGCAAGCTAATCAAAGAAATGTACGCTGGAGAGCACTAGTACAATATAGAGGTCTGCATGTTCTGAATGGAGCTTTTACATCTGACATACCAGCTGCTCCGACTTGGCACAGAGGATCTGTGTCGTCAACTATAGATTACATCTATGTAAATGCGACTCTGTGGCCAAATGTTCAAGATTTCACTATTATAACCTCAGAAGCCAGTGACCATAATATGTTGACCACCAAATTGAATGTTCAAAAGCAAGGTGATCATGGTGAAAAGAAAACAACTAAGGGAAGTTTAGTAACAAACTCAGCCAGGTGTCGTATCTGATGGTCGGAGGATGCCTTAATGTATTTCTGCAAGCTCCTTAAAGAGTCGAATATGAGCAAGGGTGATAACTCAGATAACTCTGGTATTGTGTACAGCAATATGCTTCAAATATTTCAGCAGACAAAAAGTCTTACTAATTCGCAACAGAGTCACTTACACACATTTGATAACTTGGTACGTATGAGAAAAACTGCCTATCGGGCAGAGGTAAGGAAGCTCGCCAGGCATCCCCCCGCCATCAGAACAAAAATGGTAAAGAAGCTGCGTAACAGCTTTAAGAATTGGGTTAAGTGTCATCGAGGATTGCTTTATCAGAAAGACGGAGCTGAAATGTTAAAAACGCTTGCTAGTAAAAACATTTCTAAGATGTGGGCAGCTTTGAATCAATCCCTTGGACAGCATCAGGTCTGCATTCAGTCCTCTGCAGTTGATACACATACATGGGTTACGCATTTTAGTGAACTCTATGCAGCACCAATTAATAGTTCCCCCTCGCACACATCTGGCATCTTAGCACCCTTCAACCTTTCGTTCGATGAGTCGGAGATACTGCAACTCATAACTACGGCCAGTAAGTCCAAGGCAGTTGGCCCGGATGGTTTGTCCAATTTTGCCATGCAAAGACACCCTAAATTATGGGCTTCCATTCTCTTCCACATCTTCAGAGCTGTCAATTATCATCAAAAATTACCACCTACATGGACTCAAGCAATAACGGTACCAGTTTATAAAAAGGGCGACCGACTGTCTCCGGATAGTTATCGCCCGATCTCATTATTGGACGCCCCAGGAAAAATCTTCTGTAGAATCTTACCGAGAGAACTGAATGAGTGGGTTGAAATGAAATCATTGCGAGATCCGTTCCAGTCAGGTTTTGTGAGTGGTGGGGACTATTCCAAATATTTTCGCTCTAACTATGGTACAAGCCCAACAACTAGTGCAAAGACAACCGTTATATCTGGGATTTATTGATTTTAGAGCCGCTTTTGACTCAATTGATCGTGAGCGACTCTTTCTTAAACTCAGAGAACACGATTGTCCTCACACCCTATTATCCTTAATTATACTGCTCCACTCAAACACATCCATGCAAGTGGGCATAACCCTTGATGGGATACTATCACCAAGGATAGTTACCCAAAGGGGTTTAAAGCAGGGATGTGCCATGGCTTCCTTCCTGTTTAATTTCTATATATTAGAAATCGGTGAATTTTTGACCAATTGTGTGGGAGATCCTCCTAAGATAGGTACGCAAAAAAAGTCCCGTATTTGTTATATGAGGATGACTTAGTTCTACTATCACAGACCCCACGGGGATTGCAAAACATGCTAGAACAACTTGGCAGTTATGCTCAGGCCAACAACCTTAACATCAATACACAAAAAACTCAAATAGTTATCTGTAACCCGAAGAGAAATTTTAAGGCAAGCGATCATAAATGGCAATTGCAGCAGTGCAAAATTCATATTGTTGACCAGTATCGATATCTAGGTGTAATTATACAACATAAAAAGAAACTATCACAATACAAGTGCGAAGTAAGAAATAAGCTGCAGTCATGGGTATCTCAATCGCAAATACTTCTTCGCAAGTTTGGGAAGTTTTCAATGAAACACATCATTATGTTCTATAAGATGAAGGTAATACCCATCTTATTATATGGCGTTGAAGCTGGCCTCCCTAAAGATCGTATATGTTGGGATGGCATAGAGTCCTCCTATTGGAAGCAAGTAATACAACTCCCGAAATGTACACCTATAGCGCTGATTCACTTTGAGCTGGGTCTCACATCTCTTTATTCACAGGTGTTGTGGAAACAATGCGCTTTCCTTCGAAAAGCGCTTACTGGTCTAGAGATTCCAACTATTCTGAAGGTTGTAGCTCACAATTTACTTACGTCAAACAACCTCTTTCCATGGAAATGGCGTAATCATGTTTTAGATGCTCTTAGTGATGATTTACTCATATCGAACCCCAATCGAGCAAAAGTTAAAATATTTCAGTATGACTGGGCAGAAAACATAACAAAATGTACAACATATAAAGACTTCAATGTTCTCCTGTTTGGAGTGAAGAAGCATGGGATAATGGCAATTTATCATGGAAAATGTTTGTGCCCTCAACTCAGGAGGAAGTACATGAAATTTAGGTTGAATTTATACAACACTCGTGATATATTATGTAGGAGAAAAATTATTACAAATGAGCAAAACTATTGCCGGTATTGTGAGAACACAAATCAGATAGAAACTGTGCAACATTTGCTGACAGATTGCGAAGCAGTAAGTGAGGCAAGAAGCAGATGCTTCAAGGATAAATTGATGTTTCAGAATCATCTAACCCAATTTCAAAAATGGCAAACACTTTTCTCCAACCCAAGAACCTCAATACAAATAGCAATTGTCCAATTTTTAGACCTGGTATTGCCAGATACCTTCCTAAGTGAGGAGGAAAATCCTGTTTTGTAAATCACAAAACAATGACAAATTTGATTCAATTTCATTCCAGGGATAAGGGAGTAAACTGCAATGCTGGTGATGTAGTATTTCATACCTTTTGCTTTTTTATTCTATGACCTTCTTTTCAATTTGGTTGATTTATCAGGATGGGTCATTATTATCAGTAACTGTTCTTTTATTATTCTAATTGGTGAATATGTGATATTTCATTTTATGTTCTTCTTCTATCATAGATGATGATGTTGGAAAATGATTTGTATTATGAACTGAAGATGAATGTTGGTATACATTGTGTAAATAATTTGAAAAGTTGTTTTACGACTAAACAAATTTAAAAAAAACATAGAAGAGAACAAAGTATGGATCCTCATTTTAGACTTGCCTTTGAATGAACTGCACTCGTTAAAAAGCTTAAAAGTGAATCTTTGAACATGTAGATAGTAATCTTGTATTGCTTTGTCATGCATCATTTATTATGGAAGCTAAGCATGACACGTTTTCCATTCTTAAATGTATGAAGTGATTCATACCTACTCCAAATGGTATTGGACATTTTATACATAATGTCTCTGATTTCAATATGTTGCATGCATTCCCATTATTGATATGTTTATTGTTTTATTGCTTGTATAGTGCCAAATCCTAAACACAGCTTGTTGACTGATTAATAGGTGATTTCCCCTGGCAAAAAAGAAAACACCGTCAGAGCCATCTCTAGCCTGTGTCTGAAGAATTAGTCTGCCACATCTTGGAAAGTTGTTCTCAACATATCTTGCGAGAATTTCTTGAAAGGTCTGAACCGTGATCCCTCACGTGCCATCACCTTGATGGAAAAGCATACCCATTGTGGGAGTCCATACTCCAGAGCACAATTCTGTCTTTCGATCTCTTTTTTAACATCTCTGAAAATATTGGAACTGAATGGGCCTGGAAAGAAAATCTAAAGGTCTCCCTACATCTTGCAATCTTGCACTAAAATGAAACTCATCACCCTATATACTGCCTACAAGAACATCAAATCATTCTTTAACTTTCTATTTTACAGAGAGGCCTATGGCCATGAAATAAGGCTAATCTAACACCTCTCAAATTTCAGTGGGAAAAACACAGAGGCAAATTATTTGAATCCTTTGCCACCACCCTATATAACAAACTACAAGACTACATCTCACAAGATACAAAAAAGATAGCAGGCGCCCCTCTCTCGAAAGAACACGGCATGATAACATGTTCAGTGGTTATTAACCACTTTGAGAGTTTGCAGACATCTGCTCTGCTTTTTGCTCCCTGTACCTTTCATAGATGGAAAACATGCATTTGCATATCAGTCTTTGTCCCGCCCACATGGGCAGTCCAGCACCAAAATGCTATGGCAATTCCCTTCTGAACAAGAGTACCAACAGCAACCCCATACACGTGTTTCAGCCTTGTTGGGCCTCATCAGTGAGGTGGAGCATTGCCTCTCTGAGCACAGTGAGCAGGGAGTCCACCTCTGGTTGCCCCCAGGTAACCTATGGTGACCAACCCCAAGTTCCATCCAAAAATACGAAAATGTTAGCAGGCGCCCCTCTCTTGAAAGAACACGGCATGATAACCTGTTCAGTGGTTATTAACCACTTTGAGAGTTCGCAGCCATCTGATTTTTGCTCACTGTACCTTTCGCAGATGAGAAATAACCATTTGCATATCAGTCTTTCTCCCGCCCACATGGGCAGTCCAGCACTGAAATGTTATGGCAATTCCCTTCTGAACAAGAGTACCAACAGCAACCCCATACACGTGTTTCAGCCTTGTTGGGCCTCATCAGTGAGGTGGAGCATTGCCTCTCTGAGCACAGTGAGCAGGGAGTCCACGTCTGGTTACCCCCAGGTAACTTAGGGTGACCAACCCCAAGTTCCTTCCAAAAATACAAAAAAGTTAGAAGGTGCCCCTCTCTTGAAAGAACACGCATGATAACCTGTTCAGTGGGTATTAACCACTTTGAGAGTTCACAGCCATCTGCTTTTTGCTCACTGTACCTTTCACAGATGGGAAATACCCATTTGCATATCAGTCTTTGTCCCGCCCACATGGGCAGTCCAGTACCGAAATGCTATGGCATTCCCTTCTGAACAAGAGTACCAACAGCAACGCCATACACGTGTTTCAGCCTTGTTGTGCGGAGCTGTGCCTCTCTGAGCACAGTGAGCAGGGAGTCCATGTCTCGTTGCCCCCAGGTAACTTAGGGTGACCAACTCCAAGTTCCATCCCACAAGAACCCAAATTCAACAACTTGAAAAAGCTATCTAAAAACAGGTGCACTGTTAACCAGCAATTACAAACCTAACAAACCACCTACTTCAACCTTAATACACCTAACACTTCCCTCGCATAACTCCATTCACTCCTTCATCCAGAACTCCCTTTTTCAACTATATAAGCACTTTGACACAAAAGACGTTCCTCCCTATTCTCCCTTCTTACCTCTTAATTAACATTTTCCCTGCCAACCCTTCTCTCCTGCCTTCCATCTACCTTTTACCACAATAGCACTTACCTGATATGTAATTTCAGACCCCAAAGCGCATTTACCTCTTCAGTAAACTGCACTTACTTTCATTTTAATCCTATCCTCCCTATATCGCTCCTCTAAATACCCACCCACTCACCTTTACCCTCTATGTTTCCCTCGCAATTCTGGAACATACTCTCTTTTGCCTCAAAATTATTTGCTTATTAACACTAATTACATTTCAGTGGTCGGTACATGCTTTCATACCCTGCCTGCGAACAGATGACTTTGGAACCTGGAAGCACTCATACGATTGGTGCCTGTATCTAAGACACCAATACGATCAAATAAAATAAATACTTTTTCCATGAACTTTTCATAGGTCAAAATAAAGTTGGACCATGTGCCAAATGCAACCTTCTTGTTGAAAGTGAACGTTGTGACAATACATCTGAGGGGCAAAAGAGTGTAAAGGAAAAGAGAATAATTAGTGAAATTGCAATTTAGGTTAAGTCTATCTCATACGTCATGTTACTTGAAGCTAGCGTTTATTCAAATTAATTAACTTTAATCAATTTGACTCAACCTTCCATGTAAGTGGCATGAGATATGAAGTATAGTTTATGGAAATATTGACATCGCTAATTATTCTCGCTTTGCACACGTTGTTGAAGATTTGTCCCAGCCTCTAGTGGGGTATGCACTTCTTTTTTTTTAACAATTTTTATTTTTGATAGAAGCATAGTCAATTACAACATATAATCATTATACTTTGTTAACACAATGCAAAAAATCAAATTTTCATTTAGGGTTAATGTCACCCGATGTTGTGTAAATTGCCTCCAATTTTTAAACTATAAATTATTATTTTACTTTCAACAAATGTTCAAGAGTATAGCTTTTGCACTCCTTTTTAGAGCTGCTCTGGACAGTATTCAATACAGATATACATTAAGCTGCAATAGGGATAGAAAGAGTGGAATTGTTATTACATTTTTTCCAGCTACTAGGAAGTCCGCTCATACAGGATAGACATAGGGTTTATTGCATCAATACATATTATTCCCCATCTATCGCAAGGTACCCATGCCATGGTCTCTGCTGGTAGAATACACCAATTGTTCAAGCTGCCTAGCATGATATTCACTTGCCATGCCTAGCAGGACTATCAATGTTTCCCTCAACAAAACAGCAAAACAGTGCTTGATCATCTGTCCATTGTCATAATTACCACAAGGGACCATCCACGTTATTTGTGACCTAGTTGTAGCTTTCTTGTTTCCCCAGATGCACTGTCATTGTGGGCACTGTACAGGAGAAGATATGTCCGTTAGCTTCCTGGGAGGGGGCGCCAGCCAATAAGGGAGCTTGGAATGTGGACTGAATCCTTCGGTATAAGCCCATGTTTTGAGCCTCCCCAGGGCTGTGCGCCCCTCGGCTTGGCATACCTTACTCTCTCCCGCCTCTCCCATACCGCCTTTAGCACCTGCAAGTAACTACATGCGTTGCTAAAGGCGTAGATTAATTTTTTCTTTTTTTAAAACGTACTTTTATGCGGTTCTAAGACGTAAGTCTAGAACAGGATTCAGTCTTCAGTGTTAATTCAAAATCAACACTGAAGACGGACTCCTGTTCCTGACACACATTGCAGGATGGAACAAAGGCAAATTTTTCCTAAATGTTAACATTGACTTTAACACCCACGTGCATTTCCTCATGGGTGATAATGAGGCGATATGTCCTGAGAGGGTGGGCCTCCGCTGTCGGTAACGTCACTTCTGCCCATTTTAAGGGTGCCCTGCTGTGCTCTGGCCCTTAACTTGGGTGACAGGCCATTACCAACAGGTTAGGCCCACTGCCTCAGTGCATATCAACTCATTAACACCCTGTAGGGGGACGTGGCTGTAAAGTTCTCCCTGGCGGGGAGCACAATAAATCAGACAGCACTCGCATGGTGGAGATCTCAACCCAGAACTGCCTCGCTTGTGACGGGCGGGCCTTTTATTATCAGCGCCTTAAGTCACTGTGTTGCGGGACGTAAGCATACACAATATTCATCCTTTTTTCCAACCAATTTCAACAAAACATATGATGGGATAACATTAGATTAAATCATACTCTACCACCATGTGCATTCTAGTCAAGCGCACATTTCAATTCTTTCCCCTTGAGTAGTTCTCCCACTCATAGGGCCTCATTACGACTTTGGAGGCAGCCATGGCGCCATTAGCGTCATGGCTGCCTCCAAAATCGTGTCCGGGTCCGATCTGGTGGAGTGGGGACTTACCGGGACATTCCGCCCTAGGCCCTAAGTCCCCATTCCAAATGCCATTCCCCATTCCCATTTGAGCCCCCATAGGGCTCAATGGGAATGGGGAAGGCTCTAATTACGGGCCTGCTAATATCAGGCCCGTAATTAGTGCCCTGGTCCCCTAACTGGACCCGTAAGGGACGTGTGGTCCGACCACACGTCCCTTGCGGTTCCCGCTAAGGGATCTTGGAATTGGGTGGTAAGGGATTACCGGCACCGCTCTCCTTACCGGTGCCCGGTATCCCTTACCGCCTACCTCGGAATGAGGCCCACAGTCTTTTAACTGTTCTGGGGGTCTCTGGGCTGTTCTTAAGGCATAGTGCCCACATCTAGGGGCCGTCGCTGGACCTGTGTCCTGTTGTGGCTCACATTCATTTTCTGGAGATGCCCCCTCCGGTCGATCCAGCAGTTCATCTGGATCATACCTCATGGTCGGTTCACCCTCTGGTTGTTGGTAATCGTCATCCTGTGGCGAACCTGCTTCCACCGCGAGCTGCTGGTCCCCATCGGTCCCCATTTTTGGTGCCACCCTCTTGAACCATGATGCGTTCCTGGTGATCTGACCTTGCCCTTGTGTGGTTTTTACCATGATTCCCTGTCGTCGAGTTACAGTCCAGGGGACCACGTCATACTGGGTGTCCAGTTTGGTTTTCGAGGGGTTCTGGATCACTAGCACCTGATCTCCGACTTGGTGTCTAGATTCCCTCGCATGCCTCCTGATGCTCATGCGTTTATTTGCGGTGATCCTCCTTCAATGGGTTTGTTTTCTGTCGTGGGTGTCTCTGCCCCCGCTTGGGTGATGAGGAATCGATGAGTTGATCACTGTCCTGTACATGATGTCTGCCGGTGGTAACACTGTGGTGCTGCGGGGTGTTACTCAATAGTTCCTTAGAAACCGGTATAGGTCCACCCTCCAGGGGCTGAAGTGTGCCCGGGAAAGGCGTAGTACCTTGTTTAGGGTATGCATGAACCTCTCTGCATCGCCGTTGGCTTGTGGCCATCTCAGCGTGATGTGATGGTATTGGATGTTCAGGTCATTCAGGTACTTTTTGACTTCCGCACCCTGGAAGGGTGGCCCATTGTCACTCCTGATGCGTTGTGGTAGGCCATGGGTGGCGAAGATCTTTTCTAGAGCTAGCATCACCATGTCCGCTGATGTTGATGATATGATTTCCACCTCCGGGTATCTGGAATGGTCATCGATGGCTACTAGAAGATACTTGCCTGCCTTGACTATACAGAAGTCAATGTTGATCGCGTCCCATCTTGAGGACCCCTGCTCCGCCGCTTGGGTGGGTTCGGGATTCGGTGGTGTGCTGGTGATTTGGCATGGGAGGCATGCCGTTATAAGTTGTTCCACCTTGGTGTTGATGTGCGGGAACCATACTCCGTGTCTGATTCTGGCTTTGGTCCTGACCATGCCTTGGTGGCCTTTGTGGGCTAACGCTATGATTCTGTCTTGTAAACTGGTGGGGATTACTATCCGAGCCCCTCTCAGTATTAGTCCTTCCTTGGTGACAGATAGGTCTTGTCATAGGGGGAACATGCCCGTGAGGAAGTTTCTGGCTTTGTGTGTCCGATTGTGCACGTTTCGGAGAAAAGACTTCAACTCGCCTGAAATGATGGAGTCCTTGACAAGGTCACAGCTGGGGTCAGCCTGGGTGGCTTCCGCAATGTCCTCAGTTCTGCTTGCCTTGGGTTTCATCGTGTGGAGGACCTGGCAGATGTGTTCCTCTGTTTCTTCTGCCACATTCACTTCTCTTGGTGTGGCAGCTCTGGGTGTCTGGGTAGGAAGTCAGCGGGGTTGCTGGTTCCCGGTTGGTACGTTAGCTCAAATTTGTACTGTTGCAGGAGTAACAGCCACTTCCCTATCCTGGCCGGGGGGGGGTGTGAAGAGGATCCTGTGAATATGGGGATGAGGGGCTTGTGGTCCATATAGGCCTTGAATTTTCAACCATAAAGGTATATGTGAAAATGGCAGCAGCCCCACACTACTGCGATGGCCTCTTTCTCAATGTGAGAGTACAGACATTCAGTTGGAGTTAGGGCGCGGGATGCCTAGGCAATTGGTTTGGTCTCTCCCGTCCGAGTGACTTGAACCAGGATCACCCCGAGGCCGACCAGGCTGGCGTCGACATACAGTTCTGTCGATAGTGAGGGGTCGTAGTAGGACATTGTGGTCTCGGCTGAGAGGGACGTTTTCATCTGTTCAAATGCTTCCTGGCAGTCGGGGCTCCAGGCACATTTCGTGTTGGATTTTGGGAGCTCCCTGAGTGGTTCGGACATTGTTGCCAAGTTGGGTATGAATCTCCCACAGTATGTCACCATCCCCAGGAAGCTGCCTACCTCTGTGGGTGTGGTTGTGGGAGAGGCTTCCTTGATGTCCGCCACTTTTTGTCGGTCAGCTGACACCCTGGCGCTGTTGAACACGTATCCGAAGAAACTGATTTCATCCTTCATGAATACGCACTTCTCCCTGTGAATGGTCAGTCCTGCCGTCTCCAACCTGCTGAGTACCATCTCGAGGCACTGCATGTGTTCTTGTCTGTTGCTGGCATGGAATGGATGAGAATGTCATCGCTGACATTGAGTACTCCTGGGATGCCCTGTATCACCTCTCGGATGGCCTGCAATAAAAGTTCGGCTGCTAAGGATATACCGAAGCTCAGCCTTTTGTATCCGCGTAGGCCCAGGTGTGTGGAGAAGGTTGTAATGTATCTGGAGTCCCGATGCAGTTTTAATTGATGGTATCCAGCGTTGAGATCTACCTTGGAGAACACTTACGACCCAGTGAGGTCTGTGATTATTATGTCCAGTGTGGTGTTGATGTGCCGTTCTCGCTTGATAGCTGAATTGGGGAGGCGCATGTCGATGTAGATCCTCACCTTCTCCGGTTGCTTTGGCTTCTTAGTGACCACCATGAGTGATACCCACGGTGTTGGCCCGGTTACCTCCTCTATGATGCCTGCTTTCTCAAGTTCATGCAGCTCCTTTTTGACTCAGTCCCTCATGTGGAATTGTGTTCTTCTGTGGCGCACTGCTCAGGCATGGACTGTTTCATCAATGTGGAGCTTTATACGTTTTCATTTTAAGCATCTGATGCCTCTGAGGAGGCCCAGGTAGTTCTTGAGGAGGTTTGTGATATCCATGGGGTCTGTTACATCACAGATGAAGCATATTAACCCTAGGTCTTCTGTTGTATCTCCACTCAGTAAGCATTCGATGCCTGTGTTGACAACATATACTTTGGATTGTAGTGTTCAGTCACCTCTTCTGAGAGTTGTCCGAAACCGACCTACAACTGGTAGTGGAGTCTCACACCAGTAGGAAAACATGAGTGTGTCCGTTTGCTTTAGGACCGGGGGCATAGTTTCCAGAACATGGTTGCCAGCATGAGGTTCACTGATGCCCCAGTGTCAATAGTCATTTGTGTCTCTTGGCCCTGTATGGCCACTAGGCATTTTCGTGTTCTTTGCTTCTTTGTCGACGCCCTGCCTCTGTGTTCGAGTGCGTAGACCAGGTAGACTTTTCTCCACCTTCTCAGTTGTCCGTTCTCCGTCTCTTTGGCTATTATGCACCGTTGCCATCACCTTCTTCGTCGGTGGATGAGTTGGCCGTTTCAATGTGGTGAGCGTTGTCCTGTTTCTTTTTTTTCTGTGCACCTCTATCTGGTTGTGGCTGGGGGCATTGTGCTTGCCCTGACGACCTGCAAACTCTTGCATAGTGGTCCTTCCGGCCACATGCACCACACATGTTCCCTTGTGCTGGGCAATTTCATCTTCCGTGACACACACCTCTGCACCACCCACATTCAGTTGGCCCTGGAATCCTTGACTGCCACCGAAGTGAGGTGTTTGCGTCGTTGGGGTCTTCCCTCGGCTGTTGGCAGCTGGCAATGTAAGCTATTCTTGCTGTTGTCGGTGTTAGCGGGAGCTTCTGCAGCGTGCTACCCATGTGTGCCGCCCTTGTGTGAGACAGTTCTCTCTGATGCCCGTATTCGAGGATTCTGGCCAGAGAGATTCCCTTTTCGCTCAACACCATTCTGCGTCACTTTTCAGAGTGCATGTTTTCTGAGTCTCGTGTGATAAGCGTTGAGCGGTTCCTCTTCGAGCTGGATGGTGGTGCAGAAAATGAGTAGTCCGGGTTTAGTTGTGGCATGAAGTGTGCCGTGAGGGCGTCCTTCGCCAGCTGGTAGATTTCTGAGCCATCACTGATTACAAGTGAGTTAAAGATGCGCAGGACGTCGTCACCTTTTCAGTCCATTGCCATTTCAAATTTCTGGATCCACACAGCCAGCGGGGGCCCACTGAGCAAGGGTCAGTATATAGGTCGAAAGTCCAAACGCCATTGTTGTTGCTCCCTGTGGTTGCGGGTGTGGTGTGGTGGGTGACAGTGTCGCTGCAATTCTCGATGGCGTGCCAGGCCTAGGAGTGGATAGGCCAGACGCCATGTTGCACTGATGTGTGGGCTGTCACAGATGGCGTGCAATGCGAATCACCTCACCTTAGATGGTTTCTTGCAGGCAGCGTGTCCACATGTCCAATGGCCTTCCACCGTTGTTGCTTGCAGCGTTGTGGTGTCTGGGCAGCCTGAATGGTCTGTAATCAGGCTCCAGGCCTGTGGTGACCTATGGCATGCACAGTTTCCCATGTGTTGGTATGTTAATTGCCAAGTAGCCAATGCAGTATTCCAGCGATAGAATATAAAGCCAGGCGATTATGAGAAAAAAAACAAAATTTTCTTTTTTTTCATTGGGGGATGGGCCCCCCACCGGGTAGCCAAACATGTGCCTGTGTCAAGGGCTTATTTGATGATTTATGGCTCATATGCATAGTGTTTTACAGTCCGTTCCTCGTTTTCCTTTTTTCAATGTAAACACCCTAAGTACACGTGTAGAAACTACAGCGGTGCTGAAGGCGATATACACCTCGATGGTGGGCTGTCCCTGCCAGCAACGGCACCAAGGCCTGCAATAAGTGACCCTCGATTTGCTTAACTTGGGTGACGAGGCCTTACCATCAGATTCGACCAGCCACCTCTGCATATATTGCCTCAGTAAACCTTACACAACATGGGGGCATTTAGTGCCTCTTGTCTCTTGCCTGCCTTTGCAGACAGCCAGTTCATTATTATTTTCATAGCTTTTCTTCCTTCTTTCCTGTCTCTGATTCTGCAGTTCATTTATTTTTTTGTGTTAACCCTCTCAGTACTCATTCAGCATTTGTAGCCTGGCTTTATATTCTATCTAGTTTTTTCACAAATTGTATATTGCTAAGCACGTATCATAATAAAGCCTGCTGTTTTCTTCTCGACCAGTGCTAAAGAAGCATTTGGTTATTAATACCTTTTTACCCAAACCTTATATTGTATTAGCTCACAAAACAGTCAATTGTTTTGCACAAACAAAATTATGGCAAACATGGATGATTTTGAGACAAGAAATAGGTCTAAAACACAACAGTATTGCAATGAGTTGCCCCAATTCATGAATCATAAAATATATTAGAGTGAAATTATTTCTGGAATTGCTGGCATATCAGAGTAGACTTTGACTGAACTGAGGGGCTTTACTGAGATTGATAGCAATTCTTTCATTCTCTTCTCATCTTCCCAGGATAATCAACTGAACATTGAATCTGTATTTATAATGATAATGCATAGTACCATGAACTCCATCTGCTCATTTCATGGTGAATCCACATCCTCGCCAATATTCACTCACTTTTCTTGGCATGTCAATGTGAAAGATTTCCATCTGGCGAGGGTTTAGAAGCCCTTGCTTTTTGATTCTTATTAAATATAAAATGATGCCAGTAATTCTCTCTCAGAAAGGTGCTGACCAATCCCCACTATCCACAAACTCGATGTTAAGAGCATGGTCTACACTTGCTGAACCAGTATCCTGATTTGCAGCGCCTGCTCCCCTGTGACACAGGGAAGGTTCAGTGCCATCTGTCAGCTTTTGTGACAGCCACGCCTTTGCAGAATATGGGCTGCATTTAAGATATTCACCCCTGTTCCCAAAAAAACATACCTATGAGATTTGCTATCCCGGTGGTAGCTACAAACTTTAAATATAAGACATTTTCTGAAGTATGTATGTATATGAATTTGAACAGTAACTGTTTACAGGTATTGAATAAATGTGATTTAGCCTAGTTATGTATGTTTCATGAATTGAGAATGTTGGTATTGCATGATTATTTTGCATTTGTTTCTGTCCTTTTATTTCTAATCTGATGGAAAAGTAATATTTCCTCATAAAGATTAAATGATGAACGAAATGACACATTTCTTTTCCTAATTTCCTTTTCAGTTCACCTCCTTTTGGCATATGCTCAATTGCTTTGCTTTCTTGATTTGGAGTCAGTTGATACCCTTAATAATGACTTTATAAAATGGATGCAAATAGGAGACAGGTCACAGAGACACATGGAGGGAGAGTCAGAACGTAGGGGCGCGCAGACACTGTCAGTGAGACATGGAGGGTCATTGATCCCTGCACTAGGAAAGAGAAAGCAGGGAGTGGCAGAGGTGGTAGGAACAGAACACTTGACCCTTGACAGTGGTCAGTCCCGGAAAACCCTATTTTGTGTGGATATGTGAGCGTTCATGGAGAAATCCTTACATGAACTGAAGGAAATAAGAGCAAAGCCATTTTAGAGAAAGTAACAACTGTTTCACATGGTGATGAATCTTTGTAAAACATGCTTACAGAAGAGGCTATTCTCATACCTATTGAGTACAGCTACAATCACCACACAACATGCATCTCGATAATAAATACTTCCATGATTTATGATGCCATCCAAACCAGAGGAGAGATAACACAACTGACCTGGAGTTATGCATTTTTTACTTGATGTTCCAAATTCCACATTCTGCTTGACAATCCACACATCACTACCTTAACATTATACATATGATAAAAAGCTATACATCACCCTTTTTTTTACAACATTGAACCAATAACCTAGAAGAGAAAATGTGTTAAAAGAACACACTACAACACCGAAGTATATGTCGATCTACATGAGATCAACTATGCACAGCACACTACAAATGGGGTAATCCCAAAAGTGTACATACTCCTCTCCTGACTTTCACACACTTGCACACTCTGTTGACATTGCAGACTCTACCATCCGCTAGCTTGGCGTAATATTCGGCAATGTCAAGGAATTAAACTATCTTTTCTTTATCTGTTGGACTGGGAAAATTCACAATGTTCTTTACCAAATTCGTTTTAGGTCTCATTCCACGTTCAATAATCTCATGACCCAAAAAGTGGATAGTTGAATTGCTAAATTTGCATTTATCCTTACTCAAAGTAAAACCTGCATTCATGAATATGTCAAACACCTTTCTCAATCTCACATTATGCTCTTCTTGACTTGCACATAGACTAAAGCATCATCCTGAAAGCACAGGACTCCTTCCATATCATGGAAAAGATGATATATAATACTCTGAAAAACAGAAGCAGCGGATTATGGTGTTCAGCTCATTTCTGAGGAAATGGGAGTGTATTTGAGAACGAATGGCATAAAGGACAAAACAAGTTCCATACATCATCCCATCTCCGTCGCCAGTGAAATGACACTCAAACAGGTGAGATATACTCATAAACCCCACCGGATACTTCTGTGGCTCTCCTTCAACTGACCCGGAGTTATGCATCTTTTACTTGATGTTCCAAATTCCACATTCTGCTTAACACTCCACGCATCACTACCTTAACATTCTACATATGGTAAATTGTTACACAAGGCTTCTTTATTTTTCAGAAAAAAAGCACTGCAAACCTACCTGAGATAGTACCTACATGTTTTTAGTCATTGGTGAAGTTTGAGTCATTGTTTAACATTCTGATGCATTTCCTGGCACCAAGTGGATGGTTGGGATTTTAATGATCTGCTATCTGTTTGCAGGGGTTATGGGATAGTTTCCTTTTTTGTAATTGTAAATCCTCTTGGGAATGGTTCTTTCATCACAGGAGCAGAATGCTTCCTTTATGGAGGCACTGAGCGCCTGCAGCTATCGTCACACAGCTATTAAGGTTATTTTTTTTATTCTGTAGAACGTGCATTGTCATAGTACTGTACAGTGAGCAGGAATGGCATGTGCTATTTGACTTCCATGTTTATGTTGTAATAATTAAGAAACCAGACGAAGGGACAGGGTCATAATATACACGGTTAAATATTGTCTGAAATCCCTATACATATTAAAACAGTCCTTGAAATGTAAGAGGGAAGATTGTCTTCCCTTCACTGTGAATCAAGTCTACAATGGGATCAAACATTTGTAGTCGCTTGTGCCTGTATTAAATCCCTCCCTACACCCAGGGCCATCCCACATGCACGTTTGTGTGCACCTATAAATTGAGTGCAGCAGAGCTTTTCACAAATGTTTGTTAATCCACTGCCACCAAAGGGAGACCTGACGTAAACTGTAGATGGCAGACTTTAGTGAGTATAGTGCTTTGTTGGGCTTTAAAAAATAAATAATCAGATTTCTTGAGGCGAACACTGGGCAAGAGATGCTATGGAGAGTGTTCATATGTAGTTATACTATTGCTGAAATGTGTAAGAAGTGTTAGGCAGAATCATATGCACTACCCTTTGGGAACACTACACACAATTAAGACTACAAGTTACAGTACAATTTCACCTTTGGTACAAGCCTGTACTACACAGTTATAGTGGTAGCAGTAGTGGAGCAGCCAGACTTATCTCAAGAGTAAGTGAGCAGTACAAGGAGTTACATAAAGGGACAACAATTAATGTCGTACGGGCAAACACTGACGCAAGGTTTCTAAGTAAAAAAATATATATTTATTTACTCAACAGTTGTTTAACACTAGTCTAAGCAAGTCAAAAATCACAATCACCAATACACCACACCACTTCCCTTAAAGTCCAGACAAGTTAAGCTCACAAATGAAGTGGGAGCAAAATGGCAATTTAAAAGGGAGTTAAAGACAAAGTTATTAGAAATTAGGCAACACCAACAGGTAGGTAATCAGGGCAGTAGAACAAGAGAGGCTACACGGTTAAAATCAGATAGAAAAGGCTTAGGGCCAAAGTCAATGGTTCAAAAGTCTTTTGCTGAAGATAATAGGCTCAATGTAGTTCGTAGTTAAGTATGTGGCACAGATTCCGGACGAGGTTGGTTGGTAGAAAAGTTAGTTCAAAGAGAAGAGAAGGCAAGCCCTCGGTTTGGAGAAAGATTTCAAAAACTTTCACCGCGGCTGACCGAAACGGAACAACCAGATTTGCACAGTACCTTAAAACGGAGAGGGAGCTGTAGCTGAGGCGGACATTCCTGGTGGTTCCTGCAGGCTCACGGTTCCTGAAGCGACTGTCGGACTGACATGAAGTAGGAAGACTGGAGGGTCCTGCGCCACCCAGGGAAGAAACCAGCAGCAGAGCAAATCAACTAATAAAATGTGCGCTCCTTAAAACCTAAGAAGGGTCCGACCTTCCTGGCTATCCGGCCCACTGTAGCTCTATACAGTGAATTCGACCAGAGGAAGGGTCCTGGCTTGCAGTTTGGCAAACTGGTTGCTCCCACCAGCTCAAGGGAAGAGGGTTCCTGGAGGATCTACTCTGTCATCGGATTTGGAGATTCTCTTCGCCGGGCGGTTCAGTCATGGTAGGGGTCCTCTTCTTCCAGTTCCTCATTGGTTCTTTTGTTCCAGTGGCGACTCTGCTCTTCCAGTCCCAGAGACCTGCTTTTTATGCAGTTTTCCCCCATTCATACAGCCTGGCTATCAATCACACAGCAAGGTGGCTGGCCTGGCAAGGCCAGTCCTCTTAGCCAATCAGACAAGAGTGCGACTTTGGTTGCTAAGGAAACCCATGGCAGAGGTCTGAAGATCCCTCCCTCACATCCCACCCCTCTAGACTATCAGGCGCCTTAAGGAGGGCTTCTGTGCAGAAGCCCACGAAAAAACAGAGAACAAAGGAATCATCCCCGGTTTGTTGCACAGAGTAAAACACGAGAAAGACTTTAACAAAAAGAAATGGCGAATAAAACCAGCCGGAACCAAAGTAAAATGTATGGAGAGTCAGTCCTAGCACCATAGTCGCCAGACTCATAGATTAAAACTCACCTGATGCAGACCATGCTGGAAACTTACCTGATGCAGACCATGCTGCAAGAGCTCCAAGCCAAACGAGGCTTGGAAGGGACTATTTTACCTAGGGACTATTTTTTTTACTCGGGTGGGGCTGGGGACGAATACTTACCTGGGACTACTTTGGAGGCTATTTAAAACACGCCCGAAGAGCAGCACACGCTTCGCGTTATTCTGCATCCAGCAGCGTAACGCTCGCCGTGCCTGCAAGTCTGCATCCAGTCTTCTGCCACGTATGCGTGTCGCCTCGCTGAACTCACCGGCCTTCACAGCATCTTCACATTTCACCACATCCTCCTGCATGTTCCCTCCGCACTCCGGCACCTAAGGAGAAGACAAGAACAGCAAGGTGAGCCAAGGGAATACACAGAGGAATACCCCCCATAGACTTACCTGATTTTACCACCGGGGTACTAGTCTTCTTCACGGGTCGGCACAGCTTCTGCTGCATCCTAGCCGAACCTCGGCCCCTAAGGGGAAACAAAAGGACAGCAATGTGAAACAAGGGACTAACAAGGGGAACCCGCCTCACCACAAAAGACTTACCTGATTTTTCCGCCGGAGGCATTATTCCCCAAGACTTCATACTTTCTCTCAGTGCCTGAATAAGGGAGAAAGCAACATGTTACATATGGACATTATTTTATCGAACTGTGTTGGATAATACAAATCCTTACCAGAACATTACCGGTTGCCACGAGGAACTTTTCAGTAGGGTCAAGCTGCAACCTGCAAGGAATCGGACAAGAGTGAAAGTCAGGCATTTGAACTCTTATGAGCTACATACTTACGGCGTCTTGCCGGGAATATCAGAGTCAATATTGTCCTAGAACTCACCAATTCCTTCGAGCCAGTGAAGCAACTGGTTATCTACGCGCCCCTGCGCTCAATGCAGGATGGAGAGCTCATCTTTTCAAATCATCAGGTGAGACTATAAGAGGGGACATCCAAGGTGATCAGTGGGGAGAACAGCGGGGTGGGGAGATTTACGCTCAACTCCACGGGTGGTTAATTCCCTTTCTCCATTTGCAGAAGAATATTCCTACGGGCCAAGCAAACGAAGCTAGGTGGGCCAGTCCTGTCCGTCATCTCGGCCCTACGCGTCACATTGGTGGAGACCGCAGCAGTCCAGTCCAGATCGACGCCTTTGTGGGAGCCAGGTGAGCGTAACATTTATGAGAATCATCCCTAACATGAAGCCACCACGGACTGCCTCACAATGCAAGGTATCTGGTAAGGGTGTAAAACAGGTGTCCTCAGGTGGCTAGGATGTCACAGATGAGTGCTGCCTGTCCTTCTGTGGCACAGGCAGAACAGAAGAAGAAAGGCTTTTAGCTCCAGACTGAATCACAGACAATAGGACATTGCACAGATGTTGGTATCACGTTTAAACAACAGAGACAAGACTTGTAATTGTACCCAAAACTAATGTGACAGTATTGACAGGACACCAACAGATGTTGGACAACTGGCCTGAGGCTTCTGGCCACTTGGTTTAGTTAGAAGAGTTTATTGATAGATCTTGGAGCTCGACCATAGAAAGCTTTCTGGGTGAGCTAAGGAATCTTGAAATCAGAAGGCTTATTCCCTCCTAGTAAGTAAAAGTTGATCGGGAACCCCCATGACATATGTGTTGCTATACTGATATACAGAATAGCACAGGAAGAAGAGCAAGCCTATGCCCGCCAAACAATCTTTCAGTGCTGAAATGCTGACCTCTGCAGGATAGCAGTTCTCTAACTACCGGACTATGGGCAGGGTATTAAATGCCAGACATGCACATGTAAATCTGGAGTTAGAGACGCCTTAGCAGAGGTGAGCTCAGAAATTGTTGATTAGCCCATGACCTGATCATTGGCAATAACTGGGGCCTCCTCTAAGGACCTGGTACGATCCCCACTCATAATTAGGGAATTTCCAGTCTCTCCCTGCTATATCGGGACTTCATCCTCTAAAGTACCCACACTGACTATGGCAACCTCCTCCAGGAAAGCATCAGCCACCATGGACTGTTTGGGTCTCCCCTTGTTATAATACAGATCTTCATTTCTATGGGTCATCTCCCCACACAGAAAATAAACTCAGGGTGTTTTGCGGGTGCAGGTACCTCTATGCTAGTGGGGCCCAGACTCTTGTATCTGTTGAGGTTGGCAAGCCATTGGTCTGGGATCTTCCTTTATGTTTTGGGGACCTTTTCTGGTACAAGGTTCAGAACCTCTGTCCTCTCGCGTCTTATGTCTGCTATTATAAGATGACTTGTCAGCTAGATTGGATGTATTGACATTAGCCTTTTTCTGAACTTAAGTGCTCAAATACCTGTCTGCAGCTTTTTCAGGCATTCTCAGGTCTACGATACTCATGTCCACTTAATGCTGGTGTACCCATATCTTACAATTTCAAAGGATATTCTCACATGCAACGAAATAATGCATTCCTTAAAAGTAACAACTTTGTTACCCGAGACCCATGCTGCAGATACTTTAAGGATTGATGTAAAAATGCATCACACGTTTGAATCCCTTTTTCTTTCAGAGCTGTCTGAAGCTCCTGGGGCACTGTTCTGGGTTTTTGCAGAACGACCTGAGGACAGTGACTGTCATTTTGGTATAAATGGGTCTGTCCCTTGGCGTCAACTGAATAATTACATCAGTGCCAACAGTCTAGAAGCAGTTCATATGGGTTGGTCCACACAACTCTTCTTCCACCTTCTGGATGTAGAACGCCAATTTCAATGTTTTGAATCAGTCGAAAATATCCTTCTCCATCTCATATGGTTGGGCTAAGTCCTTGGGAATGTGGCCCTTTGGCTTTCGTTGGGAGCTACCATTGGCAAATATTCACTCCCCACTGTAAGCCTTGCTGGCCTGCCTCTGGGCCTCAAGTTCCATCTTGTGCAGCATCAGATCGTATTGCTGTTTCTGCTCAACCAGAAAATCTGAAGCCTTTTGCTTTTGTGCTGCTTGCACAGAAGTTTCCTTCTGCTATTTCTAATCTAAAGCCACCCTTCTTTCCCTTAGAAGCAACTTGCTACTAGCTAAATCATCCTTAGCCAAAATTCCTTTTTAATTGTCTCAAAAATATAAAAGGTCTAGCCCCTGCCGCATTCGAGTGCACAGAGGGACTGACCATAGCAGCCGCTGGAAAGATGGAAGCTGCGGGTGAGGAAGGTAAGTGTCTGTGTTTGTGTCTCTGTGTATGTTGAGGGGCCATGTTTGTAGCTTGCAAAGGGGGAGGTTGCAAGGGAGATATTAACTGTATGCATCATTGCATGGGGTTGAGGTTCAGTGTTTTTTGCGTGGAAGGGAGAGGTCAGGTGTGCAAGTACGTGAGTGTGTGTTTGATTGTATTTATGTGTGTGACTGTGACTGTGATGGGAGGGCGGTGGAGGTGGAATAGCAATGTTAATGGCGGAGATGAAACCCCCCATAGTTGAAAAGAGTGGGTGGTCGCGGGATTGGTGGTAAAGGGAATCGGGGGTGAAAGCAAACCAAAATAATCATAATTCCTAATATTGAAACCTGCAACAAATCAGCTGAAGAAATGCATCCCGGCGAGGCAGGCAGAAGAGAGGGTCATGAATTGGATTGCTATGGGGGTCCTGGAATGAGGAAGAGGGGTGTGGGGGGTAATGACATGCATTACTGTTGTGGTACTAGGATGAGGAAGAAGGACGTTACGGTAATGGCATTGGTTAATATTGGGTTACTGCTGATTTGCAGTCAAATTAAATATTTGTGCTATGATTTTGCTAGCTCGAGAAAGACAACCAGTGTAATGGTGGGGCTCTGTATGAAACTTTGTCTGTTAATAGCCCAATGAAGAAAATATATAATGTAGGTTTTCATTGGTTCCGCAGCAAAAGAAAACAAAAAAAATCCTTCTATGACTTATGACTTGGAGGTAGTACATATACTAGTAGAGAAATTACTGAGTACTATTTAAGGTTTCTCATGGAAATGAATTATACATTTGCCCTCCAATTTGCAGCAGTTGGCACTGAGATTCGAACAAGTGTTGCAATCTATGTATTCAATTACATGGGTTAACGAATTGATGATTCTACAAAAAATTTGAATCCTCCCAAAGGATTGTTTCATGTCAGATGTAAACCAGTCTGTGATAATATTTCTTTAACTACCTTAAATAATGTTTCAAAGGAATATTTGGCATACCTCGATGAGATATGCCATGATGAAGAGATATTGATTAACGATCCTCACAAAGTGAAGCTTATAGCAAGGAAATATGACTGGTTACAGCAAAGTGAATTTATCTCTAAACATTATTAAAAGAACACACAATACCGAATTACATTGAGCGGTTCTCGTTACCGGATGATATTCTTGAGATTCAGGTAAAATCAGTCATGTACTCTTGATGTTTAGGGTTGCAGAAGAGGTATGCCAAAACAAGTGAGCACGTGTTGCTTATGTAATGGAGCTGGGATAATGAAGACTGGGACACATTTAATATTAGAATGTGCAAAAAACAGCATCATGTGATACTGGTATTTTATCGAATTTGTATATGAGCTGAGAATGTTTAATCTTGACGATTTCCGATGCACTTGTTAAACTGGAAATAAACTAAAATCATTGTTGCACTAATTTGCTTTATTCGATCTATGTATGGTCTCTCACACGAAAACTGGTTTCATTTTAAAGAGTATGAAAAAAGGGCTAAAACTCCATGGATTTATCTACCACATATTCAAGAAGTTGCTATCTCACTATTAGTCCTGATTGATTCTAATTGTAGTGTGTTTGGTTGGCACTGGTCATAAGTGAGTGACTAAAGCCCAGAGTCACGAGATTCAACAATCAACAAAGTAATGACCACTTGCACAACACTCTCGGTTGTTGGAAAATGTTAAATTCAAGTACAGGAATTGCTAGTAAAGACACTAGTCAATTTTCAATTCTAATAATTTTTAATGGACACCCAACATATGTTTCAACCTTATTACAAAGGTCTTCTTCAGGGCGTGTGTTCTATGCAGTTGGTTAATGCCAACTGGCACCCAAAAATTAATTCATTGTTTTCAATGTTTCTTCTTCATCAATCACTGTAGTAGTAGTTTACTTTCTTTTCTTGGACCCCTTGCTCACTGTTCTTAGAGAGGCAACAGTTTCACCTCACTGATGATGCCCAACAAGGCTGAAACACGTGTATGGGGTTACTGATGGTACTCTTGTTCAGAGGAGAATTGCCTAGCATTTCGGCGCTGGACTGCCCCTGGGCAGGACAAAGGCTGATATGCGGGGAAATTTCTTCTCTGTGAAAAGGACAGTGAGCTAAAGACTTGGTAGAGTCTCTCCCAGGGGTTATTCACCCAAGAACAGGTCATTGGGCTGTGTTCGTGCTGGTAGAGAGATTCCCAGACCCCCCTTTGTTTGCATACATTATCTTTGGGTTTCACGCTAAGTTAACAGGGCAATCCAGACGTGGACCCCTTGCTCACTGTTCTTAGAGAGGCAACAGTTTCACCTCACTGATGATGCCCAACAAGGCTGAAACACGTGTATGGGGTTACTGATGGTACTCTTGTTCAGAGGAGAATTGCCTAGCATTTCGGCGCTGGACTGCCCCTGGGCAGGACAAAGGCTGATATGCGGGGACATTTCTTCTCTGTGAAAAGGACAGTGAGCTAGAGACTTGGTAGAGTCTCTCCCAGGGGTTATTCACCCAAGAACAGGTCATTGGGCTGTGTTCGTGCTGGTAGAGAGATTCCCAGACCCCCCTTTGTTTGCATACATTAACTTTGGGTTTCACCCTAAGTTAACAGGGCAATCCAGACGTGGACCCCTTGCTCACTGTTCTTAGAGAGGCAACAGTTTCACCTCACTGATGATGCCCAACAAGGCTGAAACACGTGTATGGCGTTACTGATGGTACTCTTGTTCAGAGGAGAATTGCCTAGCATTTCGGCGCTGGACTGCCCCTGGGCAGGACAAAGGCTGATATGCGGGGAAATTTCTTCTCTGTGAAAAGGACAGTGAGCTAAAGACTTGGTAGAGTCTCTCCCAGGGGTTATTCACCCAAGAACAGGTCATTGGGCTGTGTTTGTGCTGGTAGAGAGATTCCCAGACCCCCCTTTGTTTGCATACATTAACTTTGGGTTTCACCCTAAGTTAACAGGGCAATCCAGACGTGGACCCCTTGCTCACTGTTCTTAGAGAGGCAACAGTTTCACCTCACTGATGATGCCCAACAAGGCTGAAACACGTGTATGGGGTTACTGATGGTACTCTTGTTCAGAGGAGAATTGCCTAGCATTTCGGCGCTGGACTGCCCCTGGGCAGGACAAAGGCTGATATGCGGGGAAATTTCTTCTCTGTGAAAAGGACAGTGAGCTAAAGACTTGGTAGAGTCTCTCCCAGGGGTTATTCACCCAAGAACAGGTCATTGGGCTGTGTTCGTGCTGGTAGAGAGATTCCCAGACCCCCCTTTGTTTGCATACATTAACTTTGGGTTTCACCCTAAGTTAACAGGGCAATCCAGACGTGGACCCCTTGCTCACTGTTCTTAGAGAGGCAACAGTTTCACCTCATTGATGATGCCCAAAAAGGCTGAAACACGTGTATGGGGTTACTGATGGTACTCTTGTTCAGAGGAGAATTGTCTAGCATTTCGGCGCTGGACTGCCCTTGGGCAGAACAAAGGCTGATATGCGGGGAAATTTCTTCTCTGTGAAATGGAAAGTGAGCTAAAGACTTGGTAGAGTCTCTCCCAGGGGTTATTCACCCAATAACAGGTCATTGGGCTGTGTTCGTGCTGGTAGAGAGATTCCCAGACCCCCCTTTGTTTGCATGCATTAACTTTGGGTTTCACCCTAAATTAACAGGGCAATCCAGACGTGGACCCCTTGCTCACTGTTCTTAGAGAGGCAACAGTTTCACCTCACTGATGATCCCAACAAGGCTGAAACACGTGTATGGGGTTACTGATGGTACTCTTGTTCAGAGGAGAATTGCCTAGCATTTCGGCGCTGGACTGCCCCTGGGCAGGACAAAGGCTGATATGCGGGGAAATTTCTTCTCTGTGAAAAGGACAGTGAGCGAAAGACTTGGTAGAGTCTCTCCCAGGGGTTATTCACCCAAGAACAGGTCATTGGGCTGTGTTCGTGCTGGTAGAGAGATTCCCAGACCCCCTTTTGTTTGCATACATTAACTTTGGGTTTCACCCTAAGTTAACAGGGCAATCCAGACGTGGACCCCTTGCTCACTGTTCTTAGAGAGGCAACAGTTTCACCTCACTGATGATGCCCAACAAGGCTGAAACACGTGTATGGGGTTACTGATGGTACTCTTGTTCAGAGGAGAATTGCCTAGCATTTCGGCGCTGGACGGCTGATATGCGGGGAAATTTCTTCTCTGTGAAAAGGACAGTGAGCTAAAGACTTGGTAGAGTCTCTCCCAGGGGTTATTCACCCAAGAACAGGTCATTGGGCTGTGTTCGTGCTGGTAGAGAGATTCCCAGACCCCCCTTTGTTTGCATACTTTCTTTTCTTGATTTAATCCTTAACATTGAAAGCAAAGTATATTCAACAATTACCTCTATTGTAACAGCTATAATTCCACTCTCCCGGGTTCAATCCCACTTCAGAAATTCATTATAATGGTTTGTTAAATTGATAAACCTCCTTGGTTGCAACTTGCGGTGTTCCGATGCTAAAGGTCAAAGCAAGTAAAGAAAGCAAAAGAAGTAAACTACTACTTCAGTGTATTGATGAAGAAGGAACATTGACTGTCCAGTAGACATTATTAGAATTGAAAAATGACTAGTGCCTTTATTAATAATTCCTGTACTTGAAGTAAACATTTTCCAAGAACCAATTGTGTGGTGCAAGTGGTCATTACTTCATTGGGGGTCATTACGAGATAGGCGGTAAGGGGTTAACGGCACCAGTAAAGGTGCTGGAGCCATCAACCCCTTACCGCCTCATTACGAGTTCTGCTCACGGGACCCGCTAAGGACGCCTGGTAAAACCAGGCATCCATAGCGGGTCCCGCTAGCAGATGAGGGTGCTAACAACGGGCCCATTATTAATGGGCCCGTTGTTAGCACCCTCCCCATTCCCATTGAGCCCTATGGGGGCTCAAATGGGAATGGGGATGGGTTCCTTGAATGAGGCATTACCAGGCCCTCCAAGGTCAGAATGGCACAGTAATTCCTCATTCAAGGAACCCGGACCCGGTACCCAGTAAGGGGGTACCATGCCGCTAATAGCGGCATGGTTACCTCCGACCTCGTAATGACTCCCATTGTCTCATTTTAAATAAGAATGTTTCTAAGTGGGTTTTGAGGATGTTTATATAAATGAATTATGGTACTGGTACATGGAAGGACTGGACTTGTGTCATCATAAAGCGCCAATAGAGGGATAATTGTCATGATGTGACAATGGTGCATGGCTTGTAGTATTGCTATTGTCATCCCACCACACCAGATGTAATACATACCATTACCCCTGCATCCACATTCCTCTTCCTTGTCCTAGCATCCCAATAATAATCCATGTCATTATCATGACATCCCTCTTTCTTGTCCCAATACCCCAGTAGTAATTAATGTCCTTACCCCCCACATGAATTACTACTGGTGTATTGGGACGAGGAGGAGGTGGTTAAGTCTTCTTTCTACAAAAAGTCTCTTACCTCTGAGGACCTGATGGGTTCCAAAAATAACAAACAAAATGTTCCTTTCCAATGTTTGTTGGGTAATGACCCCTGGCTCCCCCTCTTCTGGGCTCAGACTATTCTCAAATGTTTTCCTCTCTCCATCGCGTTCACTACTGTATTCAAGTGTCATTGGGTGATGGCTTTTCACCCCTGGACCCCCCTTTTCCGGGCTGAGATCCACCAAAAAGTTCTCAGTGATTTCAGGACCTTCGGTGGTTATGTTCTTGCTTCCGAAGGCATGATTAGTTCAAAATAATAAACACACATTCCTTTCTGTTTGTACTTGGGTGATGATTCTTCACCCCGAGTCCCCTCTTCTAGGCTCAGACCGTTCTTGAATATCTGTCTCCCTCTGTCGGGTTCACTCTGACTTGTATTCAAAAGATTTCTCTGTTGCATTCACGTGTCGGCGGGGTGATGGCATTTCACCCCTGGATCCCCCTCTTCCAGACTAAGACACTTCTTCACTCTTTGCCTCCCTTTGTCGGGTTCACTACAACTTTTTCCCACAAAGAATTTCTCCTGTGGCATTCACAAGTCTTAATGTCTTTGTAAACAATTTGCTGTGGGCAAACCTATGTCGGGTTCACTCCCCTCAACACATTGTTCCTTGGAACTTCATACTTCACCCCTTTTTATCGGCATCCCTCTGTCGAGTTCACTCTTGCCAATCACTTAGTTCTTTCTCTTTTCTCACTATACAGGATTCAACTCCCTTAGCTTTTCAATGATAAGGGTCCGTACAATAGGTCTCAATAGCATTATAGACTGATTCAACCAAGGTTCAGGATGGTGAGGGCAGGTGGCTGCAGCTTTAATGCCAAAGCTTCCTGTGCCTGGAATGCACTTCCACTTAGTATTAGATTGATGGACCGCCCTGAAATTTGAAGAAGGTGCTGAAAACTCTCCCTTTTAACACTCCTCTTGATTAGCACCAACTCTCCCCATGACTGCTTCCTTTGACTCCTGAGTTCCGTCCCCGGCCTTCTTAGCGTATTATTCTGTACTTTGTGCTAGGTTTGTCTGCTTTATTCTGTTGTTTGCGTGCCCTGAGGCCTGCAGGTTTGTAGCGCGATGGAATAAAAATTCTAAATAAATACATAAATACATAAATTACATGCAGTTCAAAGACATTTGACTGTACAGGGGGTAGACATTTGTATGAGCACTTTGATCTTTTCCTTCCGGCTCCCCTAGGGCCTTCTAGTATTGGTAGTTTCAACAAGCGTGGGATCAAGCAGAGTCTCTTGAATGAGCACGCACGTGGTGCCAGCCACTCTGCAGGGATTTCCCCTTAATGTTAACAATTCTTTGAACTTTCCTTAAATTGCCCTTTGCGACTTTTGTTCAACAGAGTTTGGCTTCTTATCGGCTCTCCTCTCGACTCACCGGCTGTGAAGAACCGATTGGCTCTTTTCTTGTCTCTGGAGTCAAGGCCGGTACCATGGTAACAAGCGTCTCTCCCTTTTCTGATTATCAGTTTAGGCGTGCTCTTTGTACCGTTGACATCGGCTGCCACACATGCTTGCTATTGTTCACAGTCTTACGATTCCTTTCATAGAGGCATCATGGGTCTGGGTTGTAAAGGACAATTTGCTTGTCTCCTTGTCACCCTTTTGGTTCTCACCGCCATTCTCCTCTTGAACTGCAATACTGGGATAGCTGTCTGGTTGTGCATTTTGCCTTGCTTGTCATGTGCTCTCGTGCTCCACCTTTTATCCCTATGGGGAAAGGAAAGGGCTGACAGGTATGTGTGATTCTAGACAATTACCTGACTTTGCCTGACTCTTGTGTTGGGACATGTCAGGTACAGGGCTCTGTTGTAAATCCATTGCTTTTCACGGTATGGGAAAGTGTTTGTGTTTGAAAAGGGGGAGGGTTGGTAAACTTAGAAGGGTGAGATTGGTAGGGTTTGTGAAACAAACATGAATGACCGGGATTAATATCATGAAATGAACAGAGAGGATTGTGGGAACAGTAGTATTTGTCAAAGTAGACTGGGTGTTTGGGAAAGAATAATCAGAAGGGTTATGAAGAAGAATGATTGGGAGTATTCGGGTAGAGAACAGGAAAACAAGGATTCTGGGAGTTGTGGTTTTTGAGTGTAATAGGGTTTGGGTTCCTAGGAGATTTACCAGATATGGAGGGGTCGTTGGATTTAGATAAGGGAGATTCTTTAGATGGAGCGGAGGTTGAGTTGGTACATACTATATAAATAAAAGCCTCAAGGGGCTTGTCTTCCTCGTCCCTTTCTCCAGTATAATTATGCGCCTCACCTGGGGTATTCCCCTGAGCACAACCCCAAGCTCCCCTACCCAGGTGATCCTCCCTCCCTCGCTCGTCCACCCCCAGGGTTGGGATCTGAGAGCTCCAGCCCTTCCCTGGCCATCTGAATAAGGGATTCTCAAGGTCTGTTTGGAGAATACCCCCAGGTTTCTCACATACCCTTCCCCTATGCTGGTTGGACTGCAGTGTTTCACTCGGATATTCCATTTTGGAACACCCTGATTGCTGGTCCAAGTATTCCAGTGTACAACCTGGAATGGTACTGATGGAACGTTCAACTCTTTCCCGGTGGATTATTGGGGCTTGTCTAGGAGACATTCCAACAAGTTCTCTCCTCTCCCTTCTCTCTATTTCCTTCCCCTTTCTGGAATTTCTATTAACTCTTCTTCTACCCTATCAGGGAAAACCTCCATATAATGCCCTCACTCACCACAAAACAAGCATTGTTTGGATTGAGAGGCTTCCGATTCATCTAGACATATCGTAGATGTTGACTCACTTTTCTCTTTATTCTGGGGGCTAAAAAAAAGTCAGGACATTATTATTCTCCAGTTTTTGTTTTTCCCTGTTAATATAGGTCTCTTCTTGCCTCCTTCCACCTGAGAGTTTTACTTCTTCTGTTATTTGCTCACCCCATATTTTCACCTCTGAATAATAAGGATGGGGTTCTGGGATTTTATTTTCTGGAGCAGGGGTCTCTGGAAATGCTCCTCATGTTTTATTTGATAATTTTTCTCCCCAGGTCTCATATATTTTGTTCTCTTTGGGTGGTTCCCAAGGGGTTTCATAGGCTAGGATTCCTACTCTATCTCCCCTATAGATTTTTACGGGGTTTGTGGAGAAGTTTACGAAAATGAAGGTTAATTCATCTTCGTAAGAAAAAAGGGGTAACATTTTCATTTGGTCTTCCTTGCATGGCAAAATATAGACGGACCCAAACTAAGGTACAACTTACTCTTATTTGCAATGAAACTAAGGCTTTGTCCCTTCCTTAAGTAAATAATCTTGAGGGCAAAAAAGATAACAAGTATTGCCCTGAACATTGGGTGGCGTGACTTGGCAGCCATGGACTAGGCTGCTCTCCTGGTGAGCTCCTGGATCCGAGCATTGATCCGGACAGGCGCAAGCCTCTTGACTTCAAAATCCAATTGGAAAATGAGATAGCATCAACATGAAAGGACGCAGACTTAAATGCACGTTGCCACGGGCGGATCGAGTGGATACATCGGAAGATATGGAACGCTGAAGTTTCCGATGAGTGCCCCGGGACTGCAAACTAAATGGTGGCGAGGCTGAAACAAAGGAGCCCCTGGCCATGAGGACCATGCCGAAATGAAAAGCGAGGGCACCGGAGGAGCCGGCGCTCTCGCTGACGGTGCCGATTGAAGCAGGCACCAAGGAGTAAGCCCAGCGGGCACGCAGGAATGCCCGACAGAGCCGAACAGTTCGCTCCGGGGCTCCCGCGTGACAATGGCAGCAGTGACTTCCCTGGGGGTGCTGAGGAGCGGGAGGCGTACCCCCGAGAAGGTGCGAGAACAACTGTGCCACAATGCCTGAGGCCCCCCACAACAAGAACAGGACGAGACGATCACCTGAGCCGAACCGTTGAATTCAGGCAATGCAGAGGGACTCCACAAACAGAATATAGTGAGCGGCCGTTAGGAACAACAACAATGTCAATATCACGGGCACATGTAAAACAAATGCGTGATTGCAACATTTACATGATGTGCCACAGGGAAAGCAGAATGGAACTCTGGCGGACTGCACGGTAAAGTGGGAACAGAAGGAACATTAGCACCGCTGACTAAATTATTGATACATGGCTACAAGCCACAAACTATGCAGATATAACCTTGCCATAAGAGGATTGTAAGCAACACTGAAGCACCAGCACCCCTGCAGGCCAACGTTCATTATTTAGAAGGAGCAGTGTGCCTAGAACATGGACCCCGGGAATAATGGCAGGGTGAGACGCACCGGGCGAGAAGCACAAGAGAAATAGCCCTTCACGAGAGAGGTGAGTGGCGAGCCCTGGGGTGCAAGGAGACTGCCGACTGAGGGCGCGTGCACCGGAGTGAAGCCACACAATAAAGCACAAGGTAATGGAGCCTTGAGAAAGGGTGGCTAGAGGATAGCACGGAACTGACACAAGACGAGGGATTCAGGAACTAAGCCCCAATAAGAGGTGTATAGACAGAGAGCTTTGCTGCATAAGGAGGCAGCTAATGGAGGTACACTCCCCATAAACAAAGAACAATGGCAATCCAAGAAGGGGGCACAGAAATAAGGAGGATACCCCTGGTGATGAGCGCAAGAAACAATATACTGCCAGAACAGCCGCTGTACAAGAACGTGGTACAACTAGCCCCATAGAAGGCTATTAGATCAGCAGAGCCAACAACAGGCTAATCTTACCCCGCCAAATGGCACCCCTAGTCCCAGAAGAGGGACTAAACACATTCCAATAGCTGGTATGCTCTATCGCCTAGAGAGGAGCGGCGCACATGGGACACACAGGAAAGGGGTCTAGGGGAGACTAAGCCAAGCCCCAAGCATAGAACTGGAGTAGGGCTGAGATCCTCACTAAACAGTTAAGAATTTGCAGGCCCGGGAGGCCGGTGAGTTAGAACTTCAGCCTTGCACATGGTGGCCTTACACACTAAGGAATAAACGAATACAACAGGCAGTGCCATAAGGAGTTCCGTACATGAGGAGTTAAGAACATGGGCCCAAATAAGAACCAAAACACTGCCGACAGAACGCAATTCTGAGCAGGGGATGAGCTGGGCCGGGGACGTACAGAGCAATGGCTCACAAAGGGGGCAAAGGAAAAGGCAAGCAGCCAACAATATATATTTTCATTAAACCACAACAGACCCCGACCACGCCTGCACAAGCTATGGACAATATGCCAGAAGGCACGACTTCGCTGAGGAGCGAACACCTGATCCTAGCAGCCATAATGGAACTGAAATCCTCATGGGGGGCCGCGATGGCAGACCTGAAAGCGGCACTGCAAACGAAGATCGACGAAGTAGGGCTAGAGGTTAACCTACTTAGGCAAGATGTAAGAGCGCTGGCGGAATGGACGATTGGCTTGGAGAGCGCAGTGAAAACCAACACAGAGGTCAGCAATACCAACGCTCAGGAGGTCCACATATTGAAACAACAAGTGTCCAATCTGGAAAACCGAGCAGAAGAGGCCGAAAGGCGAGCAAGACGCAACAATATACGTGTGGTAGGCCTAGATCCTACGGATTATGTGGAAAACATGTTCATACAGGAAATATGGGCTGGCAAGCTCTCTCAGGGATTCGCTATCGAACAAGCGCACAGGGTCCTGATGTGGAGGCCTCAGCCTGGGGCCCCACCCCATGCAATCATAACAAAGATATTGAATTACAGAGACTGGGAAAAGATCCTGGATTTCTTCCGGAAAGGTGGAACACTAACGCGGGCGTTGGCGACGGTCACCGCATACCCGGATTATACCATGTTGGTACAGAACAACGGCACAGCTATGTGGTGGTGAAAAGAAGATTGCGAACAGCTGGATTCAAATATATGCTTTTGTACACTGCAAAACTCAAGGTCTTATATAAAGGCATGGCACACTTCTTCGACACTCCGGATGAGGCGGCGGACTGGCTGGACGCCCAGGGCTTCCCAGGAGTCTGGAGACAGTCAAGAGGGAGATGGACAGGATCAGTGACCCGGTGCCATGCTTGAAATTGTGGGGGGCAGGTGAAGTTCTAATGGAAAGATCAGAAGTGGGGGCAAAGAGCACACTAGAAAAGTGTGAATGTTAACTAACCAATGCATAATAGGTGGAACCATTGGACTGGAATATAGAAATGTAAGGATAGCTATGAACTACAATGCACTGCGAACGATGGTCAATGCAGGAGACACCAGATGTAGACGACCTATCCCCATTAGGTAGAGTAGTTGAAGCGCCAGTAGAGCGACATCTCCCTGCTGTGCCCCAAGTACAGGCGAGAGCCAAGAAAAGGGCCAGATGTGGGGGAGCCATAGATCTAGGGATGGAGCTGGGCATCAGTTGGGGGGGATGGGACGAAATATAGGGAGTTGGGGACTAAGTTGGGGTCAGGTAGGGAGGGGGGGTTGGGGAAGTTGCAGTGTTTATAATTAGGGGAAGCTTAAATTGGGGAACGAGCTTACACGGAATTGTAATTTTACTCTGGGTAGGGGCAGGGAAGATAACGAAGAGGGTTAGGAAGTGGCTATAATATGTGGGACCTTAAGGTAATCTCTTGGAATGTCAGGGGGCTCAACATCATAAAGTCATGATGTACTTGAGAAGGCAGAAAATAGACATAGCCCTCCTGCAGGAGATGGACCTCACAAAATGTTAATGTTAATGTTAATGTTAAAGGTCATTTGTACCGCGCACTATCACCACCGGAGTGGTCCCCTGGCGCTCTGGCGGCTCTGAAAGAGGGAGGGTGGGTTAGTGGCTGGAGGTTGGAAAAGTGCAAGAGAGCAGTGATGTGCTATTGGCAGCCTCAGCCCGGTGGTTCCGTCGGCTGGGCCTGGGATGTATGCGGCCGGTAGTCGTTGTGTGCTGATGTGCGAGTCTGTGTGTGTTTTGTTTTGTTGTTGCAGTGTAGTGAAGTTCTTGCGGTTTGCTGCGCTAGAGGTTTGTGGTTGTGTTTGATTTGGAGTTTGAGAGGTGTATGCAGAGAAGGAAATTGTTAGTGGTATTGGTTAGTTGGTATCTCTATCCTGGATTGAGCCAGTTGGGCTTGTGTAATCTTACACGACGGAATGCTTGTACGCCCTGTGCCTCAGGAGGTATGTGCCCGTTTTTGCATTCGAGGCCGTTTGAGGGTTTAGCTGTCCCCTCCGCCCGCTCCCTTAATAACTTTGCATGCTCCTCACCCCCCCACATGATTAGCGCAGCTGCTAGTGTCCATACTTCCGATTGTGGGGTGATTGGTGGTATCTCGTCCATTCCACAGCCCTGTGGTACCTAGTTGTGGCTGTACGGGCGGTGGGGGATGGTAAGGGTTGGCTGGAGTTGTTGCCTCCGTCTCCCTGGGTCTCGCGGGTGGACCCTTGTGTCCAGCGTCAGCCCTACTGGTGCTTGGAGTACTTCTGTCGTTCTATGGGTTTGTCAGTGTCTTTTTTTGAGTCGTTTGTTTTATTGTTGTTTCGGTTTTAGTCTCTGGTTTTGAAGAGGTAGGTTTTTAGTAGTTTTCTGAATTTAAGGTGATCTTTAGTGTTCCTTATTACTTTTGAGGTGTTGTTCCAGGTTTTCGCGGCTAAGTGGTAGAAAGCGGTGCCTCCGAGTTTCTTCTTGATGTAAGGTTTTTGTTCCAGTCGGATTTCGTTGGTTGATCTGAGCGGTCTCGTTGGCTTGTAGATTGTTATTTTTTTTTGTAGGAATTCTGCTCCTTGTCCGCTGATTGCCCTGTGCGTTATGCACATTGTTTTGAAGATGATACACTGTTTTACTGGGAGCCAATGTAGTGTTTTTAGGGCCGGGGTGATGTGGTCTCTTCTGGATAGTTTGAGGAGTAGTCTGGCTGCTGTGTTTTGGATCCGTTGTAATTTCTTCAGTAGGTATTCCGGTATACCGAGGTAGAGGCTGTTTGCATAGTCGATACTTGACATGATGAGGCCGACGATGGTGAGTGTTTTGTGTGTGAAGGAGAGGAAAGATAATATTTTTCTTGCCGTGTGGAGGAGGAAGAAGCATTTCTTGACTGTTGCATTTATTTGCGGTTCTAAGGTTAGGGTGTTGTCCATCAGGACTCCCAGATTTTTTACTACCTTAGATGGTGATGGTGCAGATCCCATTTCCGTTGGCCACGGGATGGCGGTTTCCTTCTCTTGGTCTTTGGATATGATCATGATTTCGGTTTTTCCTGGGTTGATTTTCAGGTTGTTGGCATTCATCCAGTTGAAGACTTCTTTTAGACAGTCGGTTAAGTTTGAATGATCGGCTTGGGTGTCTTCGATCTTGTAAATGATTTGAGTGTCGTCTGCGTAGTTGTAGCATTTGATGTTGTGTTTCTTGAAGATTCTGATTACTGGGGTTTGGTAGATGTTGAAGTACAGTGGTGATAGTGAGGATCCTTGTGGTACTCCACAGTCGTTGACTCGTGGGGTGGATTTGAAGGGTTTGATCCAGATGGTTTCAGTTCTGTCTGCTAGGAATGATTTAGTCCAGCGTAGCGCTGTGTCTGTTATGCCTATGTCTTCTAGTCTTTTGGTTAGGGTGTCATGGCTAACTGTGTCGAAGGCTGCGGAGAGGTCGAGCAGGATAAGGGCAGATGTTGTGTTGGAGTCTGCGTTTGTTTTTAGGTCATCCCAGATGGATAGTAGAGCTGTTTCGAGCTGTTTCTGTACCTCTTGTGGGTCTGAAGCCGACTTGAGCTTGGTCTAGCAGGTGGTGTTCTTAAATGTATTCTTGGGTTCGTTTGTATACGTAGGTTTGGAGGAGTTTGGCTGGGTAGGGGATGTTGGAGATTGGTCTGTAGTTGGAGAGGTCATCTACGTCCCCGCTTGTGTTTTTCAGAAGTGGTTTGATGTAAGCCGATTTGAAGATCCTTGGTACTGTTCCTGTTGCCAGTGATAAATTTAGAAGGTTTCTGAAGTATTCTGCTGGTGTTCCTTGTCCGAGGATTGATTTGTAGATGTCCGGGGGGCAGGGATCCATCGGTGAGCCCGCTTTCTTTCTGTGTTTTATCAGCATTGCGAATGCCTCTGCTGATATTTCTGGGTAGTTATTGAGTTTGTGCAGCGGTTCTGATTTAGGTTTGTTTGGTTGTAAGTCGCTGCTGATTGGTCTCTGTTGGATGGTTTGTCGGATGTCATTGATTTTCTTTTTGAAGTGGTCTGAAAGGTTGCTGCATAGTTTCTCCTAGTGGGTTGGGGTGTTGTCACAGCCTGGTGGGTTTCTCATTTCTTTAATGATACGGAACATTTCTTTTTGTGTGTTGGTGGCATTTGTGATTCTGTCATCATAATGCCTTCTCTTTGCCTTTTGAATTTCCTTTTTGTATGCGCGAATTTGCTTCTGGAACATTGTTTTTATGTTTGGGTTGTAATCTTTCCTCCATTCCATTTCCATCTTTTTGTTTTCTTTTTTCATGGTGCTTAGTAGTGGGGTAAACCATTTTGCCATTGCTCTCTTTTTTGATGGTGTGAATGGTTTTTCTGGGGCCATCTTGTCAATTGTATCTGCAACCCATTTGTGTAGTATCTCAGCTTTCCCGTCTAGGTCAGCTAGGTCTAGTTCTGTTGTTGAGGGCTTGGTTAACTCCAGTTGTTCGAATAGGTTGCCTTTTTTGACATCTTTCCAGTTTCTTTTTGTGGTGGCTGTGAGTTTGGGAGGTTGGATGTAGGCTTGAGTAGGCAGAGTGATTACGAATGGGATGATGAGATGGTCGCTCCACAGTATTTGTATCGGCGGTGCCGTGGTGATGGGTTTTTCCTCTGCGAATATTGCATCCAGGGTGTGTCCTGCCGAATGAGTTGCCCCTTTTACTAGTTGTCGTAGTTTCATGGTGGCGAGTTGTTCAATCAGCGAGTTTTGTTAGTTGGCATGACTGTCTTCGAACCAGATGTTGAAGTCCCCCACTATGATTAGGTGTTCGTGGTTGATGGCTATGTTGGTTATGGCTTCTATGAAGTTGTCGACGAAGGATGCATCATAAATTGGGGGTCTGTACACCAGGATGAATGTGACGTTGGTTTTTGGGTTAGCTGTAAGGTGTATGATCATGGACTCGCAGTTGGGGATGTTGAGTGGTTCGTCTGTTCTTATTTTCAGCTGTTCTTTAAATGCTATTGCGATGCCTCCTCCTTTTTTGTTTTTCCTGTTTGTTTGAAGGCATTCAAAGTTTGCTGGAAGGCAGCTTTGGAGTGTGATTTTGTAGTTGTCGTCCAGCCAAGTTTCTGTGATGAAGAGGATGTTGATGCCGTTGTCGTCGAGTAGATCGAAGATCTCTGTGGAGTGCTTTGACATGGATCTTGCATTTATTAGATTGCAGTGGAGTTTAGAGGTGTAACTTGGTTTGCCTTGTTTCGTTTTCTGATCTTTTTCAGGAGCAGTTTTCAGGTTGTCGGCGTTCTCGAGTAGTTCTTCTAGGTTTAGTCTAGGGCTTTTGTTTTCATCTGGTTCATCTTCCAGGGGACATGGTTGTGGGTTGGGGGTACTTCTTGCTTTGGTGATGTATGGTGTTATTGCTTCAGTTGTGTGCTTGTTGTATCTGGTGGGGTTTGTCATTCCTCGTGATGTTGGTAGGTTGTTCAGTGTAGTTGGTTTTGGCGTCACGTTGGTTCGATCTGGTGAGTAGGTCTCAGCGAGGTATGGAGTTAGGTAAAGGGATTTGTTTCTTCTTTCCGCGTTGGTCTGATCTTTGAACCTGTCTGTGGGGGTGTGTTCTGTTGTTGCAGTTCTTAGTTGAAGTTTCGGGGTGTTTGTTCTTTCTTCTCTTCTTTCCCTCTGGGTCGGTCGTTTGCACGGCATTGTACGATTCTGAGTTGTTTTTAGTCTAGTTGTTGTCTTGGTCGGGGTGTAAGGGTGGAGTTGGGGGTTGTATAGTTATATAGTTGGGTTCTAGCAGTGGCTCTCTTTAGTCTCCGTCTCCCTTAGCGACAGTGCAGTTTGGGCACGGTGGCCCTGCTGGGTTTGAGATGCCTGTATAGTGGGAGAGAGGTCTGTCAAAACAGTCTGGAGAACTGACACTGCAGTTTGGGTACGGTGGCCCTGCTATCAATGGAGTTTGGGGAACAGACAATGCAATATGGGCATGGCGGCCCTGCTAAGTTTGAGACACCTGTATAGTGGGAGAGAGGCCTATCAGTGCAGTTTGGAGAACAGACAATGCAGTTTGGGCACGGCGGCCCTGCTAAGTTTGAGACACCTGTATAGTGGGAGAGAGGCCTATCAGTGCAGTTTGGAGAACAGACAATGCAGTTTGGGCACGGCGGCCCTGCTAAATTTGAGACACCTGTATAGTGGGAGAGAGGCCTATCAGTGCAGTTTGGACAACAGACAATGCAATTTGGGTACGGTGGCCCTGCTATCAATGGAGTTTGGGGAACAGACAATGCAATTTGGGCACGGCGGCCCTGCTATCAATGGAGTTTGGGGAACAGACAATGCAATTTGGGTATGGTGGCCCTGCTATCAATGGAGTTTGGGGAACAGACAATGCAATTTGGGCACGGCGGCCCTGCTAAGCTTGAGACACCTGTATAGTGGGAGAGAGGCCTATCAGTGCAGTTTGGAGAACAGACAGTGCAGTTTGGGCACGGCGGCCCTGCTAAGTTTGAGACACCTGTATAGTGGGAGAGAGGCCTATCAGTGCAGTTTGGACAACAGACAATGCAATTTGGGCACAGCGGCCCTGCTACGTTTGAGACACCTGTATAGTGGAAGAGAGGCCTATCAGTGCAGTTTGGACAACAGACAATGCAATTTGGGTACGGTAGCCCTGTTATTAATGGAGTTTGGGGAACAGACAATGCAATTTGGGCACAGCGGCCCTGCTAAGTTTGAGACACCTGTATAGTGGGAGAGAGGCCTATCAGTGCAGTTTGGACAACAGACAATGCAATTTGGGCACGGTGGCCCTTCTATCAATGCACAAGGTTAGGTATCTAGTGTAAAGCTGTACAACTCCCAACCCCGGCCCTCCTACCTTACTGGTCCTTGTAGTCGCTGGTTGACGGCTGGCCACTGGCTTAGCTTCCCCTGCGGACACCTGCTGACACTTCCTGGAGTCGCCTCCGTTGGAGTCGCACTTGGCCTCGGGGCCCTAAGTCGCTGGGGGCTGCCGGGCAGAGGGCTGCCCTGGGAGGACCGGTGATAAAGGCTGGGGGGACCAATGAGAACGGTGCTGGGGAGGAGAAGAGGAGGGCTTTGAATGGTGAAAAGGCAGCGAGCGCTTGAGACGCAGGTCGCTAGACCCTGGCCCGGAAGCCCAGTAACCAATCATGGGCGGTGGGCGGGTTGGGAGGCAAGAGGGGGCAGGGGCACGCTCGGGGAGGGATGCGGGATGCACCAATGGGGGGTGGGCGAGGCGGGCAGACTGGGGACTCACCGGGCTCCGAGGGTCTTGGAAAGGAGCCGGTGGGGGCCTCGCGAGTCGCTAGACTCGATGCAAAATTGGAGGCACCAATGGGAGGGAGGGAGGGCGGGTTGGCAGGCGGGCAGGCGGGCGGGCAGACTAGGGAATCAGGAAGGGGTGCGGGGAGGGAAGGGTGCAAGGGCCTGCTTCTGGGCACGGGCCCACCAGGCAACGGGCTGTTAAAAAAAAATATCAGGTGAGCAGGCGCTGCTGGGCACACACTCACCGGGCTCCGAGGGTCTTGGAAAGGAGCAGGTGGGGGCCTCGCGAGTCGCTAGACTCGATGCGAAATTGGAGGCACCAATGGGAGGGAGGGAGGGCGGGTCGGGAGGCGGGCAGGCGGGCGGGCAGACTGGGGAATCAGGAAGGGGTGCGGGGAGGAAAGGGTGCAAGGGCCTGCTTCTGGGCACGGGCCCACCAGGCAACGGGCTGTTAAAAGAAAAATACCAGGTGAGCAGGCGCTGCTGGGCACACACTCACCGGGCTCCGAGGGTCTTGGAAAGGAGCCGGTGGGGGCCTCGCGAGTCGCTAGACTCGATGCGGAATTGGAGGAAAATTAGAAGTGATCCAGAAAAATGGAAGGGGACTTTTATTGGGACAACATACTCAGCATATGCCACGGGGTGATTACATGGGTAGCACCGCAAATCCCATTTCAACTACTGCAGTCCACAGTTGAAGCGAACGGGAGGATGGTGGCGATACGGGGGCTGGTGGAAAATAAAGATATTTGCATAATAGACACATTTGCCCCCGAATCAGGACACGGTGACATACTTCAAGACCCTATACAATAAATTGAGCTTGTATGTGGGGGGGCGGTGATCTGGGGAGGAGACTTTAATTGCACGCTAAACCCGAAGATAGACAGGTCATATAACAAACAAGACAGGCCCGCACCTGCAGCCAAGGCCCTACATGCTCCATTGACACATTTCCGACTGGAAGACACATGGAGGGTGCAACACCCACAGGATAGGAAATATTCACATTACTCTGCCCCACAAAATTTGCATACAAGATTAGACTACATGTTTGCCACACAGGAAATGATAGCAGAAGTAGTACAGACAGAATACAAGGCAAGGGTCCTATCAAACCACTCGCCATTGGTCCTAGCAATACCGACCCCCAAGAGCCAAGGTACCAACTTGGTTACTCAGAGCTGAAGCACTAAAATATACAATGTTTAGAGAGAACCTGAGAGAAGGGATTGTAAGGTACTTCGAGACCAATACGGGGAGCGTGGAGTCAACCGGGACATTATGGGAAGCCTTCAAGGTGGTGGTGAGAGGGATAGCGATAGCAAAATCCAATGGGCTACAGGGGGGTATACTAAGAGACCTGTATAGTGGGAGAGACAGGTCGTATAGTGGGAAGATAGACAGGTCATATAACAAACAAGACAGGCCCGCACCTGCAGCCAAGGCCCTACATGCTCCATTGACACATTTCCGACTGGAAGACACATGGAGGGTGCAACACCCACAGGATAGGAAATATTCACATTACTCTGCCCCACAAAATTTGCATACAAGATTAGACTACATGTTTGCCACACAGGAAATGATAGCAGAAGTAGTACAGACAGAATACAAGGCAAGGGTCCTATCAAACCACTCGCCATTGGTCCTAGCAATACCGACCCCCAAGAGCCAAGGTACCAACTTGGTTACTCAGAGCTGAAGCACTAAAAGATACAATGTTTAGAGAGAACCTGAGAGAAGGGATTGTAAGGTACTTCGAGACCAATACGGGGAGCGTGGAGTCAACCGGGACATTATGGGAAGCCTTCAAGGTGGTGGTGAGAGGGATAGCGATAGCAAAATCCAATGGGCTACAGGGGGGTATACTAAGAGACCTGTAGAAGGCCGAAACCAAACTAGAGATAATTTTGAGTAAGGTAGGGGGCACGAAGGAGGAAGCCGGAATTATAGGCCAACTGCAACAGGAATGTGTAGAGCACTGGGAGAGACTATGTAATTTGAACTATAAAAAGTATGTAGAGAGGCAACACGTGGGATTAGACAAACCAGGAAATATGCTGGCATGGTTGTACAAAAGGGAGACCCCCAGAACCACGATTAGAGCAATAATAGGGGAAGATGGGCAGACACCCAAGAGAGTCGAGAGTTCCTAGAATAATATCCGAAATGATATGGGTACAACGAAGGGAGCAATTGTCATGATGCCTAGCCCCAGGGATCCAGATCAAGTCCAGCAACCCCGGAAGCAGTCATCAAGTTATTCTAAGTAAGCCCAACAACCCCTGCTAGGGGCTATTTGGGTGTAGTCCTGGCGGCTATGGCGCCAGGCTCATATGGAGAGTCAGTCCTGGCGCCATAGGCGCCAGGCTCATAGATCAAAACTTACCTGATGCAGACCATGCTGCAAACTTACCTGATGCAGACCATGCTGCAAGAGCTCCAAGCCAAAAGAGTCTTGGATGGGACTACTTTACCTAGGGACTATTTTTTACTTGGGTGGGGTCGAGGAGGAATACTTACCTGGGATGACTTTGGAGGCTATTTAAACCATGCCCGAAGAGCAGCACACTCTTTGCGTTATTCTGCATCCAACAGCGTAACGCTCACCATGCCTGCAAGTCTGCATCCAATCTTCTGCCACGCCCGCCTCGAGTCTGGAGCTCCTAGAAAGAGGGAGAAAGAAGGAGAAAAGGTTAGAACAAGAGCAATACCTTGGAAGAAAGAAGTTATTTCATGCGCGTCGCCTTGCCTGCTGCAGCGCCCACTGAACTCACCGGCCTTTGCAGCATCTTCACTATCCACCGCATCCTTCTGCATGTTCCCGCCGCACTCCAGCACCTAAAGGGAACACAAGTACAGCAAGGTGAGCCAAGGGAATAAACGGGGCAATATTAGTTACTCCCCATAGACTTACCTGATTTTACCGCCGGGGGTACTATTCCTCTTCACTGGTCGGTGCAGCCTCCACCGCATCTTCGCCGCACCCCGGCCCCTAAGGGGAACAAAAGGACAGCAAGGTGAAACAAAGGGACAAACAAGGGGAATCCTTCTCACCACAATATACTTACCTAATTTTACCACCGGAGGCATTATTCCCTGAGACTTCATAATTTCTCTTAGCACCTGAATAAGGGAGAAAGCAACAGGTTACATACTGACATTATTTTATCGAACTGTGTTAGATAATACAAATCCTTACCTGAATGTTACCGGTTGCCACGAGGAACCCTTCGCTAGGGTCAAGCTGCAACCTGCAAGGAATCGGACAAGAGTGAAAGTCAGACATTAGAACTCTTACAAACTATATACTTACGGCGTCTCGCCGGAAATCTCAGAGTCAATATTGTTCTGGAACTAACCAATTCCTTTGAACCAGTGAAGCAACTGGTTATCTACGCGCCCCTGCGCTCAATGCAGGATGGAGAACTCATCTTTCCAAACCATCAGGTGAGACTATAAGAGGGGACATTAAAGGTGATCAGTGGGGAGAACAGCAGGTGTCGGGACTCAACTCCACGGGTGGTTAATTCCCTTTCTCCATTTGCAGAAGAATACTCCTACGGGCCAAGCAACCAAAGCTAGGTGGGCCAGTCCAGTCTGTCATGTCGGCACTACACATCACATTGGTGGAGACCGCAGCTGTCCAGTTCAGATCAACGCCCCTGTGGGAGCCAAGTGAGCGTAACAGCAATAGCCGGGAAATAATGGATACACTGCAGGATATAGGCTTGCCACAAATAAGCGCGGCGGAGCGCGAGTGTAGGAAGGAAGCAAGAGTAATTAAGTTGCTACTGCGGAGTGTATCAAGCATCTGTAAACTTGATTCTGTGTGGTGGAAACACTACTTTTAATATTGTATACTTTTATGTGGTGTATATGTGTTTTTTAATGCTTTTTTGATACTTGTGAAATGAATAAGTAAATGAATTAAAAAGATGACATTTTAGCAATTAATGTGTACATGTTATTAATCATATCACATACAGCCCATATTTGTTAAGTGGCTGTAATAATGTTTCTGAGTTCTGAGGGTAACATGTCTTGTTAGTGATAATGTATGTGTCCCTTCTTTTGGTTAAAGAGACATGTTGAATCTTCACTTGGTAGCAGGGATTATCACTATAGTGTGGGGCAACCCCTGAATGAAATAACGCATTACCGAGATCATTAAATTATTTTGGAAATATACCATACCTGATACCGGGGCGATTCTTTATGAAACTACAGAGCATATGCAGAGGATTTGTATGGCATGGGACTAGGATTAGAATTTACCTTTGGAAGTTGCAGAATACACATGACAAAGGGGGGGATAAAACTGCCAAACTATGAGATCTATTATTTAGTTAGCCAACTACAATATGTGGCCAAGTGGTTATCAGAAGACCCCACCTCAGAATCGAGATTGTTGAGATCAGAATGTGCCCCCTTCTTCCTTAAAGAGATGATATGGCTGCCCAAATCAGAGTTGAGAGAGCACTCTAAGATGCAGGTGCCGGGATGGGAAGTATGGAGAAGAGCCTGTCAGGTCATGGAGAACCCAACCCTGTGCTCGCCACGAATCCCACTGTTTGTACTGGCAGGAGGAGATGAGCAACTAATGAAGACAATTAGGAGGCACTGGGAACCGGTGAGAATTGTAACAATGGGAGACATATGGCATGAAAGGGAGATACAGGTATTCGGGGCGTTGGTGGAGGAAACGGGGTTACATGAGGGACAATATATCACATACAACAGAATAGTACAGCGGATCAAAGAGATATGGTCGGAAGTAATACTAGACGAGCAACCGGACCCCACCATAGAAACAATATATGACATAGCAGAAGGGGGGCATGAGATATCCAGATTATACAAACTATTAATGTCCAAAGTGGGGAAAGAGGTGGAACAATTAAGACATGACTGGGAAGAAGGGGTGGGTGTGACCATGAGTGATGGGATGTGGGAGCGGGCCCAACAGTACCATAAGAAAGTGTCAAGGAATGCGCGTTTAAAACAAATACAGCTATATATAACCCATAGGGCATATATGACTCCCCAAAGAGTCGCTAGATTCAAGAACGCAAAAAGGCAGACATGTCCCAAATGCGGGCAAGAGAACGTGGGGATGACACACATGTTTTGGGCATGCCCAGAAATTGGGAAATTCTGGGAAGAAGTAGCCCACTGGCTGGATGAAAAGGGCATCACAATAAATGTTGGATCAGAATGGGATTGTTTGGTAGGAAGATTCCATAGGCCACGCCAACTCAAACATGTGAGCAAATTGAAAGACTTGGCGTACATACTAGCCAAGCATAGAATTGCCATGGGATGCAAGGCATGCAATAGACCTAGGATAGAAGTCTGGTGGAGAGACCTCCAAAAATGGACCGAAGCTGAAACAGCATTATAGCAGGAAACAGGGTGTAGAGGAGGGGAGCAAGAAGCAGAATCCCTGACGGCCTGGAAGCACTAAGTGGCCACATTATACGGGCCCACCCAGGACTGGTCGAGCGACCAGGACTCAGATGAGGACATAGAAAAAGGAACCCTAGAAGAAGGAACAGATGCAAATTAGGAAGCGGAGTAGGCTCAGATGGAAGAAGGGTGTGGGGCAGGCAACAGACACGGAAACATAAATGCACATTTTTTAAACATAATGTTATATACTATAAGTCTGTTGTATATTGTTTTGGTTGTAATAAAATCAATAAAAATTGTTAAAACAAGTATTGCGCTGAACATTCTTTCGGACCGGTGAAATGGCTTCAGAAGTCAGGGGATGAAATTGGATTCTCATTCACTTTTCCATTGGCTTGAAGGGTTGCGTCATTGTTTCCATGGATTTTGCCCTATTGATGGAAAAAGGGGTTTGATTAGTTTTGCCTCTTGACTCAAAGATTTCTGAGTCACCTTGGAGGGAGTTACTCACTGCCTCTTTTCCCAATACTCTTGGTAGAGTCTGGAAATCCTCATTTTGTCTTTCATTATATACATGGGCCCTCCAATTAGTATCAGTTGAATCATATCCCATCTCTAAAACCATATGTAAGTAACTCATGGTGGCAACAGTAAAGACAAATACAAGTGATCACAGTTCAAGGGTGCTTATTAAACTGCATAGGTAGGTTTGAAGAACACCTATCCTAAACCTGAATCTAAGATGGGAGCAAGCTATGACCATCATATAATAATAAGGCAGTCCTAGTGACATCTTGTCAAATAAATGGGTCTATACTAAAATAAGTTTTTAAAAAACTATTGCCATTCCTTACAACTAAATACAAAGGAGTGTGGGATAGTGTTCACAATAAATAAAGAAGTGTTCACAAATGATAAGTCAGGATGTGGTAGCCTGGGGCCTCCCTTCCCCATGTGTTTAGCACGGGACAAGGCGGGAGTCCTGAGCAAAGCACACTCTCAAACTTTTCCAGCACAAGAAAGCAGATCTGTTCTCAGATATCAGGACCTTCAGTGGTAAAGTCTCTTTTTTACAAAAAGTCTCTTGCCTCCGAGGACCTAATGGGTTTCAAAAATAACTAACAAATAAGTTCCTTTCCAATGTACGTCGGGTGATGACTTGACCCTTGGGGCCCCCTCTTCCAGGCTCAGACCCTTCTCGAATGTTTGCACCCCTCTGTCGGGTTCACTAAGGCATTCATGTGTTGTTGAATTTTCACCCTTGGAACCCCCTCTTCCAGGCTACGATCCATGAAAAGGTTCTTAGCAATATCGGGACCTTCGGTCGTTAAGTTTCTTGCTTCCGACGGCCTGATAGGTTCAAAATAATAAACACAAATTCCTTTCTGTTTGTACTTGTGTGATGATTCTGCGCCCCTGGATCCCCCTCTTCCAGGCTCAGACCCTTCTTGAAAATCTGTCTCCCTCCGTCTGGTTCACTCTGACTTGTATTCAAAAAATGTATTTGTTGCATTCATGTGTCAGCGGGGTGATGGGTTTTCACCCCTCGATCCCCCTCTTCCAGGCTCAGATCTTTCTCGACTGTTTGCCTTCCTCCGTCGAGTTCACTAGGGTTTTTTATCACAACAATTTCACCTGTGGCATTCACAATCCTTAATGTCTTTTTGAACAGTTCACTGTGGGCAATCCACTGTCGGGTTCACTCCTGTCAACCCACTGTTCCTTGGGACATTGCCCATTTCTATTGGTATCCCTCTGTCGGGTTCACTCTTGCCAATCACTCAGTTCTTTCTCTTTTCTCACTATACAGGATTCACCTCCCTTAGCTTTTCAGTTACTTGCAGGTCAAAGACTTTTGACTGTACAGGGGGTTTTGCTAGACCCCTGTATGACCACTTTGAACTTTTCCTTCTGGCTCTCCTATGGCCTTCTGGTATCGGTCGTTTGAACAAACACGGGTTCAACCAGAGTCTCTTGAATGAGAACCCACGTGGTGCCAGCCCCTCTGCAGCTGGTTTTCCGTTATTTTTAACAGTTGTTTGAACTTTTTCTTAAAGTGCCCTTTGCGACCTTCGTTCAACACAGTTCGGTTTCTTAACAGATCTCCCCTCGACTCACCAGCTGTGATGAACCGCTTGGCTTTTCTTGTCTCTGTAGTCAAGGCCGGTACGTGTCAGGTAAACTGCTTTGTTATTAGGCCATTGTTTTTCACAGTATGGGAAAGTGTTTTTGTTGGAAAAGGGGAGGTTGCTAAACATAGATTATTAAACTGCATATGACCAGGAATTATTATTGTGAAATGACCAGTGCGATTGTGGGAATGGTGGTGTTTTGTCGAAGTAGACTGGGTGTTCGGGAAAGAATAATCAGAGGAACGTGGAGAAGAATGATTGGGTGTATTCAGGTATAAAAAAGGAAAACAGGGATTCTGGGAGTTATGGTTTTCAAGTGAAACAGGTTTTGGTTCCTAGGGGATTTACCAGATATAGATAGAGGTGTCATTGGATTTGGATAAGGGAGATTCTGTGCCTCATCTAGGGTTTTCACCTGCGTGAAAAACCCCAGGGTCCCCTACCCAGGTGATCCTCCCTCGCACATCCACCCCCAGGGTTGAGATCTGAGAGCGCCAACCCTTCCCTGGCCACCTGAATTTGGGATTTTCAAGGTCTGTTTGGGAGAATATCCTCAGGTTTCTCACACAGTATTCTGAGAGTGTAAAGAAATATTTCCATTCTGGCTTTTCCCAAACATGTTCATTTTGGCTGCACCAATGTAGGCCAGTATCCTGCCTTTCAAAACACTCACTGTGATAACCATGATCATAATGTTGTTAATAAAGGTATGACAGCGTAAGAAAACATGTCTACAGCAGCTGTGCAAATGTGGACCATTAACCCCATAAAATACCAATCCTGGATGCCCAAATATGGGCCAGCATCCCACCACTTAGGAATACCCATCATTTTTGACTTTAGCAATAATGACGTTAGAAAAGACTTTCCACAGAAAAGAAAAGGATGACTGTTTTGGCTGGAACAATGTAGGGCTGTATGCCTACTATGTAGGAACACTCAATTTAACGTTGCCCATAATACAAGAAAGAAATGCCATGACACTGTAAGAAAAGTTGTCCATGCTGGCTACTCAAGCGTATGATAGTATCCCAACATAAGAACACCCATCATGATGTCTTTGCTTAGTCAACTCCTACACTCAGTCCCATCCTCCTCAAGTTCCCCTTGATCCCTCCAATCACCGTCACTCGTCCTTGGCTTGTGCAAATACACACATTCACATGAAATAACATACACACTTCACTTTCTCATTTACATGCAATGAGGTTGTGGCTTCCACACTCTTCAGTGGAGCCTGAACTGCCGTGACTTTCTCACCTCCACAACAACGGCTTAGTCTCCTCTAACTTTACACACTCCTTCCCCTGTGACATTCCCTCCTTCTCTCCATCTCTGCTGGTCTCCCACTCTTACAGCCTGTGACTGCACCATGATTTTCAGCTACTGCTACCAATTTGAATGTAACTATGTTTTCAGCTATTGCTACCAATTTGAACTTAGCTGTGTATTCCCCTACTGCTACCAATTTGAATTTAGCTGTGTTTTCACAGATTGCTACCAATTTGAATTTAGCTGTGTTTTCACCGAATGCTAGCAACTTGAATTGTGTTACACCCTTGTGGTTGTACTATGTGCTTTTTCTCTTGAACTTGTTGGCCCAGTGACTGCATTGTGATACTCTGTCCCACTGTTCCTATCCTGATCCTCCTCCCCTGTTTCCCCCCCTCTCTCTCCACTACACCCATGGCGCTCTCTGTTTCTCCTATCTTCTGTAACATTTTCTCCATTGACTATCCTTCACCTCTCACTATGTCTGGCAGGATGAAGTTCAAAAAGGATATCTTGGTCTCTAACCCTGGTCTCCCTATTACTGACAGCTACACCCTACACCAGTGCTTCCTCTAGACAGACCCTCACCGACATCCTCTTTGTCATTCCCTTGCCAGAGCTATGAACTCTTCATATGGTCTCTGTGCACTCTCCTTTCTGTTCTCTATTAATGGTGGCACCCGGTGGGAGGCCCTACCTGCCCCCTTCCACTCCTCTAAGGTCATCATTAATGTTTACCTGAATGGCACCGTCTTGGTCCAAGGCCCTCAGGCCAACCTTCTCCTCTTTGATAGACGCTTCCAGCTCCTCATCAATTTCCTTTCTTCTCCTGCTGTCCCTTATCTCCCTTTCTCAGCTTCCTTGCCTCCCCACTCTGCCTTCTCCTTGGCTACCTTGCCCTTGCCTCCTTCCTATCCTGCCCCACTTTGGGATCCCTATACACCTCTTTCTATACCTCCGCAGGACATACCTCTGTTCTGTACCCCTCCCTGGAAGTCCTTCAAAGATGGCAACCTTCTCCACATTGCTACTCTCAATTCTTGCTCAGCCGTCAAACACTCGTCTGACATCTGCGGCTCAAGGAAGTACTTGACCTCGACGTCCTCTGTCTCACTGAGACATGGTTCACGGCCAGCTCTGTCACAAGCTTTGACACTCTCCTCCCTGATGGCTACAAGATCCTCTCTGCACACATATCCATCTGAAAGCCCAAATTCAGTGCAACTCTTGGTATGACTCTGACCTAGCTACCCTTAAACGTGAGTGCAGCGTGGCTGAGAGGAAATGGCAGGCTTCTTGTGCTTCCTCTGACAAACTGGCCTGCTCCAAAGGCAATACCGGATCCTTGTCTGCACTATGAAGAGAGCCCACATCCAAGCCTGTGTATCTGCGGCATCTAACATCTTGGCCAAACTCTTTAAAATCTGCAAAGAGCTAGCCAACCCTGCTGCAATCTCTACCTCACCTTTTGCCTTCGAGGCCCTTTGCATGGCCCTTGCCTCTCATTTCATCTCTAAAACCCTGGACATCCTGTCCACCTCTCGTCCGCTCTCCTCCTCTTCCTCCTTCACTCTCTGCTAATTCTGGCCCTCGTGCAGCTGCCATCCCCATCCCTCTTTCTCTTCCTTTCCTCTGTTCTCCAGATTTCCAGATGAGTCCGATCTATGAAAGTCTTGTTAAAATAGGTTCTTCCCTGTTTGTCCAAAACCATCAAGGACCACATTGACACACTTGCTCCTACTCTGGCTGACCTCTGCAAACTCTCCTTCACCTCTCGAGCATCCACTACCCTCTGAAGCACTCCCTTGCCCACCCTCTTCTCACAAAACCCTCAGCCGACCCCTCATGCCTGGCTAACTATAGCCCGGTCTCCATCACTCACTTCCTGGGCAAACTCCTGGAAAAGCTGATTCTTCACACTGATTCTGTTGGTTGTCTCCATGTCCATCAGTCTGGCTTCAAAGCTGCCAAGAGCATGGAAAATATGGTCCTGAACATCTGTGAAGACCTGCTCTCCAACTTCAACTCTAACATGCCATCTGTCCTTATCCTACTCGATCTCTCTTCTGTCTTTGACATGTCAACCATGCTATCCTGCTCAACCATCTCCGTGATGAGCAGGGTATTACCGACCAGTCCCTGACCAGGTTGACCTATTTCCTCTCTGAACGACCCTCCCAGGTCCAACTTGGGTCCTTCCTTTACTCTATCTAACTCTCAACATGTGGTGTTCCCCAGGGGTCTAACCTCTCTCCCTGGCTTTTCAACCAATACCTGTCACCTCTCACCTGCCACATTGCCGTTCTCTGCTTCAACTTCCAGTGCTATGCGGATGACAGTCAGCTCGTTTTCAGGGTTCCCTCTGCCACCTCTTCTCCTTCTCTCATCTCTGACTGTCTGTCTGCAATCCAGGAGTGGTGTGCCCCCAATGATCTCTGCCTTAATGCCAGTAAGATGGAGATTCTCCTCATCGGCACACCTGCACCCTCCTTTCCTATCACTCTCTGGTCGGCCTTCCTTGGCCCTCTTCCTGCCCCCACCTGTGAGGCTATGAACCTCAGGGTCATCTTCGACTCCACACTCTGCTTTTCTCCTCACAGCTCTGACATCTCCAAGAAGTCAAACTACCAACTGCACCTCCTCAGAGGTATGCTTCCCTTCCTCTCCTTCCCCCAGAATCTCACTGTATCTAGAGGTCTGGTTCTCTCTAGGCTGGATTACTGCAACAGCCTCTTTCTGAATCTGCCTGCTTCTACTTTCTGCCCTCTGCAACTCATTCAGAACAGGACTGTGAGACTTGTCCTTGGGCTCAAGCCCAGGGATCGTATCTCTCCAGCCCTGAAATCTCTTCTCTGGATCCCAGTGGCTGCAAGGATTAAATTCAAAACCCTTTGCATTGTCCACAAGACTTTGTGGGACCTGGGTTGTGCCCACAATACCTTCAACTCTCCTTCCTTAAATACCATCCTACTCAAGCTCTTCGCTCCTCCACCTCCAACGTCCTCATGGTCAGTCGCTTCTCCAAGCAACAAGTTGGGGTAGATCTCTTTCCACGGCTGCGGCCTCCCTCTGGAACAGCCTTCCTGCCTCTCAGAAACTTGAGGAGAACCATCTTATGGTTCCTGAAGCACCTCCAGACCTTCCTCTTTGCTTCTGCCTTCGCTCTTACTCTCCCCTGCTGATTTCTCTGATTCAGCACCAGGCATCTGGTTACCCTCTGATTTTCGGACCCAGGTCCCTGCTCACCCAGCCACACCCCCGCACAGCCTCCTGGCAACCCCTGCACTTGGTCTGTATCTGTAACCCAACAGTCCCCTTACCTGCACTTCTTATACATCCTGTGTCTGCTCTTTAACCTTGCACTTGCCACCTGCTGGCTGCACTACCTTTTGTTGTTTTTATCCCATTTCAGCACTTTCCACTCCTTCCCTCTCCCTTTCCCCCTTCCCTCTCACCTGCACTTGTGCGTTCTCAGTGTCACTGGGTCTAGTAAGATTGTTGTTTTGTCCCCCTTTGCTCCACTCCCTTGCCTCGTCGTGCTCTGAAACACTTGTGTAAGAGCGTGATACAAATACAATATCATATATCAATTTACATATACACACACACACACAGATAGGCATAGCATAATCATTAACAATCACACATGTATACACACATACATATATACAAATACACATGTTGTTTCTTACCTATACAGTGCCTCAGTTCCAGCAGCTCAGGACTCCCTGCCACTGCCACACTTCTTTGGATGGCCCACCAGCTCCTGTGCACCCCTCGGGCAGGAATTAGGAAGCAGGGGAGGTGTCCCCACTTCCTGGTACCTGACATACATGTTGAAACTGGAGCACCACCATCTGGTCACTGCTGAACCTCCAGCTTTTTGAAGATGCAGAGAAGCGCTCTCATGGAACACTTGTGCCTGCATTATCACAGCCTGCCTGCCAATCGACTGTGCAAGATGGGGAAGCATAATGCTTGACATTGCACATAAGACAATTTTTGGATGGGGTTCTGTGAAGTAAATTCATATTTTGCTAATAACAGTACCAGCCTAGTAGTGTGACTTCAGCTACTTGCTGAAGCTTAGTGAGTGCTCAGGGTTTTTTCACTGAGCTGGCTTGGCTCAGTTGTTAACTCCTCCATAATGTGTAGCTGTTAGGAGCTGCATCATCCACAATGACTATTGTGCCCCTGCCATTAGAATATCTTGCTGAAGGCTCGACGAGGATGTGCTGCTTGAATTCCACAGTACTATTACTCATCATAGTCCTAGTCTTCTTCACAGTCCCTTTGACAGTCCTACTCAGAGTCTTTTCCTCATCACAATCCTAGTCCTAATCCTTGTAATAAACCTGGTTCCAGTCCTTGTTACAATCCTAGCCCTATCCCAATCATAATCCTAGTCCACATCATTCTTACTCAATCCTGGCCTTCATCACAGTGTTAGCCTTTTTCGTCATTATAGCTCTAGTACGCATCACAGTTTGGGTACTCATTCCAATCCTTGTCTTAATCAACATCATATTCCTGGTTCTTGGCACAATCCTAAACATTATCGCAATCCTTTTCACAGTCTTAAACATAGTTCTTATCGTTGACACAGTTCTAGTCTTGTAAAATTCCTAGTCCTGGTCATTTTCATAGTTCCTCTTCTAATATTCATCACAGTCCCACTCCCTTCCACAGTCCCTGTCATTATCAGTCCTTGTTAGTCTTAGTCCTTGTCAGTCTAAGTCTTTGTGGTAGTCCTGAACTGGACCTCCCCACAATTCTAATCCTTGTTACAGGCTTATTCCTTGCCACAGTCATTTCACAGTCCTGGTCCTTGTCACACTTCTATGCCACATCATTGCCTTTGTCATAGTCCTCCTCACAGTTGTAGCTCTGCCCCTCGTTACAGCCTAGTCCTCATTATAACCCTAGTCCTCATCACAGCCATAGACTTAGTACTCATCAAAGTGATAGTCCTGGTCCTTGTCACAGTTCTAATCTTCATAAAAGTCATGTCCTAGTCCTCATTGAAGTCATAGTCCTCGGCATACTCCTCACAATCCTAATCCTGTGCCACACGTAGCCCTGATCAGTCCTAGTCATAATCCACATCACATTTCTAGTCCACACCATAGACCTAGTGCACTCCTTGTCATAGTCCTAGTCACAGACCTCATCCACATCATAGTACTAATCCCCATCACAGTCACTGGTCCTCATTGCAGCCTAGTATTAGTCTTTGTAACAGTCCTTGTTCCCATCCTCATCACAGCCCTAGTGCACATTACAGTCCTTGTCATATGTCTAGCCCTCATCACATATGAATCTCAGTGTTGTATTTCAACATTTCTCAACTGGGGGTCTATCTCTTTGAAGGATCCATGGAATGTAAGCTCCATTCAAAACCAGGAAACCTGGAGATGAGAACTGAGGCAATTGGCTGATTCAAATGCCCCAGAGGTAAATTGTAAGGCTTGAATGTTTCCAAAATATTTCTAAGGGAGAATATGGAGTATTGTTCTTATTTTTTAATGTTGATGCCCTCTTCGCATGGTCATATCTGGAAAGCAGGGGCAGGGTTTAGTTCAGCACAATAGTGAGTAACCAGTGCATGTCCTTCTACACAGAGTATTCTATATAATGTGTGTCTATATTTTATATGGAGTAGTATGAACCCTATTTTTAGGTCCTACAGTAAACAGATAGTTAAGTGTTATACTGCACATTTGGAGATTATTTAGTAACTGGGGTCTGGATGAGTATTTTAACCATATTTGTAACACAATACCATATGGTAAAGAGAATAAAACATGTAAAAATCGTCCATGTATCATCCAAGTGTCTGTAAACTGGAGGCTTCATACCTCAGTTCCCCATGTAAAATTGAGTGTATCCCCTAGAAGATGGTAACAGCTGATTATCATTACCTTCTTTTTGCAGGTTCCTGGAGCTTGGCCAATTCTTCACATGGCCACCAACAGAAAGGTATACATGTAAATGTAAAAGGCAATGAAAAACTTCAAATAGGCAAACTTTTGGATTGGCCAATGGTTTGTTCAATGGGGACCAAATCGGACAGCTATCTCCACCCATCCTCTCACCACTCCATGTTTTCACACAGGTTTTTGTATATTCACATATCTATGTTTAAATACTATTAGTACACGGCGAGAGACAATCTGATTGCAACAAGCATTCTGATTGGCTCTCGCCAGGTCCCTACCCGGCCGGAATCCCTCTGTCGGGATTCTATGGGCTTTGTCCCCGGCGGGGGGCGTGGCAACCCCTCATTCAATGAGGAGGTTCGAAGCGGGGCCATCCCCGCTCCGAGCCTCCCCACGGCTAAGAGGCTGCCTTCGCCTCCCGCCGGGGACTCGGGTAAGTCTTTTTTTTTTTTTAATTCCCTTCCCTCTCACAACTTACCTTCTTGGTCCTGCGTCCCCAGCGTGGGACGAGGGAAGCCTGCAGCCGTGTGGAGACTCAGAGCGGGGCCATCCCCACTCTGCACCTCCACTGGCTGGGGGCTTCCCCCATCCCCTGCCGGGGACGCAGGAACGTTTTTTTTTCCCCCCTCTTCCCCGTCCCACTCCCGCCCTCCCAAACCCACTTATCTTCTTTTTTGATCCTTTTTCGGGAGCGGACGCGCTGTGTAAGCGATATTCAATCAACACTACAGCTAAGTCAATGCCTAGTCTGGAATGCTGAGTAAAACCCTTATTGATGTATTTTTATGTCCAGTTCAGTACTCTGGATGACAACCCTTGTATAACATCCCCCTCTTAGAATCCCCCTGACCCCACTGAGCCAAGAAGTAGGTTTGTTTTGCAAATTAAAAGGTTTATTTGAAAATGTAAACAATATATATATATATATATATATATATATATATATATCACACTTCTATAAATAAATTGATAATGGATATTACACTTGTGAATATGAGCAGTAATCAGCAAGAGGTAACTTATGAATAGGAACAGAAGAACAAGATGGGAAAGAATGCTTTATATGGTTCAAGGAAATGCAATGATGAATGAAATGCAGTACAGAAAATAACTTGATATGGCTTCAACAAACGACAATGTAATCCCTTTTCCTTGACAATTCACTCCCCCCCTATGCAATGTAAGAAATGGAAGGAGAGCACACAGTCTTCAAGAATCCCAACAAATCACACTTTATAATGCAATACACAGTTCCAGTTCCCCCAGCAAGCTTAGAGAAAACAGGTATGAGTTTTAAACACAGGAGAATTACTTTGAAATGTGGTGGCAATGAAGTGAAAATGCTAAAATTGATTTTAATTCCCTGCAGGAGGTTCAGGGTGAGGGAGAGATACTTTATATTAGTTCAGGTTCACTTTAGCAATGCTCTATGCGTAACTACCAGGTTGCAAACGGATTTTAACAAAGGAAAGAATGGAGCTGCTATTTTGACAAGTGGAAAAATTGAGCCAAAATCGCAAATCGCGGTAAATTTTGCGAGTGCCTAAATCACGATTGCGGAAAAAGTTACGTTGGAAAGCCTTGAATCACAGCTTTAAAATGAAAGTTTACCCACGTTCCTAGGACAAACGGTTCCGGAGATACAGACGATTTAATAAAGGTAGATTTTCGGATTTAAAGTAAAACTCAAAATGACAGGTGACAGCTTGTAGCTTCAGAATTGACAGGTGACAGTTGTGCAGCTTTACAAATGACAGATGACACGATTTCTAGGAGGCTGTTCTAATTAGGTTAAAATAGTTTGGATTAGATTATTTTAACTAAGAGATTGGGTTCTGCACAGTTCTGGCGGATACTCACTCCTAATTTTGAAATTAATGGGCCTCGTCACGGATCTGGTCAACTGGACTGGACTGGGCAGTTCTGCTCACAGCGTCTGGGTCAGCTCTGCTATGCTGGTCTAGCCTCTCTGGATACGGCGGGTCAATCAGGCACCGGTTCTGCTCACAGCGGTCTGGGTCTGGTCTGCGGTTCTGGCAACAGTTCTTGGCAAAGAATTCAAACAGCTTGCCCGGCTGTTGAATAGTTTGGTTAGGTTTGCTGGATTCTGAAGGCCTGCTGAGAATACTTTTGCTTGCAGTGGGCCTTCTAGGTTCAAAGTTCTGTAGTCTATGTTTAGCTTGGAAGTCTAAGTGTTGGATCTCTGGATGTGAAGTCGTCGGTCAGCATGCTCCGCAGCAAATGGAATTGAATGTCTCTACCTGTCCCAGCAGTCTCTTTTTATGTGTTTTGGAAGTGGGTGTGTGTGTGTGGCATAACTGAGCCTGCCCCTCTCTACTTATCATTGGCCCAATTCTCCCCTCTCCCATGATTGGGGGAAGGAAATGGCTTGTCATCATGATGAGGTCTGTTTATGGGTCAGAGGATCCTCCCTTGGTCAATTTGCCCACAAATCTATATTTGATTCAAATACATATTTCCCAGATACACAATTTGTTGAAATTACTTGTACACATTATATATTCCTTATGGTCCATGCTTGTCCGCCTCTGATCTTCCTGGGGGCTTGCATTCAAAAATTGCAACATTTTGCGCTTTTTGACTGGTTTTGCAATATCAGACATTTACCCAAAATTACACACATGCGCGCAAGGAGTATGGGCATTAATTGATGAAGTGTCAGATTTTTAACATGCAGACATTTGGAGTAAGACCCTATTTTCCGCTAGCAACCCCCCAGAATACACCACAGAGTCCTAACACCTCTTAAAACATGCACAGAAAAATCACAAAAATAATGATATTACTTATATAATTCTGACAAGTCCGCACTATGAGTTATCTATCTTTTTAAAATTATGCCCTGGTCAAACAGGGGTGTGGCTTCCCACATCACATGGTGGAATAACTGGTTTATCCACTTCCCCCCAAGCTCAGCTGGCTCTCACAGGCACTTCTCCTCCCACTTCTCCCAAGAGGAAGCCACTTTACGCCCCCCCCAATACAACATTTGCCTGAGTCCATTGTTCAGTTTCCTGCAGTCCCCAGGTAATTCAATCAGAGAGGTGTCACCTCCTTTTTGTGGGGGCATCAGAATGCGGCCAGGCCTGGGAACACAGCTGTTGATCCAGTTTCAACTCCTGTCGGGGTTAGTTGTCAGGCAGAATCCAGTTTCATTAAGCCAGGTTTCAGCTAAATGTCACTTTTTGTTCCCAGTTTTCTACATTCAAATCAAACTGACAATTTTTACACATGCAGCTAGAGTGCTGATTCTAAGTTCAAAACTATGACATTTCAACAGTTACAAACTATGTGACACTCAAAAGTATGTCCCTCATTTAATTTAAACATTTCGATTTTAGTGGTTTTCAGTTCAGTTTAACTTAAGCTGCTGACCTCCACAGCTCAGCCAGTTTTGCTATGAACATTGTTTTGGGCTCTTTTTCTTTCCAGATTTTGTATGCACACAAAACTTCATTCTGCCAAATGTCTGCTGGTGTTCAGTGAGATTTTTGAATATCCTGCAATGTTTGACATAGGCATTTTTAGCTTGCATTCAGAGAAACCAAGGTGATTTCAAAGGGCTTTTTAAGCTAACAGGCACTGCTGTTTTTCCTTTGGCACACATTCCACTCATGGCACCCCTGGCACATCACGCTCGCACTGGTGGGTGGAAGGTTAGGCGACCATTTTGGTGTGCGCACAAACTGTGCAGTTCTCCTGGATTCTGGCGCACATGTGGGCTTTTTGGCCATCTTGGATTTTCTAAGCCCACAGCACCAAATGTTGCAGCTCAATGACCCAAACGTGGGTCAATACACCTGACAGCTGGGAACACTTGTGTTCCCAGCGCATCCGCTCCCGATGGCTGCCATGGAAAGTGAAAACTGACTCCGTTTTCCCTTTCCATAGCGGCGGACATTTTCTTTTTTTTTTTTCCTCCCGAAACGCTAAAGCAATTCGGGACAAAAAAAAAGCTTTTACTGCCCCGGTCACGCAATTTTTACAGGCCGGGGTACTAATAGCAATAGAACCCGAGCGTCGGGGGCATTACTGACTCCGGTAATGCCTCGGGGCCTTCGGTAAGGCCCTCACTTCGCTCGGGTCCTTACCTATGGGCCCCAGGGCATTACCTGAGTCGGTAATGCCCCCGACGCTCGGGTCCTATTGCTTAAATATATTTTTCTCCACCGTGGCACCTACTGCACTTATGTGGAACACTATATAGGGTCACTAACTATGGCTATGTATAATTCATTGAGGTTTTCTTGTACATAGCAATTGCATTATGGTCCGCCTATGAAGGTAAGCTTAGTTAGGAATGGAATTGTCTTTAGTCTCTTTAGTGATTGCTGGCAAGTGTGGCATGTTACCTTTCTCTGACAAAGTACCTCTGCAGTCAGATACTAGCCAGGTGTGAGATGTAGGTAGCACAGAAGCCTTCAAGGAGCCTTTTGATTAGAACATGTCTGCAATTGTAATATTGTGTTTTGAGGCAGGTATACTCAACAAAGTGTGTTGATGCATACTTCAGGCAAGAATGAAGATATCCTGTTTTGTTCTGTAACTCCTCTTTCTGTTGCATTGATTGCATAAAGTACTATCCTCATGTCCACACCTCTTTTTGTGTACTTCTAAGACAATTCAAAGAACAATGTGAGGTAGTCAAATTCGTACAAATGTATTGAGTTATTGTTTGTGCCCACATTTGACCTAGTTAAGCAGTTAATTCATCTTTGGTGTTAACATGTGAACGCTGCACTTTCATAGTGACATTAGATATGTTTTAGCTGTACACAATTTTGTAGTGGGCTGGTGCAATTCCCTGGAGCCTCTTTTGCCTCTTAATTCTCTAAATTGAGTTGTCTTTGTTTGGGTGAAACAGGAAGTGCATTTCACCAAACTTTGTTTGAATTTTTTTAGGTGTGTTTCAGCCAGATCTCTGCATGTCTGAAAGCCTTTTGACTTGTCAAACGCTGGTACCTTTGCTGAACCATCAGCAATTTCAAGAGATAAAACCCTTTCATGTGGGATATTGGTAGTTGTTGTTGTTGGAACTGCTTGTTTGCCTTTTGTGCTGCTGCTTTGTAGGGGAAATGGTGTTATACATTTTCAAAATTGCCATCAGTATCCAATATCCTTTTTTACCAGCAAAGATGAATAGTTCCATCATCATTAAAGAGTAATGATGGTACAGCAGATAATTAATGAATCCCTTTTGTCTCAATTAAATCTATTTGACACTGTTGTCCGCTTCAAAAATCCATGATGCTACTTTCAGAAAGGTATCTATGTATTTTTAACTCATCATAGATTCTAACACCAAGAACATGGAACTGAACAATATCTGTGGTAATACTCTCACTAAAAACTGATTTGTTTCCAATATCAACAAGTTCAATACAATCCTTTGAAAATTGAATTGCTCTAGTTTCCCTGATTTCTGTTCAGATAAGTGATCAAGTAATGGTTGAACTAAAATTAGTAGGGTATTGCGTTATGCCTAGTAAACTTTCAATAACGTTGATAGCTCTGTTTTGATGTTCAAGCTGTTCATGTGCGACCAAAGTGCCAAATGAACTCTATTAGTTTCACAAAACCTTTCCTAAATGTCAGGGTCTAACTCTTTCATACAAACCTACATTTTCAGGATTGTATGCTCTCAGCCCAGATTAAGTTAAGTACAAATAAAATGTCCAATGATTGCTTCGATTGATGCTACATGTGCATTCCAGCCACCACATCAAACAGAGTTGATTACTTGTAACAATGATTCTACTATTGATAGGTATCCCCTCATTTCATGTTAAACGTTGTGGGAACATTGTCAAACTCCTTCATCTTTTCAGACATATTACATTTCATTACAGGTATCTTGACACTATTGATCATATAACATGGGTTAACATGACATAATCTGGTGGAGGAAAGTGTATCGTGTTAAAGAGGAAGGTCTTGAACCATTTCCTAAATCTCAGTAAATTTGTTTCAGTTGGATGGATATCGTGAGAGAGTTCCAGCATTTTGTAGTGAATACTGAAAAGGAATACCCTACAAACCTTTCTTTCCCATATCTGGATTCCTGTATATTTCTGTCAAGTTGAGATCCGAAAAAATAACAGGGATAGTAGGCTATTGCCTTACAGATTATCCTATTACAAACAGTGTAAGTGTTGAGAGACCAGTCCCAGAGTGATGTGTTCAATTTTCTTTAATTTAAGGAGATGTGTTCTGCACTGTATAATCCAGTCAATAGTTTCTCTAAGAGTTATTGATAGAGGCTATTGTTAAAATATCAACTGCGCCAAAACAAAGTCATTCATGACCATAACTTATTGCAGAAAAGATAATATGGGGAAATGAATTGTTATTCTCCTTTAGTGAAAGAAGCATGATTGGGATGAGTGTGCCACTTGATCTTTAAGAGTGAGTTCGGAATCCGGATCACTTGCAGATTTCAAACTGCTTCTTTGGGTTTTGGGCAAAGCCCAAACTCCTCAGGCCATGAAGAATGATGTCATGAATATGAGGTTGTATTAGCTACCAGAAACTCAAACGTGTCTGGTTTTATTTGTAAGAAATTCATACCCATTAAATACTGTGTGTGAAGGAGGCTTCACTTGACCTTTGGGGCTACTATGTCTGAGTTTCCAGATAGTTTAATCAAGATATGGGTGTTGCCATTGCAGTTAAAGCTTGTGAAGCTGGACAGATGTGTTATTTGCCATTAGAGGGCATGTATAAAGATTGAATAACAAAGGCGACAGTGTCATGGGAATAGGTTTTAATGAACAATTTCCTAATTGTACTGATTGAGAGTGATTGGCTAGGAAAGATTGTATCTGCATTAGGATTGCTCATTTTATTCAAATTCTCTCCAATCTGATGATATGTATTTGGTAGTCCATAGTGTGAAAGGCTGCAGAACATTTTCAAAGAAAGCCTCCTTGCTTCAAACATAAGAAGCAGACATTATTTTGTGATGGTGTCCCAGTACCATGGCATCTTGTACAGGAAAGCCTCTTCCTGCTCTGTGATCTCTCAACAGAATATTCATGTTATGTAAGTTATTCTTTGTATATATGAACACATGCCACCTTGCAGTACATTAGATTGTTTCTTCTGAAATTGTATTTTGAAGTGCTATTCAAAGTGTTTGTAATTACTGTCTTTTGAATTGTTACACCACTATGCTGTTTTCAGTAGATTTTTGAGTTTTTAATTAAAACCTCCTTTTGTCATTGTTGACACAATAAACACAAATGAAAGCCACTCAAGCACTTACATTTGGGTGACAATGGTTGAACACCTGCCTTTCACCTTTTTAGTCAAATGGTGGTAATTGAAACAGATAATAAAAGTGAATCATTGAATAGAATTGAAAAACTGAACCTATACAATGTCTTGCTTCAATTGGATATCTGTCCTATAAATATGGACATTGTTTTGGTTATAACCTTTTATATGTCATTCCAACTCTCCGTTTTCCGAACTTAATTCTTATATTGTTGTATATTTCTCGATATAAATCTGATTTTGAGTCCTGTAAAGGAAATACAAACACACCAGCAGAGGAATGCAGGACCAATTCTCTTTCTCCGCTGCAATTAAATGCTGTGCTTTTTATTCCAGATTGCACTGTTTTCCATTTTAATCAAAGTTGCAGGATACTTTGTCGTTCTTGGAAATATTAATCTTGGTCCTTGTCAGTTTCTGAGGACATACATTTTGGATTGTAGATGAACTGTAAACAATGCACATTCCTTGTACACACATTTTCTTTTCCTTCTGGTGCTTTTCCCAGCATCCTTTTCTTTTAGATAGAGTTCTCCATTACAGTAACTAAATGTAATTGATTGGTCAAAGTCAAAGAATCTTAATGTATATTAAAATTGAAAAAATTGTAGAATGTATTACTCATTAGAAAATAATGACTTGTAGTATGTACATAATACATCTAAAGCATATATTTTGAATGTCTCAAATAAATGTATTTGTGACGGAGATACAGATGAGAGAGACTACATGATGTGTATTTAAGATGTGATTGATATCCATTAAGTGGGGGTTTACCCTACATATTCAAAGAGGACACATTGGCTACATTTTAGGAATCCTAATGTTGGGTGGTTCATATATGTACTTCAATATCTGTGGTCTTAAACTATCACACCAAATCTCCCCAGCCATGAAATTCTTAAAATTCGTCCATGTTAAATGTGCAATTACTTTTACATTTTATTTTTGTCACAGAAGCCTTTACTGTTGTTGTCCCATGGTTAATAATTACATGTTTGTCAAATGCCTATAATCAACAAAACACCCCTCGTTGCAGGTCTCCATCCTAGATGTAAGTGTTTTCGGGGACGATCCTGCGCTGCCAATGGCTTTCTGTTTGGAATTCTATTCTAATGCACTTCTGGCTCCAACCAGACATAATGCTGTCCAGATGACCCATCTTTTCACCTCCTAATTTATGATATTGGGACTCATTACAAGTTTGGTGGTAGCTGTCATGATGCCTACCCCCGGGCATCAGGACCAAGCCCATCAGCTCTGGGAGCAGGCATCCAGATACTTATTAAAACACCAACAGCCCCGGCTGGGGGCTGTTTGGGTTCAGTCCTGGCGCCTTAGGCGCCAGGCTCATCATAGAAATCAGTCCTGGCGCCATAGGCGCCAGGCTCATAGACTTTACTTACCTGATGCAGACCATGCTGCTAGTGAGTCCAAGCCAACGTGAGGTCTGGATGGGACTATTTTATTACAGGGACTATTTTTTACTCGGACGTGGTTCTAAGGAACTTCTTACCTGGAACTACTTTGGAGGCTATTTAAACCACACCCAAACAACAGCACACGCTTTGCGTTATTCTGCATCCAGCAGTGTAACGCTCACCGTGCCTGCAGTCTGCATCCAGTCTTCTGCCACGCCTGCCTCGAATCTGGAGCTCCTAAAACAAAGAGGAAAGAAAAGGACAAGGTTAGAAAACAAACTATTTTCGAATTCCTCACCTGATTCTGGATCCATCTCACCTCTGGACCTGGAAAGAACATCATTTCTGTACGCGTAGCATCTCCAGCTGCAGCGCCGCGCCATACTCACCAGTCCTTGCAGCATCTTTGAATTCGGCGCTGCCTCCATCATTTCTTCGCCGAATTCCGGCACCTGGGGGACAAAAGAAAACAACAAGGTGAGCCGAGAAAACCAACAAATATAACTCTTATCATCATAGACTTACCTGATTTACCACCAGAGGCATTATTCTATAACTCTCCACATCTTCATGTGCCGCACCTGCAAAGAGAGAGAAAACAACACGTTAAACACGTGCAACATTTACCGGACAGCGTCGGGTAGTACAGACTCTTACCTGAGCGCCACCAGCTGCCACGAGAGCATCTCCTCACGATCTCAGCTGCAAGACAAGGAAGGAAGGGGGGACAAGAGTGAAACATCGGACATATTGAACTCTATGAACTTGATACTTACTGACCCTTGCCAGGAACCTCAGAGTCAATACTCTCTGGAACTCTCTCATGCCTTCAAACCAGTGAAGTAACTGGCATCAACGCGCCCCTGCAATCCATGCAGGATGGAGAGCTCATCTTTCAAGAATATAAGGTGAGAGTGCTGAGAGGGCACTTCGGAGGTGGTTAGTTCGGAGGACTGTGGGGGGTGCCATCACTTGAATCCACGGGTGGCTAAATCCATCTCTCCACTTGCAGGAGAATACTTCTACGGGTCAAGCAGACAAGATTAGGAGGGCCAGTCCAGTCAGTCATCTCTGCACTACGCATCACGTTGGTGGAGACCGTAGCCGTCCGGATCCGACCGACGCCCCTGTGGGAGCCAGGTGAGCGTAACAGTAGCCCTGCCAGTTAAACCGGCAGGCTGCCGTCAAACTTGCAAAAATTCTATCACCCGCGAATGGGCAATTAATGGGTCATTAAGTCCCTGCCGGACCCGGTAATTGCCCATTTGCGGGTGCCGAAATATATTCTTCCGCTTTCCCATTTGAGCCCATAGGGCTCAATGGGAATGGAGAAGCCGGTGCATCCGATATGCTCTGCTCGTGGGTGCCAGTACGACCACCAGGACAGACCTGGTGGCCGTAATGGCACCCGTGAGCAGAACTTGTAGTTTGCCATTCCGGGAACTACGGTCCTGGCAAGCTTACCAATACCGTAGTTCCCGGACCGGCAAACTTGTAATCACTCCCATTGTCTCAAATTGATTGCTCAAGAACAGAATCATACTCCATGTTGACTATCAGCATAAGACTATACCTCTTACCTTGTATTATATGGGTACAAGTAATATCAGACACCCAGTTAAGATTGCAGAGTACCCCAAGGCTCTTACGTCTCCCGCACCCTATATAACATCTTCCCCAAGATGTTATTTGAGCTCCTAGATGACATGTCAGTCCCATACAACAACTATGCTGATGATACTCAGATCCTCATCACACTCTCAGGCTCCTACGATAATGACTCCTCCCACCTAAACTAAATCTATAGAAAAATTCAAGACTGGATGGCCAAACATGGGCTTTGTCTAAACGATGACAAAACCAAGCTTCTACTCATTGGCACCAAACAATGCCTCAACAAAGTTTTTCCACAATACAACTCTTTCAATATCGACGGAAACGTCATTAAGGTCTCTAAAAATGCCAAAACATTAGGGGCCTACCTTGACTCCAACCTATCTCTCTCTTGTCAGGTTCACGCCACAGCATTCTCTTCAGCCTACACAACTAAACTAATTACCACCTGTAGACCATTTTTATCATCACAAAGCTGTATCATTCTAACAAGAGCACTGATACTTTCAAAACTTGACTACTGCAACTCCCTCTACCTAGGCACCAGCAAGCAAAACATCCAGAAACTCCAGGTCCTGCAAAACAACGCTCTCAGAGCAGCACTCAACATCCCACGAACAGACCACATATCCCAAGCCAGACAGACAGCCAATTGGCACCCCATAAATGACAGAATCACTTTCAGAACTCTCTACAGTCCCCCACCAGCACTTTACACCTGATGTCTGCACTTAGCCTGCACTAGCCGCCAGCTGGCCCTACTTTTCTCATTGTTTTATTTATTCTTTTACCCCATGTTCCCTACTGTGCCACCCCATTCCACATTTTTCCTCTTCCCCCTTCCCCTGCACTTGCGTAATCTGAATGACACCTGGCCTAGTAGGATCATTGTCTCTGTTTTACCTCCATTTCCCCCTCCCTTGTCACGCCGCGCCTTGAGACACTTATGTATAGGCGTGCTTTAAATGCCATACCATATCATATCATATCTTATCATTAACATGTTTTCTCTTCATTGTGCCCGCCAAGATTTGGTTGGCTTGGTTTGGTTTATTTTGGTTTGTGGTGTCACTCCATGTGTGCTGTCGTGTGTTTCTCTTCTACTTCCTGTTTAGATGGGTGAGTCGAAGAGTCAGGTTTTTGTAGTTTTATGCATTTTTGGTGTTCTTCAGTTGTTTGTATTTCCCTGGGGAGTGAGTCCCAAAGTTTTTCTGAAATGCAAGGGAATGTTGATCGATCAAATTTCAGTTCTGAATACTGTTTTGGTTCGAGGCGGATGCCACTGCTGGATCTCAGGGCTCGCTTTGGTTTGTAGATGGAGATTTCTTTCCTGTATGAATTCTGCTTCTTGGCCATGGATTGCTCTGTGGGTTATGCAGATGATTTTGAAGTAATTCATTTTTGACTGGTAGACAGTGTAGGGTTCTCAGTGCCTGTGTGATACATACTCTCTTAGTGATTCTAAGGTCTGAGGAGTTGTCTTGTCATTGTGTTCTGTAGTCAATGGGCCTCATTACAAGTTTGGCGGTAGCCTTGCCGGTAGAACCGCAGGCTGCCGACAATCTTGCACATTTTCCCGGCCCCTGGCAATTGGGAAATACAGGGACATCACAACCCTGGCGGACCCTGTATTTCCACATTGCCAGGAGCCGGAAACTTTTACTCCCCATTCCCATTAAGCCCCATAGGGCTCAAAGGGAATGGGGAGGTTGGATGCACCGGCACCATTCAAAATGGTGCTGGTTCATCCGACATGATCTGCTTGTGGGTGCCGGTCCTCCCACCAGGTCTGACCTGGCAGGCGAAGAGGCACCCGCGAGCAGAACTTGTAGTTTGCCGGTCCGGTAACTACGGTACCGGCAAGTTTACCGGTACCATAGTTACCGGACTGGCAAACTTGTAATGATACCAAATGTATTTTTTTTTGGTGTGGTTGTCCGGCATTGCAAGGTACATGCTGTTGGCGTATTTGATTCTTTACATTGCAAGGCAGAGGATGGAGAGTGTTCCATGTGGGAAGTTGAGAAAAGTTAGTACCTGTTTGATTGTGCATAGGGGAAAGAAGCACTTCTTTACTACTGCACTGACTTCTTTACTACTGCACTCAAGAGTTAAGTCATTGTCCATTAGTATTTTGAGGTTTTTAACTACTTTGGAAGGTTCTGGCTGGTTTACCATTTCAGGAAGCAATGGAATGTGATGTTGGTTACGAGCATTGTTGGGCATGATCATGATTTCTGTTTTGTCCGGGATGAGTTTCAGGCATTGGTGTTCATTCACACATTTGGTTCTGTGAGACAGTTGATGAGAGTCTGGTTCTCTAGTGGTGTTGATTTTACTGATGATTTGTGAATATTCTGCATAGTTGTAACATGTGAGTCCTTGTCTTTTGATGAGGTTGATGTGCGGGGTCAGATAGAGGTTGAAGGGTAGTGGTGAGAGTGATGAGCCTTGTTGAGCTCCTCAGGTTGGTGTGCCTGGTGCTGCTTTGAAGGGGGTTAGGCAGATAGTTTCTGTTCTTTCTTTTAGAACAGACTTTAACCATAGCCAGGCCATTTTGCTGATTCCTATTTCTTGGAGTCTTTTGATGAGGGTTCTGTGGTGGACTGTGTCAAAGGCTGCTGATAGGTCTAGTGTTATTAATGCTGAGGTGATGTTGTGCGTGGTCTGGTATCCTATTGCTTTCCAAATGTTCCAGGATGTTTTCATATAAGGTGCTTTCAAGTAGTTTTGCCGGGTAAGAAATGTTTGAGAGAGGTTGGTAGCAGATTAGGTCTTCTGTGTTTCCTAATTGGCTAATTGTATGCTTCGTTCAAGCTTGGTGGTACCGCTCCATAGGTTTTTTTTTCTTTTTCTTTCAAGCTTTGTGGTACAGTTCCTATTGCCAGAGAGTGGTTGATTTGTTTTGATTTGAATTCAAAATGCGTATGGCGCATAGAACGAGGGGACCAGGCATTGACTGCATCTAGGCACTGATGACAGACTGAGTCAGTGGATACTGCACCACACCATCTTGTAGGCCTGTCGGGTAATTTAAGACATTGTTATTTGAAAAGATATGTTTGTAACTGCTTCCTGAAAACAGTCAATGAGTTGATCCTCCAGAGTTCCATTGGGAGGGAATTCCAAGACCGGGGGCCAAACGAGGAGAACCGCCTGTCACCCCAAGTGGTTGTTCTTGTCAGAGGGGTTTGCAGAAGGTATTGGTCCTCAGAGCGAAGATGTAATTGAGGGCAGTAGCCCTGAATTTATGCAGTGGAGTAGGCTGGTGCCAGTCCATAGATGCATTTGAAAACAAAGCAAAGTACTTTAAACAGAATTCTCTGCTGAATTGGAAGCCAGTGGAGATTAAAGAGTTTCTGGAAGTATTATTCAGGCATCTCTTGTGTAAGGACAATCTTGTATATATCTGTTGGGCAAGGCCTGCTGGTGATCCCGCTTTGTTGCTTTAATGCAACAGGTTGGCAAATATTTCTGTTGAAATTAGTGGGAAATCTTTTAGTCTTTTGGTTATTTCTGGAGTTCGATGGTTGGTGGTGTTGTTCTAGGGCATACTCTCTATGATTTTCTGGATGTTTATGAAATGGTTTGCAAGGTCATTGCATTACACCGTTTCTGAGAGTGGGGGCCTCATTCCGAGTATGGCGGTAAGGGATAGCAGCCACCGGTAACGAGACCGGTGGCGGTAATCCTTTACCGCCATACTCCGAGTTCCCTCTGTGCCCTCGCCCTTAACGCCTGCTTTGAGCAGGTGTTAAAGTCGAGGGCGCAAAGGGGCCTCCAAGCCAATAACGGTGACCGTAATGAACGGTCACCGTTATTTGCATCTTCCCCATTCCCATTGAGCCCTATGGGGGCTCATTTGGGAATGGGGAAGAGCCTTGGTGAATGGGGAATTACCGCCCCGCCAACCTTGGAATGGGGCGGTGATTCCGCCATCCACCAAGGCGCTGCCGTCCCGGGTAAGGCGTCAACCAAGGCATTAATAGCGCCATTGGTTAGCGCCGTACTCGGAATGAGGCCCTGGGTGTGTTGCAGGCTGTTGGGTTTCTAAACTCGTTGATCATAAACATCTCTTTTTTTTCCTGCTCGCTTTTGTGATGGGTTTGCTGTGGTATAGTTTGTTTGCTTTCAGTTTTGTATGTTTGTATCTGTCTTTGGCATGGAATTGTTTTCGATTGGTCATCATTTTTCCTTCACTTTTGTTCCAGTTTCCAGTTTGTTTTCTTCAGGTCTCTGAGATGGTGTGTGCACTATCTTGATGTTGTTTTCTTTTGTGATGGGGCGAAAGGTTTTTCCATTGTAATGTCATCTAGGTTTTCTAAAAATCCATTTTTGGATCATCTAATTTTTTATTTCTATGTGAGTGGTCTCCAAGCCTGTGCTTGGTGGTTTTGTGTCGTTTTGTCTTGAGGTCCATAGTGTTTAGCGTTTTCCAGTTTGTTTTCTGAATTGTACAGCTTTTTAGAGTGTGACATTATATTTGTGTTGGACGGTGGATCGCACAGGCTATTATAAGGTGGTCAATCAAGAGGATTTGCACTGGGATTGGATATGGTCATAGAAATATCAATTACTCAATTTGATCAAGGAGGTTATTTGAGGGAACTGAAGCACTGACAAGTGATGGCTGGAAGGTTTTGAATGAATCCGAAACCACAGGCAGATCGGGCTTGGGACCATCTCTTTGCAGTCTTGTTAAGAAGGAATGTGGTTTACCACTTTGGGGTGAATTGCCCCTTTTTGGGTGGGACTAAGCCAGATTTGAATATGGGGTTTTCCATTCTTTAAGGGCTGATTCATAGAAAACTAATCCACTCCTCAGTGTTTCAGTGGTCATTGGAGGGAAGCGTTGTGCAACATTAGCTACACCTATGTTGCTACAGTACTACTTGTTCACTACCTTCCAACTCCTGTGCTTGTATTAGTATGACTGCTATTTGATTCATGACTTGCTGTGTAGTTGTGCATGTTACCTTTCACTGTTTTTCGAATGTGCATAAGATCAGAGTTTTCAAGACATGTTTAATGCGATAATATTCAATGGCCCATCATTGTGGACAATAATCGTGTTGTATCCCTTCGTTTTATGTTAGCGTAGTGTCAGTGACACTTGATGTCACTTCTGCTGCCCCAGTCATTTTAGTGAAATGACACTGCTGTAATCAGGTAGGCAAGCCTTCTTGACTGTAGAGTCAGTGCCACTATAAAACAATTGAAGATAGTGGCCTAGAGTACGACCAGCATGAAGACATCAGGAAGTTGCTTCTGTTTGCCTCAAAATATCAAATCTGACACCATAGTAAGGACACCAAAAAAGTGATGGCACTGAGAATTATCTTTACAAAGGGCAATAGAGTACTTAATGGTTCCTCAAAGGCACACCTGAGATCAGTTCACATGTCTGGATTTACAAAATGCCAATGTTTCTTTTGTCTATTGTATTACAGTATTGGAGGTATTTACCTATACTCTGATTCAAAGGGAGTACCACAAGTGGTATACATCGACAAATTACGCCCTTTTAATTCCAAAGGTGGAGGTAAACATTGTAAAATGGCCCTAGATAAATGTGAACTTTGGGCATGGGGCTATTGGAGAGTGGTTGAGACTGTGATCATCTCTGCTGGCAACCTTTAACCACCTTTCCCATGTAATGCCTAAAGGTCAAAATTGGCATTTTCTTTATAAAGAAATATGCATCATTTAAATATATGATGACCAAATACTGCACACTGTCCATTTCCAACATGAAAACGAAAATTAGGTGGATACAAAAAAGAAAAAAAGAATACACGAAGTGGAATTTCCACCACTGTAGCCCAAAGAATTCCATACAACGCCTACCATTGACATTCGGCATTTCTGCTGAAACTGCGAGGATTATTGGCCGTACATCTGGCGGTTTGGAAATGATGGTGTGCAAGACATTGCAATGTAAAATATCAAATACTTTTCGAAATGCTCTTATCCATATTGAGGTCTGTGCATTGGTTCTTTCATTCATTGTGAAGGTTCATTCGAACATTGCTTTGGATGTGAAACAGCCAATGCTCTCACAGAGATGGCTGGAATCGAGAAAGCAGTAATGTGTTAACACATTTAATATGTAAAGAGCATATTCCACTTTTTTGATGGGTGTCTTAGGCTGGATTGCAAGCGCTTTCATCTGAAAGGATTTATGTGTCTGCACTCGTGAAATGTGCTATTATAGTATGTCTTTATCTACAAATCTGTCAAATATTAAAGGAAAGCAATGACTGCAGTGATTAAAACAATTGCCAACTGGCAGTAGATTATGCTAAAAGGTGCTTATTTCATTGCACATTTCTGGTAATGACCTTGCTTAAATTATAATGCTGTTTTGTTGAAATGCAAATGTGTCTACACACACACTAATCTGCTAGGACTCCAGTGCGTATACAGAGCATTTCTATGTTGTTGTTTTTGTGGGCTGAGTTTTGATCATTAGCTTCAGAAAGGTACAATCAAATGTTTAATTCATACTGTGCACATTTGAAAGCATGACAATATCCTACTAAGCATTTGGATACTATTTACATATTGCTGAAATTGTTGCATACAAATGTTCTTAATGAAACGTCTAATACAAAGACTGGCCAATTAGATAATATATGACAATGCCCTAGCAGAGCATGGGGTACGTACCACAATACTAGAAACACACGCTTTACTTCTTTGAAATACGTTTTAGGTTCACAAATGTAGTCCAGTTTATCAAAGTGTGTGTAACATATTTGTTCAGGAATCAACATAGAAGCTTTGACGTGCAAATGGATTGCCCAAATGATTCTTGTAGGATAAAGACTTTTCATGGGAAATTAAGGTTTGACGTTTCCTTTTTCATTTGTGGCTTTGGCTAAATTGCATCACTGTGAAGGGAGAAAGGAAGAGAAAATAACGTGGTTAAATTGCTCAACCAATAGGAATAGCACTTTTTGCAAGGCTTATAACTTTGCACCCCATGAATGAATTCTCACCAAACTTTGCAGAAGAAGTATATGACTCCCTCGGATTGATTCTGCGAAAGATTGGTGAGTTTTTGTCTGGGAAGGCAAAGTTATAGGGCAGGGTCCCAAAATGTGTGGTTTTCCTCATAGACGCAATGGAAAAATGGTTTGCTCATGCCTACAGGCCAAACTGCTGAACAGATTTTCACCAAAATGGTGTCAGGAGAAGCGGCTTGGTCGCAAAAGCGTGCTTTTGTAAATTTGGTGTATATTTGTCTAGTAGTTATTTTTACAACAGCCAAAAAGTAGGTAAAACAAATGTGTGATATCTGGGTTCGGTCCGGGAACTCACTTCTCTGTTCGGTCCGCGGACAGGCCTCCGATTGGCCCATGGGTTGTGGTGATGTCTGCGGACATCAGACACGGCCACTGATTGATTGGTGAAAAGGGTGAGGTGCGTCATATTTTTGAAAACGCCTGCCATATCGGATCCGCGGACAGCCGCCAGTGTCCGCAGATAGAGCAATGAGGGAAAAGTCTGGAAAACACATTTTGAGTTATTTGTTGGACAAAGGAGGGTCTGGAAAGGCTGGGGGAGTAGAATTGAGATGTTATTTGAGGTTATTTGATGGCTGGAACAGGGCATAGAAATGATAGGGGAATGAAATTAAAGTTATATGGAGCTGTTTTTAAGGGCAGAAATAGGATCTGCAGGTACTGCTGATTCCCTGGTCAATTTCGATGTCCGCGGACACCAATTCAATGACTTGGGGTTCAGGACGATTTTTGTTATTTGCAGGTGTATTGTATGTATTGTATGTATGTGGTGTAATTATACTGTGGTGGCTGTGGCCACTGGCCACAACCATTATAGTAATATGTGTGTAGTAATTATAGTGACTGTAGGGGGGGTAGAAAGTATGTGGTGTTTATGGTTGTAGTAGATGTTAGGTAGAATTATATGCTGTACCCTTTGGGAACACCACACACAATTAGGACTACAAGTGACTGTACAAATTCACCTTCGGTACAAGCCTGTACTACAGAGTAAAGTGGTAGCGATGGCTGAGCAGCCAGACTTATCTCAAGAGTAAAGTGAGCAGTATCAATAGTTACACAAAGGACAACAATTACCATGATTCAAACAAACACTGACTCTAGGTTTCTGAGTAAAAGAATATACATTTGTTTACACATCAGTTATAAAAGATTTCACTATTATCAAGCAGTTGAAAAATCACAATTCTAATACACTACACAACACCCGATAGATTCGGGACAAGTTAAGCTCAAAATGGAGTGTGAGCAAAATGGCACTCCAGTAATTTAAAAGGGAGGGAAAGACACAGTTAGACAGAAATTGAGCAGCACCAACAAGTAAGTAATCAAGGCAATCTAGAAAAAGGATCTACAGTGAGGAAATCAAATCAAGGGGCCCGGCCCAAAATCAATGGACCAAAATCTTTGCAGAGAATCACACAGTTCCGCGTAGTTTGCGGTTAATTCTTTGCCAAAAGTTCAGAAAGAAGTTGGTCGGACGAAAAGTTACTTTAAAGAATAAAGAAGGACAAGCCCTCAGATTGGCGAAAGATTTCACACACTTTCACCGGGGCTGGATGAAATTAACAACCGGGTTAGCACAGTACCTTTAGAGCAGAAGAATGATGTAGCTAAGGCAGATGCTCCTGGCGGGTCCTGCAGGCTCATGGTTCCTGAAGCGACTGTCAGACTGACAATAAGGAGGAATACTGGAGGGTCCTACACTGCCCAGGGAAAAAACCAGCAGCGGAGCAAAGCGATAAATAAAAGGTGCGCTCCTTAAAACGCAAGCAGGGAGGCCTGGCTAGCAGTTTAGAAAACTGGTTGTTCCCACCAGCTCAAGGGGAGAAGATTCATTGCAGATCTTCCCTGCCATCGAAGTTTGAAGATTCAGACCCGCAGCAGAACTTCACTGGGAGGTTCAGTCATGGTAGAGGTCCTCTTCTGTCAGCTTCTCTTTGGTTCTCTCGATCCAGTGCCTTCTCAGTCCCAGAGACCTGCTTTTTAAGCGGTTTTCCCCCATTCACCCAGCCTGGCTGTCAATCACACAGCAGAGTGGCTGTCCTGCCAGGACAGTCACCACAGCCAATCATACCAGAGTGTGACATGGGTCTCCAAGGAGACCCTGTGCAGGGAGTCTCAAACCCCTCCCTCACATCCTGTTTTAAAGGGATTTCAATCAGGCACACACCCAAGTCTCACCCAACATGTAGTGTGCAAATGAAACCCTTATTTATTTTTATCTGTAGTTTAATATTCTGAACGATATACCACTCATATCACACCCTTCTCATGATACCCCCCAGTCACACTGAACCCGAAAACGTTAAATATGTGTTTATTTATTTAAAATGTAATCACAATATATTTTAATAGGTAACAACAATCACCAATGAGGTGACAGAACACTGAATAATATATTTAATGCACTGGGAATCGGGTAATGAACACAAAAAAGAATGCAGCACAGAAAAGAATACTTTTAGGTTGTTTTAGAACAGATAGCTATATGGTTAGAGGTTCCCCCTGCAACACCCCTCAACCCACCAATAAATAATTAAAATAGATGTGAGGAGAGAGCAGGTACTCAGGGATAAAACAAATCAAACAGAATATCACTCCCACCTTCACCATTTAAACACAAGAGAAAAACAAAACAGATTTTACTTTTCAGCTGTCAGATTGCCTTTGAAATTGGCTGAGCAGAAACCCTAAATGTGGTAACAAAATGCTTAAATTATTATACAATTCTACGGGAGCCACTTTGAACAGATGCAAGCCATCACAAGCAATGATTTTATCAAAATAAAACATTTGAAATCTCAAAGGCAAGGTGGGAAATAGTTTAAATGTAATTCATACGTGTAAAGCTTTTGCTAAATAGAAAATCGCGTCAAATTTTTACTATGAGATTTTTGATTAAAATGGGTCAACCACACTGTTTTGCAAAAAAAACTGAGGGAGATATGGAAGTTTTAGTCAGAGATGTTTTTTGGAAATAAAGACACTTTTTTTGGACAAGAACTTCAGTTTGAAATCAGAAAATATGGGTTATGCTCTTACTCAAGACAAGAGCATGCAGGCTAGACAACCAAGTTGGGACACAGTAAGCTCTGAGACTGATTCATGACTTCAGTAACAGATTCCCAGTGCCTTCCCAGGCGGAAACAGTCCACACACTCGAACTGGGATTTCTGGATGAGAGTTACACAACAAAAAATGACTAAGAAAATTATGCTTTGGCAAATAGACAGAATAAGATAGCAGTAAGATTTAGACACTGTTACTGATTATGAAAGTCAGGATAGTTCAGAGATATAGGTCGGACAAGATAATGCAAAGTATACAATAGTTCTCTAGCGTCCTATTAATACTCACAACCCAATGGGATTTAAGATTTTAGGCCCGTCAAGATTCTGGTCAATGGATCGGGTCTATCAAGGAAAGACACATCAGGCACGGGACTGGATCAGATAGGCCGGTCACTGGAACTGCACAGGATCTGCCCTTCTTGTTTCTGGATATTTCAGATCAGCAGGATTGTGAGTTCATCAGGGAAGCCTTATGGTAGCAAGCCAGATAGTTTCAGGATGCTTCCCCACACCACAGTGCTTCACTGGGTTGTAAGGATAAGTTGAGGATTATGGCGTAGCTGAAAATGGTTCAGATACTGCTTGGCCTGGTTCTTGGCATCTGGATCTGGAAGGATGTTAAAGCTGGATGTTGAATGCAGGAACAAAGTGCTTCACCAGAATCAGAAGAAAGAGTCCTATGTGTTGTCAGCTGTCTCTATTTATCCTCTCAAATGACATGACAAAAATGGGTGTATGGGCCGTCTGAACTAAACTCGCCCCAGTGAACTGGGATTGGATCAGAGCCTCATCTTTGCCTTGCATTCGGGTGATTGGCTCCAACACAGATGATGTCAAAATTATGGTTTGGTTTTTACAATCCTTAGAAATCTGCCCTAGCCACTAGTATCAAAATCGAATTCTGTCCTAAGTACATATTTATACATTGCTATCCTCTATGAAAATCACATTCAAGTATTAAATATATTATGGAGTATCTGTTCCTCAAAATCCCACAGCTGTGAGAACTTATTTCGCCTTTTTGCAGAATTTTGTCAATTTCGCCATGAACACATTTTCCAATTTTTCTCCAAATTTCCACAAATATGCATGTTTACTCTAGGAATGAGTGTGCAAAGTTTAACAATTCTAGCATAAACACAGTTCACATAAAACCACATATATTGCCATTCCTGTTCCGAATATGTTACACAATTCCACTACATCTTTAAATGTAAAGCCAAAAATTAGACTAACAAATCTGTCCTTTTTATATTTTTCGCCATTTCTGATAGCAAGTTATAAGTCTTTAAAGAAATGTTCATTATATATTCTTAGCAGCAAACTGTCATCCTTTTGTCTGTCTCTGAAGCAAGGAGTAGCCCCCACCTTTTTTGGATTTCCTTCTACAGGCCAAGTTTATGACCCTTTTACAAATCCATTTCCTGGCCTTTAGAATCTGCCTTTGTTCAGTCTTTGGCTGCAGACAAAAGTTTGTCCTAACCCACACTTACCATGTGTCAGTGTGTTTCTGCTGAGAGGAATAATCCTCCCATTGGGTGAAAACCTGTTTTTCCAATCTGGCACGCCCAGCCAGCCTAAAACAAACTTGTGGCATCAAATGACATGGATAAATTGCATTCTTAAATTTAAACCTGTTGGATCAACAACAGCTGAGATCTGTGTTCCTTTCAGCAACAATCCTTTTATACTTGCTAATCCGGCAGATCTTTAGTTTTAGGCAACTTTAAACTTTAATCAGGAGAGCCCGTTTGACAGGAGATGTCACTCAGGTAGCCCAGGGTGGCTGCACATAGATTTTTGACAGGATCTGTCATTCACAGGCAACCCAGTTTTGCTGAGAGAATGTTTTGCTCTTAACATTTTAGGACTTTGTAAATTCACAGTGCTTCATTAGATGAAATGGATTTTAGCGCCAAGCAAGATTTTGAGCGTTGGACAGTGTTTTGTGCAGGCATTTTGGAGTTTCAGCAGCAAAGTAAATGTCATTTACAGGCACATTTTTGGAGTTTCATTTGGAAAGTGCTACTTCTCCCTCTGTACTCCATGTTTACTTATCATGGAGTCCACTGGCACTTTTTCTGCATCATGTGCTCTGTTCCACCACAAATGCACCATGGGTGGCAGGTTGCACAGCCATCCTTTTGTGTGTTGAAACGTGGTTTTGAAGGTTTTTGTCACGCACAAAGGGTTTTGGTGCCATTTTGTTGTTTCTCGCACCATAGATAGCAGAGTGAGACTGCATAGTATAGCAGAGTGGGTTAATAAATCCCACACTGTCCCCCTCAGACATTCAGGCGCCTAAGGAGGGCTTCTGTGGTCTGAAGCTCAGCGAAACAAAGGAACGAAACCTGGTTTTGCAAAAAAGACTTTTACAAAAAGAAATGGCGAATAAACCCAGCCGGACTGTATAAAAAAATATATGGTCCAGCGGGTTTAAGAGACACACTCAGACTCCATCTTGAACATAACTACTTAGGCCTCACTGGCCCAAGCGGCCCGCAGGGCTGCAGCTCTTCCCTCCTGATCGCGCACAACGAGCAAGTTCCTTCCCTCGCCCTCCTCCCCTCGGCGGCCCTGCTGCAGGCCTTTTCTCATGGGAGACTAGGCGCGAACAAGTTACATGACAAACACTGTGGGCCTCATTACACGGATGGCGCTACGGGATTACCGGCACCGGTAAGGGCACCGTAGCGCCATACTACGAGGTCCCTCAGCGGGTCCCATCCTTAACGTGTGGCCAGACCACACGTTAAGGAAGGGACCCGCTGAGGGACTACAGGGCAAATAACGGTACCACTAATAGCGGTACCGTTATTTGCTCCTTCCCCATTCCCATTGAGCCCTATGGGGGCCCAAATGGGAATGGGGTAGGGCCTTGGTGAATGAGGAATTACCACACCGCCAACCTTGGAATGGGGTGGTAATTCCCCCATTCACCAAGGTGGACTCAGTAAAATACCGGCAGCAACCATGGCGCTAACAGCGCCATGGTTACCGCCGACCGTGTAATGAGGCCCTGTACCTTTAACCTTCCACAGTCCCTTACTGACCTGCAGATGACCAGGCTGAAGCTGGTGTTTGGGAAAAACAAGCTATCTCCATAAAACTTGTCCTGTCTCCTCGCAGACCCCACATTTGTGACATATATTGAGGAGATGCCATGAATTGTATGTTTAAGCTCCTCACCCTCGATCAGATTAGCACTGGCTGCTGTAGACTTCACAAGGCAATGTTTAATACCAATATGTACTCAATGATTTTCTGAACGTGTATAGTTTCCTGCATGACCTATCAGCAATGTCATATGCAGGGCCTTTTTATGATATGTGATACAGTATATATAGAGCAGTTTTATCAATCATATATATATATATATATATTTGCTGAAAATTAAATTGTGTAACCCATGTATTAAGTGCCGCATTGTACACCATGTTATTGAATTTACACACAAACAAACCTGTTCCTATCATATTCATATGCATCGTGTGTGTGTGTGTGTGTGTGTGTGTGTGTGTGTGTGTGTGTGTGTGTGTGTGTCCCACGGCCCGACCAGCAAGAATATAGAGCCTCTTCTCCTCTCTCTAGCAGCACCGCATACCATCCCCCCTTGTTCCCCCTCCAGCCAGGGTGAGATGTAAAGCCTTGGGCCTACCGGCAATGCAATGCTATGATTGTAACCCCTCACCTCCCCCCTGGAGTCAGCACTAGGTATTCACCCTCCTGGGCCCCCAGACCCCTCTCATCCCACCGCCCCTCTGATGTATATCATGTGCCCTCTGACTGGAAAGAAGTCCAGTTCACCCCAACCTTGACTGACCATGTTGGCCATATATTTACTCTTATACTAACATACTATAAAGATGTCCCTCTGCGAGATCTAACGTAAAGAAAGTGACAGATGTATTCCTGGAATATGCCCCTTGACAAGTCACCTGATCCCATGAAAGCTGCTCACCTATTGCTCACCCCTTGTATAGTAATTTGTCTTCAAGACGATGAAATGCTTGCTCCTGTTATGTGTTATTTTTCTTGTGATGTTAGAATAACGATTTGTAGGATTTACTGGACAAAGTGATGTACTTTTACCACTCAATGGGCCTCATTTCGAGGTAGGAGGTAGCAATGGTGCTATAAGCGCCATGCCTACTCCCTTACCGCATTCCGGGTCCATGTTCCCGGAATAGTGACTTACCGGGTCATTCCGACCTTGGAGGACCCGGTAAGTCCCCATTCCGGGAACCATTCCCCATTCCCATTCAAGCCCCCACAGGGCTCAATGGGAATGGGGATGGAGCTAATAACGGGCCCGCTACTAGCGGGCCAGTTATTAGCTCTGAAGTCCCTTAACGGGTCCCTTCCGTAACGCCTGGCAAAACCAGGCTTTGAGGAAGGGACCCGCTAAGGGACCTCGGAATAGGGTGGTAAGGGATTACCAGCACCGGTGTCCTTACCGGTGCCGGTAATCCCTTACCGCCCACCTCGTAATGAGGCCCAATGACTGTGTGGCCGCAAGGGCAAATGTTAGAATAGTGGCGATGTATCAATCAGCCATCGTCTGACCAGAGCCCAGCTGACCTGCGAACATCACCATGTCACCTCAAGGAGCCTCACCAATCCTGAAGCTTTGCAGCTATGCATCCATAGGCCCCCTTCCCCATTGCCCAATCAAATTGATTCATGTATCCGAAGTGAGAGAATGGGAAAAAAGACTCCCCCCAATATCCTCGCGCCCTGGCCTAGAGGATCAAGACCCAGACACCCGCCACGAGATGAATTTGCCTATCTACCAGACGACCAAATACCTTGGTACAGGAATATACGGATGTGCCCACCAGCCTGCCCGCCAGCCTGCCCTGCTCAAGCCGACACCTGCGGCATGGATGAACTCGACTAAGCCCTTCAACAATAAGGAAATACATCGTTAGAGATGCCATGACGACCTAGCCAACTGTCAAGACCACCCGTGCAACCATGCACACTGGACACCCCCACACCAATCCACACGAAGAACATACTCAGTGCTATGACGTAGGTGACGGACACACCCACTGACGCGCATCTTTATTATTTTTCACATAGGTTCTCCGAAATGCAGAAACGCAACATGCACAAAGCACTCATTTACATGCTTGCTGACGCTTCACCCGACCCTTGCATTGTAATGAAAATACAACGAAGACATGATACTGCCTGTGAAGCAATGTGACACCGTAACTTAAGTGCCATGCATTAAACATCCCCACCTATGCGCCAGGCCCTAGTAGGCCGCAAGCAAGAGCCTCCATGAACAATGGGTGAGCAAGAGTACAATTGCTGACCCTGCAGAACGAGCCCAGCGAGAACTGATAGCCAAGGGAGCGATGTTGCAACTCGTATGCTACCAGCCGACGCCAAGGTCGCACCTGTAAGCAAAGCCAGACACGCAGAGGCAAATACAACTTTAAATGTGCAGAATTCTGCCTCAGCCACGGTCTCTCCTCACGTGACCAAGCCAAACCTGACAGGGTGCCAGACCCACGAGGGAGAAGTCGCCTGGGTCCCACGTCTGGGACACAGGCTGCAACAATGAAATGACCCAATGGACACCTAGAGCAATGGGAATGGTCTGCTCTCAGGCATATGAGCAAATCCACGCATTGTCTGCACAAACACATAGTTACATATTGTTGCAAATGACAGGTACACCGCGAGCTGGGAACAACGATGGTCCCAGGCTGGGGGGCTTGCGAGTGGACCAATCAGAACATGGGGCACTCATCACTGACGCCACTAACATTAGCCAATCATTAGGGGTCTTTGTGTAACAATTTTCAAGTATCTAATAGAAGGGACAAACCAAGTATACCACCTGACTGACCCTTAACCGCTAACAGCGTTCTCTATACGTATGCTATACTAACCCTACCACGCGAGGAACCAATCCAGAGTGGCGATAGGTTTTTTGCTAACTTTCCCACGTGACGCAAGTAGCGCGTCATACTGAGGCAAAAAGGGGCCTGCGAGCCCCACGAATTTCGAGAGTCTGGACGGACGCGTATGATCCTAGACCCATCCCTGCTGTTATTCAATAAACAGCAGAACCACCTTGCTTCTTGTGTGTGTCTCATACTCATTTTTGGGATACGCGGGAGGAGTTGGGGCCACCCAGCCCGGAGGTCCGCGGAAGGCCCAGCCGACCCCGGGAGAAACTCCCCGACAAGTTGGAGGCACTGCTGAGATCTGTTTAAGATCTACCTTTTATTTTATTTTTCCGAGTACTCTCGTTGCGAGGAGGCCCGGCGGCGCGGCCCCCTCTGCCGCTGCCCCCTTTTTTGAGGACTACAGGACCATCGTGGAACTGCGAGAAGAACGGACAGCGCAATCCGGATATTGGCCCTCGGGAGCCGGTTGAGAAGTATCCAGCCCGCGGTTGGCGAGTGTCCAGACGTGGTCCAGACGAGGAGAGGTGGCAAGCCGCTTGGAGGGGTGCACGCGGTCGAGCGGCCCTGCATCAAGAGAACTTGGTGAGTATGCCACACCCAACAAGCAATGTGAAGTTGTGAGGGAGAGGGGAGGAATGGAATAAGGGAGTTGGGAGGTGTTACCAAGGTGCGCGGCGAAGATTTGATAAATTAGTGTTGACGGTGAAGTGAATGGTAGCTGGACAAGTGCAAGAGCAGTCCACTACGCTACAAAGAACAGTGGGCGGAGCACGAAAATATCACGTGCGGCCGCTCGTAGACACTGATTGGCCTAGGTCGCGACCACCTGTAAGGGTGTGTGTGTGTGTGTGTGTGTGTACGGTTTCCTACGAATTGCCGATTATTGATCAATGAGTAGATGATGATCCCTATTGATCGAGCAGAGAAACTCGCTAGGTAGATGACGTTTTCCTGTAGGCGGTAGCTAACTGGTTGCCTAATACGGAAGATAATTGGCTGGTTAAGCCCTCCTGTTGAGGGGCGTATCACACGCGAGGCGACGCAGAGTGCGCAGTCTGATTATATTATTGGTTACCTTGTTCCAGGCGTGACAAGAGGACAGCTGTGGGGTTAACGGGGATAATTATCAAAACTTATTTCGAACTTTCTGAAATGTGAAAAGAGCTTACCAGTAGTTTTGGAAGAGGTCGGTGACGTCACCTGTAGGGCTTTTCATAGGATACCTCGAGCACATAGCATTGTTGAAGAAGTGATGGGGAAGCGAATAGTGGTAAGGGAGTGGGCACGGAGGTCAATGGCAACGATTATATCGGGGCAAGGTGGAGAGGGGGATGTGACCGCGCACAGAGAACGCCGGCCACGACGAGTGAGGCAAGAGGAGGAGGGGTGAAGAAAAGTGGGACGGCTGTATAAGCACGTCACACAGGGCACGCAGCCGCAGGGGGCTACGTGCGCCTTGGCCGTAGGGGGCCATAACGGTGTTAGGTGAGAGAAACAAAGACAGAAAAGAATACATAATTGCAAATGTTATATTTGATTACTTTCTTTTAGCGGACGATTGCAAGTCCCCTAAACTACGGGGCCAGGTAAAACATCTGAAATTGTGTAGAGTTCATTATTAGCCAGGTAACCACTACTATATCAAGGGAGGCTAACAACACAGTGCTACCATGTCATACGGGATAGGATCGGGAGGGTAGGGGAACACCCTCACTACCCCGCTACAGCATATATGTAAAACACTGTCACCCCATAGGGAGAAACTGATTAAATACAGCATAGAATGGACACAGGGGACGGACAACAAAATGACGACACCCTGGCCGCCTAACGGCAGTTTTGACCCATATGTCCAGCACTCACTATTGACCCATCTACATAACACATACAAAGGGAAGAAGTTGACGCACCATGTGGAGGTGTTTAACTTATGGAGGATGTTCCAAGGGTCCCGACCAGAACCGACCGGAATGTTCACTGTGGGGGAAACAAAGGAGGAGAAGAATATTAAGGAGGAAGAAGAGAATGGGGAAAAAGAGAGTGAAAGCACACCGTCCACGGAGAAAGGACAAGAGGGAGGAGAAAAGCCTAGCAACATAAATGAAACAGACATAAAAAAGGAACAGGGCGACGACATGCCCTTAGCGAAAGTAGTGAAAAAGGAGGAAGGGGGGGTTATATCCCATAACGGAACTACGAGAAGTAGTGAGACAACAATTAAGGGCGGCTGAGGGATATTCGAACCCAGCATACAGCCGGCCACCATATACAGCTACAGGTGGCTACACGGGTGGGGAGACGATAAGTACGGTAGGGTCAAATTATACTAAGATGCCAACAGGGGAAGGGAAGACTAGCGAAGAACAAATTGCAGTCATAGGACACGACGAGTGGGTGGCTGCGCAGGTGTTATTAAAATTGCGAGGTTCATTAACAGGAGAAGAGAAGGAGGTAGTAAGAAAAATGAATGAGGACGATGAGAGTAAGAGCGAGATAAAAGGGGAAGGGGGGAAAAGAAAGGAAGGGGAGCTGTTAAGAGAAGAGGAGGAGATTTTGGAGGAACGATTAGCGGAGTTAAGGAATGAACAAAACGCCCTGATCAAACAGCTTGTGGGGGAGGAAAGAGAGAGAAGAAGAGAAAGGAAAGAAAGTAAGAATGAGTTGGAGAAATTGAGGGAACGAACTGAAGAACGAAAGAGGGAAGCTGAAAGGGTGAAGGCAGCAGCAGAAAGGGTATCTCGAGCAGCACAGCGTGACAAGAAAAGGGAGGAAGAAGAGAAAGAAAAGGAAATGGAAATATGGAAAAGGAAAATACTATCAGAAACCACAAAGAAATACGAAGAAGGGAGGGTGATAGAAAGCATATTAGAACGGGAAAGAGAGAGATGGGAAAGGAGGAGAGAGAAAGAAAGGATATTGGAAAAGATGAGTAGTGAAGTAATGGAGGAATTAAAAAAGAAAAGAGAGGAAATAGGTGGAGAAATAGTAGAGAAAAAAGAAGGGGAAAGAGGAGATAGGAGGGGGAGAGTGCAATAAGGAAATATGTACGCAGGGACACAGAAGTAGCAACAACATCGCAAAGGGGAGAAATTGGTAAAGAAGAAATGGGAGGAACGGATTTAATAGATTTAAAAACAGTGACAATTAGGGGAAAAAAGACAGATTGGGGGTTGTCGCTCCTGGATGATTTTTGCAGCGAGGAAGAAGAAGGAATGGGGAGAGAGGGAAGAAACCGGGAAAGGGAAAGCTTAGATAAATTGTACATCACCCAGACCAACAGGGAATCACCATGGGCCTGCAGAAGGAAGGAAGAACTGGGGGGAAGTGAGGAAGAAGAGCAAGGAATGGCGGGAAGGCACACATGTGCAGCTACACCCTCATTATCCCGTCCAACATGCTCCACCACCCCGCACTCATCCCGTCCAACATGTCCACCTACACCCGCACCCGCCCCTCACGAGCACACACCCTATGCTGGCAGGCTTAGAGATGTCCCCGGACGCAGGCAGGAAGAAGGAACACACACGCCGACGTCAAATAAAGGAAATGATAAATGGAGGGGAAGAGATGGAGAGGAAACGGCTATGAGCGGGGGAAATTTGGACATAACAGACGATGTAGACGACACAGAAGAAGAGGAGGGGTATACGGACTCAACACTGCGACACCCGGGGGGTCAGATAGGACACAACCTAATGCCACTTTTGGAGAGAGGGGGGGTTAGACCACAATACGTCCCTTGGAAGCATGCAGATAAGGAAAATATAAAGTGTAGGCTCCCATCACTAAGTGGAGGAGCGGGGAAATGGATATATGAGATGGAAAAACACACTGCAGGACAGAAACTGGCAGTAGGAGACGTGAAGGGCCTACTAATATCAATATTAGGGGATGCAGCAGATGACATCTGGAAGAGAGCGGGCTTCCCCGGGGTCACAATAGCAAACACATCACACGACGGGGCGCAAACTGCAGACATGCATTATGGCAAGCACTAAGGGTACAATACCCAGACACCTCAGACATAGGAGTAATTACATCGCGCAAGATGCGTGAGAACGAAGATCCTGTTGATTATATCCAGGAAATTCAAGAGAAATGGCGTATGGAAACTAGAGAGCAGTGGGACAAGACACCAGCAATATTTTATCATATACTAATACAAGGGCTCCCGGAGGCAGTGCAGAAACAATTGAAGAAAGTAGTGGGGATGGAAGCAAAGGCTTGGCCGGAAATACAACTTACGATAGTACATCATTGTAGGACGTGGCAAGAAAAGATGAAACAAAAGGAAGAAGATAGGAAAGCGGAAGAGGCTAAATTAGTGCAGAAAAAACTGACTAAGTACATGATGGAAGGTGCACTAATAACTACACCTACAACAATGACACCAAACCCCACGCAAGTAGTAGCCACACAAGATCCCTCCCAAATACAATCACCACAAATTATAGCACAACAGCTGCCACCACCCCCACCATACACGGCTAATATGGGAGGAGGATACTCGACCTCAGGAGCGGGATATTATAATTACAACAGGGGAAGGGGAGGAATGATGAGAGGGAGGGGATATGGCTATAACGCACAACAGCAAGGCGGAGGATTCAGAAGCTTCTACCCCACTGGGCAACCAGTATACCAGGACAATTCAGGAAGTTTCCCATGGCAGACCAGGGAACCACCTGTATGTTGGATTTGTGGATTGTTAGGCCACATGTCACGCACATGTAGAGTGAGACCCTCCACACCAGCGTGGGGGGAACAGGGACAACAAGGGCCTACAAGAGAACAGCAGGGTTACCAACAACAGCAGGGACTGCCACAGGGCAGCACGCAGCAACAGTTAGTAACACAACAACAGCCACAGACATATTCACTACCGCAACAACAGGTAGCGATATCACAACAACACCCAGTGCAGCAAGTACAGCAGCCCACTCAAATACAGGACCATAAGGTAACCTCGACCAATACACAGCTACAGCAAACACAACTGGGAAGGGTGATTGTCCTGGGACACAACCCTTACACAAGAAGTGGTCAATCATTATACCCACAATAGGACAGCCAACAGACGTCCTTGGTGTGTCCCATCCTGTCGGTAACACCTAATAGTGCGGAGGAACCACGCATTGAGGTAACGATAGGTGACAAAAGATTGTCATTCCTTGTTGATACTGGGGCAACCCGGTCTTGCATAAGGGAAGGTAAATTTAAGATGTCAGGTGAGGCCATGAACATCCAAGGATTCTCTGGGGCTAGGGGGTTGGTTCCCTTTACTGATAACATCTCCTTATCAATAGGTTATTATGACATGTCCGTCCCGCTCCTGTATTCAAGGGAGTCGCCAGTAAACATACTTGGGAGAGATATAATGAGCAGGTTAAATATGACAATCTCCTTCACGGAGGACGGCATAATTTGTTCCACCTCAGGAATAAACATGCTCACTGCACAGCAAATTATGCAAGCATACTGTGAGCAGACAGTGACTCGGGCTGAGCCAGTACGGAACAGACATGGCATTCGCATGGATGCCAGGAATAGAAGGGAAGATCTGGAGGAGGCCAGCAGCCTATTTGTTCAGACCTGAGACACCAGCCAATGAACCAGAAGGAAAGGTGATTTCAGTGAGCATCGAGAGCATTATAGGGACTGCTGATTATATCGCAGTACATGCCCAAGACCAGGAAGGAAGAGCATGGAGGGCAGTGATAGCACTGGCTGAGGGATGCAGGCTCACCCAGGTGTCCGATGAGGAGCTCTTTTCAGAAGACAAGGAAGAGGGTGAAATGGTATTTATGATGAGTGTAAATATATGGCTAAGAGTGACATACACGCAAGTGGCACAGAAAATTGCCATGGCACTTGAAGCACCCGCATCTACCCCAGTTCCCTTTTACGAGGAAGATATGGCAAAAGTTCCAACATCACTGTGGACCACTAGTCCCTATGACGCGGGCTGCATAAAGAGTATTGGGGGGTAAGAATAAAACGGAAAAAGGGTGCAATACTCCCTAGAGTGAAGCAGTACCCACTATCAAAAGAGGCAGATGAGGGCATATACGAAACAATAACGGCCCTAATAAATAACGGCATACTGGTACCATCAGAATCACCATGTAACACGGCCGTGTAACCCAGTGAGCAAAGCTAAAGGAGGGTCTTGGCGTTTCATCAAGGACCTCAGGCCTTTGAACAAAATTGTGGAAGCAGAATACCCCATAGCAGCAAACCCGGCCACAATATTATGTGGAATTTCAGCAGAGGCCTCACGGTTTACAGTGATTGACTTCAAAAATGCCTTTTTCTCAATACCCCTGCACCCAGATTCACAAGACCTGACAAGCTTCACGTACAGAAACACAAAATGGAAATACACCAGGTTACCACAAGGGTACTGCGAGTCACCCTCAATTTTCAACAGAGTAATACAGATGGACTTGGGAAACGTTGAATTGGAAAGTACGGTGCTGCAATATGTTGACGACATAATCATTTGCAGCACAAGCGAAAAAAGGTGCAGGGAGGACTCCTTGAAAATGTTGACAATATTGGCTGAAAAAGGTTACAAGGTAGACAAAGAAAAGTTACAGTACTGTCAGGAACAGGTATTATACATTGGTCAACTAATATCCCAACACGGAAGAAAGATTGCACCACAAAGGGCACAGGCTATATCAAACACGCCACTGCCACAAACAGTGAGGGAGCTGCAGCAGTTCCTGGGATTGTGCAACTACTGTAGAGCATGGGTTTTTGATTACAGCTCATACATAGGACCCCTACTTGAAGCATTGAGAGAAGCAAACAAAGGGGAGAAAAAAATGGGGTGGACAAGGGAAATGAAGGAAGCATTTGACGAGTTGAAAAATGCGATATCAACTGCTCCGGTACTGGCCACCCCAGATTATGAACGACAGTTCCTTATCTTTTCACATTGCGATTCAGCAGTAATGAAAGCAGTGTTGGCTCAGAAAACAAGCATAGGATACAAGCCAATAGCGTTCTACAGCGGTCACTTGGACCCTGTTATGTTAGGTCATTTCCCTTGTGAACAAGGTCTTGCTGCAGCTACCTTCGTGGTAGAGAAATCATCATCTATTACAATGGGGTGCCCAACCACACTATTCGTGGAGCATGCACTATTTGCACTATTGAACAAGCCTAAGTCCACACTAACCACGCAGAGGGCGTTCGGTTATGAGATCATCTTATCTAGACCAGAACTATCTATTGTTAGATGCAGTAGAGTTAAGCCTGCAAGGTTTATAGCGGAAATTATTGAGGAAGGTGACTATGCTCACGACTGTACGCAGACTACTGAAATGTACTCATGTAGTAGAAAAGTTGAAGAGGATGCGCTCAATGGAGGAGAGCTCTTGTTCATTGATGGGTCATCAACAATAGACCAGAGTGATGGGATAAGGAGAACTGGGGCAGCAGTTGTAAAAATGACAGAAGAATTGGTGTGTGTCCCAGTGAAATGTGTACAGTTACCACAGCATTATTCAGCTCAAGCAGCAGAATCGGTTGCACTGATCTTGGATTTGAAGGAAAGCTTTGACAAAAGAGTTACTATATATTCTGATAGCGCATATGTCACGTCAACTGTCCACTCGGGGTTGACAAAATGGCGGAGAAGGGGGTTTAGGAGAGCTGACGGCACTCCAGTGCAACATGCTCTCTTGTTAGCTGAATTAATTGAAGTAATCAATAATCCCCAAGAAATAGCTTTGGTCAAATGCCCCGCACACACTAATGGAGAAGATCATATCTCAAAAGGGAATGAAACAGCAGACGCACATGCCAAACATGCGGCGTATTTTGGTGAACTATGGAACCCCCCAGAGTCAGAGAGAGGGAGAGGGAGGGGGATAGCTAAACAGATGTTGATAAAAGAAGGGTACACCCATCTCCCAGCCACACAGATAATGGAATTACAGGTGGCAGCACCAATGGCAGAAAAGGAACTATGGGTAAAAAGAGGATGTACAATGTCGCCAACTGACGCACTATGGCGTCAGGGTAACACTGGAAAGATGGTCATGCCATTGGCACTATTGAACACCGCCCTGGGCCAGCTCCATCACCCAGCTCATACAGGGAAGGAAGTTATTGCAGCACGAATCAGGGAAGACTGGTTCTGCCCCGAGTTAAATTCTCATGTAACAAATTTTATCAGCAATTGCCTTACATGCCAACAGTTTACGGCCGGTCACACACTGCAAGTGTGAAAAGGTACTATACCCCGGCCAGTGGGACCCTTCCTGCACATTCATATTGATTACGTTGATATGATCAATGTATGTCAAGGAAATAGGTATATGATTGTAGTGGTATGCCCATTCTCCAGGTGGATTGAGGCAGGACCCTGCTCACATGCAGATGCTTTCAGAGCAGCTAAATTTCTAGTGAGGGAGGTTTTCCCCAGATGGGGAGTGTGTGAAGTACTGCGGTCAGATAACGGCCCGCACTTCACTAATGAAATGTTTCAGCACATCACGTCCTTACTGGGCATTAAGCATACATTTGCGTGTGCATATCACCCGCAGGCCAACGGTTTATGTGAACGCCTGAATGGCCTATTGATAGAGGAAATAGCAAAGATACAGCAAACAACAAAGAAGAGTTGGTTGTATTGTCTTCCACTAGCTCTATTTGAGCTAAGGAATAGGCCAGGGTCTGACCACCACCTCACTCCTCACGAGGTGGTGACCGGACGTCAAATGCGCCTTCCTCTAACGCCTACATCAAGAGCATTCACAGATTACGAAAACACTGCAACTGTTCTTGGTGATGAAATGTACCAATATGTGTCTTCTTTGATTACTAGTGTAGCGTTTGTATCTCAACAGCTCGAGCGCACGCGGGGCGGGTCTAAGAGTTATCAACAAGAAGACGCCGACAAAGAATTGGAAAAGGAAGGACTCAGCAAAATTGCTAAAGGTGACCACGTGCTACTCCGCAACTTCAATAGAAAGTGGAACAGCCGACGCTTTACTGGTCCTCACTTGGTAGAGGAGGTATCTACGAGAGCGGTGAAGTTGCAGGATAAGCGCGCTTGGAATCACCTACACGACGTGAAGATCTACAAACTCCAGACCCGCCCTAGCGTTACCGACAGGGCCATTGGAAGAACAACGACAGCATCACCTACAGAGAAGAAGACGTCGACCACAGCTGACGATGTTAGTGTCACTACACCCTATCACCCCCCAGAGTCCCCAGAGACAAGTACTGAAATAAACACTGGACACTTGCCCCCAGCCCATCCCATGGTCACGAGATTAAAAAGTAAACAGACTTCTGCCAATTGAGCCCCAAACACCCTGCCCACTAAGGTCACCCCAGTTGAAGGACATTATTTTGCGCACATACACATGTAAACACTTGTATCTTTTCACTTTTTCTTCTCTCGCACATGCAGGTACCGTGTGTAATTGTATTGTTAAGAAAATAAGTAACTAACAGCGTACATTGCCCAGGAGTAGATGCTACCCGCGGACGATAACTACCCTGAAGCCCTATCACACCAATTTGTATATCATATAAGAAGGCCAAAGTACCTAAAAAGAAGGAGGGTACGCGTCTATTACACCGCATTTATTTTGGCCATAGAACAATCAATGCCCCATCTTCACCAGCACTTACCTGCTCTAAGAGATAGATCACTTAGGTTGGCGTGGGAACAGCTCTTCGCCTGGGCACTGAACGACTACCTGATAGGGAGGGCTTGATAACGACAACTAACCATATTTACAAGCATATTGAGAATTTTCAGGCGGGCAACTTTAACGTCGCAAGAATAAGCTGCCGGACTGCAGCAAGGTAAGAGCAAATGCCGGTGAGACTAGCTTTTGTAATAAAAATGATAGGAGTATTGGTCATCACTGGTCTATTGGCTGCCTCTGTATGGCATAAAAGTTATGCTATCAATATTATGGCTGCACCCAAACCTAACGTACCCCTTCCCAGGGCTGCAACAGGTGTTACATCAGGTGGTACTAGCAACCCTCCGCATAAGGGAAGTAGAGTTAAAGGCAGCACATACTCAGATAATAAGGGTATTGATAATTATATAACAGATTCAGCACACGTCTCGAACAACATGTGGTACCAGCACATGACCCAAATAGGTAAGCAGACAACAGAAGATAGCTGTTATGTCTGCTCATTGATCCCATACGCTATGAGCGCTTCTCGAACATTCGTTGCCACAGAAATAGAAGAGAAGACGGCACGATGTATAATATATCTGGCACTATTCCGAACGACAGGGCGATTTCAAGGAACGGTGGTGAGAATGGTATGGAAAACGCGAGACACATATCCATATGAAAACAATTTCCTCAAGTCATATTTGAGTTACCACAAGAGCAGTTTGCATGCTGAAGCGTTCAGGTACATGACAAGTGGCCCTGAAAAGGGAGAAACGAATAAAGTAACACTACAATACCTACCATGTGATTGGTACGCCACTGAAGTTCCTGGTACACAAGGCTGTTGGGAAAGACCACTGGTAACAATAACAGGGAAGGTATACATGAACAATGAATGGGACATAGGTGTGGTCGGTAGCAACATGGTAACAAGAGAAAATATTACCACCATAAAGGAACACAATGACAGGTGTTGGACGATATGGGGCAAGTACGTACCCATGCTGACATGGATGGAGAAGGATGAAGACCCAATGAGCATACTACCGTTGACCGCACCCAAGTTATGCTACCAACACAGAGGAGATGTGGAGGTGGGATACAACACCAACTGTGCAAATGTGTTAGAGTTACCAGAGGGGGTTCAGGAACAGCAGTGTTAATGGATCACTACTGGGCCTGCGGAAATAAGGCATATCACACCCTGCCCCCGTTGTGGAATGGTATATGCACAATGGTACACATTAATGTACCATCACTAGTGGTGCCCCAAAAACATGTGAACATGGCCAACTTCCCCAAAATGGATGAAGGGAACAATAGGAAGAAGAGGTCAGTACAAACACAGAGGGGTTCGGACAACGACAACAACAACAATAATGTCCTGAACAGGAAAAACAGACAAGGAGAACCTCTGACACGAAACTACCTGTGGGGAAGGTCGGAAACAGCACTCACTTCTATCCCACCAGAACACAGATTATTTAGCAGAGCCGCAATGTTCTTCTCGTCAATAATACACCCTGGACTACAAGCTTATGCAAACGCTAAATGGCTCCAGATAACCCGATGGGAGCTGATGATGACCATTAATTCAACAGTAAACGGATTCAACGCAATAAAAGAGGAACTACGAGCGGTGAGGATGGTAGCACTACAGAACAGAAATGTATTGGATCTCCTTACAGCGATGGAGGGAGGAGTTTGCGCAAAGATAGGACAATCATGCTGCACATTTATTCCTGCTAACGATGCCGACAATGGTACACTCACCAAAGCAGTATCACAACTGGCCCAGATGCACTCCAAAATGATATAAGAAAGTAAAGGAGTGAAGAAGGATGACAACTGGTTTTCATTGTTATGGTCATGGATGCCATCATGGCTGTCGGACGGGCTGAAGATTATAGTTGGATGTATAATACTGGCTGGGGCTACATTGATTATAATAAGGTTCTGGAAGGCCCGGAAAGCACGCACTACAGACGAAATGATCGAAATGGTTGGTATGCACCCCTTGATGCCAACTGATGATGACCAGCACACAGACACCATAATAAAGGAAAGAAAGAAACTGCGCAAACAGATCATCACCAACCACCTGGACCCGCCATCCGTAAAGCTCGAAAACCTAAGAAACCCGAGGAGCTACATCGGGAGATGGGTATACTGAAAACCGGGAGGAAGTTGTGTATATATGTATTGGTCATTTGAGGACCATGTAAACCTCTATGGACACCTGGGAGGAGTAACTAAAATATGGAGAGTAAGAGGAGATAAAGAAAAGGATTTGTTTGCGGTCGACAAGTCAACCAGAGGGGGGACTGAAGTGGGAGAATGGGAGAAAAGACTCCCCCAATCTCCCCGCGCCCCTGGCCTAGAGGATCGAGACCCAGACACCCACAACGAGATGAATTTGCCTATCTACCAGACGACCAAATACCTTGGTACAGGAACATACGGATGTGCCCACCAGCCTGCCCGCCAGCCTGCCCTGCTCAAGCCGACACCTGCGGCATGGATGAACTCGACTAAGCCCTTCAACAATAAGGAAATACATTGTTAGAGATGCCATGACGACCTAGCCAACTGTCAAGACCACCCGTACAACCATGCACACTGGAAACCCCCACACCAATCCACACGAAGAACATACTCAGTGCTATGACGTAGGTGATGGACACACACCCTGACGCGCATCTTTATGATTTTTCACATAGGTTCTCCGAAATGCAGAAACGCAAGACGCACAAAGCACTTGTTTACATGCTTGCTGACGCGTCTCCCGACCCTTGCATTGTAATGAAAATACAACGAAGACATGATACTGCCTGTGAAGCAATGTGACACCGCAACTTAAGTAACGTGCATTAAACATCCCCACCTATGCGCCAGGCCCTAGTAGGCCGCAAGCAAGAGCCTCCATGAACACTGGGTGAGCAAGAGTACAATTGCTGACCCTGCAGAACGAGCCCAGCGAGAACTGATAGCCAAGGGAGCGATGTTACAACTCGTATGCTACCAGCCGACGCCAAGGTCGCACCTGTAAGCAAAGCCAGACACGCAGAGGCAAATACAACTTTAAATGTGCAGAATTCTGCCTCAGCCACGGTCTCTCCTCACGTGACCAAGCCAAACCTGACAGGGTGCCAGACCCACGAGGGAGAAGTCGCCTGGGTCCCAAGTCTGGGACACAGGATGCAACAATGAAATGACCCAATGGATACCTACAGCGATGGGAATGGTCTGCTCTCAGGCATATGAGCAAATCCACGCATTGTCTGCACGAACACATAGTTACATATTGTTGCAAATGACAGGTACGCCGCGAGCTGGGAACAACGATGGTCCCAGCCTGGGGGGCTTGCGAGTGGACCAATCAGAATATGGGGCACTCATCACTGACACCACTAACATTAGCCAATCATTAGGGGTCTTTGTGTAACAATTTTCAAGTATCTAATAGAAGGGACAACCCAAGTATACCACCTGACTGACCCTTAACCACTAACAGCGTTCTCTATACGTATGCTATACTAACCCTACCACTCGAGGAACCAATCCAGAGTGGCGATAGGTTTTTTGCTAACTTTCCCAGGTGACGCAAGTAGCGCGTCATACTGAGGCAAAAAGGGGCCTGCGAGCCCCACGAATTTCGAGAGTCTGGACGGACACGTACGATCCTAGACCCATCCCTGCCGTTATTCAATAAACAGCAGAACCACCTTGCTTCTTGTGTGTGTTTCATACTCATTTTTGGGATACGTGGGAGGAGTTGGGGCCTCCCAGCCCGGAGATCCGCGGAAGGCCCAGCCGACCCCGGGAGAAACTCCCCGACAAGTTGGAGGCACTGCTGAGATCTGTTTAAGATCTACCTTTTATTTTATTTTTCCGAGTACTCTCGTTGCGAGGAGGCCCGGCGGCGCGGCCCCCTCTGCCACTGCCCCCTTTTTTGAGGACTACAGGACCATCGTGGAACTGCGAGAAGACCAGACAGCGCAATCCGGATATTGGCCCTCGTGAGCCGGTTGAGAAGTATCCCGCCCATGGTTGGCGAGTGTCCAGACGTGGTCCAGACGAGGGGAGTTGGCGAGCCGCTTGGAGGGGTGCATGCGGTCGAGCGGCCCCACATCAAGAGAACTTGGTGAGTATGCCACACCCAACAAGCAATGTGAAGTTGTGAGGGAGGGGGGAGGAATGGAATAAGGGAGTTGGGAGGTGTTACCAAGGTGCGCAGCGAAGATTTGATAAATTAGTGTTGACGGTGAAGTGAATGGTAGCTGGACAAGTGCAAGAGCAGTCCACTACGCTACAAAGAACAGTGGGCGGAGCATGAAAATATCACGTGCGACCGGTCGTAGACACTGATTGGCCTAGGTCGCGACCACCTGTAAGGGTGTGTGTGTGTGTGTGTGTGTGTACGGTTTCCTACGAATTGGCGATTATTGATCAATGAGTAGATGATGACCCCTATTGATCGAGCAGAGAAACTCGATATATAGATGACGTTTTCCTGTAGGCTGTAGCTAACTGGTTGCCTAATACGGAAGATAATTGGCTGGTTAAGCCCTCCTTTTGAAGGGGCGTATCACACGCGAGGCGACGCAGAGTGCGCAGTCTGATTATATTATTGGTTACCTTGTTCCAGGCCTGACAAGAGGACAGCTGTGGGGTTAACAGGGATAATTATCAAAACTTATTTCGAACTTTCTGAAATGTGAAAAGAGCTTACCGGTAGTTTTGGAAGAGGTCGGTGACGTCACCTGTAGGGCTTTTCATAGGATACCTCGAGCACATAGCATTGTTGAAGAAGCGGTGGGGAAGCGAATAGTGGTAAGGGAGTGGGCACGGAGGTCAATGGCAACGATTATATCGGGGCAAGGTGGAGAGGGGGACATGACCGCGCACGGAGAACGCCGGCCACGACGAGTGAGGAAAGAGGAGGAGGGGTGAAGAAAAGTGGGACGGCTGTATAAGCACGTCACACAGGGCACGCAGCCGCAGGGGGCTACGTGCGCCTTGGCCGTAGGGGGCCATAACGGTGTTAGGTGAGAGAAACAAAGACAGAAAAGACTACATAATTGCAAATGTTATATTTGATTACTTTCTTTTAGCGGACGATCGCAAGTCCCCAAAACTACGGGGCCAGGTAAAACATCTGAAATTGTGTAGAGTTCATTATTAGCCAGGTAACCACTACTTTATCAAGGGAGGCTAACAACACAGTGCTACCATGGCATACGGGATAGGATCGGGAGGGTGGGGGAACACCCTCACTAACCCGCTACAGCATATATGTAAAACACTGTCACCCCATAGGGAGAAACTGATTAAATACAGCATAGAATGGACACAGGGGACCGACAACAAAATGACGACACCCTGGCCGCCTAACGGCAGTTTCGACCCATATGGCCAGCACTCACTATTGACCCATCTACATAACACATACAAGGGGAAGAAGTTGACGCACCATGTGGAGGTGTTTAACTTATGGAGGATGTTCCAAGGGTCCCGACCAGGACCGACCGGAATGTTCACTGTGGGGGAAACAAAGGAGGAGAAGAAGATGAAGGAGGAAGAAGAGAATGGGGAAAAAGAGAGTGAAAGCACACCGTCCACGGAGAAAGGACAAGAGGGAGGAGAAAAGCCTAGCAACATAAATGAAACAGACATAAAAAAGGAACAGGGCGACCACATGCCCTTAGCGAAAGTAGTGAAAAAGGAGGAAGGGGGGTTATATCCCATAACGGAACTACGAGAAGTAGTGAGACAACAATTAAGGGCGGCTGAAGGGTATTCGAACCCAGCATACAGCCCGCCACCATATACAGCTACAGGTGGCTACACGGGGGGGGGGGCGACAAGTACGGCAGGGTCAAATTATACGAAGATGTCAACAGGGGAAGGGAAGACTAGCGAAGAACAAATTGCAGTCATAGGACACGACGAGTGGGTGGCTGCGCAGGTGTTATTAAAATTGCGAGGTTCATTAACAGGAGAAGATAAGGAGGTAGTAAGAAAAATGAACGAGGACGATGAGAGTATGAGCGAGATAAAATGGGAAGGGAAAAGGAAGAAAGGGGAGCTGTTAAGGGAAGAGGAGGAGATTTTTCGAGGAACGATTAGCGGAGTTAAGGAATGAACAAAACGCCCTGATCAAACAGCTTGAGAGGGAGGAAAGAGAGAGAAGAAGAGAAAGGAAAGAAAGTAAGAATGAGTTGGAGAAAATGAGGGAACGAACTGAAGAACGAAAGAGGGAAGCTGAAAGGGTGAAGGCAGCAGCAGAAAGGGTATCTCGAGCAGCAAAGCGCGACAAGAAAAGGGAGGAAGAAGAGAATGAAAAGGAAATGGAAATATGGAAAAGGAAAATACTATCAGAAACCACAAAGCAATACGAAGAATGGAGGGTGATAGAAAGCATATTAGAACGGGAAAGAGAGAGATGGGAAAGGAGGAGAGAGGAAGAAAGGATATTGGAAAAGATGAGTAGTGAAGTAATGGAGGAATTAAAAAAGAAAAGAGAGGAAATAGGTAGAGAAATAGTAGAGAAAAAAGAAGGAGAAAGAGGAGATAGGAGGGGGGAGAGTGCAATAAGCAGGGCTTTAAGTGGGCCGGGGCCTGCCGGGGCTGGGCCCCGGCATGCTCCGAAATTTCGTTTTGAGGCGGGGCCCTGCCGCGGCCCAGTAATCTCCCCTGGCAGCCCCGGCCACTACACGAAAAGGCATTTCTTTCTACAGCCTGAAGCGCTCGCTCGTTTGCGAGAGCTTCAGGCTACAGAAAAAAATGCCTTTCAGCCATAATGGTGGCGCCGCACCTGCGAGGCATCCCTTTAATCCAGAGATTACCGTCGGCCGGCGCCACCATTATGGAAAAAACGTGAGGCCGCTGAAAGCAGAGGCCTTGCTTTCTAAATACTAGAGCTGCCGCGCATTCGCGAGAGTTTCAGTATTTAGGAAAAAGGCCTCTGCTTCCAGTGGCCTCACCCTTTCAGCCTTAATGGTGGTGCTGCCCCTCCCCAGCTGGCGAGGGGCAGCACCACCATTAAGGCTGAATAGGCAGGCGCTGTCCCCTGCCAGGCAAACCTACACAAAATAAATGCAGAGATCAGCACCCTCTACGAAAGGCTGCCTGGCAGGGGTGGCAGTAGCCCATTGAGCCCGGGCTCGCTAAGGGGGCGTGGCCTAACGGGCCATCAAGACCCCCGCTGTTAGGCCACACCCCCTCGATGAGCCCCGGCTCGATTTGTAGTGCCACTTAAGGCACTGGCAATAAGGAAATATGTACGCAGGGACACAGAAGTAGCAACAACTGCAGCGCAAAGGGGAGAAATTGGTAAAGAAGAAATGGGAGGAACGGATTTAATAGATTTAAAAACATTGACGATTAGGGGGAAAAAGACAGATTGGGGGTTGTCGCTCCTGGATGATTTTTGCAGCGAGGAAGAAAAAGGAATGGGGAGAGAGGGAAGAAACCGGGAAAGGGAAAGCTTAGATAAATTGTACATCACCCGGACCAACAGGGAATCACCATGGGCCTGCAGAAGGAAGGAAGAACTGGGGGGAAGTGAGGAAGAAGAGCAAGGAATGGCGGGAAGGCACACATGTGCAGCTACACCCTCATTATCCCGTCCAACATGCTCCACCACCCTGCACTCATCCCGTCCAACATGTCCACCTACACCCGCACCCGCCCCTCACGAACACACACCCTACGCTGGCAGGCTTAGAGATCTCCCTGGACGCAGGCAGGAAGAACGAACACACACGCCAACATCAAATAAAGGAAATGATAAACGGAGGGGAAGAGATGGAGAGGAAACGGCTATGAGCGGGGGAAATATGGACATAACAGACGATGTAGACGACACAGAAGAAGAGCAGGGGTATACAGACTCAACACCGCGACACCCGGGGGGTCAGATAGGACACAACCTAATGCCACTTTTGGAGAGAGGGGGGGTTAGACCACAATACGTCCCTTGGAAGCATGCAGACAAGGAAAATATAAAGTGTAGGCTCCCATCACTAAGTGGAGGAGCGGGGAAATGGATATATGAGATGGAAAAACACACTGCAGGACAGAAACTGGCAGTAGGAGACGTGAAGGGCCTACTAATATCAATATTAGGGGATGCAGCAGATGACATCTGGAAGAGAGCGGGCTTCCCCGGGGTCACAATAACAAACACATCACACGACGGGGCGCCATTTGCAAACTGCAGACATGCATTATGGCAAGCACTAAGGGTACAATACACAGACACCTCAGACATAGGAGCAATTACATTGCGCAAGATGCGTGAGAATGAAGATCCTGTTGATTATATCCAGGAAATTCAAGAGAAATGGCGTATGGAAACTAGAGAGCAGTGGGACAAGACACCAGCAATATTTTATCATATACTAATACAAGGGCTCCCGGAGGCAGTGCAGAAACAATTGAAGAAAGTAGTGGGGATGGAAGCAAAGGCTTGGCCAGAAATACAACTGACGATAGTACATCATTGTAGGACATGGCAAGAAAAGATGAAACAAAAGGAAGAAGATAGGAAAGCGTAAGAGGCTAAATTAGTGCAGAAAAAACTGACTAAGTACACGATGGAAGGTGCACTAATAACTACACCTACAACAATGACACCAAAACCCACACAAGTAGTGGCCACACAAGATCCCTCCCAAATACAATCACCACAAATTATAGCACAACAGCTGCCACCACCCCCACCATACACGGCTAATATGGGAGGAGGATACTCGACCTCAGGAGCGGGATATTATAATTACAACAGGGAAAGGGGAGGAATGATGAGAGGGAGGGGATATGGCTATAACGCACAACAGCAAGGGGGAGGATTCAGAAGCTTCTACCCCACTGGGCAACCAGTATACCAGGACAATTCAGGAAGTTTCCCATGGCAGACCAGGGAACCACCTGTATGTTGGATTTGTGGATTGTTAGGCCACATGTCACGCACATGTAGAGTGAGACCCTCTACACCAGCGTGGGGGGAACAGGAACAACAAGGGCCTACAAGAGAACAGCAGGGTTACCAACAACAGCAGGGACTGCCACAGGGCAGCACGCAGCAACAGTTAGTAACACAACAACAGCCACAGACATATTCACTACCGCAACAACAGGTAGTGATATCACAACAACACCCAGTGCAGCAAGTACAGCAGCCCACTCAAATACAGGACCATAAGGTAACCTCGACCAATACACAGCTACAGCAAACACAACTGGGAAGGGTGACTGTCCTGGGACACAACCCTTACACAGGAAGTGGTCAATCATTATACCCACAATAGGACAGCCCACAGACGTCCTTGGTGTGTCGCATCCTGTCGGTAACACCTAATAGTGCGGAGGAACCACGCATTGAGGTAACGATAGGTGACAAAAAATTGTCATTCCTTGTTGATACTGGGGCAACCCGGTCTTGCATAAGGCAAGGTAAATTTAAGATGTCAGGTGAGGCCATGAACACCCAAGGATTCTCTGGGGCTAGAGGGTTGGTTCCCTTTACTGATAACATCTCCTTATCAATAGGGGATTAGGACATGTCCGTCCCGCTCCTGTATTCAAGGGAGACGCCAGTAAACATGCTTGGGAGAGATATAATGAGCAGGTTGAATATGACAATCTCCTTCACGGAGGACGGCATAATTTGTTCCACCCTATGAATAAACATGCTCACTGCACGGCAAATTATGCAAGCATACTGTGGGCAGACAGTGACTCGGGCTGAGCCAGTAGATGGCGAACTCTTCCAGTACGGAACAGACATGGCATTCACATGGATGCCAGGAATAGAAGGGAAGATCTGGAGGAGGCCAGCAGCCTATTTGTTCAGACCTGAGACACCAGCCAATGAACCAGAAGGAAAGGTGATTTCAATGTGCATCGAGAGCATTATAGCGACTGCTGATTATATCGCAGTACATGCCCAAGATCAGGAAGGAAGAGCATGGAGGGCAGTGATACCACTGGCTGAGGGATGCAGGCTCACCCAGGTGTCCGATGAGGAGCTCTTTTCAGAAGACAAGGAAGAGGGTGAAATTTTATTTATGATGAGTGTAGATATATGGCTAAGAGTGACATACAAGCAAGTGGCACAGAAAATTGCCATGGCACTTGAAGCACCCGCATCTACCCAGTTCCCTTTTACGAGGAAGATATGGCAAAAGTTCCAACATCACTGTGGACCACTAGTCCCTATGACGTGGGCTGCATAAAGAGTATCAGGGGAGGAAGAATAAAACTGAAAAAGGGTGCAATACTCCCTAGAGTGAAGCAGTACCCACTATCAAAAGAGGCAGATGAGGGCATATGCGAAACAATAACGGCCCTAATAAATAACGGCATACTCGTACCATCAGAATCACCATGTAACACGGCCGTGTACCCAGTGCGCAAAGCTAAAGGAGGTTCTTGGCGTTTCATCAAGGACCTCAGGCCCTTGAACAACATTGTGGAAGCAGAATACCCCATAGCAGGAAACCCGGCCACAATATTATGTGGAATTCCAGCAGAGGCCTCACGGTTTATAGTGATTGACCTCAAAAATGCCCTTTTCTCAATACCCCTGCACCCAGATTCACAAGACCTGACAAGCTTCACGTACAGAAACACAAAATGGAAACACACCAGGTTACCACAAGGGTACTGCGAGTCACCCTCAATTTTCAACAGAGTAATACAGATGGACTTGGGAAACGTTGAATTGGAAAGTAAGGTGCTGCAATATGTTGACGACATAATAATTTGCAGCACAAGCGAAAAAAGGTGCAGGGAGGACTCATTGAAAATATTGACAATATTGGCTGAAAAAGGTTACAAGGTAGACAAAGAAAAGTTACAGTACTGTCAGGAACAGGTATTATACATTGGTCAACTAATATCCCAACACGGAAGAAAGATTGCACCACAAAGGGCACAGGCTATATCAAACACGCCACTGCCACAAACAGTGAGGGAGCTGCAGCAGTTCCTGGGATTGTGCAACTACTGTAGAGCATGGGTTTTTGATTACATCTCATACATAGGACCCCTACTTGAACCATTGAGAGAAGCAAACAAAGGGGAGAAAAAATTGGGGTGGACAAGGGAAATGAAGGAAGCATTTGACGAGTTGAAAAAGGCGATATCAACTGCTCCGGTACTGGCCACCCCAGATTATGAAAGACAGTTCCTTATCTTTTCACATTGCGATTCAGCAGTAATGAAAGCAGTGTTGGCTCAGAAAACAAGCATGGGATACAAGCCAATAGCGTTCTACAGCGGTCACTTGGACCCTGTTATGTTAGGTCATTTCCCTTGTGAACAAGGTCTTGCTGCAGCTGCCTTCGCGGTAGAGAAATCATCATCTATTACAATGGGGTGCCCAACCACACTATTCGTGGAGCATGCACTATTTGCAATATTGAACAAGCCTAAGTCCACACTAACCACGCAGAGGGCGTCAGGTTATGAGATCATCTTATCTAGACCAGAACTATCTATTGTTAGATGCGGTACAGTTAACCCTGCATGGTTTACAGCGAAAGTTATTGAGGAAGGTGACTATGCTCACGACTGTACGCAGACTACTGAAATGTACTCATGTAGTAGAAAAGTTGAAGAGGATGCGCTCAATGGAGGAGAGCTCTTGTTCATTGATGGGTCATCAACAATAGACCAGAGTGATGGGATAAGGAGAACTAGGGCAGCAGTTGTAAAAATGACAGAAGAATTGGTGTGTGTCCCAGTGAAATGTGTACAGTTACCACAGCATTATTCGGCTCAAGCAGCAGAATTGGTTGCACTGATCTTGGCGTTGAAGGAAAGCTTTGACAAAAGAGTTACTATATATTCTGATAGCGCATATGTCACGTCAACTGTCCACTCGGGGTTGACAAAATGGCGGAGAAGGGGGTTTAGGAGAGCTGACGGCACTCCAGTGCAACATGCTCTCTTGTTAGCTGAATTAATTGAAGTAATCAATAATCCCCAAGAAATAGCTTTGGTCAAATACCCCACACACACTAATGGAGAAGATCATATCTCAAAAGGGAATGAAACAGCAGACCCACATGCCAAACATGCAGCATATTTTGGTGAACTATGGAACCCCCCAGAGTCAGAGAGAGGGAGAGGGAGGGGGATAGCTAAACAGATGTTGATAAAAGAAGGGTACACCCATCTCCCAGCCACACAGATAATGGAATTACAGGCGGCAGCACCAATGGCAGAAAAGGAACTATGGGTAAAAAGAGGATGAACAATGTCGCCAACGGATGCACTATGGCGTCAGGGTAACACTGGAAAGATGGTCATGCCATTGGCACTATTGAACACCGCCCTGGGCCAGCTCCATCACCCAGCTCATACAGGGAAGGAAGTTATTGCAGCACGAATCAGGGAAGACTGGTTCTGCCCCGAGTTAAATTCTCATGTAACAAATTTTATCAGCAATTGCCTTACATGCCAACAGTTTACGGCCGCTCACACGCTGCAAGTGATAAAAGGTACTATACCCCGGCCACAGGGACCCTTCCTGCACATTCATATTGATTACGTTGATATGATCAATGTATGTCAAGGAAATAGGTATATGATTGTAGTGGTATGCCCATTCTCCAGGTGGATTGAGGCAGGATCCTGCTCACATGCAGATGCTTTCAGAGCAGCTAAATTTCTAGTGAGGGAGGTTTTCCCCAGATGGGGAGTGTGTGAAGTACTGCGGTCAGATAACGGCCCGCTCTTCGCTAATGAAATGTTTCAGCACTTCACGTTCTTACTGGGCATTAAGCATAAATTTGCGTGTGCATATCACCCGCAGGCCAACGGTTTATGTGAACGCCTGAATGGCCTATTGATAGAGGAAATAGCAAAGATACAGCAAACAACAAAGAAGAGTTGGTTGTATTGTCTTCCACTAGCTCTATTTGAGCTAAGGAATAGGCCAGGGTCTGACCACCACCTCACTCCTCACGAGATGGTGACCGGACGTCAAATGCACCTTCCTCTAACGCCTACATCAAGAGCATTCACAGATTATGAAAACACTGTAACTGTTCTTGGTGATGAAATGTACCAATATGTGTCTTCTTTGATTACTAGTGTAGCGTTTGTATCTCAACAGCTCGAACGCACGCGGGGCGGGTCTAAGAGTTATCAACAAGAAGACGCCAACAAAGAATTGGAAAAGGAAGGACTCCGCAAAATTGCTAAAGGTGACCACGTGCTACTCCGCAACTTCAATAGAAAGTGGAACAGCCCACGCTTTACTGGTCCTCACTTGGTAGAGGAGGTATCTACGAGAGCGGTGAAGTTGCAGGATAAGCGTGCTCGGAATCACCTACACGACGTGAAGATCTACAAACTCCAGACCCGCCCTAGCATTACCGACAGGGCCATTGGAAGAACAACGACAGCATCACCTACAGAGAAGGAGACGTCAACCACAGCTGACGATGATAGTGTCACTACACCCTATCACCCCCCAGAGTCCCCAGAGACAAGTACTGAAATAAACACTGGACACTTGCCCATAGCCCATCCCATGGGCACGAGATTAAAAAGTAAACAGACTTCTGCCAATTGAGCCCCAAACACCCTGCCCACTAAGGTCACCCCAGTTGAAGGACATTATTTTGCGCACATACACATGTAAACACTTGTATCTTTTCACTTTTTCTTCTCTCGCACATGCAGGTACCGTGTGTAATTGTATTGTTAAGAAAATAAGTAACTAACAGCGTACATTGCCCAGGAGTAGATGCTACCCGCGGACGATAACTACCCTGAAGCCCTATCACACCAATTTGTATATCATATAAGAAGGCCAAAGTACCTAAAAAGAAGGAGGGTACGCGTCTATTACACCGCATTTATTTTGGCCATAGAACAATCAATGCCCCATCTTCACCAGCACTTACCTGCTCTAAGAGATAGATCACTTAGGTTGGCGTGGGAACAGCTCTTCGCCTGGGCACTGAACGACTACCTGATAGGGAGGGCTTGATAACGACAACTAACCATATTTACAAGCATATTGAGAATTTTCAGGCGGGCAACTTTAACGTCGCAAGAATAAGCTGCCGGACTGCAGCAAGGTAAGAGCAAATGCCGGTGAGACTAGCTTTTGTAATAAAAATGATAGGAGTATTGGTCATCACTGGTCTATTGGCTGCCTCTGTATGGCATAAAAGTTATGCTATCAATATTATGGCTGCACCCAAACCTAACGTACCCCCTCCCAGGGCTGCAACAGGTGTTACATCAGGTGGTACTAGCAACCCTCCGCATAAGGGAAGTAGAGTTAAAGGCAGCACATACTCAGATAATAAGGGTATTGATAATTATATAACAGATTCAGCACACGTCTCGAACAACATGTGGTACCAGCACATGACCCAAATAGGTAAGCAGACAACAGAAGATAGCTGTTATGTCTGCTCATTGATCCCATACGCTATGAGCGCTTCTCGAACATTCGTTGCCACAGAAATAGAAGAGAAGACGGCACGATGTATAATATATCTGGCACTATTCCAAACGACAGGGCGATTTCAAGGAACGGTGGTGAGAATGGTATGGAAAACGCGAGACACATATCCATACGAAAACAATTTCCTCAAGTCATATTTGAGTTACCACAAGAGCAGTTTGCATGCTGAAGCGTTCAGGTACATGACAAGTGGCCCTGAAAAGGGAGAAACGAATAAAGTAACACTACAATACCTACCATGTGATTGGTACGCCACTGAAGTTCCTGGTACACAAGGCTGTTGGGAAAGACCACTGGTAACAATAACAGGGAAGGTATACATGAACAATGAATGGGACATAGGTGTGGTCGGTAGCAACATGGTAACAAGAGAAAATATTACCACCATAAAGGAACACAATGACAGGTGTTGGACGATATGGGGCAAGTACGTACCCATGCTGACATGGATGGAGAAGGATGAAGACCCAATGAGCATACTACCGTTGACCGCACCCAAGTTATGCTACCAACACAGAGGAGATGTGGAGGTGGGATACAACACCAACTGTGCAAACGTGTTAGAGTTACCAGAGGGGGGTGCAGGAACAGCAGTGTTAATGGATCACTACTGGGCCTGCGGAAATAAGGCATATCACACCCTGCCCCCGTTGTGGAATGGTATATGCACAATGGTACACATTAATGTACCACCACTAGTGGTGCCCCAAAAACATGTGAACATGGCCAACTTCCCCAAAATGGATGAAGGGAACAAGAGGAAGAAGAGGTTGGTACAAACAGAGAGGAGAGGGGTTCGGACAACGACAACAGCAACAACAATAATGTCCTGAACAGGAAAAAGAGACAAGGAGAACCTCTGACAGGAAACTACCTGTGGGGAAGGTCGGAAAAAGCACTCACTTCTATCCCACCAGAACACAGATTATTTAGCAGAGCCGCAATGTTCTTCTCGTCAATAATACACCCTGGACTACAAGCTTATGCAAACGCTAAATGGCTCCAGATAACCCGATGGGAGCTGATGATGACCATTAATTCAACAGTAAACGGATTCAACGCAATAAAAGAGGAACTACGAGCGGTGAGGATGGTAGCACTACAGAACAGATATGTATTGGATCTCCTTACAGCGATGGAGGGAGGAGTTTGCGCAAAAATAGGACAATCATGCTGCACATTTATTCCTGCTAACGATGCCGACAATGGTACACTCACCGAAGCAGTATCACAACTGGCCCAGATGCACTCCAAAATGATAGAAGAAAGTAAAGGAGTGAAGAAGGATGACAGCTGGTTTTCATTGTTATGGTCATGGATGCCATCATGGCTGTCGGACGGGCTGAAGATTATAGTTGGATCTATAATACTGGCTGGGGCTGCATTGATTATAATAAGGTTCTGGAAGGCCCGGAAGGCACGCACGACAGACGAAATGATCGAAATGGTTGGTATGCACCCCTTGATGCCAACTGATGATGACCAGCACACAGACACCATAATAAAGGAAAGAGAGAAAATGCGCAAACAGATCATCACCAACCACCTGGACCCGCCATCCGTAAAGCTCGAAAACCTAAGAAACCCGAGGAGCTACATCGGGAGATGGGTATACTGCAAACCGGGAGGAAGTTGTGCATATATGTATTGGTCATTTGAGGACCATGTAAACCACTATGGACACCTGGGAGGAGTAACTAAAATATGGAGAGTAAGAGGAGATAAAGAAAAGGATTTGTTTGTGGTCGACAAGTCGACCACAGGGGGGACTGAAGTGGGAGAATGGGAGAAAAGACTCCCCCCAATCTCCTCGCGCCCCTGGCCTAGAGGATCGAGACCCAGACACCCGCCACGAGATGAATTTGCCTATCTACCAGACGACCAAATACCTTGGTACAGGAACATACGGATGTGCCCACCAGCCTGCCCGCCAGCCTGCCCTGCTCAAGCCGACACCTGCGGCATGGATGAACTCGACGAAGCCCTTCAACAATAAGGAAATACATCGTTAGAGATGCCATGACGACCTAGCCAACTGTCAAGACCACCCGTGCAATCATGCACACTGGACACCCCCACACCAATCCACACGAAGAACATACTCAGTGCTATGACGTAGGTGACAGACACAACCACTGACACGCATCTTTATTATTTTTCACATAGTTTCTCCGAAATGCAGAAACGCAAGACGCACAAAGCACTCGTTTACATGCTTGCTGACGCTTCTCCCGACCCTTGCATTTTAATGAAAATACAACGAAGACATGATACTGCCTGTGAAGCAATGTGACACCGCAACTTAAGTGCCGTGCATTAAACATCCCCACCTATGCGCCATGCCCTAGTAGGCCGCAAGCAAGAGCCTCCATGAACACTGGGTGAGCAAGAGTGCAATTGCTGACCCTGCAGAACGAGCCCAGCGAGAACTGATAGCCAAGGGAGCGATGTTGCAACTCGTATGCTACCAGCCGACGCCAAGGTCGCACCTGTAAGCAAAGCCAGACACGCAGAGGCAAATACAACTTTAAATGTGCAGAATTCTGCCTCAGCCACGGTCTCTCCTCACGTGACCAAGCCAAACCTGACAGGGTGCAAGACCCATGAGGGAGAAGTCGCCTGGGTCCCACGTCTGGGACACAGGTTGCAACAATGAAATGACCCAATGGACACCTAAAGCGATGGGAATGGTCTGCTCTCAGGCATATGAACAAATCCACGCATTGTCTGCACAAACACATAGTTACATATTGTTGCAAATGACAGGTACACCGCAAGCTGGGAACACCGATGGTCCCAGGCTGGGGGGCTCGCGAGTGGACCAATCAGAACATGGGGCACTCATCACTGACGCCACTAACATTAGCCAATCATTAGGGGTCTTTGTGTAACAATTTTCAAGTATCTAATAGAAGGGACAACCCAAGTATACCACCTGACTGACCCTTAACCACTAACAGCGTTCTCTATACGTATGCTATACTAACCCTACCACTCGAGGAACCAATCCAGAGTGGCGATAGGTTTTTTGCTAACTTTCCCAGGTGACGCAAGTAGCGCATCATACTGAGGAAAAAAGGAGCCTGCGAGCCCCACGAATTCTGAGAGTCTGGACGGACGCGTACAATCCTAGACCCATCCCTGCCGTTATTCAATAAACAGCAGTACCACCTTGCTTCTTGTGTGTGTCTCATACTCATTTTTGGGATACGCGGGAGGAGTTGGGGCCTCCCAGCCCGGAGGTCTGCGGAAGGCCCAGCCGACCCCGGGAGAAACTCCCCGACATATGCCTTAGCTCCCATGTTATAGGTGACGTTGTTTTGTAACAAAATGTGAATGTTTGCAGATGTCGGACAGAGCGATCTCGGAGTTTGCAGAGTTCTCTGCTTGCCCTATATTGATTTAGATACATTTTCACTTTTTAACTTCATCCGCACTTGGTCTTGGTCTCATTCCCATCTGGGGTGTGTCTTTCATTGACTCTCACTGGGGAGTTTTAAATGCCTTTTTGAGTGATGCTCACTTTCAAGTGGTGACCCCTAGGACGTGATTTGTCCTTTCACTCCTTTTGACACGAGACATCCCCGACCACAGCAGAGGTCCACTGCGCGCCCCCTCAAGAGAGATGCCCGTCTACAGCAACTGGTACACTTATTGATTCACCTTAAAAAGAGCGGGAGGATCCAGCTTCACGGTCCTTGCCTTCCAACTTTGGAACACCGTCCCATTCAACAATAAGTCCACCGAGTCCTTTCAGTCATTTAGGAAACAGGTCATCAGTTGGCTACTGAACAAATAGTAGCTTCTACCTCTTATTCTCTCTTCTAGGTCTGTTGAAAAGGCCTACCTTGTAATTGCGTTCCTATACATAAACTGCATATTTCTATAATTGTAAACTGTATATATTGTACTACGTAACCATGAGCCCTTTTACCTCTCGGTCCAGAGCGCTTTATAAATAAATAAAACAAACAAACAAACAAACAAACTTAGATGTGCGCATGCAGTAGGGCGAGAGGGTAAGGGCCCCACTTTGCAAAACCCACAGTACCGGTCACCGGGGGTGGCCATTGAGCGTGGGGCAGCGACTGGATGGACCGGGGTCTGGAGGGTCTCGGATCAAGACGGACATGCGACTATCAAGTGTGAGCGACATTAAAAGGAGTTGGATGTAAAACATAGCATACAAGGTCAGACTGAGTTAAGGGGGCTCTTGGGAGTACAATAGATACTGGGCCTCATTACATGGTAGGCTGTAAGGGTTTACCGCTACCAGTATTTTACCGGTACTGGTAAATCCTTACCGCCTTACTTCGAGGTCCTTTTGCGGGTTGGGGTATTTAACGCCTGCTTTTTGCAGGCGTTAAAAACCAACCCGCAAAAGGACCCAGGGAGCTAATTACGGTACCGCAATTTGCGGTGCCGTAATTAGCGCCTTCCCGATTCCCATTATGCCCTATGGGGCAAAATTGGGAATGGGGAAGGGCAAAGGTGGAAGGGGGAATTACCGCCCCGCCAACCTTGGAATGGGGCGGTAATTCCCCTTTCCACCAAGGCGGTGCCGGTATTTTACCGGCATGAATGGTTCTCTGCCTACCATGTAATGAGGCCCACTATCTTATTCTTTTTTCTTTCTCTGCATATGGCCATAAGGATGAGTTAAGGAACTTACAATTGAAAAGAGAAGACGGGAACCTAGCTCTGCAAGGGGGTAGAAGGCGGCGCCACATAGTGCTATCTTGACTAGTACTGGGAATATATGGAAAATAGAAGAAATCAGTGGGAGTCTCGCATAAGGGGAAGACTCAGAGTACAATTTAGAAACACTTTATTCTTTTCCTTTTTCTGATCTACAGGAAAATATTCAGACAACCTAAGGGGTAAGGTGTGTAAGGTGCTGGGATAAGGGTGATCGTTATTAATAAGAGCATTGAGAGGAGGTAGGGAGTGTATTTTACGTGTTGTATGTGAACTGTCTATCGGTCAATGTTATGTATTGGACTTGCTAAGTTGTTTTGTGATCACTGCATTATGGTAATGGCTAAAGTGACTTTATTGCTCTCTTATGAATAAGTGGTCATTGTAAGTGTGAAACTTTAAAGAATTGGTGTATAAAGTGTATAAAAGTGGTATACCAATGGTAAAATACTGGTATAATTAATATTGTGGCTATATAACACACACATCAGCAAGAGCTACAAAGGGGGGGCAAGAGAGAGTAACATGGGTGCGGAAACACCACTGGCCCATATTTGTCGGAGTTTACCAGGTTATGCAGAGAGAATAACCAAATACCATGATCAGTGGATCACGGAATTAAAAGGAGAAGGGTTGCCGCAGGTATGGCCCCAGGGAGGATCATTTGATAAAAACATACTGGATATGGTGGCCACAAACCTATTAGTAAAATATAAAGGGAAACAATTGCAGAATAGAAGAGGGATATTAGACTTATGGAGGTTATTTGAAGAAGTGCCTCCAATAAAAAGAAAAGAGCAAAAAAAAGGAACAGGTTCCATCTCCCCTGGCAATAGAGAATAATGGGAAGGAGGAGGGAGAAAATGACCTGCTAGTAGAGGTTGTACGGATATACCCCCTCTTAAACAAACCAGTACCAGCTGAGGAATACAGTGACCCGGTGTATGTGTCAAACCCCACCTCCCCAACCACACCACGACCCACAGCACCCCCACCATATGAGTGCCCGAGAGCGAGTGGACAGGTGAGTACACCGGTACTAGATATTGAAAAGTTCACAGAAGATTTAGACTCAAGGTTATGAATGGTCCGGAGTGAACTGTCCAGACTAAGAGATATGTGTGAACAGAGTGGATCAGGTACTTCCAGGATCAATCAGACACAGAGATCATGGACACCGGACAGGTCCATAGAAGAAGGGTGGAAGAAGGGGGAGATACTATTATGAATAAACGATGAGCCAACAAGGATAATAAAGCTAGAGCAACACTCGCCTGAGGGAGAAACAATGGGAGAGGGCATGGCGTCGGGAGGAGCGGAAGAACTCTGGTGCAAAATAGAGGAAGAGGAGCTAGAAAGAAGAAGAATAGGGATTGCAGTGGGAGGGGCACCCATGAGACTAGACGAAACACCTCTGGGGCGGGCAATGGAAGAAGAATGGAATGGAAGATTACGAAATAGGGTGGGGAGGATGGCAGTACTTGGGAAACGAGGGACAAAGGTGAGCACAGGGAAAGGGACCAAAGGAAAGTTGCAACTACCACTAATACACAGGGGCAGAGGAAGGCCAAATTACATACCTTGGGCACAGATGGATAAAGATAATTTATTGAAGTCACTACCCCCACTTTCAGGAGGTGCCAGAAAATGGATATATGAATTCGAGAAAAACACTGCAGGGGTTCCTTTGGTAGTAGGTGACGTTAAAAGCTTGCTGGTGTCCACTGTGGGTGATCAAGCTGATCGGGTTTGGGTGAAAGCAGGCTTCCCAAGAATAACACTAGATTGTGACCGCCATGATGGTGCTTCCTTTAAGACAGTAAGAGCAAGGATCTGGGATGTATTAAGAGACACATTCCCAGACACACCTGATTTACAGTCAGTAATGCAATGCACATTGAATGATGAGGAAGATGCAATAGCCTTCATTTTTTGGGTGCAGGAGATGTGGAGAGCGGAGAAAGACATGGCCTGGGATCAATCAACCTCCCTGTTCTACTTTATAATAAAGTGAGGGCTCCGGAAGGAAGTTCAGAAAACGCTCGATAAAATAGCTGGGATTGAAGCCAAAGGCTGGCCCAAGATACAAAGCAACAAAGTACACCATTACAAAAGAATCAAAGAACGGGAGAAGGAGATAGCACAGAGAAGACTGGCAGATGAGGCAAAGTTAATTCAGACGAAGTTAGTGAAGGTCACAGCAGCTGTAGCTGCACTCCCCACAGAAAGGGAACAAGAGGAGGAGGAAGGGTCAACAATACAAGCCAGATGGCAGCTAATTGGGCAGGAAATGGACAGGAGCAGAGGAACGGTGAGGAACAATATGGAGGGCCACAGTGGCAAGCAAGGAATGCACGCGGAGGACGAGGTGGGTACAGAGGACAAAGGGGGGTGGTCTAGGGTATGGAGGGTATGGAGGTACGGAGGTCCGGGTCCAAGGAGAGGACAAGGGAATTGTTGGAATTCTGAAAGGTGGGGACATTTTTCAAGGGAGTGTAGAAGCAGACCCATGAATAATTATCAAAATGAACAGCAGTATGGCCACCCTCACCCAGGAAGCCCACATTGGCTGCCAATGGGTGGTGGAGGGAAAGAAGGAAAACAGGATCAGAGATACACAGATGAGCGCAGGGCACCGCCGCGTAATGTTCAACAGCACCCACAATACCGCAAACACATGACACATGTACAAGGTAACCCTTTCAACATGACAGCAAATGGTGCACCTACACCCTTTGGTGGAGTGGCAGTGGTGTTGGGGAATGTTTTTGACAATGGGGGAACGACAAGGCATCCAGCATAGGACAGCCCACAGAGAGCACTTGCGTGTCCAGTACTATCGACGACCCTCGATGCAGCTGAGGAACCATTGTTGGGGGTGGAGATAGGAAACAAACAATTCATTGTTATTATAGACTTGGGAGCTGAAAAATCATGCCTACGAGAAGGCAGGTTTCGGTTATCTAATCGTAAATTGGAAATGCAAGGGTTCTCTGGGGCAGTGGTCGAAGTTCCTTACACAGAAGATTTGGATGTACCAGTGGTTGGGAAGACAGTACGAGCACCTTTACTTTACTATGAAGAAACACCTATTAACTTGCTGGAGAGGGACCTCCTCAGCAAACTCAATATGACCATAACGTTCAATGAAAGAGGGATAGTCTGCTCAACCCTGGGGATCTGCCCATTGCGAGTGATTTTGGTAGTACACACATGAGCCATAGCACCGGAGATACGGGGCATAACAGTTGATCCAGACATGTTCATACAGGGGCTAAAAACACTAGCACAAGTGGTCCCTGAGTTAAAGCGCCAAGAGTGGAGAGTGCCCGCAGAGTTTGTTTTCCGCCCTTTAGCACGCCCAGAAATAATGCTAGAAATGGTGATGTCCTTAGATTTTTATGCAGTACAGGTGTCAGCGCAAATAATAGCGGTCATAGGAATGGACATACATGGGTGTCAGTGGCGAACAGTATTGTGCATTAATGCTAACATTGCACTGCGAGATTTGTCCGACGAGGACCTTTTTACTGATTCAGACAGCGATGGGGAGATAGTGATGGAGATTGCGATCCCCTGTGATATCGTAATGCAAACAAGACAGGTACAATTACAACTAATGGCAGGGGTAGGGGCGCCATCATCCTTTTTCAATGATCACATGCAACTGGTGCCACAAGAACTGTGGACCACAGACCCAGATGATGTGGGTCTGCTGCACGAGGTAACACCAATAAAAATAAAACTCAAACCAGGGGCATTGCTGCCCCGAGTAAAGCAATGCCCCCTGTCCCGAGAAGCTAGTGCAGGAGATAATAGTGCCCTCAAATTCACCATGTAATAGTTGCATCTACCCCATCAAGAAAGCAAAGGCCGGGGCATGGAGGATGATCCAGGACCTACACCCCCTTAATGACATCATACAAAAAGAATTTCCCTTGGTCCCAAATCTTGCATCAGTTCTGTAGTAGTATACCAAAAGATGTATCATGTTTTACAGTAGTGAACTTGAAGAACGCATTCCCAATATTTGACAGCATTCACACTGGGAGGGAATATATATGAGCATTGTAGATTACCTCAGGGATACTGTGAGAACCCAAGCATATTCAACAGAATTCTACATGAAGATCTAGGGAATATCATCACAAAGAGCATGATCATTCAATATGTGCATGATCTTCTGATTTGCAGGAAAGATGCGGATGAGTGCAGGAAATACTCTGTTATGCTTTTTACATTGTTGGCCCATAAAGGTTACAAGGTGGACAAGGAGAAATTACAATACTGTCATAAAGAAGTGTTGTATCTGGGTGAACTGATATCAAAGGACGGTAAAAAAATAATACCAGAAAGGACAGCAGCAGTACGCACTGTAAATGATACTAAGACAGTGAAAGAAATGCAGAAGTTTCTCGGCATGTGCAATTACTGCCATGCCTGGATCTCAGAATATGCAGGATACACAGAACCATTACTGCAGGGACTTAAAGAAGCACAGAGGGAAGACACAGAAATACAATGGACGGCAGAAATGCATGATGGCTTCAGCACATTAAAATAACTGATAACAACAGCACCAGTACTCGCAAACCCAGATTATGAACGTGAGTTCTACTTATTTTCACATTGTAATGGGACACTTATGACAGCAGTGCTAACACAGAAATCATCATTGGGTCACAAGCCTCTGGCGTACTACAGTGGTACGCTAGATGCAGTCATGCAAGGACATTTCACTTGCAAGCAGTCTCTCGCCACCGCAGCGTTTGTGATAGAGAAAAGTGCAAAAATTGTGATGGGATGTTCTGTGACACTGTTTGTGGAATATTCACTATTCACAATATTAGAAAGATCAAAGAGAACACTGACAACACAAAGAGCAACAGCTTACGAGATTATCTTATCCAGTGCTAACAACATACACATAGTGAGATGTAAAACAGTTCACCCTGCAACATTTATCACAAAGGAATGCACAGTGGAAGACATGCAGACAAATGATTGTGCTACACACAGAGGAGAAGATGGAGACACACCCATATCAAGCGAAAATGCATTATCTGAAATATACTTTATAGATGGGTCAGCATCAATAAATTCAAAGACAGGAGAGAAACATGTGGGGGTGGCTCTTGTGCGGCTAGAAGAAGGTGAATATGAAGTACTCATCCAGTAAAGGTCACCTGCCCATTCCTCAGCACAGGCAGCAGAGTTAGTAGCACTCATCAAAGCACTACATGCAGCAAAGGGATGCACAGTAACAATATACACAGACTCAGCATACATGACAACAACAGTACATGGGGGGTTGGCCATTTGGGGGAGTAGAGGATTCCACAGAGCAGACAAAACCCCAGTGCAGCACGCTGAACTACTAAAAGAGTTGATAGAGGCATTAAAAGATCCTACAGTTGTGGCCATAGTGAAATGCCAGGCCCATACAAACAACAATGACGTCATCTCTTGAGGAAACGCAAGAGGCATCATATTTAGCCAAGGGAAAAGCAGGTGAGCACATACTACAGAAACATGTGGAAGAGGATCGCCCTGATGGGTATAACTCAATGCCCATTTCCCAGATATTAGAATTACAACAAGGGGCGACTGTCGAGGAGAAGGAATTGAGGGAGAAAAGAGGATGTAGCTAGTCATCCACTGATCTCCTTTGGTGTCAAAGCAATACAGGTAAAGTAGTAATGCCCCATAAACTACTAGAAATAGCATTCCAACAGCTACACTTCCCGGCTCACAATGCCAAACAACACATTGCAGCAGAGATACAGGAAAATTGGTTTGCCCCAGGGATACAGGAACACATATCTAAAATGGCCATGAAATGTACTACATGTCAGATATATAATTCAGGGATGACTGTTATGATGCCTACCCCCGGGCATCCGGATCGAGTCCATCAGCCCCGGGAGCAGGCATCCAGATATTTATCAAAACCCCAACAGCCCCGGCTGGGGGCTGTTTGGGTTCAGTCATGGTGCCTTAGGTGCCAGGCTCATAATAGGAATCAGTCCTGGCGCCATAGGCGCCAGGCTCATAGACATTACTTACCTCATGCAGACCATGCTGCAACTGAATCCAAGCCAACGTGAGGCTTGGATTGGACTATTTTGTTACAGGGACTATTTTTTACTCGGGTGTGGTTCTGGGGAACTTCTTACCTGGAACTACTTTGGAGGCTATTTAAACCACGCCCAATCAGCAGCACACGCTTTGCGTTATTCTGCATTCTGCAGCAAAACGCTCACCGTGCCTGCAAGCCTGCATCAAGTCTTCTGCCACGCCTGCCTCGAATCCGGAGCTCCTAGGAAAAGGGGAAAAGAAGGAGAAAAGGTTAGATAATGAACATCATTTTTATTCCTTACCTGATTCTGGACCCAGCACGTCTCCGAGCCTGGAAAGAACATTATTCCAACACGTGTCGCATCGCCAGCTGCAGCGCCGTGTTATACTCACCAGTCCCCAGCATCTTTCAACTCGGCGCTCTCTCCAACTTTTTCATTGTCGAATTCCAGCATCTGGGGAAAACCAAAGAAACAACAAGGTGAGCCCGGAAGCCGACAAATATCATCACTTACCACAGACTTACCTGATTTATCATCGGAGGCATTACCCTTTAACATGCCACATCTTCATATGCCGCACCTATAAAGGGAGAGAAAACAACAAATGAAACCCAGGGAACTTTACCGGACAGTGTTGGGAAATACAGACTCTTACCCAAACGCCATCAGCTACCTCCAGGCAATATTCTTTTGGACCCAGTGCAATTCTAAAAAGGGAATGGAACAAGAGTGAACATTGCACATATTGAACTCTTTTGAACTTTATTAGCCCCGGAATCAATAGATGGAACTCCTCCAGATCCTTCAAGCTAGTGAAGTAACTGGTATCTACGCGCCCCTGCATTCCACGCAGGATGGAGAGCTCATCATTTGAATACATAAGCTGTGCTTACTAAAAGGAAATATCAGAGGTGACTAGTGGGGAGATCGGGAGCAGCGGGTGTCCTTGCTAAAATCCACAGGTGGCTAAATCCCTTTCTCCACTTGCAGGAGAATACTTCTTCAGGTCAAGCAGACGAAAATTGGTGGGCCAGTCCAAACAGTCATCTCTGCACTACGCATCACGTTGGTGGAGACCGCAGCTGTCCGGATCCAACCGATACCCCTGTGGGAACCAGGTGAGCGTAACAGAACGCGAAGCCTATCTACAAATCCCCACCCGGGCGTTATGGAAACCTCAGAAACCGACCAACTAGCCCTATTGCTAGGGGAACTTAGGGCAGAAGCGCATTCTGCGCGACAAGAAACTAATGCCCTCAGGAGAGAACTGATAGTCTCAAAGGAGCGCACTGATGATTTGGCTAGACAACTGCTGCAAAACCAAACTGGGCAAACACCACTACCTGGACTCGGGGGGAATCCAACCCCTGTTTCATCGAGCAATCCTGTGCAAGTGGTTCTATCAGGGAGCATTCCTTTAGCTCCACCCGAACGCTTTGCTGGGGACCCGAAAAGGTTTGCCGTGTTCATGAACCAATGCCACGTGCACTTTTTATGCAGACCTGGAGCCTTTCCAAATGACCAAGCCAAAGTAGCCTTTGTACTATCATACCTTAGTGGCAGCACAGCAGATTGGTCAATTCCACTAGTCAACCAGGATGACCCTCTTCTTCGGGATTTTCAGGCTTTTCAATTAAGCATGGAAAGACTATTCGCCAGACATTCACAGGGACAGGCCATGGATAACGAACTTTTATCCCTACGACAGGGTAACCAGGATCTGCTAACCTATTTCGTAACCTTCAATAGGTTGGTGGTGGAAACCGGATGGCCTGAGGCAAAACGAATTACATTATTTCATCGTGGACTTCGGGGTGAAATCAAAGATGTTCTGGCCCAAATTGTGAATCCATCTCAGGATTGCGCGGAATATATAGACTTAGTGGTCCAATTAGACCACCGCCTTCAGACTAGAAAAGCTGTTCGAGCTATGTTCGAGAATCGGGTATTGGTTAAAACCAACGTTACCCCAAAAGGAACAGATGCATCAGAACCTATGCAGATCGGGGGGGTTAAGGCACCCTTAAATCAAAAGGAAAGAGAAAGGAGATGGCAGATGCAACTGTGTCTATACTTTTGGGCCTCAGGACATTTTCTACGGGATTGCCCTATAAAACCATCCAAGAAAATAGTCGGAGTTGCTGACAAAAACCAAACAGAGCCTGATTCGGGAAACAATCATGCCCGACAAGCGTAGAGGTCCGCTTGCCGAGCTTAAAGAAGGACACTCAGAACTTGCACCTAATCCTACCAATGGTCCTTATTAACCGAAGGCAGCCATCACGTATGCACGCAGTAAGGGCATACATTGATAGTGGGGCTGTAGGAAACTATATGGACCACGAATTGGCTTCTAGGATGAATTTACCTCTTTGCAGAAAGATCACTTCGATTGTCATCACCACAGTCGACGGAACTGAGATTGCCTCTGGACCTTTTATCTCCTCGGTGCCAGGCATACCATCACTGTAATTATCGATCACAGGAATTTGCAATATTTGAAGACAGCCAAGGCTCAATCATCACGTCAACTTAGGTGGGCATTATTCTTTGCAGAATTCGATTTCGTGATCACTTATCGACCAGGTTGTAAAAATGGCAAGGCAGATGCCTTATCCCGAATAGGAATGGGAGAAGCATACTCGAACCCAGAACCGGTACCTATAATTTCAGAAGAAAGAATTTTTGGCATAACTGCTCTACAGACTCTGGAAGATATTCATTTGAAAATCCAACAACTTTTCAATTCAGCAGCCCTGCAGGACTGGGTTAAAAAGGGCCCAGATTATTCAGTCATCAATGACCTACCTTACTATCAAGGGGCGTCTATTCTTACCACACAAGGAACTACAGGAACTAGTCATCTCCAATTACCATGATGCTTTGATAGAAGGGCACCCAGGTATCGCAAAAACGGAAGCTAAAGTTAAAAGACAATTCTGGTGGCCCACCTGGCGAAAAGACGTAAAGTAATTTGTACTGTCTTGTGCAATCTGCGCCCTAAATAAAAGTCGGAAGAAAAAACCAGCTGGTCTTTTACAACCTTTAGATACTCGACCCACACCATGGCACACTTTGTCTTTGGACTTTATTACAGATCTAACTCCATGTAATGGATTCAACACCATTCTAGTTATTGTGGATCTTTTTTCCAAGATGACCCACTTTATTCCTTTAAAAGGATTACTCGAAAACATTGTTCGAATACATGGATTTCCTTCCGTATTGATCTCTGACCGAGGTAGTCAGTTCATTTCACAATTTTGGAAAAAAATTTGTCAATTGGCGCAAATCGACATAAGGTTATCAACAAGTCACCATCCCCAAACCGATGGTCAGATGGAGAGGACCAACCAGGCTCTTGAACAATACCTACGTTGTATGCTTCACCAGACCGAAAGTAATTGGAAGGATATTTTATGGATTTCTGAATACGCATACAATAACTCAGTACATTCAGGAACCGGAAAAAGCCCCTTTTATTGCATATATGAACATCATCCTTGAACCTCAGAACTCGATTCGCCCCAGCACTTAGAAATGCCGGCAGTTACTCATCTGCACTCAACTATTACACAAGCCTTTAAGGAGGCAACAGAACATTTGAAACAAGCAAAAGAGAAATACAAGAAGAACGCTGATCAACACAGAAGTGAGACTCCACCATACCAGATTGGGGATCAAGTCTGGCTGGCTACAAAACACATACCTCTGAAAGGAACTCGGACCTTTAATCCTAGATATTTGGGACCTTACACCATTAAGGCCATTTTCAACCCGGTGGCCGTCAAATTCGAATTACCCTCTAATATGCGGATTCATCCTGTCTTTCATGTTTCACTTCTAAAACCAGTTCAACCCGGGACCAGATTAACCAAACCACCTGACCATCATCCTAATAGATGGAGAACCTGAATTTGAGGTAAAAAACATCCTGGACTCTAAGATGGTTAAATCTAGACTTTTTTATTTAATCGACTGGAAGGGTTACGGACCTCAAAAAAGGTCATGGGAACCTAGCGACCACGTTCATGCTCATCGGTTGGTGAAAAAAATCCATCGGAACTTCCCAGACAAACCAGGGCCAAGGAGAAGAACAGCTTTAGGAGGAGCCTTGGGGGGGAGTGCTGTCATGATGCCTACCCCCGGGCATCCGGATCGAGTCCATCAGCCCCGGGAGCAGGCTTCCAGATATTTATCAAAACCCCAACAGCCCCGGCTGGGGGCTGTTTGGGTTCAGTCCTGGCGCCTTAGGCGCCAGGCTCATAGTAGGAATCAGTCCTGGCGCCATAGGCGCCAGGCTCATAGACATTACTTACCTCATGCAGACCATACTGCAACTGAATCCAAGCCAACGTGAGGCTTGGATGGGACTATTTTGTTACAGGGACTATTTTTTACTCGGGTGTGGTTCTGGGGAACCTCTTACCTGGAACTACTTTGGAGGCTATTTAAACCACGCCCGATCAGCAGCACACGCTTTGCGTTATTCTGCATTCTGCAGCGTAACACTCACCGTGCCTGCAAGCCTGCATCCAGTCTTCTGCCATGCCCGCCTCGAATCCGAAGCTCCTAGGAAAAGGGGAAAAGAAGGAGAAAAGGTTAGATAATGAACATCATTTTTATTCCTTACCTGATTCCGGACCCAGCACGTCTCCGAGCCTGGAAAGAACATTATTCCAACACGCGTCGCATCCTCAGCTGCAGCACCGCGATATACTCACCAGTCCCCAGCATCTTTCAACTCAGCGCTCTCTCCATCTTTTTCGACGTCGAACTCCAGCATCTGGGGAAAACCAAAGGAACAACAAGATGAGCCCGGAAGCCGACAAATATCATCACTTACCATAGTCTTACCTGATTTATCACCGGAGGCATTACACTTTAACATGCCACATCTTCATATGCCACACCTATAAAGGGAGAGAAAACAACAAATTAAACCCAGGCTACTTTACCGGACAGTGTTGGGAAATACAGACTCTTACCCAAACGCCATCAGCTACCTCCAGGCAATATTCTTTTGGACCCAGTGCAATTCTAAAAAAAAATGGAACAAGAGTGAACATCGGACATATTGAACTCTTTTGAACTTTATAAGCCCCGGAGTCAATAGCCGGAACTCCTCCAGAACCTTCAAGCCAGTGAAGTAACTGGTATATACGCGCCCCTGCATCCCATGCAGGATGGAGAGCTCATCATTTAAATACTAAAAGGAAATATCAGAGGTGACTAGTGGGGAGATCGGGAGCAGTGGGGGTTCCTTGCTAAAATCCACGGGTGGCTAAATCCCTTTCTCCACTTGCAGGAGAATACTTCTTCGGGTCAAGCAGACGAAACTAGGCGGGCCAGTCCAAACAGTCATCGCTGCACTACGCATCATGTTGGTGGAGACCGCAGCTGTCCGAATCCGACCGACGCCCTTGTGGGAACCAGGTGAGTGTAACAGTGACACTGAGAACCCTGAGAGGGTGTACTGCTTATCCCTGGCCTTGTTTGAACTGAGAAATCAACCCAGCAAGGACCTCCATTTGTCCACCCATGAGATTGTGACAGGAAGACGCATACATATAGCATACTCCCCACTCTGCAGACACTCTGATGCTCACAGAAGTGCGACAGCACTAGGGGAAGAATTCAATGAATACTTAACTAAGCTCACCAAAGCGGCCCTTATGATTGCCATGCCACTAGCACCTCCATTCAACCAAGAAGCAACAAGTGACACAATAACACCAGCAGCAAATAGTCCGACAGGTCAGCTAATGCCAGGGGAGATGGTGTATGTCAGAAGTTTCGTAAGTCGGTGGAATGCTCAGAGATTTCATGGCCCATATGAAGTGGTGTATTGCACACCCACAGCTGTACAGGTAAAGGGGCTGAGATACGGGATACATTTAACAGATGTACGAAAAGCTTATGATAGCGTAACACATGAAACAGAAATGGGAATGGCAGAAGAGGAAACACAAACTTAGAAGAGAAAGCTGTAGATTGTGAAACACAAACGTGACAGAGAGAAGAACAGTATAAAAAAAATAACAAATAAATAAATAATTCTTCCAAATAAGTGAATGTGATGAACAAGAATTGCTTCCTCCTTTCTCTCTCTTTTCTCTTTCTCTCTCTCTCACTCTTAGAAATAATTAGAAAAAATTCATAATATATCAACAGTAATGGAGTTAGAAAATGGTGAATAAAAAAAAATTGTGCACAATGAAAAGGTAAATGTAAATGAGAAAAAATGTTATGTATATGAGTTGCTTAATACACTTTTATGTCTCATTATGTAGGAGAAACCATGGCAATGGAGGGGGCCCCTGATGTAAACAGCATTAGAATAGATAGAAAACAAAACAGTAACTTTGACTTGCGTAGATACAGTTATGAATGTGGTCTGTTTATGTGTGCTGTGATATTGTTTTCAATGATGTTCGGACTAGTAATATATTGGGCAGTAGCATTTATATCAATTGATATAAATGAGGAGGGAGGAAATGGAGCAAGCGTGGTAACACAGGAGGCCCACCTCATATGGAATGGGTTTAAACTAATATGGGGACACCGGACACACCACAGTGGCACACGACATACAAATAGTACAAGTTATGCACAGGTATCAGTATGCCCCACTGCCTCATACAAAGACTCTGAATACAATATTTACGAATTGAATGACCCAAGTTCTTCTGAATTACCCTGGTTAAATGACGACACCACCACAACTGTGACACAACTATTTGAAACTACTATAGGCAATCCTTCCCCCACAAGTGTAGAGCAAGCAAATGCAGAGACAGCCGAGAGGTGTATTGCCTTGTACAATGAATGGAAAAAAGGGGTGCAGGGGGAACACCTTTAACACAGCATGATGTAGAGAAAGAAAGAGTACATCCTAAGGGTAATAAAAGACAAAGAAGGGAGGTGGGGAGAAGAAAGTATGATGAATATTCTGGGCTAGGGCTAGACACAGTACATTATCCACAACACACACACCAGTTCAACAAATGATACGCAGACATGAGCTCCACTGCAAAGCAAACAACTAACGAGAGCTGCTATGTGTGCTCTCTAATCCCCCATGCCTCGGGGACCCCCAAGGTACTCCTGCCACAAGAGTCACCTATTGCTGATGCCCAATGTCTCCTTCATCTCGCATTATGCAGAATAAAGAACACCTTTCAGGCACACACCATGGGCCTTATCCACGGTAGGCGGTAGCCATGGCGCTATTAGCTTACTGCCTACCATGTACTTGTATTTGTATTTTATTTATAACGCGCAAACCCACAAGCCCGGAGGCATCAGGGCGCAATTTCTACAAGTTTACAGAAATGCGTATATACAGGAATATCAAAGCATGAATTTACAAAGGAATAACATTGCATGATATCAACAGGACATACGGTGCAAATAATACAGTGCGGGACTTAAAGCTGGTCGAAAAGCCAGGATCTAGTATTGGCTTTAAAAGTGTAAAAAGACTCTTCAGCTCTGATTGTAGCAGGGAGGGAGTTCCAGAGCTTGGACGCTAGGACCGGGAAGCTTGAACCCCCTGCTTTTTGCAGTTTAAATCTAGGGATGGCTAGACAGTGGGACTGGGCAGTTCTTAGTGGACGGGAGGTCGAACGTCGCGACAGTCGACTGCCGAGGTAGATGGGGCTTTGTTAGACAAGCATTTGTGCGTGATGGCGAGTGCTTTGAGTGAGATTCTTTGCTTGACAGGTAGCCACTTTAACTTTGTTCTCGTTTCTGTGATATGTTGGTTAGTAACGAGGGATGTTTAAAGCGGCACGAATGGCATTGTTTTGGGTAGTTTGGAGTTTATTCAAGTTCTCTTGGCTGGTGCCTAGGTAGAGGGCACTGCAGTAGTCGATTTTAGTCATGATGAGGGTTCTCGCTAGTGTGACACTGTTGGAGGTAGTAAGGAAAGGTCTGCAGGCTGCAATGAGTTTGCATGTGTATGCAGACGCAGATCTGACAGCATTCGTTTGTCGGGTTAATGATAATGTAGCGTCAAGGTAGAACCCTAATGTTTTAGTGTCTTTTGAGACTCGAATGTTATTGCCGTCTATGGTGAATGACTGATATGTCGGTTCTAGTCTGCTCAGGCGTTGTGCAGTGCCCAAGATCAGAAGCTCCGTCTTGTCGTCGTTTAGGCACAGCTAGTGTTGGGCCATCCAGGCTTGGATGATCAAGTAGACGTCATTGAGGGCCTTGGTGTCAGCTAGATAATCACCAGTGATGGGAATGAGTATCTGGGTGTCATCCGCATAATTAGTGTAGGAGACACCCAGATAGTCAAGCACATCAAAGAGTAGTTTTGTGAAGATGTTATAAAGTGTAGGTGACACACAAGACCCCTGAGGTACGCCACAGTGAATTGGCGAAGGGTCGGTGGTTGCGGATGGGGCAAAGACTCTCATGGATCTGTTGCTCAAAAAGGATTTGATCCAGGCTGCAGCCGAGGATGAGAAGTTAGCAGCGGAGTGGAGGTGCTTGCAAAGGATTTGGTGATTGACCAGATCAAAAGCGGTCGAAAGGTCAAGAAGTAATAGCATTTCTAGCTTGCCCTGATCCTTTAGGACCTCGATTTGGGTTTTGAGGTCTATTAACGCAGTCTCCGTCCCATGTCTGGGGCGGAATCCAGATTGTCGTAGACCTAGCATGTTATTGGATTCCAGATAGTTTTGAATCTGAAGGTATGCTGCACAGTCTAAAATTTTAAGCAGAAATGGTACTGTTGTGATAGGTCGGAAATTGGTAGGAATGCTTGGGTCGAGGGATGGTTTTTTGAGCAGAGGGATCACCCAAGCGTCCTTCAGGTTATCCGGGACAATACCGGTTTTGAAGGACAAGTTAATGAAGGCCGTGATGAATGGGGCAAGCTCATGCGCCGAGTCCTTAATAATAGGGGCTGGGCATGGATCACCTTGGCAGTTGGAGGGTTTAATTCTGAGAATTATATGTTCTACCTCAACGACGGTGAGCGGTGAGAATGTAAATGGAGTGGTGTTAGCAGTATCTGGAGAGAGGGCCTTGGCAGGGGATAGAGCGCGGTTATCGCGCTTCAGGCTGTCCTGCTTATCTTTAATTTTCGCTTGTAGTGTGGAGATTTTATTTAGTAAGGCTGCTTGGATGTTAGCACACCATTTACTATCTTTCAAGCAGGTATCAAGGAGGGCGACTGGAGTTTCAAGCTCTTTTAGGATTTTGAAGAGTTCCTTAGTGTTCGAGTCAGCTTGAATAATGAGGTTGTTGAGAGATTCCTTTTTTGCAGTGATGATGGCATCTTTATATGAGAGTGAGGCAAGAAGGAAACCATCTTTGTGCTCGTCAGAGGGATGGCTTTTCCATCGATTTTCGGCACAGCGTTTCACTTTGCGGAGCATTCTTAACTGTGGGGTGAACCATGAGTTAAGATGAGATTGTAATTTGGCCTTCCTAAGTTTGATAGGTGCTATAGAGTCAATAGCCGTTAGCATTGTTTGGTTGTAAACGTAGGGTCAGAGCAGGTGTTGATGGCTGCATCAAGGGTTTGGAGTAACAGTGGGAGGAGTTTCTACTTAGTTATATCTTTTTTGCTTCTAGTCAGGAGTGCTGGGGCTATTGGAGTCGGGATGCGTGGGGTTGCTTCAATGTTAAAGGTTATAACGTGGTGGTCAGACCATAAACAGGGGGTGTTGCTAAGAACCTTAATGTTGCAATTGGAGCCAGCTAACCAATCAAGAGTTCTCCCTTTGAAATGGGTAGGTTCTTGAATGTGCAAGGTGAAGCCAAGATCAGTTAGTATGTACTCCAGGTCGGTTGCCACAGGATCCTTTAGGTCACCAAGACCTAAATTCAGGTCGCCTAGGATGATTGTTTGTGATTTATTTTTAGTATTGTCCAGGAGGAGGGCGGAGATTTCACTGGCAAAGGACGGTGCTGGTCCCGGAGGCCTGTAAATAAGGTGCAAGGTGGCCGCTTGATTGGGGTTGAGTGCTAATTTGACTGACATCAGCTCAGCTGATGCAAGTTTGGCATCAGGTATCGCTCTTAGGTCAAGCGCATTTTTGTGGATGAAGGCTACACCCCCACCTCTAGAGTGGGCAGTGGGGCGGTCACATCGTGTGATGCCGTAGTCAGCCGGTAGAGCCAGCGCTAGTAAGGGGCCAGAAAAAGCATGAAGCCAGGTTTCGGATATAGCTACGAAGTCAAGGTCAGACGTGGTGATGAGGTCAGCTATGTCTAGTGCATGTGCGGTGAGGGATCTGGCATTAATAAGGGCACCCTTAAACATGGGCGGTTTAACCTCTGTGGTTGTGGATTTGCAAGTAGTAGTGGTTGGCGGTGAACCAAGTGGAGGTAGTAAGGTTTGCTTCGAGGCGTTGTTACGGGATTGACGTAGGCGGAATCTGGTGCCTAGTCTCTTATTTCTGAGAAGGAAGGGGCAAGGTTGGTTAGGTGTGGGTTTCTTAGCGAAATGTTCCAGCCATAGTGCAGGGTCATTAAGGTATTGGTTGATCTGTCCTCCAGCAAGGGCTGCCGGGCTCATTCTGGGAGACACCATAAGTCGTGGGGAAGCAAGACTGAGAGGAGGCTGATCAGGTTTAGGACGGAATGGTAGGGTGGTTACCGTATGTAGCTGAGAGACTTGGGCAAGTCGTAGGGCTAGAGTGTAATAAAGTGCAAGGAGAGCGCTGATGTACATGATGGTGGTCCTAGTTACCTGAGTAGGAGGGAGAAAGCCAGGAGGGCACTGCAATCACATGCATAAATAGGGGTCACCTGGATTCGAATTAGCAGTGAGAGGCAGAAAGGCACAAAAATCATATGCCAAATAAGGGTCGCCTGGATTCGATTTAGCAGTGAGAGGCAGAAAGGCACAACAATCATATGCCAAATAAGGGTCACCTAGATTCGATTTAGCAATGAAAGGCAGAAAGGCACAACAATCAAATGCATAATGTAATGAGGCCCCATCTCTTTTGAAATGTTACAGAACAAAAAAACTTGCCACTCAAGACCCAAAGGGGTGATGTGTCTGAAAGAACCATTCTTAGTGATTAAAGGAACATTGTATTCGTACAACAAATGGCAAGATGAGCAAATTACATGCAAAGCAGAGGCACTACGAGGGTTGGCAGTCGAAATGTTGCAGTGGATCCAGAAAACATGCGCTGCGATATGGGCCCAACACATCACAAAGCTCACTTGGGTCACAGCCCTGGAAAAGCCCTTCAAACTGCAAAAAGAAATTACCTACGAACTGTGCTTTCTCGGTGAAGGAAAAATAAACATGGGCACAAATAAGAACTGTAACAAAACACTCATCATCCCAGACATGAAGAAAGGGACTGCTGCATTAATGGATACATACTGGGTTTGCGGTAAGCAGGCATACTTGCACCTCCCACAGTCATGGAGGAGTACATGCTCCCTGGCAATGCTGCATTCCACCCTGATGGTGGTTCTGGAAAGTCATATTCAGGAGGGAAAGGGGCTGTCTGCCGTCCAAGAACCAGGGGCTCAGCAACCAACTGATGAGGCCCCAGTGTATGCCCTGTCTGCTGAGAACATGCAAAGTTCAGTATCCAGAAAAAGAAGATCGTCCAATTACATACCCAAGGCATCCACAGAACATTTGGCACATATTTCAGACAGGTTCCGGTTGTTCAACTCCACTGAAACATTGTTCGCCTCCCTCTTCCCAAGTATCCAAGCACAAGTCAATGCAAAATGGCTCAAAATTATGCACCGGGAGCTGATGCAACTGGCCAACGACACAGAAGAAGGATTCAACTTAGTAAAGGTGGAGCTAAGAGCCCTACGGCTAATGAAAATGCAGAACAGGTACATCCTAGACCTGTTGACAGCCATGGATGGAGGTGTTTGCTGAAAAATCGGGAGCGCATGTTGCACTTTCGCACCTCCTGCAGACGCGGACAATGGAAATATGTCTCACGTTATTGCAGCCATGCAAAATCTTGGCGAGCGGATGAAGGAAGAAGGAGGGGTGCAGCTCAGATCCTGGTTCAATGAAATTTTTTCATGGGTACCTTCGTGACTCGGGTGACCGTCAAACTATTGGTACCCATCATCGTCTTTTTGCTCCTGATTTTTTCTGTGTGCCAGCTAGGTCTTCGATGCTGCGCAAACGCAGTCCCTAATGGTGCAATGATGATGATGACAATGGGCAACGCTAAAGGAGTGGCACAGATGACACATGAAGCACAAGTACAAACAGGTGAAGATCCGGGGCCAAAATATAGAATGGTACCACTGTATTATGATGGGTACATAGTAGACAATTTATATCACATGACAATAAAAGAACCACATATACTAGAATGGTATAAGGAGGTATGGGTAGATCTGGAGGGCGACGGGGGGTGTATATACATGACTTGCATTCCTGATGAATATGCTAGAGCTTGGCAGAGCTTCCGGGGAGTGTGTAGGGCCTGGATGCCATGAAAGAGAACACCTGCATGGGACAAAGCGGTAGCTGACAAGGAAGAAAGGAGGAGGTTGGGTGAACTGCAATATTCGTTACTTAAGTAACAAAAGGGGGGAATGTATGGGAGGAAACGTCTTCATGGCCCCCCTCCCCTCCTTTCTCACCAAGCATTCAGACTATGACTCGTCCATTAGCCACCCATGCACCTGTTGCCAGGGATGTGGGATGACTGCAGGCTGACACATGTGGCTGCAATGCTCATCTGGTAGGATGGTACCAGACTCCATTTTGAACATAACTACTTAGGCCTCACTGGCCCAAGCGGCATACAGGACTGCAGCTCTTTCCTCCTGATTGCACACAGCGAGCACATTCCTTCCATCGCCCTCCTCCCTTCGGCGGCCCTGCTGCAGGGCTGTTCTCACGGGAGACTAGGTGCAAACAAGTTACATGATAAACACTGTATCTTTCACCTTCCGCAGTCCCTTACTGACCTGCAGATGACCGGACTGAAGCTGGGGTTTGAGAAAAATAAGCTATCTCCATAAAACATGTCCTGTCCCCTTGCAGACCCCACATTTATGACTATATGCTGAGGATAACTACCCAACCCTGTTCCCCGTTTGAAGTGCCACACATATATACCAAGCCTGTATGCCACCCTGTTTCACCCTTGTAGATAATCCCTCTGAAGGAAGTATAAATTCACTTCTGTTGTTGCATACCACGAGATTGATTGCAAATAATGAAATAAGGCAACCCTCACCTATCCCCCCAACTGCACACAGAGACGCCATGAATTGTATGTTTAAGCTCCTCAACCTCGATCAAATAAGCGCGGGTTGCTGTAGACTGCACAAGGCAATGTTTAATACCAATATGTTCTCAATGATTTTCTAAATGGGTATAGTTTCCTGCATGACCTATCAGCATCGTCATATGCATGACCTTTTTATGATATGTGGTACAGTATATATAGAGCAGTTTTATCAATCATATACATATATATTTGCTGAAAATGTAATTGTGTAACCCATGTAGTAAGTGGTGCATTGTACACTATGTTATTGTATTTACACACAAACTAACCTGTTCCTACCTCATTCATATGCTCTGTGTGTGTGTGTGTGTGTCCCATGGTCAACCACAACAAGGCCCGACCAGCAAGAATATAGAGCCTATTTTCCCTCTCTAACAGCGCTGCATACCAGCCCCCACCCTTCTCCCCTCTCCAGCCAGGCTCAGATGTAACGCTATGATTGTAACCCTTCACCTCCCCCTTGGAGTCAGCACTAGGTGTTCACCCTCCTGGGCCCCGAAGCCCCTCTCATCCCACTGCCTCGCTGATGTATATCATGTGCCCTCTCACTGCAAAGCAGTCCAGTTCACCCCAACCTTGTCTGACCACAATGGCCATATATTTACTCTTATACTAACATACTATAAAGATGTCCCTCTGCTAGATCTAACGCAAAGAAAGTGACAGATGTATTCCTGGAATGTGCCCCTTGACAAGTCACCTGAACCCATGAAAGCGGCTCACCTATTGCTCATCCCTTGTATAGTAATTTGTCTTCAAGACGATGAAATGCTTGCTCCTTAGTTATGTGTTATTTTTCTTGTGATGTTAGAATACCAATTTGCAGGATTTACTGGGCATAGTGATTTACCATTATCACTCAATGCGTATGTGTGGCGGCAAGGGCAAATGTTAGAATAGTCAAGATGTATCAATCAGTCATCGTCTGATCAGAGCTCCACCCCGATGAGCCCAGTTGACCTGCGAACATCACCATGACACCTCAAGGAGCCTCACCAATCCCGAAGCTTTGCACCTATGTATCCATACGCGCCCTTTATCATTTGTCCAATCTCATCGATTCATGTATTCCTTAGCTCATATGTCATAGGTGATGTGGTTTTGTAACAAAATGTGAATGTTTGCTGATGTCGGACAAAGCGCTCTCGGAGTAGTTTGCAGAGTTCTCTGCGTGCCCTATATTGATTTAGATAAAATTGTACTTTTCGATTTCACCCACACTTGGTCTTGGTCTCATTCCAATCTGGGGTGTGTCTATCATTGACTCTCACTGGGGAGTTTTAAATGCCTTTTTGGGGGACGCTCACTTTTACAAGATAGCCTAAAACAATACCAAGGCTATATGAAATGATTGTGGTAGGAAATATCGGGTAGTTACCACTACCACCAGCCAAATCTTAATGAAAAGGGAACGAAACAATGTTCCATGAGAAACAGACAAAAAGGTATAACTATTAACCCTTTCCAGAACTCTATGAAACATAGTTTGTACTGGGTCTGTGAGTTTAAAAAGACTAATAAAGTCAATGGCAACTTGACATGTTCTGGGAGACAGTAGTCAGTCCCAGTAAATGGAGTCAGAGTTTGGGAAGTCGAAAACGACAACCCTGTGTCAGTGCACCGAAGGTGCTGTGTAACACACAGTAAAAAGATGATGCCTATGGAGTAGGTGAGGCTCCACATCTATGAACACAAGAACATCTTAAACACACACAGCAACACACATATAAGTGTGGAAAAAAAGGCTCACACTCTTACCAGGTGAAAAAAATAAATCCTAGAAATCCAGCAAAGCTGCTGAGGGACTCAGTAGGTCAGGGAAATTAGCCATTCTGGAGAATTCTCCCTAACAGTAAAATTGAGGAAAGTGGTAATGGAATATGTATTTGTTTACACTCGGTACGGTTACTTAGTTGTATAAAGTATACAACCTGGAATCTCTGTTCATTTCCTGTGGGAAAAGATCTGTATAATGTGTTAAGCAGGATAGTTGTAAAGGTTCAATGGCATACAATTTTACATATACATTTACTTTTTCTGACCCTCATAAACAGTACATTCTATGAACTATGTCTGGTACAACATTAGTGTGTGGTACACTGTTGTTGTATTGACTTCAATAATCATTGGGTCATTGTGGAAGAAAATTCATAGTGGATTAGAAAAAAGCCCTACTACAATTATGTCAGTGTAAGTGTAGTAGTATATTTGTTTGCAGTGTGTTGTTATTAAGGGAAGGTTTAACATAGCTAGATACCTGTTGGCATATTCTAACTACATTAGACTTTAGTAGAAGTTTTGTAGTAAAAAGAATTGTGATATTTCAAGTGCATTGCAATGAAGGTTATTTTCTAAGTAGTTAGACACCTGTTGGCACATTCTTACTGTTTGCTGTGCTGCAGTTTAGTGAGTACATTTTGGTTGAAGGATTACTAAGTAGGCATTTGTAGGTTTTCTGGTAACTTATGTTTTGGAGTAAAAGACGTGTCATTACATTCAAACCAAACATTTTTATTGACATATGCAGTGGAGTACCCTGAAGCGGTTGTGGCACCAGTCTGGTATATTATACCTACTGTTGTGAAGGTCTTCTTGCCAATAGACACATGGCCGTGTGTGAAGCTAATAAGCATACAGTTATTTTTGGTACCATCTGCATTATACCTAAGAAGCATTAGTATGAGATATTAGCTATTTGAGTTGATTTTCATACTGGAACGGTTGTCTGAATTGCAAATATTGCATAATATGCCATGATTTGCATTCTGTAGAAGCTTGTGAAATGGAATGAATACACAATTTGGTTGTATACATATACACATCGTTCGTTAGGGATGTGCTCTTGTGAAATACGGTTGCAGAGAGTGCATGTGTGTTTCTGTGTGTATGAATTCTGGAAAATGTCATTTATATGGATGTTTTTCGTTTCCAGTACTTGTATTAAGTAGATTAGGAATTCTTGAGAATCTTCTTGTGTGTTTATAGTACATTTTGCCATTGCTGCAGAGTAGTCCAATTCTTGTTTTATACCTGATGTCAGGATTATTTATGGCATTTCTATGAAGGAGGAGCATTTGCAAACACAACTGGTCTGAGCTGTTTAAGTAAATGTTGGGAACAATTGATGGCAGGGCAATTTACTCCAGATGTGTTGCTGAATTTAAATGGACCCGAGAGTTGTGTTTCTGCATTGTTTGATGGGCCTGAACATTTTTTGGGAGGAGAGGTATTTGTCTCTTTCTTTTCTGATGGATGTGCAGTTGAGTTTGTGGTAGACCGTTGTATTATTAGATGGAGAAGGTGTTGGTTGTTGTGTATATAGCAGTATTGTTAAGATATCTGTTGTAGATTATGTTTGCATTACTTTTCCATTTTATTTTTTGAGGTACAGGGTACATGTCTAGATGGGGATTTACAGTGCACATAGCTTGTTATATTTCAGGATGCAAATATTGTCATTGTTGATGTTTGTGCCAAAAGAGAGCAGGCTGCGAGAGTTCAAGGAAAAGTTTATCTAGATCTCTGAGAGCGCTCTGACCAAATTAATGTTACATCACATTATATAAGCACATTGTAATATCTAACACATGATGCTACGTTGGACCCGGATTGGTCAGCCAGGGTGGTGTCTTAGGTGTGGGCATCATCTCTTCCTCCTAGTTGGTTGCTTGGTTGGCGGGAGGATGGACGTCAGATGTGCCCAGGATGGGTGAAGGTCAGGTCGCCGTGAAGCAGGGTGGCCACTATCTAAGCTAATCAATACATTCGAAATAATGCATGCACTAAATAATGGTTGATCAAAAGACTCTCAGTAGTTTATCATGTCATCGTACACATCACACCGGTGTCTATATCATCTATAACATTTGGGTTATACAGGTTACAGGTTTAAAGGTCTTGACCACTATAATACTCTCATTGAACTGTGGGGTTAGTCTCACAAGAATCTCAGGTATGTGGCATTTGTTAGTGTTGGGCACGATATACTGCAGCAGGGGTCTAATGTTAGTTTGGGGTCTGTTGGGTGGGCCTCATGGCATGGTCAGCGGTCTGGCACATGAAAGGGATATCTTGCAGGGACACAGGGTCAGAATGGCAGTAAGTTTCGATTGGCGAGAGTGCGGGGGCAAGGACACGTTTGTGGAGATGAACAAGGTATGTGCTTAGTTCATGCTGGTTCACATGAAGGACGGTGATCTCAGAGGAAGACTGATGTGATACTTTAATTAGTTGTTGCAAGCACCAGTGTGAGAATGGAGCCGCAGAGTTGTCCAGTCCGAGAGGGAACGAGGGTGGGGGCTGTGTGCTCTGAGCCTGGCTGCTGTGGGGAAAGGGAGAGAAGCATTTCGTACTATCGCAGTGAAGCCTGGTCACCAAGATGGAGTCGAAAGGGGGTACAAAAAATGGATGCCCTGTGTCCTGCTCAGTGGTCCCATCTGCGCGAATGTAACCCAAAGTTAACATTGCATAAGGGCAAGGGGTGAACCCACTACTGGAGGCACTTGGTCCAAGTTTTGTACTGAGAAGTGAAGGCAGAGAGGGGCCTGCTGGCCCATCGCTCCCACACATTCCCCCCTTTCGTTACATCTAAAGTAACAAATATTTTATTTTTTATTATTTTCATTCTCCCTTTGGTAGTACTCAGCCTCCGCCACAGCTTCATCCCACGTGGGGGTGCCTTTTATTCGCATCCACGCCCTGCATATTCGTCTGGTGTACACATTAAGTAAATCCCACCATCTACATCTAAGTCCACCCATACCTATCTGTACCATTGCAGCTCCGTTGGTTCCTTTATTGTTGTGTGCTGTAAATTATCAACCCTGTCCCCATATTGCCTGTAAATGGCTGTCATCCTGTATTGCGGTGTGGTGTATTCCCCTGTTTGTATTTGTGCATCTATCATGGTAGCTACCATTGTCGGTGGGCCCATTGTTACCATCATCATAGCTGACGTAGGCATGCTTTTTTCACAACACCGGAGTCCCAGTTGGCACACACAGAAGAATAGGAGCACAAAGACGATGATGGGGGTGAGTATTTTCATTGCCACGTTTACCCATGACGGTATCCAGCTGAACAGATTGTCGAACCACGTGCTTTCCTCTGTACCTCCTTCTGTTCTCATACTCTCTCCTAGATTGTGTACTGCTGTTATCACATGTGAGAGTGTCCCGTTATCAGCATCTTCAGTTGGCATGAACGTGCAACACGCCCCCCCAATTTTTCAGCAAACACCACTGTCCATCGCCGTGAGGAGATCTAGGACATATCTGTTTTGCATCATCATTAGGCGCAGTGCGCGGAGCTCTATTTTATAACGTTGAACCCTTCTTCAGTGTCGTTAGCCAGTTGGATGAGCTCCCAGCATACTATCTGCAACCATTTGGCGTTTGTTCGTGCTTGCAGTCCTGGGACAAGAAGTGAGGCGGAAAATGTCTCTGCTGATGAAAAGAGCTTGTATTTCTGCAGGATCTCAGCAGGGAGTTTCGATGATTCGGATGAGATGTAATTGGAGGACCTTTTACTTCATGCTAGTTTTTTCTTCAGTTGATATTCTGACAATAGTTTGTAAGTTGGAGCTTCTGTTATCATTTGTTGGGGCGCTGTCGATTGTTCAGCCGATTGCCCTGCTGCCGATATGCCAGCCGGTTCTCCCGTTGTCCCTTGGATATGGCTTTCAGGTATTACCATCAGGGCTGTGTGGAGGGTGGCCAAGGCACATGTACCTTTCCATGCTGTTGGGAGGTGTAGATAGGTTTGTTTGCTGCAAATCCAGTACATGTCCATGAGTGCAGCGGGGCCTTTCTTCATGTCAGGTATGATTACCGTCTTGTTGCATTTCTTTGTTTCCCCCATGTTCACTCTTCCTTCCCCATGGAAACACAGTTCATGTGGCACTTCTTTCTGTATTTTGCCAATGCTGTGACCCACGTTAGCTTCGTGACATGCTGCGACCAGATGGGGCCACATACTTCCTTTATCCATTGGAAGGTGTCATTGGATAGGCCTCGGAGTGCTTCTGCTTTGCATTCGATAGTTTCCTCGTGCCATTTATTTTCTGCATATCTCGTCCCTTTGATGACAAGAAATGGTTCCTTAAGGCAAATTACTCCTTGGCGTCTGCTTGTGCATGTTCTCTCATTTTCCAGTTTTTCCATTGTGACGGTGTGCGCTTGGAAGGTGCTTTTTATCCTGCACAAAACCAAATGAATCAAACACTTGGCCCCCGACAAGGGCACTTCCTGTGGCACTAACATTTTTGGCATTCCTGATGCATGCGGAATGAGTGAACAGGGGTAGCAGCTTTCATTTGTTGCCTGCTTTGCCGTGGCACTCATGTCCGAATACCACTTGTTTGATTGATCTGGGTGGCGGGGGTCTTCTATCAAATCCAGCCCCAGGTCATGATAAATGTCATGTCTTTTCCTTTCTGCCCCCCTCTTCTTCCTCCTTCTCCCTCCCTCGTTGTGGTTCTTCACTCTTTGGTAGTGTATTGGGAACATGCTTGCCCAAGCTGTGTCATTACCGTTAAATATGTCATCATGTGTGTATTCATTAGTGACAGCAGCGTAATATGAGGTAGGCTCTACTGTTATTTGTGCATGCGAGCTTGTGTTATCTATGTTGCTTGGCCAATAGTAGTCGCCATCATATATATTCAATTCATAATCATTACTTATATTTATTCTGGGATGTAACAAGGACACACTTGTTGGATCGAAGACAGAGTGTTCTGAAGGTTTCATTGCATTTGTATCATTAGCATTAATGTCATATGTTTCCTTCCACATCGTCTTTACCCCAGTCCATATCAAGTGCGACCCTTCTCGTACCAAGTTAGCCCCGCTCCCCCCCTTGTGCATGTCATTAACCAAAGATAGAAGGGTGTAATACCAGGCCATAAAGAACAACATTACTGACAACAACACTGCAGCACATTTCAAAACACATTCAACATTGCTGTACCTATTAGCCCTAATGGCATCCCTATCGCTAGCTAACATAATGGTGTTTTCGGTGATTGTGCTGCGTTGGTCCATTTGCCACCTGGAGGGACGATACAAGGTTGTTAAGTCACCAGAATAAATACAGTTTTATATCTACATATTTATTTTTTCATTATTTACTCATGTCTGCTACTCACTTTGTTTACTGTTATATTAATTACGTCCTTTGTTTTAAGCATTTCATGTCAATATTGAAGAGAGAGAGAGAGAGAGATTGGTAAAACAAGTGAAAGGAGGAAAAAATGACATGGACATAGTTCATTTTAACCAGAGGGCGTGTCGCCACTTTCGCCCTTTACATGTTCTATTTACTTCAATTACATTATTATTGTCTTTGAACCTCATCCTCGGTGCCGCTTGCGTATTCGTGTTCAGTCTGAGGGAGTGCACTATTGCGTGCCCTTCTCATATCTGAGAGGTGCACCCAATATTTCAGTCCCTTAACTTTGACTGCGGTGGGCGTACTGTAAATGACTTCGTAGGGGCCAAGGAACCTCAGTGAATTCCACCTCCTCACAAAGCTTCTAATGTATATTTGTGCTCCTGGCATCAGTGGGCCGTTTGGGCTGTCGGCAGCTGGCATGGCAGTATCAGTTGCTGCATTCTCAGTAAATGGTGGTGCAATTTGTCGCGCTATGCTACGTACTACGCACGTCAGTTGCGTCAGGTATTCCTTAAATTCCTCCCCCAGCACTGTGGCAGCTCTGTGTGCGTCTGATGCTCTCCTAATCAGGGGGAGCAGTGTGTGTATCCGCCTCCCAGTCACAATCTCATGGGGGCTCAGATGATGGTCCTTGCATGGTTGCGTTCTGAGTTGAAACAGTGCAAGGGGTAAGCGATACACCTAATTCTTTTTCAACGTATTACACAATTTTGATAGTTTGCTCTTCAGTAATCCATTGATCTTTTCCACCATCCCATTCGCCATCGGATGATAAATGGAACAAAGTTTGTGTTTCACCCCCAAGGGTGACGTCACTTCCTTAAAAAGGTCATTCACAAAGTCTGTGCTGTGACTCGGATCGTATCACATCACATATTCCCCAGCGAGAAAAGACCTCTTGCACCAGGAACTTTGTCGCACACCTCACATCTGGGTGGGGACAGGGACCCGCTTCAACCCACCTTGAAAAGGGACATACCACTACAATTAAATACCTTGCTCCGTTACATCGCTCTCCCTTGTCAGTGTAATCTATGTGTAGTTTTCTAAATGGTCCTACTGGCCGTGGCAGGGTGCCACGCAGTGTTCTCAATGTCATTCCTGAATTGTATGTTTGGCATTTTGTGCATTCTCCTACAAATTCTGACAAATGTTCCTGTAAATTGGGAACAAACCAATGTTCCTGGATGTCTGCGGCAATATGTTGTTTTGCTACGTGGGCTGGGTAGTGCAGCTGTTGGAATGCTACCTCTAGCAATACTACTGGCATCACAACCTTACCTGTTGTCTCCTGTCTCCAAATTAGGTCTGTGGCTGATTGTTTGCACCCCCGTTTGCCCCACAATTCTTGCTCCTCCTGTGGTGCCCTCCTTTGTAGTTCTATTATCTGCGCTATTGGTGTGTTACTGTACGCCTCTTCCAATGGCTCTGTAATGACTGATTTTACAACGCACTCCACTGTTGGTGTTGTATTGAAATACGAGGCCTCCTTCGCTGCTGTGTCGGCTGCCGCATTTCCCAATGAGACTGCATCTGTGTTGTTTGTATGGGCTTGGCATTTCACCACTGCCACTACCGACGGTTCTGCTAATGCATCTATCAGTTCAGCCAATAGTGTGGCATGCTGTACTGGTGAGCCGTCTGCTCTTCTGAACCCCCTTCTACGCCAGCGGGATAGGCCTGAATGCACTGTGGTTGTTGCGTATGCTGAGTCTGAGTATATTGTTACTGTGCATCCTATGGCTGTATGCAGTGCCTCAATCAATGTAGTTAGTTCTGCTGCTTGTGAGGAGTAATGGGATGGGAGGCACTTCTGGACAATTGTTTCATAGCCATCTTCCTCCATGCGTACTACAGCCATTCCTACATGCTTCTCCCCCGTTTCAGTGTTTATGGATGCTGACCCATCTATGAAATATATCTATCCTTCTTTTAGGGTGTTTTCGCTCACTTTGGGAATGTCATCGCCCTCCCCTTCATAGGTGGTGCAATCGTGTTCTTGCATATCCTCTTTGGTGCATGGTTCTGTAATGAATGTTGCTGGGTTTACTGTTTTGCACCTGACAAAGTGTATGTTGGGGCTCGAAATTATTATCTCATATGCTGTTGCTCTCTGTGTTGTTAATATTGATTTTGACCTTTCAAGAATGCAAATAAGGAGTGTTCTGCAGTTAGTGTTACCGAACATCCGATCACGATCTTTTCAATAGCGAAAGCTGCTGCAGAGAGGGACTGTTCGCACGCGAAGTGTCCTTGCATCACTGCATCTAATGTTCCGCTGTAATAGGCCAATGGTTTGTGTCCTAATGATGTTTTCTGTGTGAGCATTGCTGTCATCAGTGTTCCATTGCAGTGTGAAAATAAGAAAAATTCCCTCTCATAATCTGGGTTTGCGAGTACTGTGCATCTGCAATGGGGTCTTTTAACCTAAAGTACTGTGCCATCATGTCATTTTATTGGGGCCCTGCTCTTCTGTGCTTCTTTCAATGCTTGTAGCAATGGGCGTGTGTATGCTGCGTAATCAAGGATCCATGCTCGGCTATAATTACATATACCGAGGAATTTTTGCATTTCCTTAACTGTTTTAGGTATAATCATGTTGCGTATGGCAGCTGCCCTGTCTGGCAGTATAAGTTTCCCATCTTTTGATATTAGCTGTCCGAGGTATACAACGTCAGCCAGGCAGTATTGCAATTTCCCTTTGTCCACCTTATACCCCTTGGCAGCCAACACGTTTAATAGTGTTATAGAGTCTTCTCTGCATTTGTCCTCTGTGGTGCTGCAGACGAGTAAATCGTCCATGTATTGTATAATGATGCTCTCTACATCTATGTTTCCAATATCTTCACACAACACTCTGTTGAAAATGCTGGGGCTTTCGCAATACCCCTGTGGGAGTCTGCAGTGTTCATACCTGTTGTTTCCTCGTGTGAATGCTGTCATGTACTGCGAGCCTGGGTCAAGTGGTATGGAGAAGAAATCATTCTTCAAATCCACCACAGTAAAACATGTAGATTCTTTGGGTATGCTGCACACTATTGATGCCGGGTTAAGCACTAATGGGAACTCCTTTTGGATGATGTCATTGAGTGGGCGGAGATCTTGGATCATCCTCCACTCATCCTCCCTTTGCTTTTTTGATCGGGAAGATAGCCGTGTTACAGGGGGAGTTTGATGGTACTATAATACCTTGTTTTAGGAGTGCATATATTGTTTCCCTAATCCCTTCTTCTGCTTCTCTGGATATGGGGTATTGTTTCACTCGTGGCGGTATGGCACCTGGTTTTAGTTTTATCTTTATTGCGGTCACCTCATGGAGTAATCCTACATCGTGGGGGCCTGTAGTCCATATTTCAGGTGCCACCTTGGCCATGTCTTCCTCAAATATTGTCGGCGGGGCATTAATGCTAACCATAAGTGGGTTGTGTACCTCTCTGTACTGAATCATGATGTCACATGGTATGCTTATTTCCATTATTATCTCTCCGTCATCTTCGTTATCAGTGAATAATTCCTCATCAGTTATGTCTCTTAGCATTATGTTGGGCTCTATACATAATACAGTTCTCCACTCACACCCATGTGCATCCAATCCTATGACCACAATGCGTTTGCTTGATACCTGAACTGCCTCGATGTCTATGTACAGGATCGTGCCTGGCACAACATCTGTGTGTGCAGTTGGGCGGAATATAAAATCTGATGGTGTTCTCCATTCCTTTCTCGTTATCTCTGGGACCACTCAGGCTAATACTTTAATGCCATAAATAAACATATCTATGTCAATGGGTATTCCTCGCACCACAGCTTCATTCATCACTGTGCTAATCATCAACATTGCTCGTACTGGGCATACTCCTGGAGTGGAGCACACTATTCCCCGCTCAGTAAATGAAATGGTCATGTTCAATTTACTAAGCAAATCTCTGCCCAGTAAATTGATCGGCACGTCTTTGTGGTATGTAAGGATGCGCGCACGGTTTTTCCCCCTACCGTTATATCAAGATCTTTAGTGTAAGGAACTTTTAAAATAGCCCCAGACAACCCCTGCATTTCCAAATTCCTGCCTGAGAGCGGAAACCGCCCATTCATAAGACATGATTTTTCTGCTCCTGTGTCTACCATGAAGATAAACTGCTTGTTTCCTATCTCTGTCCCCACTAGTGGTTCCTCTTCTGCCCGTAGGGTGGTGGATAGGACTGGACACGCAAGTGTTCCCTGTGGACTGTCCTAGTCTGCATACCTTTCTTGCCCTGGTATTGAAAAAGACATTGGGCCTCATTACGAGTTCGGCGGTAGCCATGCCGCTACTGGCGGCATGGCTGCCGCCGAAATCGCATCCGGGTCCGGGTCCTCGGAATGAGAAATTACCGGGCCATTCCGAGTTCGGAAGGCCCGGTAATTCCTCCCTCCAAGGACCCGGACACGGTCCTTCCCCATTCCCATTTCAGCCCCCATAGTGCTGAATGGGAATGGGAGAGAGAGCAAACAACGGGCCATTACGAGTTGGCCCATTGTTTGCTCCCTCTTCCCCTCGCGGGACCCGGTAAGCACGCTGGTTTTCCCAGGCGTGCTTACTGTGTCCCGCGAGGGGAACTTGTAATGAGGCGGTATGGGGTTGACGGCACCGGCACCTTTTACGGCACCGTTAACCCTGTACCGCCCGGGTCGTAATGAGGCCCATTGTCTCCGAACACTGTTACGCGGCGGAATGGCGCTGGTGCGCCATTTGCAGCCGTTGAGAAACAGCTGCTATTTGCATTGCCTACAGCGTTTTGTCTCGCCATGGGTTGTTGTGCGCTCTGCTGCGATTGTGGGAGTGGCTGTCTCTGCTGCATTTGGGGTTTGTTATAGCACTGGTCTTGTTGTCTTCCCCCTCCCATTGGCAACCCAGAGGGGCTACCTGGGTGTGGGCATCCCCATCCTGGTTCATTTTCCATGGGCTGCGGCCCTTGGAAATAGCCTGAAGGCCGCATTCTGCAATCCCTCAAATAATGTACCCATCTCCCACAGTTCCAACAAGACCCTTGTGGTCCTCCTCTCATCCCTTGCCCACCAAATCCTCTATTCCCCATACCCCAAAATCCTCATCTCTGGCCACGGTACCTACCTCTTCCTCTTGCCGGTCTTTCTTGCCACTGTGGTCCACTGTATGAATCCTCTCCGATCCACGGTCCTTGTTCTCCTGCCGATCGCAACGCTGCTATTGTCACTGGCCTACTTCCCACTCCTTCATCTCCCTCGTTTTCTCTATCTGCGGCTCCGCTTGCGTTTACGGCGGCAACCTTCACCAATTTGTTCTGCACCAGTTTTGCTTCGTCTGCCAGCCTTTTCTGTGCAATCTCCTTTTCCCTCTCTTTGATCCTCCTGCAGTGGTGTACAATTAAACTCTGAATCTCAGGCCAACCCTTGGCTTCTATCCCAGCTATTTTATCCAAGGCCTTCTGTACCTCCTTCGGGAGCCCCTTTTTGATGATAAAATTGAACAAGGCAGTGGACTGATTCCATGCCGTGCCTGTTTCACTTCTCCACAAATCTTGCACTTGCAGTATGAATTGCGTACGATCCTCATTTTCCTCCATTGTACACTGCATCACTAAATGTAAATCTGGAATGTCTGGAAAGGTGCGCCGCAATGTGTCCCATATTTGTGCTTGAACGTTGTTGAACGGTGAACCGTCATGGCGGTCACAACTCATCGCTACTCCTGGGAATCCTGCCTTTTCCCATACTGTGTCTGCCTGATCGCTAACTGCCGATACTAACAACATTTTTACATCGCCTATGGCTAATGGCACCCCTGCCATTTGTTTTTCAAATGCGTGTATCCATTTCCCAGCTCCTCCCGATAATGGGGGGAGAACTTTCAACAAGTTATTTTAATCCATTTGGGCCCATGGAATGTAGTGCGGCCTCCCTGCCCCCTTGTGTATCAACGGCATCTGTAACTTATGTTTCTTTCCTGTTTTACTTACCGTCCCTTTCTTTACCTTACTTACCAACATATTCCCTGCTTGCTGCCTTAATCTACCCTGCCATCGTGCGGGTGATCGCAGATCCATGTCATCAAAATGATGCGGCCGTGGGGACCCTACGGCCGCCACTCCTTCTTCATATTCGTCTAGATCACTCCACTCCTCTTCTATCTCTGTTTCTTGTTCGTAATTCTCCTCCTGTCCTTCCCCTTGCTGACTTTCGGGGGTGGATGGACATATGATCCTCGCTGGTTTGTCATTTAGATGAAACAGGAACTCCCCTGATTGCCATTCTTTTTCTCGCCCTTTTGGGGCGTATGTCCCCTGTGATGATATCGATCGTGCAGGCTCTGAAAATACTGGCGCCATCTCCCCTCCTGTGTTTATTGAAGGTGTGAGATCTGCTGTAGACAATGGTGGTATCTCCCCTCCCCCTGCAGGATTTGTCCTCTATCGTACAATGCTCTCAGCCATGTTGTTTCCATCTGCGCATGTGCTAGCTGGCAGCCTAACTCTCCGGTTAAGAGTGCTAAATTCATGGGGGGTGCACTTGTCGGGCCATACAAACCTCCTTTGTCATAGGGCGGTGGTGCTGTAGCTACCGCTCCGTTTGAGGGTGTGGGGGTGAGACATGCCGGCACGTATGGAGGCTCGCTGTACCCTACTACTGGTCTTGACGTCAAGGGATATATTTTAGTTGTGTCACCATCAGCTGTAGTGGTTGTGCACTCGCCCTTTGGCGTTCCGCTTGCCTCTTCTGGCGTTTTCGGGTTTTCACTTGGTCTTTCTTTACCTACATCTGCTGTGGGTGTAACTTCCTCAAACATTCGCCACAGGTCCAGTATTTCTCTTCTATTTTGTAACTGTTTCCCCTTATATCTTGCCAGCAAGTGCGTAGACACTAAATCCAACACTCTCTTATCAAATGACCCTCCTTCTGGCCAAATTGTCGTTACACTGTCTCCTTTATCTCTGTCAACCATTGATCATGGTACTTTTGTATCTTTTTACTGTATAATGGAAGGTGTTGACAAATATGGGCTAATGGTGTTATTCCCCCCATGGTGATGGTTCTCCTTGTGCCTATGTGTATGGTTAAATCTAAATCTAATTCTAATCAGCCCTCCACCCACTTGTCCTTCCTTCTAGGTCAACAATATATATATAGATTACGGGTCGTTCAATTACTGATAATTTCTTCATGCACATATATCTATCAACACATGTCAGTATGCATATGCAATGTCACTAATGTGATTATTGCCTTTCCAAATTCAACAGTTCACTTTTGAATGTATACAACAACTCAAATGCAATACCTTGATATTCTTGAAAACAAATAGACGGAACATGAAAAACATATAATATATATCATGCACATGCACTACCTGCACGCTTTTATTTCCCCTTTTGTTCCAGTTACCGCTCTGTCCCCATTTCACCTATTCTCCTCATTCACTCCCAACCTCTTACACCTTCTTACTTGTTCCCAAGAATTCTTCACTTACACAGAAAAAGAATATTCTAAATAACTACTCCGAGTCTACTCAATATACAAGACTCCTACTATTTTCTCTTTATCTTCACTTATTTATTCTGCACTGGACGAGACAATGCTACGCGGCGCCACCTTCTACCCCATTCGGGCTAGGATACCTCTTCTCTTCTTCTCTTCACTTCTTACAAAACCTAATGGCCATATAAAGGACAGATCAGAAAAGCCTCATCATCACGCACACAGGCCCTATTCCTCCCTATAGTCCATTACCACCTGTTCCCTCCTATTCCCCCTTACCTTTCCTTGGTAACCTTCGTAACCCGCACTCACGTGTTCAGTCAGGTGATCCGAGGGTCACCGTTCGCGGTCCAACCCCAGTTGGGTCCACACCCCAACCAAGCCATGGCCCGCCTCGGCGAGCAGCTTTTCAGTTGGGTTATTCATCAACCGGGAACCCTTGACCCTTTCTTGTAGTGTGCACAGGTTGGTCGGCCGCAGCGGCGATGGTTTTGCTGGGGGGCGTGCAGGATCTCGCCGCACAGCACAGGCCTCGAGGAACCTCTCCAAATCACGTCGCAGGGGGTCACCAAATGTTTGTGCCCTCCCGGTCTCACACGTGCAAGCAAATAAAACAGACACTCCCCGGACAGGGAATAAGGCAAAAGAGAGCAGAGTTCAAGGAAAAGTTTATCTAGATCTCTGAGAGCGCTCTGACTAAATTAATGTTACATCACATTATATAAGCACATTTTAATATCTAACACATGATGCTACGTTGGACACGGATTGGTCAGCCAGGGTGGTGTCTTAGGTGTGGGCATCAACTCCTCCTCCTGGTTGGTTGCTTGGTTTGCGGGAGGATGGATGTCAGATATCTGCGCTCCGAAAGGGTGAAGGTCAGGTCGACGTGAAGCAGGGTGGCCACTATCTAAACTAATGAATACATTCTAAATAATGCATGCACTAAATAATGGTTGATCAAAAGACGCTCAGTAGTTTATCATGTCATCGTACACATCACACAGGTGTCTATATCATCTATAACATTTGGGTTATACAGGTTACAGGTTTAAAGGTCTTGACCACTATAATACTCTCATTGATCTGTGGGGTTAGTCTCACAAGAATCTCAGGTATGTGGCATTTGTTAGTATTGGGCACGATATACTGCATCAGCGGTCTAATGTTAGTTGGGGGTCTGTTGGGTGGGCCTCATGGCATGGTCAGCGGTCTGGCACATGAAAGGGATATCTTGCAGGGACACAGGGTCAGAATGGCAGTAAGTTTCCAATGGCGAGGGTGCGGGGGCAAGGACACGGTTGTGGAGATGAACAAGCTATGTGCTTATTTCATGCTGGTTCACATGCAGGACAGTGATCTCAGAGGAAGACTGATGTGATACATTTATTCGTTGTTGCAAATACCTCTGGCTTCAGCGTGAGAATGGAGCCGCAGAGTTTTCCAGTCAGAGTGGGAATGAAGGTGGGGGCCATGTGCTCTGTGTGCCTGATCGCAGTGAGGAGAGGGAGAGAGGCGTTTTGTACTATCGCAGTGAGGCCGGGTCACCAAGATGGAGTCGAAAGGGGGCACAAAAGATGGATGCCCTGTGTCCTGCTCAGTGGTCCCAGCTATACGAAAGTCAACGAAAGTTAAATTTGCATAAGGGCAAGGTGTGAACCCACCACTGGAGGAACTTGGTCCAAGCTTTGTACTGAGAAGTGTAGGCAGAGAAGGGCCTGCTGGCCCCTCGCTCCCACACAATAGTGTACAAACAAAAGGCAAAATATATTGGCAACAACTAGTTAACTTGTGCAAAGTTAGTGACGCCTTTCAATATCTAAAAGAAAACAACGAATAGATATAGACTTAGAGGAAAACTTAAAATAAACCACCCAAAAAAATCAAGATTCAACAGCAACTGGCAAATTTGAATGTGTAGCTCCTGTTACTGTAGCCAATATGTTAGACCAATAAACATTTCAACCACTACACTCCAAAGACACCATAGAAGATGCATTAGAAACATATTCCCAATTAGCATTTCAGTAAAAAGTGTAGAAGCACGTTCTTTTCTCTACTCTTTCCTACTGGAAAAGGAGGAAGATATGACGAAAGGTCCAAAAAAATAAGTACATCGGAATAGCTGTTTTTACAAATGTATTCTGAAGACCCCAGATTCAGACAAAATGTGGAATGCATTTTCTACCACCTTTTTTAAAAGTGAACTATCAACTCTATTTTATGGAGTGGCATACACATTAAAAACAGGCTCTAATGTTTTAAACATGTCCGCTACCCAGCTGCTTCAAAAAATAAAAAAACAAAGATGACATTTTGCAGTCAAGTATCACAAACCTTTTGGCAAACATGCATGGTACTAAAGAATACTTGTTCCAATCAAGCAGATGTATTTTGTATGCTAAGGGAACCTAGGCCCACCCACATGGTTTGCTAGGTTAAGCTGGGAAGAGTACTCATGGGATGACTTGCACAACGTCTTATGCAATGCAAACCAAAATAAAGATGACACAGATATAAAAATATCAGGAGAACTCTGTTCTTTTGACCCTGTCAATGTATCAAGGTACTTTCACCATCTGTTCATTGTCATGCTGCACTTCACCACCGCTCACAGAAGTGCAACACTTCTTTTGGAGAAAAGAATGTCAATCCAGAGGAGCACAAGACAGCTATATGTTTTTGTGGAAAAACATGCTCCCAAATTTGCCCATAACAGTGATGCCACTGTCTTACATTTTATTGAAAAACGCATAACCTGCAAAATCCCTTCAGAAACCACAGATATGACCTACATACACAAATCGTATGCTTTTAAAAACGTATTTGTGGCAAATACTGCTAATATGAAAACAAAAGTAAATATTATACCAAATGTCACTTTGGCTTCCCTAGAGCAGTTGGACAAGTAAATAGCTTCAAGTCTTCTGATGCACTTGGATGATTCTTCCCTCTTAATGTTGTATGTTTTTTTAGGGGATGTGTGATGTCATCTTTGATATCCTGGGTGTTAGTCTTAGAAGTGCATGGTGGTGGCACGAATTATGGTTGCTTAGCTTTTCTGAGGTTTTGAGGTTTTACTTGTAAACATAATGTCCTTTTAACAATGTTTTTCATTGAATTTTATAGGTTTTTATTAGTGCAACTTAACCACAACGTCCCTTTAACAAAGTTTTTTCAATGAATTTCATAGGTTTTTATTAGTGCAACTAAACAATAATGTCCCTTTAACAAAGTTTTTTCAGTGAATGTCATATGTTTTTGCTTGTGCACCTTTACCTTGCTACAGGTGCCTTATATTCTACTCCCCCCGAAAGTGGCACCTTTGGAGTCTGTGGACAGCGTGATTGTCCGTGGATGGTGGAAAGCATTTGCAAGCCTTGAAATCATAGTGGACACCCAAAAAAATGTAACCATTAACCAACAAACAGATGTACTTAAAATCAAAAATAATGTTTTCAACATGTAAATATAATTTTTTGTACAAATGCTCACGTTTACAAATACACATTTTGTCTAAGGTAACACACATTGCAACGGAATGCACCAATCCCAAATCATAACTGTACATTTCCCTGTACAACTCTGGATACAGATTGAAAACAACATCTACTTACTGGACAACACATTCTTATTAAATAGTAAGTGCATTGCATTTATTTTTCTCAAATTAGCTTTCATTACATAAACTTGTGTTGTGAAACAGAAGCCCTTTTTTTCTCACAGAAATGGCAAGCACACTAGAATGGTTGGAAGAGAACTTCCCAAGAGGTGAAATGACCGACGATAACATCTCCAATGGTATGCAGTACTATATTTTACTGTCAACAAATAATGTACTTTGCACACACTGTATTGAAAGATTATTTCTATTTCTCTTGGGTTCATCATTTTCAGACCCCACAATCAGAAACAGAAGTCGCATCCCCAAATGTAAATAGTCAAATTAAGAACTTGTCAACAAAGTTGGACACAACTGTCCGACTTGCACCTGCACCCCTTGTCCCCAGCAGGCATTCCCAGCCAATTCTGAACATTTTCCTCAAAGACGATTGGATGACACCTCAGTCCCTTCCTCCCCTCATGATTATTCTATGCAAATCCCTAATTCTCGCATTTTTGTTTCCCATTCTGGTACCTCATCCTTTTGTTGAACACATTTATTTTTTGCGTGATTTTAAAAAAAAAATCCTATTATGAGTCCATGGGCTATGCAAATGTCCTGGGTGTCCGCACTCATAATGGAGGCGCCCCCAGTCAAGCGTGATGTCTGGACATGTCCGTTTTCATGTGATGCACTTAACTGAGTACTTGGGCAGTATGACTACCTGGGAGTGTCCGCACTCAAAATGGAGGATCCCCCGGACAAATGGATTGTCCGGAGGTGCAAGTCCTAGAGACACCCTGTGCATGCTCCGTGCAATTCCTGCCTAGAAAATGACTGGGGACGGTGTTAGGGTCGCGGCAACATCATTATGTGATTGCACCCATGCAGCGTGATGGGGTGCCTGCAAACCGCGTGGCTCTGACTATTTAAAAGTCAATTTCCTACCAATCTAGGGTGTTTCAAGCAGAGACCTTAACCTAGCACAGCTCCCAGACCCATTCTATGTTGATCTGATAATGTTTTACAACTTTTAAAGGCCTGTTTTGGACCTGTGTAGTTTACGGACAGTACAACTGTTCGCAGACGGTTCCTCTAACGGGACCCACCCATTACTTTTCTTCATTCTCAATCTGCTATCCAGGAGAGAGCACCTGCTTTGCTGATCTGTTTTGGAAAAGTTGTTGGAGACCATCATGGCATCTGCTAGGGGAACAGGCACGATGATGTAGAGGTGGAACAAGAGGAAGACGAAAATGAGGTGGTGGAAGTGCCTACCTCCAGCACCCAGAGTGAGTCATGGGTGTGGCAGTTCTTTAAGACCACAGGTGGTGTCCCGAAGGCGAAGGCTACACATGTAGAATGCATTGAGTGTGGGGTGAAACTCAATCTCAGACAATAGGGGCACTACTGTTTCGGGACCACATCAATGCGCCACCACATCTGTTCAGACCACCCAGTTGCACTAAGAAAATCTGTTCATTTCTCAGGGATGAGCAGGTTATCTTCCTCTGCGCCATCTTCTTCTCCCGTTCCTGCCAGCACACAGGGTACTCTTGTGGGGCAGAGGATACCACTGGCCGCCTAGCATGCCATACAGTCACAGTATGCTGCATGTACTGGAACACACCACTCTGTGGGGGGGGGGCAGTTTTGCAGTGCTTTTGAGGAAGTTGTCAAAAAGCACGAGAAACAGTGTCCCTACCTTAAATTTAAGGCACGCCCAACATCTTCACTGTCCACCTGTCCCTTCATTTATGTGGTTGGTGCCACTTCCCGCCTTTCCCTCCCTAACCTTAACTTCCCTGTCCTGCAAAAAAAAAAATGAAAAAGGCATAAACAAATACAAAACCAAAAAAAACACACACAAAACGATTCCTTTAGGAGCCACCTTTCACAGTAAGTAAAAAATAGAAGTGAAAAAAAAGTCACAGGCCCCTGCAAGTCCGCGAACAGCGCACTAGTCTGCGTACTTCTTCGAGGCATGGGTTAATTGGAATGATTGCAATTATGTTGCTCTCAAAACGGGTGGCTCTTAAAATAATCGTTTTTGTGGGTTTTTGGCTTTTATATATTTTTTTTACATTTCACTGATTTTCATTATTTCTTCTCACTTTCACAAAAATTGCTTTAAAGCATTTTTAATGTTTTCAACAAAAATCTGATTACCCACATCAGTTAAATGGACACCATCTTGCTGAAAAATGTTGGCACTATCAAATTTAATGTTCTCATTATGGAACAATGTCATGCCAACATCGTGAGCAAAAGCACACGCAGCTTTAATGACGTTCGACCTGACTTTTTCCATTTGCAGACCAAATGAACTGGAACACCTCCACATCTGTCTCTGGGCAATTCGTGAACAAAATATTTTGAAATTAGGGAACATTTCCTTCAACTTTCCCAATGTCTCCTTCATTGCAAACTTCAATGAGATTCCAGTCACGTTCCCCAAACTGTTCCCACCACAATGAATGATAATAATGTCTGCATACTTCAGTTGAACAATATTTGCACAAAATGGGAACAAGTACACCCACTTCATGTCACACACTCCATGCAGAACACTTCCAATTCAGGTAATCCAAGATGTTTGGTTATTTCACAATGCTCAGCATACACCTTCACCCAGTGGACTCAGGAGTCCCCCAAAATCCAAACACTCTGCCTGCTGAATGACATTGCCATGGGCATTTTCAATTCTCTCACAACTCCTAATACCAAATCTCCTGCTACCCTCTCTTCCTGTATACCACTACCAGGAAAAAATACTTCAGCACATCTTACTTGAAAAGACACTGGAGTCACAAACCCCAAACTGTCTCCTCTACAGTGAACAATCAGAATATCTGGACTTTTAGAATGAACTATACTCTCACAGAAGGAAAGCAAGCTTGCCCAGTTTGAGCAACAAACTGCATGCCAGGAAACCTCCACTTCTGCCAGCCCAATCTTTTCAAGGATGCCATGATTCTCAGCATATACTTTCAATGTCTGAATTGAAGAGTCCCCCATAATCCACACAGTCTGCCTTATGAAACATATAGCCATAGCCATTATCACTGCTCTCAACTCCTGCAAACAAAACTCCTACTACCCTCTTTTCCCATACACCAATGTAGAGGTGGAGCCAAGTACCCCCAATCAAAGCTCCGCCCCATGATGCCTATATGTTGGGAGCCAGAGAGTGAGACACGTGTAGTACCATTGAGAGTACCTATACCGAAAAGAATCCTCAAAGCAAGATACCCATTGAGAAAGTCTATATGCACTTCCGACAATATGATGGGCATTTGAATTAAATCCTGGAAGTGTGAAAAACGAGCAAAAGAGAAGATTGATGACGTCATGCAATGCAAAGCTGATGTATCCAGGGAAGAGACAAGAGGCTGAAGAATGTAAGCATTCTATAAAGATCTAAGGAGGAGGTGTTAAAGATGAGCAACATTTGGGGCTTGAGATGAAGATGCTCATGCTACAGAAATGATGAAGAAAACATCATATCATTTTACAATTGTACAAATGCAGTAACGCAAGTAGACAAAGTATTCTTAAAGGCTTGCTACGTAGTGAATAGATTGCGACAATGCGCTAACGTATATTCATAGGAATGTACAGGCTATGGATGTTCCACAAAGCACTTTAGCAGAGTTTGACCCCAGTAAATAGACAGCCTTTTTCAGTGTGGTGCAGTTGGAAAATTACTTAATTCTGGAGGTTGATTCAAGAAGAGACTGGCTGCGCCAGTACCAGGAAGTGAAGGCCACCGTGAGCTTGGATGTTCATTCAGTAGCTACAAAACGTGTGAAAAGAACAAACTCCTGTTTGAGGTGAGAAGCAAGAACACTGAAGATGTCAGAGGTTCATCATTTAATAGTATTTCAAATACCAACAACCTCCGAAACATGGTCTCTAGTCACATGGATGGATGAAAATAGATACTGAGTTGAGTTGTATCGAATCCAAGAGAAAGAGTATGCCTCTGCTCCCTTTTATTCTCAGGCAAAGAGAACATTTCCATGGCCAATATTCAAAGGGTTAATTGACTGGCAGACTGCAAGAGTGATGATATATGACAGGCTAATGAGGTGGGAAGCTATGGTTATGACCAGAGCACCAGCACCTGGGTGCCAGCATGCGTGCTGCTAGTGTGTGTGAATAGTACAGAGGGTTGCAGGGGTGCAAATCAATTGTAGAGGGACACGTAATAGAGAGCCCTATAGTTTGTATAACCAATGGGATGTTGTGTATTTGATGACGCTCGTAGTGACTTGCACTAAAGGAGGGCTTAGTTGCCCCACCTGATGTTAGAGACCCAATCACCTTACCAACATGTATGGAATGTATACCTAGATGTTCCCGTTAAGCCAATCACTCTCCAAAGTAGGTTTTTGTAGTTTGCCACATAGACTGACGTCAATGATGATGAGTTTTTTTTATAAATGTTGTGTTTTTTATGAGAAGATTGAGTGGATGTTAATTGATGTTTGTTGTAACTCCCTGTTTTAGATAACTGATATTAAAACAGACATACCTTGCCAACTTTCTGGGTCAGTCTGTGTATTGATGTGTAAGTATATTCTGCATCTCCATATATATCAAAGTATTGCTACCTCTTCTTAAAGGGCCTATTGTTGGGTACACAGGTTCACGTGGTAGCAGATAGGTGATGGTTATTAAAAGACCCATTGATTTAGTAGGCTTTTAAGGGTCTCGAAATATTGAGTGTCCTCCACCATTTATTGGCTGAAGGAACGTGAAGCTCCCTGTAGATACTGACCATTAGCAAAAAAACATACAAGTCACTGAAGACAAGTGGGACGGGTCCCTTGTTTCATGGAATCCCCTCCCGATTTCTAGAGGCAAATGAGCAGACCGAAGGCTGAAGTGGCTGGTTGAGGAGGAGGCAATCCCGAGGGTCAGAAGCTGAAACACGAATGGTGAGTAGACTGAGAGAGAGGGCAAATGATGAATGGGCATTGAGTAGGGAAAGTGATAAAGGGATAACGAGGAAAGAGAAACAGAGGGTTGGTTGGGGTATGTTTAGTTTAACGACAAAGAGCATCACAGTTTAAAGTATATAGATGAGAAGTAATCTATAAATAAGCCCAGAATCGTATGTCAAGGACGTTTAGAAGGAATTTGCCTGAGAGTCCAAGTGGATGTACCAAGGCTATGAACGATCAAGGATTGTTAAAGAGGATAATTCATACTCCGATCAGAGTCATTAGGGGCAGGAATAAGTCACGAGGAGCATCGACAGAGATTTATGTGGGCCTGCCAGTCTGTCCGTTTGTCTGTTTGTCTGCATATTGTATATATTGTATATGGTATGGTAGTGAATAAACGAAAAGTAATAGATTGTGATAAAAAAACTGAAAACTGATAATTTATTTATTTAGTTGACTGATTATGTTCAGTGAATAAGCAGATTAAAGTAAAGTGAAACAGAGGTTTGGACGTGCGATGATTGGTGCACGCTTATATTGTATTATTTTCTGAAAAGTATTTATTTCTATAAAATATTTCTGAGTATTTGACAATCGATTGTGAGTAGTCATGATGGAGGATGTTACTCCGCTTATACATTTGTGCAGACAGCTGCCAAAACACGCATCAGAGCTTAAACAGTACAGTGCAGAATGGTTTAAGGGCACAGCAAATAAATTGTTCATGCCATGGCCACAAGGGGGATCACTGTCCAAAGCAGTTTTGCAACACATGATGACATATTTGCACTCAGCGTACACAGGAAAGAAGCTAGAAAAGAGGTTAGCTAGCTTAGAGCTTTGGAAGATGTACCAGGAGGTAAGGGAAGCCAGTGCAGAATGGGTTAATGGCACAGAAATTAACATTTTCATGCCATGGCCACAAGGAGATCACTGTCCAAAGCAGTTTTGCAACATATGATGACATAGTTGCACTCAGCGTACATGGGAAAGAAGCGACAAAAGAGGTTAGCTAGCTTAGAGCTTTGGAAGATGCACCAGGAAGAAAGGGAAGACCTGCCTCCTGAGGACTGTATGCTTAACCAGTGTAAAGTGTATAGGCGTGTTATAAATGCCATATCATATCAAAAAGGGGGTGCAGAGCCTTCTGCTCCCCCCACCACACCTGAAGTAAATGACTAAAGTACGAAAGATGAAGGATTATATCCTTTAAGAGAGCTTAAGCCAGCGACAGCGTATAACAACCCGACATATAAATCACCTGCATGTATCAGTGATGAGAGTCCCGAAAATACCTCGTATGTCAGATATGTGAGATATAATGACACGTAAGATGCAGGAAGGGGAGGATCTGCTTGTTTACATTCAGAATATCCAAGGGCAGTGGTCTTTTGAAATGCGGGAGCCATGGGGAAAATCTATATCTGTATTCTATCCTATATTATGTTGTGGAGTACCAGATAAGGTACAGAGACAGCTTAAGAAGCTAGTCGGTATGAGGCGACATCATGGCCTCAAATACAGCGGACCATCGCGCATCATTGCCGATTGTTGCAGGAGAAAAATCTAAAGAGAGAAAATGTTAGAAAGCTCATGGAAGCTAAGCTAGTACAGAATAAGCTATTTAAGTATACTATAGAAGGGGTGATGTTAACTATTGGAGAAGGAACAGGATCACAGCAACAGTAAGCATGCCATAGGCAAATAACCAAAGGCAGTTCGATCATGGAGGGAATGGATGCATACCAAAAATCAAGGGAATGTTCAGAATAACCAAGGTGGTTTTCAGACTATGCCAAATGATAATCAAGGTATGCAGGGAGGGCATATTAGAAGACTCCCTTATGTATGTTGGACATGTGGAATGACAGGGCACATTGCACAAACATGTGGGAGCCAAGGTTATGTAAAGAATGGGCAGTTCACAAAAGGGTGGACTGCTTATTTAACTGCATATAGCTCAAAGAGTATGGATGGGTTTTCCCAAGATCAGTTAGTGTATCAAGCACAAGCGCTGGGAAAGCAACATGCTTTGCAACCACTGCAAGCACCAATGATATATGATATATGGTATGATATGGCATTTATAACACACCTATACAGAAGTGTTTCAAGGTGCAACGAGGCAAGGGAGGGGGACAGAGGGACGACAGAGACAATGATATTACTAGGCCAGGTGACAATGAGATTGCGTAAGTACAGGGGAGGGGAAGGGAAAAGTGCAAGCGGGAAGGGGAAGTGCAGTACATAGGATAAACAGTAAATAAATAAATAAGAAGTGCGGCCAGCTGATGGCAGGTGCAAGGGTAAGTGCAGACATCAGGTGTCGAATGCTGGTAGGGGGATGTGAGGATACAGATACAGCCCCGGAGTGGAAGGGATGCCAGGGGGGCAGGGCAGGTGTGCAACTGGTGGGGAGGGACCTGGCCCAAGAACAGATGGTAGCCAGGTGACCAGTGCAGCTTCAGTTTCAGTCAGGAATTCAGCAGGGGAGAGGAGGAGAGAAAGCAGAAGCAAAGAAGAAGGTCTTGAGGTGCTTACGGAACCGGAGATGGTTCTCCTCAATTTTCAGAGAGGCAGGGAGGCTGTTCCAGCGGGAGGCCCTAGCTGTAGAAAGAGATCTACCAACAACTCCTTGCTTGGAGAAGCGACTGACCCTCAGAGAGTTGGAGGTGATGAGCAAAGAGTTCGAGAAGGAAGATATTTAGGAAGAGAGAGTTAAAGATATTGAGCCTCTGGCCCCAGAAGGCCTTGTGGACAATGCAGGGGGTTTTGCACTTATTCCTCCCAGCCACTGGGAGCCAGTGCAGAGATTTCAGTCCTGGAGAGATATTATACCTGGGATTAAATCTAAGGACAAGACTTACAGTCCTGTTTTGGATGAGTTGCAGAGGATGGAGAGTAGAGGCATGCCGATTTAGAAGAGGCTGTTACAGTAATCCAGCCTAGAGAGAACCAGAGTTCTGGAGACAGTTAGCTACTGGGGGAAGGAGAGGAAAGGAAGAATACCTCTGAGGAGGTGCAGCTGGTACTATGACTTCTTAGAGACGTCAGAGATGTGAGGAGAGAAGGAGAGTGTGGAGTCGGAGGTGACACTGAGGTTTTTAGCCTCACAGGTGGGAGCAGGAAGAGGGTCAAGAGAGCCCAGGCAGAGAGTGACAGGAAAGGAGGGAGCGGGGTTCCGATGAGGAGAATCTCAATCTTACTGGCATTAAGGCAGAGATCATTGACGGCACACCACTCCTGGATAGCTGATAGACAAACAGAGATGAAAAAAGGAGAAGAGGTGGCTTATGGGAGCCTGGAAATGAGCTGAGTGTCTTCTGCATAGAACTGAAAGTTGGTGCAGAGAGCAGAAATATGGTGGGCAAGAAGTGCCAGGTATTGGTAAATGAAAACGCCACAATGGCAGTCACAGCACGCACCTATGCAGATACAGCAGAGCGCAAACACAGGACAGCTATTGACTACTAGTATAGGGGGTGTCACTGTCAAGGGTTTGAATCCTTTCACAGGCACAGGAATACATATGTACCCACAATAGGGCTGCTCACTGGGTGATTTGATGTGTTCAGTGCTATCAGTCACTCCCAATCCTCAAGAGGAACCGAGGGGTTGACGTCACTATAGGACACAAATGATTTTATTTTTTAGTAGACATGGTTGCAACTCGCTCATGTATACGAGAGGGAAAACCTTCATTATCGGGCAATGCCAAGAATGCTCAAGGATTCTCAGGAGCTACAAGTAGAGTTCCTTTTACTGAAAAATTGCCAGTCACTAGTTAATAAACTGGGCTGAAATGTAATGACAAAACTAAATATGACGATTTCTTTCACTGATGAAGGCATAGTGTGTTCAATGCCAGGAAAACATTTAAAAGTAGGCAAACTTATCATGGAATTTACATGGCAAATAGCCATACAAGGAACACCAGTAGAACCAGAAGTGTTTCACTATGAGGTACACATTTTGTTAACATGGCTGCCTGGTATCATGGGTAATACTATGAGAATACCTGATGAATTTCTTTTTAGGCCAGAGATTCCCATGGACGAAGAGGGGGGACGGATTCTTCCTTTAGAATTACAAGCAGGAGTGGTATGAGGAGAATTGGCCATGCTCATAGGATTTGATGATGATGGCAGATCATGGAGCACAGTGATTGCCATTGGAGAGTGTTATAGATTGACTGACCTCACTGATGAAGACATATTTAAAGATGAGCCATCAGACGACAAAGTGTTGTTTGAAATGAGTTGAAATGATATTGGGTTATGGCAGAAAGACGCAAGGTTCCATAGAGAATGATGATAGTACATCAGCATCCTGAATTTTTTGATGAAGATATGGTGAAAGTGCCAGTTTCTTTATGGACCTCAGGCCCCGATGACGTAGGCCTATTAAGGGGGGTTGGAGAAGTTAAGATTAAACTAAAGCCAGGAGCAATTTTACCTCGAACAAGGCAGTATCCCATGTCTCGTGAGGCAGACAAGAGTATTTTTAAAATGATATCCGCCATGATGGATCAAGGCATTTTAGTGACATCAGAGTCACCATGCAATACCGCGGTGTACCCTATCAAAAAATCTAAGGGGGGGGGTTGTGTCATTCAATTCAAGATATGCGCCCAATTAATCAGATTGTAGAAGCCGAGTTCCGGTTAGTCCTCAACCCGACAACAATCTTGTTTAGTGTCCCTGTTGAGGCACGATATTTCACTGTGATTCACTTGAAAAATGCATTTTTCTTAATCCCGTTGTATAAAGATTCTCAGGATCTGATGTCATTTATGTTTCATCAGCCTAAGTTGAAAAGCACAAAGCTGCCTCTAGGATATTATGAGTCTCCATCGATTTTCAATCGAGTTCTACAGATGGACTTAATCAATATTGATTTGCCAAGTGTTGTGTTATAATATGTAGATGATATTTTAGTCTGCAGAAGAAGAGTGCAGACACGACTCAGTTCAGCTAATGATTATACTAGCCAAGAAGGGATATAAGGTGGACATAGAGAAATTACAGTATTGCCTAGAAGAGGTATTATACATAGAACAGTTAATCTTGCATGAGCAAACGAAAGTTACACCTGAACGGGATGAGGCATTTTGAAAACAGTAGAACCTCCCACAATAAAGCAAATGCAACCGTTTTTAGGACTGTGCAATTATGTCAGAGCATGGGTATTTGATTATAGTTCTTTTACAAGACCCATGTTGTAAGCCCTGAAAAAGGCACACCAAATTCAGTAAAAGATTGCATGGACTGAAGACATGGAGGAAGGGTTTGATGAGTTAAAAAAGGCAATTTGTACAACTCCACTTCTAGGGATTCCCAATTATTCTGAGGAATGCGTTTTATTTTTGCACACAAATGTAACAGTCATGACAGCACTACGCACACAGATGATTACTTTGGGGTACAAGCCTCGAGCATATTACAGTGGGATTTTGGACCCTGTAATGAAGGGTCACTTCCTGTACGAACAATCATTGGCAGCCACCACGTTCGCTATTAAGAAGTCTACCAGCATAGTAATGGGGTGTTCCATGATGTTATTTGTTGAACATGCTTTATTTGATGTTTTGGAGAAGCCTAAAGATACACTACCATCTCAAAGAGCTTCTGCTTATGAGGTGATTATATCAAATCCAGCCATTAAAATAATCAGATGTAAAACGGTGACCCTGCCACGTTTGTAGCTGAACCACTGGCAGAGGACGAGCAGGGACATAACTGTTCGAATTATGAATAATTTTATGATGAGATACCAAGGATGAAGTAAAACACTCTAGCAGTGGGGGAAATTCTCTGTATTGAGGGTTCTTCAAAGATTGATCAAACTGATGGGCAAAGATACTTAGGTGCTGCATTGGTAAAACACAGGGCTAACGAGTATTGAAAGTAATGACAAGTGTACGAATACCATCTCACTTCTCAGCACAGGCTGCAGAATTAGTGGCACTGATTGCCACACTCGAGAAACATGCAGACCAGAAAGTAATGGTGTGCAGTGACTCTGTCTATGTGACGTCAACAGTACACACAGGGCTAGCATGTTGGAAAAGGAGGGGCTACCTCCGAGCAGACGGCACTCCAATACAGCATGCCGCCTTATTGGACAGACTTTTTAAAGCACTACAATTCCCAGTAGCCATTGCAGAAGTTAATTGCGAAGTGCACACTAAAAGAGCAGACTTTTCTTTGCACAGGAACCAAGCCACAGACAAAGAAGCAAAACAAGTTGCATATTCACCTGATATTATGAGCTTTGATACACCTGATGTGAAAGAAGGAATGGTGGTGATGATGATTGTGAATGAAAGCTTTAATCATTTGTCAAAAACACCATTGATGGAAGTTCAAGGTGGAGCCCCACAGGATGAGAAAGACCTCTAGACATGATATGATATGATATGATATGATATGGTATTTGTAACGCGCCTATACACAAGTGTTTCAAGGCGCGACGAGGCAGGGAGGGGGGTACAAGGGGAGACAGAAAACAATCCTACTAGGCCAGGTGTCATTCAGATCGCGCAAGTGCAGGGGTAGGGGAGGGGAAAAGTGCAAGGGGAAGGGGAGGGGGGGAAGTGCAGTACAAGGTAAGAGGCGTACGTAATAAATAAATAAATAGGGCCAGCTGGTGGCAAGTGTGAGGTAAGTGCAGAACAAGTGCTGGGGGAGGGGGGGCTGTAGGGATACAGAGACAGACCCGCAGTGCAAAGGGGTTCCAGGGCATCAGTGCAAGTGGAGAGTGGCAGGGCCCAGGACCGAGGCCGTTTAGAGTGGTCCAATTGCAGGATCAGTGCAGCTTCAGTGGAAATTAATTAGCCGCTCAGCAGGGGAGAGGGAGAGGGAAAGCAGAAGCAAAGAGGAAGGTTTTGAGGTGCTTCCGGAACCGGAGATGGTTCTCCTCAAGTTTCAGGGAGGCAGGAAGGCTGTTCCAGAGGGAGGCCCCTGCCGCGGAGAGATATCTACCCCCAGCTCGTTGCTTCGAGAAGCGGCTAACCCTGAGGGAGTTGGAGGCGGATGAGCGAAGGGCTCGGGAAGGAAGATATTTGGGAAGAGAGAGTTGAAGGTATTTAGGACCCAGGCCCCAGAAGGCCTTGTGGACAATGCAGAGGGTTTTGAACTTTATCCTCGCAGCCACTGGGAGCCAGTGTAGAGATTTCAGTCCTGGAGAGATACGGTCCCTGGGCTTGAGGCCAAGGACAAGTCTCGCAGTTCTGTTCTGGAAGAGTTGCAGAGGGCGGAGAGTGGAGGCAGGCAGATTAAGATAGAGGCTGTTACAGTAGTCCAGCTTCGAGAGAACCAGGGCTCGGGAGACAGTGAGCTTCTGGGGGAAGGAGAGGAAGGGAAGAATACCTCTGAGGAGGTGCAGCTGGTAGTGTGACCTCTTGGCGACGTCAGAAATATGAGGAGAGAAGGAGAGTGTGGAGTCGAAGATGACCCCAAGGTTTTTTGCCTTGCAGGTAGGAGCAGGGAGGGGGCCAAGGGAGGCAGGCCAGAGAGCTACAGGGAAGGAGGGAGTGGGAGTACCGATGAGTAGAATCTCAGTCTTACTGGCATTAAGGCAGAGGTCATTGGCGGCACACCATTCTTGGATAGCAGACAGACAGTCAGAGATGAGGGAAGGAGAGGGGGAGGCTGAGGGTAGCCTGAAAATGAGCTGGGTATCGTCCGCATAGCACTGGAAATTAGGGCAGAGAGCGGCGATGCGGTGGGCAAGGAGTGCCAGATACTGGTTGAACAGCCAGGGAGAGAGATTAGATCCCTGGGGGACACCACAGGTGGAGAAAAAGATGTCGGAGAGGAAGGACCCCAGTTGGACCTGGGAGGGTCGATTTGAAAGGAAAGAGGTCAACCACGCCAGAGCCTGACCAGTGATACCCAGGTTTTCCCGGAGACGGTTGAGCAGGATGGCATGGTTGACAGTGTCAAAGGCAGAGGAGAGATCGAGCAGAATGAGAACACATGGAGGGGGTGTTCTTTATCCCTTTCCAAGGCACTGTGGTGACAGGAAACCACTCGTAAACCAGTGATGCCTGTAGTCTTGTTAAGGGTGGCATTGGAACAGCTACACTACCATGTGCATGTCACTAGAGAAAGCCTTGCATCAACTATTGCGGAGGACTGGTTCGTACCAAATTTGTTAGAACATGTTGCTTTTTATGTAGTAAATTGCATCGTTTGTCAAAGTGTACTGCTGGGCACACATTGTGAACAGCTAGATGAGGTATCACTTGACCGAATGGTCCTCTTCAGCATTTACATATTGATTATCTTGATATGCTGTAGGTCTGTAATGGATATAGGTATATGATAGTGGTGGTGTGCCCCTTCTCTAGGTGCATTGAGGTCGGTCCATGAACACACCCAGAAACCACTTGCACTGCAATGTTTTTAGTCAAAGAAGTATTTCCTAGATGGGTAAAATGTGAGGTATTGAGATCAGATAATGGCCCACATTTTGTGAAGTTTTTGAATAGATACATTTATTATTGAGTATTAAGCATTTATTTTCTTCTTCTTATCACCCACAAGCAAACGGTTATGTGAGAGACGCAACGGTCTGCTCAAAGAGAGGATAGCCAAACTAAAGTTAACATTGAAAATGTGATGGCTGCATTGCCTGCCTCTTGAATTATATGCATTGAGGAATCAACTGGGCTATGACCATCCCCTCACACCCCATGAACTAGTAACAGGGCTTTGAAGGAGAACGCCTCTCACTCCTCCATCGAAGGCTAGAAGTGATGCCCAGACAATAGCAGAATTGTTAGGAGATGAGCTATGTGCCTACTTAACATGTATCACCACAAGTATCTCTGTCATTTCAGAACAAGTCAAGCGAACAGGGTGTCGGTCTCAGAACACAGATGAAGACCATACAACAACAGGACTTTAAAAATTACCTGTACCCAGACTATTCCCAGGTGACACAGTTTTAATTAGGAATTTCACACGAAAGTGGCAGGAGCCAAGGTTTAACGGCCCCTTCGTAGTGGAGCATGTTACCCCATCAGCAGTTAAGATACTAGGGAGCTGCACATGGATACACCTTGGATACTTTAAAGTCTACGCTGGAGAGAGCACCACACCCCAACCCCATTCAGAACAAGCCACAGAGAACAAGTTCAGCACATGCCGACTCAATCGATGATGAGGAAGAAGGACGCAGGGACTGTCAAGTAGACAGAGGGAAAGTGTTTCCCCCTGAATTGTGGTTCTTCCAAGACACTCTTTGTAGCTGCTAAGCAAGGAGTGAAAAAGCTATTGTTCTTGAGCCAGAGGAGTTTGCTGAACGTGGACTGTGAGGCATTGAGATCCAGAAGAAGAAAAATGCCAAATCTTGAATTCCTTTTTGATGACTGGAAGAGAGAGAAGTTCCCTGTTTCGTTTATCACTGAGTTTCTCTGTGGGGGCACCCATGGTTGTGGCTAATGGCCACATTCATCAAATCATTTTTGCTGTTTTGCTCTTTATTCTTAGTGCATACCCTGCACTGGTTGGGAGAACTAGTGACATAGACATGTTTCTGCAAGATCTTAAAAATGGTCCTATTGTGACGAGACTGCTCGCAGCTATCATAGAGCAGATCCTCCAGCTACCTGAGTTCTGTACAGAAAGTACAGATTGTCCTGGCTGATGAAGACGCTCACAAACTACTTGGATTGCGCTTTTATTTTCTGCTTAACAAATATCCTTATCTTGTTGAAAGACAAACTAACACTAGTGTATTTCTGAGGGATCCCTCGAATCGACCTGCAATAAATTGGCTGAGACATGAGATTTGCAATGTTATTTATCTACTACCTGAGCACATGACAAACTTGCCTGATTAAAATTGTTTTTTCCTTCCTTAAAAGTAATTACAGGAAAAGATGGATAACATTGATAGCAATAATAATAATGTGGTAAACAACGAGAGAACACAGGATGTGGAAGAAGCCACTGTTGCTGGGGATGGAAATACTGGTAAATTATTTACACTTGTATTATCTTTATTGTCATTCTTTTGGTTCTCACAATGCACATATATAATCATATTGGTCCAAGGAGAGCAGTAGGAGAGCAGTAGTTGCTGTGTATCTTCCTATGCAGAAGGAAGGACCAGATCTAGCAATTGTACGAAAGCCAAGGCTCACTGTGATCATTCCTATACATGTAGAGACACCAATTTTACTGACAAGTGTTCCTATGATTCCCCCTGTAAGATGGAACTATGCAGACATACTTCATGAGATGATTATAAAATCTCATGAGGCAAGAAAGAGAGCTAAGAGAAGTAGAAGGGAGGATGATCATGACTTAAATGATTATCTAGACAGCACAACACATCTTGGGAATATCATGTGGTATCAGCACAAGAAAGAGGTAGGAAGGAGTACCTCAGAGGAGGAATGCCATGTGTGTTCACTCCTGCCTTATAGTATGCGAAAGTCTAAGATATTTATAGCTGTTGAAGTAGATGCCCAGACAGCACATTGTCTATCTCATATTCCACTCTACCGAGCAATAGGTCAGTTCATGGGCCGAATAGCATCTTTGGTGTGGGCAACAGAATGGACAGCTCCAGATGAAGATGATTATATTCAAGACACAAAGACAAAAGCTAGAGCGCACACCAGAAATCATGTGATAATATATGAACAACTTGGAGTGAAATGAGCTGGAATTAGATGGGAAGTAAACAGACGACTTGAAAGTCCAGGAACCTTTGAAGAAGAAATTTGAAGATGGAAGAACATAGGCCAAATGCAGACTTGGGGATCAGTACTTTCTCCAGTTGAAAGGAGTGGTCATTTGCAGAGCGTGGGTAGTAATTGTGTGCTATACACCAAACATTGACCTTGTGGAAAATGGATGCAAACCTTTATGGCCAAGACTTGCTAAACTACTGACGTGGGTTGAGGACAAAGGAGGGCCCTTACAGATAGTGCCCCTGGACAGTGCAAAGCTGTGTTTCAGAAACAATGGCACAAGAGAATCAAAATTGTGGTCAAGTCTTTGATGTACCAGGAAAGGTAATGGATCAATACTGGGCCTGTGGATCCAGAGCTTATTTGAAGCTTCCTAGAGATTGGGGAGGACAATGTTCCATAGAAAATGTCCATGTTCGAGTGTGGGTGATTGCTAAAAGTGACTTTAACATTGCTGACTTTCCAAAGGCAGATACTCACCAGAGGAAAAAGAGATCTGCTGAGCTGATAAATCGAATGAAGAGAGAGAACTATTTCTTAGCCAAGCCAATTGAAGCTTTTGATTCTATAACATATGAACACAGATTATTCAGTCAGAGCTTATCAATATTCATGATAATCTTCATGCCAAGGATCCAGACAGCAGCAAACACCAAGTAGTTACATATAACCAGATGGGAATTGCTGCAAATGATTAACACTACTATAAAGGGTTTCAATGCTATCAAGGAAGAGCTGAGAGCCATACGACTGATGACTCTTCAGAATAGATACGTCCTGGACATGATTACGGCTATGGATGGAGGCGTTTGTGCCAAAATCAGAGAATCATTTTGAAAATTCATACCGTATGGTAACGAGAATGGCACCTTGACAGAGGCCATAATGTTGCTGATGAAGTTACATGTCCAGATGATAGACGAAGTGGAAGACATTGTTGATGACAGTTTTTCATCATTTTTCTCATGGGTTCCACAATGGATGGTGGACATGTTCAAGTTCCATGGAGCCCTGATAGTGATGGTTTTGTTTGGATTTTGTGCAATCAGGTTAATAATCTCACAATGTAAGAAGACTGCAAAGCGGGCAGTAGGAATGAAGAACATGATTGTTGTTGAATCAGGATGGAAGACTAAGGAACTGACAGATGAAGAAATTAGAGAATACGTGAAGGCCAACATTCATGCACTTGAAGGAACTAAGTTCCTGTACCCAAAGAACCACAAGAAGTATGTGTGGGAGATGGATCTACTGCAGACCAAATTGACAATGCATTGTCCTGGAATAAAGGCGAGCATGTGAAATCAGTAGGGTGTCTGAAAGGAGTCATAAAGATATGGGTCCCAGAGAAGCATTTCTTCAGACGAGGATGTCTAGATGTGAAGGACGATGGGAGAGTGGTTGATAAATCACCCAGAGGGGGGAGTGTAGAGGTAGAGCCAGGTACCGTAGCCTCACTCAAAGCTCCACCCCCATGATGCTTATATGTTGGGAGCCAGAGTGTGAGACACGTGTAGTACCAGTGAGAGTACCTATACCAAAAAGAAGCCTGGAAGTAACATACCTATTGAGAAAGCCATATATGCACTCCCGACAATATGATGGTCATTTGAATGAAATCCCAGAAGAAGTGTGAAAAACAAACAAAACAGAAGATTGATGAAGTCATGCAAAGCAGAGCTGATGTATCCAGAGAAGAGACAAGAGGCTGAAGAATGTAAGCATTCTATGACGATCTGAGGAGGAGGTGTTAAAGATGAGCAACATGTCGGGATCGAGATGAAGATGCTCATGCTACAGAATTGTACAGTCGCAGTAACACAAGTAAACCAAGTATTCCTAAAGGCTGGCTACGTAGTGAATAGATTGCGGCAACAAACCAACGTATATGCATAGGGATGTATAGTCTATGTATGTTCCACAACACACTTTAGCATAGTTTGGCCCCAGTAAATAGATAGGCTTTTTCAGTGTGGCGCAGTTGGAACATGACTTAATACCGGAGGTAGATTCAAGAAGATTTTGGCTGGCCCAGTATCAGGAAGTCAAGGTCACTGTGAACTTGGATGTTCATTCAGTAGCTACAAAACCTATGAAAAGAACAAACTTCAGTTTGAGGTGAGGAGCAAGAATATTGAAGATGTCAAAGATTCATCATTTAATAGTATTTCAAATACTGAAAAGCTCTGAAACATGCTCTGTAGTCACGTGGATGGATGAAAATAGATACTGAGATGAGCTGTATCAAAAAGAGACAGCATATGCCTCTACTAACTTTCATTCTCAAGCACAGAGAACAGTTCAAAAGCCAATGCTCAAAGGGCTAATTGACTGGCAGACCACAAGAGTGATGATAGATGACAGGCTGTTCAACCAATATCTGGCAGTCCTTGCCCACCGCATCGCCGCTCTCTGCCACAACTTTCAGTGCTATGCGGATGATACCCAGCTCATTTTCAGGCTACCCTCGGCCTCCTCCCCTCCTTCCCTCATCTCTGACTGTCTGTCTGCTATCCAGGAATGGTGTGCCGCCAATTACCTCTGCCTTAATGCCAGTAAGACTGAGATTCTACTCATCGGCATACCTACTCCCTCCTTCCCTGCTACTCTCTGGCCAGCCTCTCTTGGCCCTCCTCCTGCTCCTACCTGCAAGGCAAAAAACCTCAGGGTCATCTTCGACTCCACACTTTCCTTCTCTCCTCACATATCTGACGTCTCTAAGAAGTCACACTACCAGCTGCACCTCCTCAGGGGTATTCTTCCTTTCCTCTCCTTCCCCCAGAAGCTCACTTTCTCCCGAGCCCTGGTTCTCTCGAAGCTGGACTACTGTAACAGCCTCTATCTAAATCTGCCTGCCTCTACTCTCCGCCCTCTGGAATTTATCCAGAACAGGACTGCGAGACTTGTCCTTGGCCTCAAGCCCAGGGATCGTATCTCTCCAGGACTGAAATCTCTACACTGGCTCCCAGTGGCTGCGAGGATTAAGTTCAAAACCCTCTGCATTGTCCACAAGGCCTTCTGGGGCCTGGGGCCTAAATACCTTCAACTCTCTCTTCCTTCGCTCATCCGTCTCCAACTCCCTCAGGGTCAGCCGCTTCTCCAAGAAACGAGTTGGGGGTAGATCTCTCTCCGAGGCAGGGGCCTCCCTCTCGAACAGCCTTCCTGCCTCCCTGAAACTTGAGGAGAACCATCTCCGGTTCCAGAGGCACCTCAAAACCTTCCACTTTGCTTCTTCCTTCTCCCCCCCTCTCCCCTGCTAAATTCTTGACTGAAACTACACTCAAACTGCAATTGCGCCGCTCTCCAATTGTACTGCCTCCCTGGCAACCCCTGCACTGTGGGACTGTCTCTGTATCCCTACAGCCCCCCTTATCATCACTTGTCTGCACTTACCTTGCACTTGCCACCAGTCTGGCCCTATTATTTGTCTGTTGTTCCACTACCCTGTACTGTACTTTCCCCCCTCCCTTTCCCCTTGCACTCTTCCCTTCCCTCCACCCATGCAGTTGCGCGATCTGAATGTCACCTGGACTAGTAGGAACGATTTTCTGTCTACCCTTTGTTCCCCCCTCCCTGCCTCGTCACACCTTGAAACACTTGTGTATAGGCGTGTTACAAATGCCATATCATATCATATCATATCAATGAGGTGGGAAGCTCTGGTTTGACCAGCCCATCAGCACCTGGGTGGCATCCTGCATGATGCTAGCATGTGTGGAATAGTACAGAGGGGTGCAAGGGTGCCAACCAATTGTAGAAGGGCACGTAATAGAGAGCCCTATAGTTTGTATAACCAATGGGATGTTGTGTATTTGATGACATTTGTAGTGACTTGCACTAGAGGAGGTCTTTGTTGCCCCACCTGATGTTAGAGACCCAATCACCTTCCCAACAAGTATGGAACGTATACCTAGATGTTCCCGTTAAACCAATCACTTTCCCAAGCAGGTTTTTGTAGTTTGCCACGTAGATTGATGTCAATGATGACAAGTGTTTACTATAAATGTTGTATTGTTTATGAAATTTGCTGAGTGAGGAGATAGAACTCCCTGTTTTAGATAATTGATATTAAAACAGATGTACATTGCCAACTTCCTGAGTCAGTCTGTTTATTGTTGTTTGAGTATATTCTGCATCCTCATCCATCTCAAAGTATTGCTAACTCATCTTGAAGGGCCTAGTGTTGGATACATGGGTTCACCACACCCATAAAACCTGATTGGTGAATACCCACAGTCCCCTTTCCATGCCAGTCATCCACAGAAGACCTGGATGTGGCAAATGCCATCCATGGACTACCACAGTGTACAATAAGCCCTGTAACATAGGGGCAGCCCTTCCACCCTTTCCACTTTCATGTTGTCAACACACCCTCATTCACTGTTTTCAAAGAGTCACACATCCATCCACTAAACACATCCAAAACCTATACACCTAATCCTGTCATCTCACTTCAAAACTACAAATGTACACTTGAAATCTCAAAGTATGTATCTCCTGTTAATGAAAGGCATTTGCATCAAATTATGCTGTGTAACTGTCCAGGATTTCTAATTCCAGATTCAACAAGATCTGCATTTAACAAAACATAGTACAGGTATGCCTATTGTTGGATATATATTCTGGGGTTATACCTATTGCTTTGTGGTATTTATTTTGTATTATGGTGGTATATGTGCTAACTCATTGGGGTATTTTGATCATGGTAAGACTATTTTCAGACTGTTGCCTAAGAATGGTTTTACCAGGGTCACTAACAACAAACCAATCACTGGACTTGGTACACTCTGGGTAAACGGTTTATGCTTCCTAGTGGTGTCTTATGTATGATGCCACAATATGCCCTTTTGGCTGAGTATCAACAATTGTAAGGCATGCACTTGAAACACTGCACATTCATTCCGACTCTCTCTCTTTCTAGCAAAATAGCTACTTAATGTCCAGATTTCTCTCATTACACTTCTGTTCTTTTATGCATATAAAATAAAAGAGACTAAATGCAACATGAATGCAATACAACTATAGGTTATTTTGAAAACAGTTTTGATTGTATACATAGAAATATGCAAGCTACATTGAGTGGCACTTATGCCCACATGATCATTTACTGTGCAAATACATTACGAACATTTTCAATGATTAGCTGTGCTTAGACTTACCTATCATCCTTGAAAAGTGGAACTTGGCAAGAAATACACTATGAGAAAAGGAATAAAATACACAGCAATGGCATTCACATAAATGCCGGATTACATGCATATTTAAACATGGACAGTATCTGGTATGAAATGATCTAACTGCCCTTGACTAACTAATCCCATTCAACAGCAGCTTGTCACTTAAACTGATATTTACCCAGACATTTTGGCAATATTTCTGCTTCAGCTTGGCATAGAAACCTTCACCAATTGTTCAGTCAGCCTCACCCAGGGTCGGATACTTAGATAAGGACTGCTACAACACCAAACAGCCTGCCTGCACTGAACTCTGTTCAACCAGCAAGCTCCCTGTTCCACCATCTCTCAGTGCCCGAACATGTATCTGTCTACTCCCTCATTCAACATGTTTTTAATAGATCCCTCTGTCAATCAAGGAAACACCTCCCCATGGCTAGATCCACCCATACTACCCAATTTCCTCTGTGTGTTTTCCTCATTGTGCTACTGCATTTCTGAAATGAAACATTTAGTCTTGCGCTTCCTGTTTCATACAATTGCTTGTCTTTAGCGGCTTACCACACAGCACAAATTCAGCCTCCATGTTTTATTTTCCCATTTTAAAGATCATTGTGCATGTTCCAATCTGCCTTCAAATAATTTCATAAAAGATTAGTTTTCATTACATTTTGTTAAGGGATTCAGTTTGTTAACTGGGATTGGATTAGGTTAGTATGTTAATATATACATGTATTATGTTCAGTGCAGACCAGTCCATTGAAATGGACTGGTGTCAGAGGTGAAGGGGGCTTCCTGGGGTAGTGTCAGAGGTAAAGGAGGCTGGTTTAGTGGTGTCTGTACTTGAGGGGGCTGCCTCGGGTAGTGTCGGGGGTGAAGGGGTTTGGTGGGTGGTGTCTGGACTTGAGGGGGCTGCCTCTGGTGGTGAAGGAGGTAGAGGGGGCTGACTGGGGTAGTGTCAGATGTGAAGGGGGCTGCCTGTCACAGTGCCTGAGGTGGAGTGGGCTGGTGGGTGGTGTCTGGACTTGTGGGGGATGCCTGGGGTAGTGTCAGATGTGAAGGGGGCTTGTGGGTGCTGTCTGGACTTGGTGGGCTTCCTGGGGTAGTGTCAGAGGTGAAAGGGGCTTCTTGGGGTAGTGTTGATGGTGATGGGGGCTGGTGGGTGGTGTTTGGACTTGAAGGGGCTGAGTAGGGTAGTGTCAGAAGTGAAGGGGGCTGGTGGGTGTTGTCTGGACTTGAGGTGGGCTGCCTGGTGTAGTGTAGGAGGTGGAGGGGGCTGTCTGAGGTCATGTCAGACATGAAGGGGGCTAATGGGTGGTGTCTTGACTTGAGGTGGCTGCCTGAGGTGGTGCCAAAGGTGAAGAGGGCTGCCTGGGGTAGTGTCAGAGGAGAAGGGGGCTGCCTGGGGTAGTGTCTGAGGTGAAGGGGGCTGGTTTAGTGGTGTCTGGACTTGAGGAGACTGCCTGGGGTAGTGTCAGAAGGGAAATGTGCTGTTGGGTGGTGTCTGGAGATGAGGGGTCTGCCTGGGGTGGTGTAGGAGGTGAAGGGCAGCCTGGGGTAGTGTTGGAGGTGAAGGGGGCTGCCTGGGGTAGTGTTGGAGGTGAAGTGAGCTGGTGTGTGTTTCTGGACTTGAGGGGGCTGCATAAGGTAGTGTCCGTGGGGAAGGGGGCTGGTGGGTGGTGTCTGGACTTAAGGGGTCTGCCTGGGGTAGTGTCAAATGTGAAGGGGGCTGGTGGGTGGTGTCCAGATTTGAGGGGCTCTGTGAGGTAGTGTCAGAGGTGAAAGGGGCTGGTGGGTGGTGTCTGGACTTGAGGGGGCTGCCTGGGGTGGTATTGGAGGTAAAGGGGACTGCCTGGGGTAGTGTTGGAGGTGAAGGCAGCTGCCTGGGGCAGTGTCAGAGGTGAAGGGTGCTGCCTGGGGTAATGTTGGTATTGATGGGGGTTGCCTGGGTTGGTGTCGGAGATGAAGGGGGATGGTGGGTGTTATCTGGACTTGATGGGGCTTCCTCTGGTAGTGTTGGAGGTCAAGGGGGCTGGTGGGTGGCATCTGGATTGAGGGGGCTACCTTGGGTAGTGTTGGAGGTCAAGGGGGCTGGTGAGTGGTGTTTGGACTTGAGGGGTTGATGTGCAGTAGGGTTATCTGCCTGTAGATTGGGTGTCTTGCATGTAGGGGGGGTGGACATGCAGTTTCACAGGGGTGCCTTAACATGCGAGGGAGCCCACATGTTTTCATTGGGGGATGAGGCTTCGACTAACGAGGAGGCTCTTGCATTTTTGCAGGGGTGCCTCATTAGCCTACCAGGGAGCCTGCATGTTTTTTTGGGGGGTTCAACCTGGACTTACGAGGAAGCTCTCACGTTTTCACAGGATTGCTGCATGCTTATGATGGGGCCGGCACATTTTCACAGTGATGCTGGATGTTGGCTCAGGGGTGGATTCCAGAGTTAGTTCTTCATTGGGTTGTAGCTTGGGTTTTGGTTTTCTTTGGGGCATGTTGTGGGCTGTGGGATATTTTGATCCATTCCGATATGCCCCATTGCATCAATTTACAAATGGGGAAAGAAACAGCCAAAAATGAATATGCTAACCCTTGTGCGCGTAAAAATCTTCAAAATTGCGTATGTGTCACAATCACGAAAGGCTGCACACCCCTGCCATGCACAGTCAAAGTGGGGGGTAAAAGCAGAATTCTCACTGCAGGAGCATGCCAGTGGGTCCTGTTACATTCAACATGGAGAAAGGCAGCAAAATTGGACTAAAAAACGAAAATGCCTTTTAAAATGCAGCTGTGCAACCTTCAAAGTGCTGTTTTGGTGCTAGATCAATTTTATTTTCCAGTGAACCATTGAAATGAAAAGGGTTACAGATCTTCCAGTGTCTCAGAGGAGCTGGGCCTCATTGACTGACAGCAGCTAAGAAATGCATTTCATGAAAAAGGCAGCCGAGCAACATTGTTTTCAGTTCCACTGGAAACATGTGGTTAAAATGGACACATGTAACAATTTCAACTGTGCAGGCAGAAACTCCAAACAAATGGCTGGATACATATATCCAGACTGCAAAACAAATCCCAGCAATTAAGGAAATAACTGGGGCTGAATAAAATGTGTTTGCTGCAGAAGAATATCTGATGTAAAAGACTCAGTTTAAATGTGCTTTTTCCCTGCCCAAAGTGCAAATCGCCTGTTTAAAAGTATGTTTTGTTGAAAGGCCTAATTCTGTCAGAAATGTCAAAAGGATTGCTAAAATGTCAAAATCCACCTACAAACTGTGTTCAAGTTATATGTTGTAATGAAAGATGTAGGTAACTTAAAGTTGAAACCCAGTCTGGAGCTAATCATCTATTTAATTCTGATCTCACAGCCTCAGCCTGGGAATGGGTAACACCTACTGCTGGCAGAAAGGCTTAATTGCTGCTGGGAGGTTTCACATACTCAGAATAAAGAACCTCATCAGACTTTTATCTGGGACTCAGCTAAAGACAATGGCAAACCTTGAACACTCACCTCCACAGGGGAGGGGCAGAAAACTTCCCTCTGGACCCACTCCCTGATCAAAGGAATGTGACAGCTGTTGCCAGTGAAAGAAAAGTAACAAAAACTGTGAAATGACTTTTGGTGTTTAAATGCCTATTTGTAATTTAGCTTTACATATCTTTAACTTTGCCACATGAAGGAGGATAATCTAATTTTATGCTTTTTCTTTAAAGATGTGATTGAGCTCTGTAATACATAGAGAACGAAAGTTACACAAAAACATTAATTGTGCCAAGTCTATTAATGATGCAAGTCTAATATTGCATACCCGTGTTCTAGGGGTGATTGTACAGATATGTACTAAATTAGGAATTGTTAGGCCAAACCTTTATCATTACAATTAACAAAATTCCACAGAAAGACAAAGCCAGCTCTCGTGGACGTAGGAGTTGGAGGTAAATGCAACCCATAAAATATGTAATGCATGTGTCCGATTTTATTAGAAGGCATAATTATAGAAATGTGTATTTGTGGAAAAGTTACTTTTGATCCAAATCACTGTGGGAGTTCCCAAATCACATCATAAAATATGACAGCTCTTTCTGGCTTCCAACCAGAACAAGGCAAGTGCCTTTGACCACTCAAATGCGAGTGGGTGTGGACTGTAATTCTGCCTCTACCATAAACTGTGTGATGTCACCTGGCATGATAAATATGGGAACCTCACAGCACACAGACACACGCTGATTCCAGACTACTTTGCAAAACCAAGGCCCATCATTTTGCTGAACTCTTCTTCAGCTATGCCCAAATCCTGAAACCATCCCAAAAGAACTTCAGGGAAATAATTCTGATCTAGTTTGGCTTGCTACCATTAAGGCTTGCCTGCTGAAACTCGCCATCCCACTAATCTACCGTGTCCAGTGACCAGAAGGGCCAATCCAATCCAATCCAATATGAGGTGCAGTCCAATTGACCAGAACCGCCCAGCTGACCATCCCGCCAAAAGTGCCCTGCTACCTGTAGACCCGACCCGTGATGACCAGAACCTAATGGTCCAATCATAATTTACAGTGGACTGTAATTATAAACAGGAATCACAGTCACCCATAGTATATTTGCCTTGTCCTACCCCAATCTCAACCCATCCTCTCTTTAACTTAAGAACTTGTAATAGTACCACACCAGTTTTAAAACCTTGCTTTGATTTCTTGTGCTAGTAATAGGTTCTGTTGTCTTGTGAAAATCCCAAAACCTTAAAATCATACCACGGGTAATCCGACTGAGTCCTGCAAGGCGGACACGGAGGTGCTGGGGTTGGTTTCCACGGACCATTCTGGGGCTTACTGTGTTTCAAACTGGTAGCCAGCCTGAAAACCCTAGTTTAGAGCATAATTTTCTCTTGTTTGGGGAGGGAAGATTGAATTCAAACCCTATACACTGTTCTTTACACCTGAATACCTGCTGCTTACTTATATCTGTGTAGAATTGCTCATGTGTGAATTAAGAACTTTGCCGGGGGAAGTCTCAACTTAAGCGCTAACTTTCCAGAAGCCAAAACTGTTCTTTTCCCTGTGTTTTATCTTCTGTAGTGCTCAAAAGTGAATTCAATCGCTTTCCTATTTTTCTGATTTGTATTTGTCACCACATTGGTGATTGCTGCCCCATATATGAAAACTTATGTGTGATTTGTATTTTAAATAATAAATAAATATTTACCTTTACCAACCAGCCTGATTCTGGTTCCGTGTTCCCTGGGGGGTATTTTGAGAAGGGTGTGATATAAGTGGTATATCACTCAGAATATTGAACCTATAGACACAATAAATAAGTATTTCATTGGTGCATTACATGCTAGTCGAGACTCGGGTGTAGTGCCTGATTGAACTCCTTAACAGGGCGTTCCTCGCACAGCTCCATTCCCTTTGCGCGTCGGCTGGAATTGTGCGTTTGGATTCATGAATACCCTGAGGGCACAGATTTACTTAATCGTGCAGGTCTGCACAGTGTCCTTCTCGTCATGCAGCGCTTGCAGGATTTCTGTGCAAATTCCCATGAATTAGGTCCTAAGCCTCTACGTCATGAACAACATTATTTCAAATGCAATTATTACCACTAAACAGTATACAAATAATGAGTTGATTTTGCAAAGTTCGTGTATTGTATATTGTCCTGAAAGAGAAAGGCATTTTAAGTTTTCAGAATTTATGTAAGGGTGGAGGAACTGAAAAAGAAACGCTAAAAATATATTTTTAAAAATAATGTAACTATGTGGTATTTTGAAAGATTGTCTGTTACAATGTTCCCCACACCTCTTCATATCTTACATGTATGTTGTCACCAGCCTTCTCCTATGCTTCTCCCCTCCTTGTCCTCATGTCTTGGAGTCTTTCTTCTGTTGTCCTGGGGTTTGCCCCTTAAACTATTCTCTTGTTCTGGCATCACTACCCACTGGCGTGGAATGAAATTGATTTAGAAAGACCTCCAATAGACTGCTATGAGCGGTCTTTCAAAATTGAAAAGTCAGGCCCATGGATCCACACCAGTGTGCACAGTGTCTGATAGGTGTGGCTGGGGTGGAAAACGGAATCTATGGCTAAATGAGGTAAATGTGTGCTTGTGTGTCTGTGTGTATGCTGGGGTAGAATGTATGTAGTGTGGCAGGAGGGGAGGGGCGGGCAATAAGGTAAGTGTAATGGTGTTTGTGTCCGAGAAGGGAGGGGGCAGGTGAGCAAGTACCTCTGTGTGTCGATGTTGGTGTGTGTGTGTGTGTCTGTGATGGGAGGGGGGATTTTGGTAGCAGTGCATTTGGTGGGGAGCGGGTGAGGAGAAAAAGGGGTGAAACCCCCCATTTTAAGGTGTGAGGGAGAGGAATTGGTTAACAGGAGGCTTGAGCGGTGAAACATCACAAAATGGTGACATATATACGGACTATTTAAACCAATTTGGCCAAAATAATTTGGTCTATTTGGCATGCAGCCTTCAATATTGGGAAGTAGTACCAGGCAAGAGTCAACCAGAATGTAAAATACATTCTGATTGGCTCTCGCTGGGGCATTACCCGGCCGAGAATCCCTCGGCTGCGATTCCACTGATTTGTCCATGGCCAGGGCGAGCTAATGAGGAGGCTTGAAGCGGGGCCAGGGATTCAGGTACGTATTTTCCCATCTGCTCCCCGCCCGCCCTCCCAAACCCACTTACCTTCTTATCTTATAAGATGGCAAGCTAAACTTCATAAAAAAGATAAAATCTAAAAGAAATATTGTCAGAACTTGAGATGACGCACAGTCACAAAGCAATATGATTCTAGAAGAATGGTAACAATCCCATTGAAATATGGTCCAAATAGAAGTGAGGAGCATCAGCATTTAGAAGTTTTGAGAAAGCATTTAAGGGCACAAGCAGAAAGAAGAATTACCAATGCCAGGATTAGAATGCATACACCATTCTGAGATGATGTCCGGGTGGGAAATGGCAGCCTAGAGGGGGAAACACTAGATATCCTCTGGGTTGAGCTTTTTAAGGGTATAAACACTACAGGCGGGCTCAGTAGGTCACTAGGAAGAACTCCACATAGACCATTCGCCTTTCTGTTCTCCAAGGTCATGCAGGATCAGGGTCCATCCTCCTCGAATTTCACTCACCCTTACCCTACTATTGTATTCTTGTAAGGCGAGATGATTACAGACTAGGTTTTATCCATGCAACCCTCATGATTTTCTCATACCACACATTCCATTCCGAAAACCCTCCCTTTGCTCACAAGGCCCTCTCTTGTCTTGAGATATGATTCACAGTTCTTTTCCGTTTCCTTTCCTGCCTTCTCCCTCGACTGACAGGGATTGAGAGTAACATTTGAGAAGTGGTGGGCATGAATATTGGCTGCACATCCTGCCCATAAGCTATTAAGCAACACATTACACATTTATACTAATACTGATTAATGTTGGTATTATCCCTGATTATATGGGATATACATATATTTCATGTATTTAGAAAGAATGTGAAAAACATATATCTTTCCCTGGTTTTGTTTCCATGTCCTCGTCTGGAGGTTGAAATCCAGGATTGTGTTGCCACTCAATGTTCCTGAGTACCAGGGTAGATAAGGAATGAATGTCTGGACTCAGCACTTAAATTCATGATTATGAGAAATAGACAACGATCATAAATGTTTTCAATAATGTGTTTTGTCTTGTAATTGTTTGTAAGCTTTCTTGATTTGGCATAAATGATGATATTAAAGTGCATCCATGTGGCCAAATCAATTCTTCAGAAAGAAAAGAGAATAGAAAGCATGTTCATAAGCAATTTATTCGGATGACAAGTTAACTGGCAATGATATAGGCATACATTTGCTGTGTTGCAGACTGTAATTCTTTGCCCTGGCACTCTCCATCCTTTATTCTGCCAGAAAATATCAGTGCAAGCAACAGAAATATAAACAAAACTACAGAGACCTTTAATTCATGGCATCCAAGTCTCAGTCTCAGTCCCGGGCCCTCTTCTTCTGTTTCATCCTTGTCTCACATCTTTTTTTCCTTATCCTAGCCCTTCCTCCTCGTTCTCCTCTATTCCTACTAACTCTTCCTCATCCTAAACTACAAACAGTATATTTTTAAAAAGAATGCTGATTCATATGTAACTGCAATATTTTGTAAGGGTATCTTGTTTACAGCACAATGGTCCAGTGACTCTTCCTCTTCCTCATCATCCCAGTCCCTTTTTCTTATTCTCATCACCCTTCTTCTTCCTCATCACTCTTCATCAGTGTATTCCCTATTTCTAGTTCATCTTCCTTTTCGTTGTGCCTCATTATTTTCATTGTCTTTGTTCGTCTGATTTTTCCACTTCCAAAACCTAGAACCCCATCCACTTTCTTTTCATTGACTCTTCCTCTGCCTAGCCCTCTTCCTTTTCCAAGTACTTAAACCTGCCGTCTCTCCTTCATTCTAGTCCCTAATTTAAATCCCTCATGCTAGTCCTGCTTGCAATTTGTAATCCCAGTCCCTCTTCCTCATCCCTCTTCCACATCCTAATTAATTGTCATAGTTATTTTCCCATCTTATAGTCCCTGAACATTTCCTTAGCCCATGTCCATCTCCTAAGACCCTCATCCTTGTCCTTAACTTTATACTCAATCCTCTTCATCTCCCTAGCCAATCTTTGGCATCCACATCACAGTACCTTTTTCATGTGGAAGTCCCTCGTCCTCATTCCTCTTTTTTTTCTTTGTTCATCAGCCAAGTTCAAATTCATCATTCCAGTCCATATTTCTATATGAATAAAGCATGGCTGTCTTTGCCCTTGTGAAGAATTCCAATCAGGCTTCACACACCACACCCAGACCTTCGCCCTTAGCCTTAGATGTAGTGTGCGATTAGAATGCTTTCTCTTTATTTTCCATGAATTCAATTTGAGATGGCACACAACCCATCTCACACCCCCTTTTGCAAATACCCCGGGTCACAATGGACCATGAACAAGGCCGGTATGTGATAACACAAGATTTATTTATTTTAAAATTCAAAGAAAATCATACAATTTTAATATGGGGCAGCAATCACCAATGGGGTGATAATTACAATGGAAACTGAAGCAATACATTTGGTTAACCTTCTACAAGAGTATATCCAAAGCACAAATGAATAGGAGCACTTTTTCTATTTGGGTAGATAGCACCAGAGTTAAGGTTTCCCCATGCAATTTTCCCTCAACCCACAATTAATTGAATTCTGAGTGGATAGAACGAAACAGCAGGTAGTCAGGGATATGAGCAAGCAAACAGAATCAAAATCCAACCTTCCCTCACAAAATAAGATTTTTAACCCTTTGCAATGGCCTAAAATGACACTTAGAATTTAATAAATAATTAATTATATGTATAATTAAATAATGATGTACATATGTTTTATCACAGTCTCAGGGCTATCATATCACTAGCAACTATGAGGTAAGATATCGTACAAGGCATACAGTTTACAAAGCAGGTTGAAATTGAAAACAGTGCAGTCAATCACACATGGAAAAGTTGCATTTTTTTAGTTTGCCCCTTTGAATGTCAAAAAGTTTTTTTCCAGAAAACGGGTGAAATACTCTGAATTGGAATGTGGTTATTGAGCTGGGGGATAGATGCACATCACAGGGACAGTATGAATGTGAAAGATTCACATCGGATGATAAATGGAACAAAGTTTGTGTTTCACCCCCAAGAGTGACGTCACTTCCTTAAAAAGGTCATTCAAAAAGTGTGTGCTGTGACTCGGATCGTATCACATCACATATTCCCCAGCGAGAAAAGACCTCTCGCACCAGGAACTTTGCCGCACACCTCGCACATCTGGGTGGGGACAGAGACCCGCTTCCACCCACCTTGAAAAGGGACATACCACTACAATTAAATACCTTGCTCCGTTACATCGCTCTCCCTTGTCAGCATAATCTATGTGCAGTTCTCTAAATGGTCCTACTGGCCGTGGCAGGGTGCCACGCAGTGTTCTCAATGTCATTCCTGAATTGTATGTTTGGCATGTTGTGCATTCTCCTACAAATTTTGACAAATGTTCCTGTAAATTGGGAAAAAAAACCAATGTTCCTGGATGTCTGCGGCAATATGTTGTTTTGCTACCTGGGCTGGGTAGTGCAGCTGTTGAAATGCTGCCTCTAACAATACTACTGGCATCACAACCTTTCCTGTTGTCTCCTGTCTCCAAATTAGGTCTGCGGCTGATTGTTTGCACCCTCGTTTGCCCCACAACTCTTGCTCCTCCTGTGGTGCCCTCCTTTGTAGTTCTATTATCTGTGCTATTGGTGTGTTACTGTACGCCTCTTCCAATGGCTCTGTAATGACTGATTTTACAACGCACTCCACTGTTGGCGTTGTATTGAAATACGACGTCTCCTTCGCTGCTGCGTCGGCTGCCGCGTTTCCCAATGAGACTGCATCTGTGTTGTTGGTATGGGCTTGGCATTTCACCACTGCCACTACCGATGGTTCTGCTAATGTATCTATCAGTTCAGTCAATAGTGCGGCATGCTGTACTGGTGAGCCATCCGCTCTTCTGAACCCCCTTCTACGCCAGCGGGATAGACCTGAATGCACTGTGATTGTTGCGTATGCTGAGTCTGAGTCTATTGTTACTGTGCATCCTATGGCTGTATGCAGTGCCTCAATCAATGCAGTTAGTTCTGCTGCTTGTGCGGAGTAATGGGATGGGAGGCACTTCTGGACAATTGTTTCATAGCCATCTTCCTCCATGCGTACTACAGCCATTCCTACATGCTTCTCCCCCGTTTCAGTGTTTATGGATGCTGACCCATCTATGAAATATATCTCTCCTTCTTTTAGGGTGTTTTCGCTTGCTTTGGGAATGTCATCGCCATCCCCTTCATAGGTGTTGCAATCGTGTTCTTGCATGTCCTCTGTGGTGCATGGTTCTGTAATGAATGTTGCTGGGTTTACTGTTTTGCACCTGACAAAGTGTATGTTGGGGATCGAAATTATTATCTCATATGCTGTTGCTCTCTGTGTTGTTAATGTTGATTTTGACCTTTCAAGAATGCAAATAAGGAGTGTTCTGCAGTTAGTGTTACCGAACATCCGATCACGATTGTGGCGCTATTTTCAATAGCGAAAGCTGCTACAGAGAGTGACTGTTCGCACGCGAAGTGTCCTTGCATCACTGCATCTAATTTTCCACTGTAATAGGCCAATGGTTTGTGTCCTAATGATGTTTTCGTGTGAGCACTGCTGTCATCAGTGTTCCATTGCAGTGTGAAAATAAGAAAAATTCCCTCTCATAATCTGGGTTTGCGAGTACTGTGCATCTGCAATGGGGTCTTTTAACCTAAAGTACTGTGCCATCATGTCATGTGTCCATTTTATTGGGGCCCTGCTCTTCTGTGCTTCTTTCAATGCTTGTAGCAATGGGCATGTGTATGCTGCGTAATCAAGGATCCATGCTCGGCTATAATTACATATACCGAGGAATTTTTGCATTTCCTTAACTGTTTTAGGTATAATCATGTTGCATATCGCAGCTGCCCTGTCTGGCAGTATCTATTTCCCATCTTTTGATATTAGCTGTCCGAGGTATACAACGTCAGCCAGGCAGTATTGCAATTTCCCTTTGTCCACCTTATACCCCTTGGCAGCCAACACGTTTAATAGTGTTATAGAGTCTTCTCTGCATTTTTCCTCTGTGGTGCTGCTGACGAGTAAATCGTCCACGTATTGTATAATGGTGCTCTCTACATCTATATTTCCAATATCTTCACGCAACACTCTGTTGAAAATGCTGGGGCTTTCGCAATACCCCTGTGGGAGTCTGCAATGTTCATACCTGTTGTTTCCTAGTGTGTATGCTGTCAGGTACTGCGAGCCTGGGTCAAGTGGTATGGAGAAGAAAGCATTCTTCAAATCCACCACAGTAAAACATGTAGATTTGTTGGCTATGCTGCACAGTATTGATGCCGGGTTAGGCACTAATGGGAACTCCTTTTGGATGATGTCATTGAGTGGGTGGAGATCTTGGATCATCCTCCACGCATCCTCCCTTTGCTTTTTTGATCGGGAAGATAGCCGTGTTACATGGGGAGTTTGATGGTACTATAATACCTTGTTTTAGGAGTGCATATATTGTTTCCCTAATCCCTTCTTCTGCTTCTCTGGATATGGGGTATTGTTTCACTCGTGGTGGTATGGCACCTGGTTTTAGTTTTATCTTTATTGCGGTCACCTCATGGAGTAATCCTACATCGTGGGGGCCTGTAGTCCATATTTTAGGCGCCACCTTGGCCATGTCTTCCTCAAATATTGTCGGTGGGGCATTAATGCTAACCATAAGTGGGTTGTGTACCTCTCTGTACTGAATCATGATGTCACATCATATGCTTATTTCCATTATTATCTCTCCGTCATCTTCGTTATCAGTGAATAATTCCTCATCACAGCACAGACCTCAAGGCACCTCTCCAAATCACGTCGCAGGGTGTCACCAAATGTTTGTGCCCTCCCTGTCTCACACGTGCAAGAAAATAAAACAGACACTCCCCGGACAGGGAATAAGGCAAAAGAGAGCAGGCTGCAAGAGTTCAAGGAAAAGTTTATCTAGATCTCTGAGAGCGCTCTGACCAAAATAATGTTACATCACATTATATAAGCACATTGTAATATCTAACACATGATGCTACGTTGGACACGGATTGGTCAGCCAGGGTGGTGTCTTAGGTGTGGCTATCATCTCTTCCTCCTGGTTGGTTGCTTGGTTGGCGGGAGGATGGACGTCAGATATCTGTGCTCCGGACAGGTGAAGGTGAGGTCGCCGTGAAGCAGGGTGGCCACTATCTAAACTAATGAATACATTCTAAATAATGCATGCACTAAATAATGGTTGATCAAAAGACTCTCAGTAGTTTATCATGTCATCGTACACATCACACAGGTGTCTATATCATCTATAACATTTGGGTTATACAGGTCACAGGTTTAAAGGTCTTGACCACTATAATAATCTCATTGAACTGTGGGGTTAGTTTCACAAGAATCTCCAGTATGTGGCATTTGTTAGTATTGGGCATGATATACTGCAGCAGGGGTCTAATGTTAGTTGGGGGTCTGTTGGGTGGGCCTCATGGCATGGTCAGCGGTCTGGCACATGAAAGGGATATCTTGCAGGGACACAGGGTCAGAATGGCAGCAAGTTTCCATTGGCGAGGGTGCAGGGGCAAGGACACGTTTGTGGAGATGAACGAGCTATGTGCTTAGTTCATGCTGGTTCACATGCAGGATGGTGATCTCAGAGGAAGACTGATGTGATATTTTTATTAGTTGTTGCAAGCACCTCCGACTTCAACGTGAGAATGGAGCCGAGGAGTTTTCCAGTCCGAGAGGTAACGAGGGTGGGGGCTGTGTGCTCTGAGCCTGGCTGCTGCGGGGAAAGGGAGAGAAGCATTTCGTACTATCGTAGTGAGGCCTGGTCACCAAGATGGAGTCGAAAGGGGGTACAAAAAATGGATGCCCTGTGTCCTGCTCAGCGGTCCCATCTACGTGAATGTAACCCAAAGTTAACATCGCATAAGGGCAAGGGGTGAACCCACTATTGGAGGCACTTGGTCCAAGTTTTGTACTTAGAAGTGAAGGCAGAGAGGGGCCTGCTGGCCCCTCGCTCCCACACATTGACCTTTTTTGCATCAAAGTTAACAAGGAATAGACCATTGAGGGTACACAGATGTAAAAGTGCTACTTAACTCACAGCTTCCTTAAAGACTGTGCTGCCAATATCAATTAATGCACAATCTAGGGTTAGACCATGCGATTTGTGAATAGTGACAGCATAAGCAAGAGATAGAGAAAAATGTTTTCTGCGTCCGTACATGTCTTTGAAAGGAGGGAAACAAGCTACTTTGCAGATCATTTTTTTTAACTTCTGAAAGTTTGTCGAAGTAAAATGTTGACAAACTGAATGGTGTTGTCATGTGGCTATGTTTGGAAGCCAACAACTGTGCCTATTGCTCCATTAACTAAACCTTGTTCTACATCAAGGTTACATTTTAGAATTGCTCTGCTGTTTCGGCACAAAGTTAACATGTTCTCAATCCAGCTGTGTTATAGATAGATTTTTCTAAGGTATTTAGTTGTGCGGTTGCTTGTTGACACATAGGGAGTGTCATGTCGTGAACTTCTAGTTTGTGGAGCTGATATGCAGTATGGGTTGCCTTTCTTTTTTTTAACATTGTCTTGTTGAATTGACTACAGCTTGTAAGGGTTGGCATTAATACATGCATTTTAGATTTTGTTGAGTACATTTTTCAATGATACAAGGAGTAGACGTGTTTCGCCCATGTAGCTCATGGATTAGTCTAGTATTTAAGATGGATTTTGCATCTTTTGTAAGCAGACCATTTCCACTGCTTTTTTAAATGTTAGCATACGTGAGGTCTGCAGACTGATGCATGTTATGAGTTCATTTTCTGTACTGAACATTTTGTCAGAGATTGTTAGGAATGTGGGCTGGTGGAGACGAAAGCGGTGCCAGTGTTTTCAAAAAGCTTAAAAGACACATTAGAGGCTATGAACTACATTTCCCAGCAGCCTCATTGGCACTTAGTAGTTCTTGCCGTCCGGGAATGCTGAATAGCTTCCCGGACAAAAAGATAAGTGCGGGAAGGATTTTATGTTGTGGATTCATGTTGATGCCAGATTGGAATGTGCAGTGTCTGAATGTAGGACTCACGGTATCAGGGCGATACGAGGTTACGTCCGGGAAGGCTGATTAGCTTTCCGGACGAAAAGATAAGTGCAAGAAGGGTTTTGGTACTCCATTGATGTTGCGGATTCATGTTTTTGCAAGATTTAAGGAAGCCCTATTAATGTGCTGCACATATGTATATAAAACAACTGGTTGCCATCATTAGGGTCTGAAAATAGACTGCGCTTGATTATCAGTGTTGCCAACTCGATCTCTCAGAGTGTGTGTGTTCACCGTATATGTTTTGGGTTTGATCCAGGTCTATGACTTTACATGTGTTATGTTATATATGTTGCTACTGCTTGCTCAGAGGGCCATGTGTTACGTTCTTCATGTGGGAATAATATCCCAACAGTCTGTTTCATCATTCCTTGCCTATATGTGGTCCATGTACATGAATGACAACCTGTGCCTGTATTAAGGGGTATTAGGGAGTGCAAGTGTTTTCTAGGAGAAACATCAGTACCCAGTATTAAGTGGGATTATTGGTGTGTCATCTTTTCTGTGCAGGTTTATGGTATTACATGTGATAGTAGGTAGTGTAGGGTTTGTTCCCTGTTACTTCCCCGGTCCTACCCACTTTAGGCATTTCCTAACCCTCTCTCTGGTTTTCCTACATTTCCCCTTCCCGTCCACAACCTCTACCTAACCCTCTTCCCCCCACTGGCTGCCACGTGGTTTTCTGTAATTATAAATCAGGTATCTGTGCCAACCACGGGTGGAGGGTTGACTACATTCAGCTTCTGTGGTTCGGGGGCAGAGTGTTGACACACCTTCCCCCATTATTATGTACTTGAGTGTTAACAGAGATTTATATTTCAAATCCTGCTGAGTGTGTTGTTACATTGTTTGTGTCGTAATGTTTTTAAAATAGGTTGACCTTTTACTGGTGTTAACTGTAGGAGGTCTCTGAAATCAATAACATGTTTTCCTCGAAACAGTTCTTCGTAGTCAGTTTTTAGGACGTCTTGCCTTATAAGATGAATTAAAGCCAATATGAGGTTGGAAACCATGCTTACCTTATCTATTAGGAACCCTTTCATTTGTGTCAGAATACAGTGTACTACAGCAGCAGCCTCTGCTGATAATTTGTAGTTTTCAAACTTATTCTTGTGTTCTACTGGAAGGAGGAGTAGTTGTTGTAATGTTACACCTCCTATGATGTCGGCAGCGAATCCTGTGGGGGCTGTTCCAACAACCAAAAAGTTGTTGTTTGTTAAGTTTTGTAAAACATTTGCTAATTATTTTAATTAAGAATGTTTTACCAGAACAAGCTACACCACTTACATACAAGAGCAGAGGTGTATAATGTTCACAGCTACACATTTTAATTTCATGTTTAAAACCATGTTCAATTTCTTCAACAATGACTTCTAGATAAGTGGTGAGTTGTTAATCATTTAGCTGTCATGTGAGCACTGACAAGTCTTCTTCAGATCAGATCGTTTATATTGACACATTGTATGATCTATCTCAGTCATGGCTATTTCTGCTTCATTTCGAATGAGTTGTTCTACAAATTGTTCTTGGCTTCCTGTAAGGGAATGTGACTGCCCTCAAGAGTGTCTTTATCTAGTTGAACTTCAATTTCTTCCTCTTGTTGGCATTCATTTACCAACATTAATTTGTATTGTTTTAAATTGGCATTTGGTATACTGTTTTCATTTGCTTTGAATGCAGTTTCAAATGAGTCATAGTCACCTAATAATTCTTCTTTTTTCTCCATGGTTTAAAAAGTTGCAGTGGCGCCATGTAAGACAGTTCTCTGAGTTACAGAGATTTAAATTATAACTGTATATGATTAATTAGGCTGGGCTTGGTAAGTTTTACTAGGCTTCCTTCACAAGTTGAGACTGAATAGTTTCTGGTTGTCTGATCTGGTGTGGCATTGTTTTTGTAGGAGTGGTTTTGGCCTATGTCATACAAGCACATGTTTTACAAAGCAGTAGTTCTGTTTGGGTAGTATGTGTCCATTAAATATATATTTTTTAAATGTCCCAGCTGTTGGGATTATTTGTGTCTATTGTTTCTATCGCTTGGTGGGATTTTACTACTTTTTTTGGGATGAAGTTGGTCCAAGATTTAGCTAGACAATGTGTTCAGTTTGCCATATAAGGCTGCATATGCTAAATGGTCTGCACCTGCATAGCACCCGTATTCACTATGTGGGAACACATTTATACCAACACTATACAATGTTTGTGATAGTGTTTGGGAAGATGATGTCTTCCCAGAGGTCTTTTAGGTCTGTTTTCTCAGATTTAGTGAGATAGGCTGTGACATATCTTGCAACTTCAGTCGAATTTTCTGCAATGTATTGTATGTCAATGTTTGCATTACACAAGAAGGCAATGATTGCATTGTAATCACTTGTGTTATGAGGTCCGCAGACAGCTCGGTAATCTACGAACAGCACGTGCCACATCCATGTCTTTTGAGGATGCCTGGCATTGAAATGGGACTGCGAAGACCAACCAGTCGTGGATATCTGCTTACCTAAGGGGATCAGCCAATCACGTTTCCTTTTCTGGTGTAAAGGAAGAGAGGGTAGCAGGAGTTTTTTTAGTAGTAGTTGTGTGAGGACTGAAAATGGCCATGGCAATGTTTTTCAGAAGGCAGTGGGTGTGGATTTTGGGGCACTCTTGGGTACATAATTGACGGTGTATGCTGAGCACCGTGGGATGGCTGAAAATCTTTGAGTGCCTAAATTGGAAGTTTTCTGGTATGGAGTGTGAGACATGCAGTGGGTGGAGTTACTCCCATTTTGTGCAAATAAGGTTAGATTGAAACATCCAGACATTATTATTGTCAATAGTGGAGGGAGCAGTTTGAGGTACTTGACTGGAATTACCTTGCAGTTTGCAATGAAAGAGACATTGGTAAAGGTGAAGGAAATGTTCCCTAATTAAGAAAAAAAGATGTTCACGCATTGCCCAGAGACAGATATTGATGCACTCATGTTTATTTGTTCCACAAATGTAAAAAGCGATGTGCAACATTAATAAAGCTGTGTGTGTTTTTTCTTCGAGATGTTGGCATGACATTGTTTAATAATGAGAATATACAATTTTATATTACCAACATTTTTCTCGAGATGGAGTCCATCTAACTGATGTGGGTAGTCAGATTTTTGGAAGAAATTCAAAATGCTTTGAAGTACTTCTTAAGAAAGTGAGAAGAAATAATTAAGTTGAGTAAAATGTTTCTTAGTTGAGTTTGTAAAATAAAAAAAATGAAAAATAAAATAAAAAAGTAAAAAACACAAAAAATGTTCTTTTCAGAGCCACCATTTTTAAATGCAAAACAAGTTAAATGATTTCAATACTCTCACCCCACTCCTGGAATTTTTAAGATTTCCATGGACTACAGCGCTGTCTGTGGACTATGCAGACTGCACAGGGGCCTGCAATGTTTTTTTCTCACTTCTTTTTTATAACAATGAAAGGTGGCTCCTAAAGGAATATTTTTTGTGTTTTTCTGGTTTTGCATTTTCTGGGCTTTTGTTTCAGGAGAGGGAAGGTAGGGGAGGCAAAGGGGGCAAGGGGTAGCAAGCACACGGATGAAGGGACAGGTAGAGAGAGGAAGATATTGGCCGGCCCTACATTTAAGGTGGGGGGCAGCGTTTGTATTGTTTCATGACCTCGGCCTCGAAACCACCCTGAAACTATTCCCCCCTAGAGATTACTGCTTCACAGTACAAACATAGCACTGAGACCCTCAAACAGTAAGAGTCAAGAGCGTTCTGTATGGCCTGCGAAGCCACTGCTTGGATCCTCTGCCACAAAGGAGTATCCTTTGTGGTAACTGGAGCAGATGAAGATGATGGAGTGGAGGATGTCAACCTACACATGCCTAAAAAATGTTCCACCTTTATCAGAGCAGCAGGGTAGTTAGATTTTGTGTGGCGCTTCATGGAAGTCGTCCCATAGGAATACAAGCCAGGCTTCCAGCGACTGAGTATATCTTTGCCCTCAGTGCATCAAACCCTGCTTGTGTGAGCCTTTGGGACATTTCCAATAGTAGTAAAAAATTGCCACACTCAGGGCTCATTCTGAGTACTGGTGTTAGGGACTTCCTCCACCTCATTCTCTTCTTCCTCTTGATCCTCATTTGTATCTCTGCACCTGTTCCCCTGTCCAGGCCCTCCAGGTTTTTGAAGTGGTGTTGGTAGGGGTGGTAGGGGAGCAGAAGTGGCCTTGGCAGATGCTCCACAGATTTGCAAAGCAGCAATGAAGCAAAGCAGGTGATCTCTCCTGAAGAGCCAGATTGAGAATGGTGAAAAAAGTAACGGGTGGCTCCCTTAGAGGAACCATCCATGGACTCTGCGACTGTCTGTGGACTACTGAGTCACAAATACACCATGAGAAGCTGTACAACGTTGCCAGATCATTCAAGAATGGGTCTGGGAGCTGTGCAAGCATAACGTTTTAGCTTGAAACACCCTAGATTGGCAGAAAATGCAGTTTTGAACTGTGAGCATCGCAAATACTGTTCATGGCCACCCCTATCACACTGCATGGGTGCGGTCAGATTATGACATCCGTGGCCATCAGTGAATCCCCACCGGGCAGGAATTGCAGAGCGCATGCACTATATTTGTCCACGGACTAATTAAAAGTGCATAATGCGAAACCAGATATGTCTGGACATTGTGCCTATCCAGGGGCACCTCCATTTTGAGTGCGGACACCCCATACAGTCGTAGTGTCCGCAGACTCATAATGGGGATTTAAAAAAAATATATATATATCACAGAACAATCTACAAAACATTTATAGTTTAAACAATATATTTATTCAAGAAATGGATGGAGTATCGGAATGGGAAACATACAGCGGAGAATTAAGAACGTTTGTAAAATAACCATGAGGGGAGGAAGGGAGTGAGATTTCATTAAAATGTTCAGAATTGTATGGGGATGATTCTTGGAGACAGGTGCAAGAAAGACAGTGCTAGTAAACATTTTTAATGACATGATATGATTTTTCATATACTGTAAAAGTTCTTTGACATAATTACTTAGTTCATCAAACTTGTTCATGATTTGGTTATTTACAGTTGGGGATAGGTCTTCTGGTTGTGATTCTCGGGATTGTGTACACTTAAACTGGGACATGGTTTCTTGTTGAAAACTATGTACAGTAAGAAAAACCGAAATTATTATTTTAGTAAGGTGTGTACAAATTACAATTTTGTTTACATTAAAATATATATTGTATACCAAGAGAGATGTTATCGTCACTCATTTCTTCTTTTGGGAAGTTCTCCTCTAACCACTCAAGTGTGGTTGCCATTTTTGTGAGAAAAAAAAGTGCTTCTGTCGTATAACTTATATAATAAATGCTAATAATAAAGAAATAAATACAGTATACTTACTGTTTGGTGAGAGATTGTTTTAGAATAAGCACTTGGCGTAGGTTAGTCTCAATGAACAGTTGTAATATGACGAGTACACATATTGTTTATGCTAGGTGCATTCCATTATATTGAGTATTGTAAATAAAACATAATTTGTACATTTTAAAGTAATCATTTGTACAAAATATATTTGGGTGCCGTAAATATAAGTAATGTTGCTTTATGTATATGTGTATGTTGGTTGATGGGTAGAGCATTTTCCTCTTGGCTTTGTGATGCTACCTGATGTCCACGGACAATCGTACTGACCACAGACTCTGTAGCTGCTACATTGGAGGTGAGTACAACATAAGGGACCTTTAGAAAATTAAGGGTGCAGTGGTAAAAAATCAGTAAATAATGAGGGAGAAAACGTAGTTAAAGTGATGTTATGGTTAAGTTGCACTTATAAAAAACCTATCAAATTCAGTAAAAAGACATTGTTGAAGGGATGTTATGTTTACAAGTACATTTTGGAATTCCACTAGTTAATAGTGTTTGTGCCCTCCCCGATTGACACGTGCAAGAAAAATAAAACAGACACACCGCGGGCGGGGAATAAGGGAAAGAGAGCAGGCTGCGAAAGTCCAAGGAAAGGTTTATCTAGATCTCTGAGAGCGCTCTGACAAAGTTAATGTTACATCATATTATATAGGCACATTTTCATATCTAACATATGATGCTACGTTGGACCCGGATTGGTCAGCCAGGGTGGTTTCTTAGGTGTGGGCATCATCTCCTCCTCCTGGTTGGTTGCTTGGTTTGCGGGAGGATGGACGATAGATATTTGTGCTCCGAATGGGTGAAGGTCAGGTTGCTGTGAAGCAGGGTGGTCACTATCTGAGCTAATTAATACATTCTAAATAATGCATGCACTAAATAATGGTTGATCAAAAGACCCTCAGTAGTTTATCATGTCACTATACAAATCACACAGATGTCTATATCATCTATAACATTTGTGTTATACAGGTCACAGGTTTAAGGGTCTTGACCACTATAATACTCTCATTGAACTGTGGGGTTAGTCTCACAAGAATCTCAGGTATGTGGCATGTGTTAGTATTAGGCACAATATACTTCAGCAGGGGTCCAATATTAGTTGGGGGTCTGTTGGGTGGGCCTCATAGCATGGTCAGCGATCTGGCACATGAAAGAAATATCTTGCAGGGACACAGGGTCAGAATGGCAGTAAGTTTCCAATGGCGAGGGTGCGGGCGCAAGGACACGTTTGTGGAGATGAACAAGCTATGTGCTTAGTTCATGCTGGTTCACATGCAGGACAGTGATCTCAGAGGAAGACTGATGTTATACATTTATTAGTTGTTGCAAATACCTCTGGCTTCAGTGTGAGAATGGAGCCGCAGAGTTTTCCAGTCAGAGTGGGAACAAAGGTGGGGGCCATGTGCTCTGTTTGCCTGATAGCAGTGAGGAGAGGGAGAGAGGCGTTTTGTACTATCGCAGTGAGGCCTGGTCACCAAGATGGAGTCGAAAGGGGGCAAAAAAGATGGATGCCCTGTGTCCTGCTCAGTGTTCCCAGCTACATGAAAGTCAACAAAAGTTAAATTTTCATAAGGGCAAAGGGTGAACCCACCACTGGAGGCACTTGGTCCAAGCTTTGTACTGAGAAGTGAAGGCAGAGAGGGGCCTGCTGGCCCCTCGCTCCCACACATTCCCCCCTTTCGTTACATTTAAAGTAACAAATATTTTATTTTTTATTCTTTTCATTCTCCTTTCGGTAGTACTCAGCCTCCGCGACTGCTTCGGCCCACGCGGGGGTGCCTTTTATTGGCATCCACACCCTGCACACACTTCTTAGGCTATTCCCACTTCTGGCATATTCGTCTGGTGTACACATTAAGTAGATCCCACCATCTCCACCTAAGTCCACCCATACCTGTCATGATCTCTGCTTCCAAAAGGTCAGGGTTTTCCCAACTCCCTTGGAAGCAGATCCATAACCCAGGTTCCGAGTGCCAACCAGTCCCAATTGGGACCTTTTGGACCCAGTCCTGGCGCCAGTGGCACCAGGCTCATAAATATGCCCAGTCCCAGCGCTGGAAGCGCCGCGCTCATAATGCTTGGGTGGACTTACCTTCAGCAGACCATGCTGCTTACTTGCCTGCCAGTTGAGCCTCTGATCCTCTTCTGTTTTGAACTACTTTTCCTGTTGGGTGGGGCTGGAGCCACTCCCTAGATTCAGAACACTGGAACTCTTCTGGAAGGCAGGAACTCTTTTCTTACCAGGAACTCTTTTCTTACTTAGGCGTGGCTGTGGAAGGAGACACCTAAGCACTACAGGAGGCTATGTAAACCACACCCGGTGGATGAATCTTGCTTTGCATTATTCTGCAACCTCTGCAGCAGAACGCTCATCGTGTCTTCTGCATCCGGTCCTGGGCCTAAGGAAAAAGGCTTACCATCCTGAATCCAGTCTTCAGCAACACCTATAAAGACAAGAAAGAACAGGTTAGCATTCTGGCATCTGAAAGGCAAAGGCTTACCATCCTGAATCCAGTCTTCAGCAACACCTATAAAGACAAGAAAGAACAGGTTAGCATTCCGGCATCTGAAAGGCAAAGGCTTACCTACTCTTCGTGCGCTCCGGAGGTCTTCACACTGCATTCCGGCATCTGAAAGACAAAAGTTTACCAACTCTTCGCACGCTCCGGAGGCCTTCGGCGCTGCATCCCGCATCTGAAAGACAAAACAAGGTGCGTTTAAAGACATTGGGGAACTTTAATACTCACGTGCCATTACTCCTTTCCACATCTAATCCAGTGGGTATTCCGGCACCCTGCAGCCGCTCCGAACTCGTACCTGCAAAATAAAAAGACAGTTAGAGCGCATAGTGAAGCAGGCAACAAGCGCTTACTTACGTGCTTCCAGGCGCTTCTATTCATCACACGGGCTCCATCTTCAACTCACTTCAGCCCGTCATCCGCCATCGCCGGAACCCTGCAAAACAAGAGACATCATTACTAAAGACTTTAAAGACATTTGAATGACTCGAAACTTACCGTTCGTGCAGTAAACGACGGACAGCAGTCCTCTGAAGTCAAGAGGCCTGCGCTACCTATCCAGTGAAGAAACTGGTTACAGCACCCTGCCCCGAGGCAGATGGAGAGCTCGGCATTCACTTACCTAAGGTGAGAGCGTTAACCTTTGGGGGTCTACAGGAGAGGAGAAGAGGAAAGAGATAGGGACACCCCAATAACCCCAGTTCATTAACCCCATATTTTCTATCTGCAGACATCTTACTCTACACGTCAGGCATACAGTGCACAGAGGGCCAGCCCAAAGAGCCAACCAGGTGCTACACATCACCTTTGAAGATACGGTAGTCGCCCAGTCAAGACCGGCGCCTCTGCGAGAATCAGGTGAGCGTTACAATACCTCTCTGTACCATTGCAGCTCCGTTGGTTCCTTTATTGTTGTGTTGTGTAAATTATCAACCCTGTCCCCGTATTGCCTGTAAATGGCTGTCATCCTGTATTGTGGTGTGTTATATTCCCCTGTTTGTTTTTTTGCGTCTATCATAGTACCTACAGATGTCGGTTGGCCCATTGTTACCATCATCATAGTTGAGGTAGGCATGCTCTTTTTACAACTCCGGAGTCCCAGTTGGCACACACAGAAGAATAGGAGCACAAAGACGATGATGGGGACGAGTATTCTCATTGCCATGTTTACACATGATGGTATCCAGCTGAACAGATTGTCAAACCATGTGCTCTCTTCTGCGCCTCGTTCTGTTCTCATCTTCTCTCCTAAATTGTGTACTGCTGTTATCACATGTGAGAGTGTCCCGTTATCAGCATCTTCAGTTGGCATGAACTTGCAACACACCCCCCAATTTTTCAGCAAACACCACCGTCCATTGCCGTGAGGAGATCTAGAACATATCTGTTTTGCATTGTCATTAGGCGCAGTGCACGGAGCTCTATTTTTATAACGTTGAACCCTTCTTCAGTGTTGTTAGCCAGTTGGATGCGCTCCCAGCGCACTATCTGCAACCATTTGGCGTTTGTTCGTGCTTGGAGTCCCTCGACAAGGAGTGATGCGAGAAATATCTCTGCTGATGAAAAGAGCCTGTACTTATGTGGGATCTCAGCAAGGAGTTTCGATGATTCGGATGAGATGTAATTGGAGGACCTTTTACTTCGTGTTAGTTTTTTCTTCATTTCATATTCTGACAATAGTTCGTAAGTTGGAGCTTCTGTTATCATTTGTTGGGGCGCTGTTGATGGTTCAGCCGATTGCCCTGCTGCCGATATGTCAGCCGATTGTCCTGCTGCCGATTTGCCAGCCGATTCTCCTTCTTTTCCATGTATATGACTCTCTGGTATTACCATCAGGGCTGTGTGGAGGGTGGCCAAGGCACATGTACCTTTGCATGCTGTTGGGAGATGTAGATAGGCTTGTTTGCCGCAAATCCAGTACATGTCCATTAGTGCAGCTGTGCCTTTCTTCATGTCAGGTATGGTTACCGTCTTGTTGCATTTCTTTGTTTCTCCCATGCTCACTCTTCCTTCCCCATGGAAACACAGTTCATGTGGTACTTTTTTCTGTATTTTGATAGGTTTTTCCAACGCTGTGACCCATGTTAGCTTTGTGACATGTTGGGACCAGATGGGCGCACATACTTCCTTTATCCATTGGAGGGTGTCATTGGATAGCCCTCAGAGTGCTTCTGCTTTGCATTCGATAGTTTCCTCGTGCCATTTATTTTCTGCATATCTCGTCCCTTTGATGACAAGAAATGGTTCCTTAAGGCAAATTACTCCTTGGCATCTGCTTGTTCATGTTCTCTCATTTTCCAGTTTTTCCATTGTGACGGTGTGCGCTTGGAGGGTGCTTTTTATCCCGCACAAAACCAAATGAATCAACCACTGGGCCTCCGACAAGGGCAATTCCTGTGGTACTAACATTTTTGGTGTCCCTGATGCATGTGGTATGAGCAAACAAACGTAACAGCTCTCATTTGTCGCCTGCTTTGCCGTGGCGCTCATGTCCGAATATCACTTGTTTGATTGATCTGGGTGGCGGGGGTCTTCTATCTCATCCAAACCCAGGTCATGATGAATGTCATATCTTTTCCCTTCTGCCCCCCTCTTCTTTCTCCTTCTCCCTCCCTCCTTGTGCCTCTTCACTTTTTGGTAGTGTATTGGAATCATGCCTGCCCAAGCTGTGTCATTACCGTTAAATATGTCATCATGTGTGTAATCATTAGTGGCAGCAGCGTAATATGAGGTAGGCTCTACTGTTATTTATGCATGCAAGCCTGTGTTAGCTACGTTGCTTGGCCAATAGTAGTCGCCATCATATATATTCAATTCATAATTATTACTTATATTTATACTCGGATGTAACAAGGACACACTTGTTGGATCGGCGGCAGAGTGTTCTGAAGGTTTCATTGCATTTGTATCGTTAGCATCAATGTCATACGTTTCTTTCCACATCGTCTTTACTCCAGTCCATATTAAGTGCGAACCTTCTCGTATAAAGTTAGCCCCGCTCCCCCCCTTGTGCATGTCATTAACCAAAGATAAAAGTGTATAGTACCAGGCCATGAAAAATAACATTACTCAAAACAAAACTGCAGCACATTTCAAAACACATTCAACATTGCTGAACCTATAAGCCCTAATGGCGTCCCTATCGTTATCTAACATAATGATGTTTTCAGTAATTGCGCTGCGTTGGTCCATTTGCCACCTGGAGGGGTGATACAAAGTTGTTAAGTCACCAGAATAAATACAGTTGCATATCTACATATTTACTTTTTCGTTATTTAGTCATTTCTGCTATTCACTTTGTTCACTGTTATCTTAATTACGTCCTTTGCTTTAAGCATTTCATGTCAATATTGAGAGAGAGAGAGAGAGAGAGATAGTGATGAAAAGAAAGTGGAAGGAGAAAAATGACATGGACATAGTTCATTTTAACTAGAGGGCGTGTCGTCACTTTCGCCCTTAACATGTTCTATTTACTTAAATCACATTATCATTGTGTCCGAACCTCATCCTTGGTGCCGCTTGCGCATTCCTGTTCAGTCTGAGGGAGTGCACTATCGCGTGCCCTTCTCACATCTGAGAGGTGCACCCAATATTTCAGTCCCTTAACTTTAACTGCAGAGGGCGTACTATAAATGACTTTGTAGGGGCCATAAAACCTAGGTGAATTCCATCTCCTCACAAAGCTTCTAACGTAGATTTGGGCTCCTCGCATCAGTGGCCCGCTTGGGCTGTCTGCAGCTGGCATGTTAATATCAGTCGCTGCATTCTCAGTAAATGGTGGTGCAATTTGTCGCGCTATGTTGCGTGCTATGCACGTCATTTGGGTCAGGTATTCCTTAAATTCCTCCCCCAGCACTGTGGCAGCTCTGTGCGTGTCTGATGCTCTCCTAATCTGGAAGAGCGGTCTGTGTATTCGCCTCCCAGTCACAATCTCATGGGGCCTCAGATTGTGGTCCTTGGATGGTTGCGTTCTGAGTTGAAACAGTGCTAGGGGTAAGCAATACACCCAATTCTTTTTCAGCGTTTTTTCGCAATTTTGATATTTTTCTCTTTAGTAATCTGTAGATCTTTTCCACCACACCATTCGCCATCGGATGATAAATGGAACACAGTTTGTGTTTCACCCCCAAGAGTGACGTCACTTCCTTGAAAAGGTCATTCACAAAGTGTGTGCCGTTGTCTGATCTTATCACATATTCCCCAATGAGAAAAGACCTCTCGCACCAGGAACTTTGACGCACACCTCACGTCTGGGTGGGGACATGGACCCGCTTCCACCCACCTTGAAAAGGGACATACCACTACAATTAAATACCTTGCTCTGTTACATCACTCTCTCATGTCAGCCTAATCTATGTGTAGTTCTCTAAATGGTCCTACTGGTCGTGGCAGGGTGCCACGCAGTGTTCTCAATGTCATTCCTGAATTGTGTGTTTGGCATGTTGTGCATTCTACTACAAATTTGGACAAATGTTCCTGTAAATTCGGGACAAACCAATGTTCCTGGATGTCTTCGGCAATATGTCGTTTTGCTAAGTGCAGCTGTTGGAATGCTACCTCTAGCAATTCTACTGGCATTACTACCTTTCCTGTTGTTTCCTGTCTCCAAATTAGGTCTGTGGCTGATTGTTTGCACCCCTGTTTGCTCCACAACTCTTGCTCCTCCTGTGGTGCTCTCCTTTGTAGTTCTATTATCTGCGCTATTGGTGTGTTACTGTAGGCCTCTTCCAATGGCTCTGTAATGGCTGATTTTACAATGCACTCGACTGTTGGTGTTGTATTGAAATACAAGGCCTCCTTCGCTGCTGCGTCGGCTGCCGCATTTCCCAATGAGATTGCATCTGTGTTGTTGGTATGGGCTTGGCATTTCACCACTGCCACTACCGATGGTTCTGATAATGCATCTATCAGTTCAGTCAATAGTGTGGCGTGTTGTACTGATGAGCCATCCGCTCTTCTGAACCATCTCCTACGCCAGCAGGATAGGCCTGAATGGAATGTTGTTGTTGCGTATGCTGAGTCTGAGTATATTGTTACTTTGCATCCTTTGGCTGTATGCAGTGCCTCAATCAATGCAGTAGTTCTGCTGCTTGTGCGGAGTAATGGGATGGGAAGCGCTTCTGGACAATTTGTTCATAGTCATCTTCCTCCATGTGCACTAGGGCCATTCCTATATGCTTCTCCCCCGTTTCAGAGTTTATCGATGCTGACCCATCTATGAAATATATCTCTCCTTCCTTCAGGGCATTTTCGCTTGCTTTGGGAATGTCATCGCCCTCCCCTTCATAGGTGGCGCAGTCGTGTTCTTGCATGTCCTCTGTGGTGCATGGTTCTGTAATAAATGTTGCTGGGTTTACTGTTTTGCACCTGACAACGTGTACGTTGGGGCTCGAAATTATTATCTCACATGCTGTTGCTCTCTGTGTTGTTAATGTTGATTATGACCTCTCAAGAATTGCAAATAAGGAGTGTTCTGCATATAGTGTTACCGAACAATCCCATCACAATTGTGGTGCTTTTTTCAATGCCGAAAGCTGCTACAGCGAGGGACTGTTTGCACGCGAAGTGTCCTTGCATCACTGCATCTAATGTTCCACTGTAATAGGCCAATGGTTTGTGTCCTAATGATGTTTTCTGTGTGAGCACTGCTGTCATCAGTGTTCCATTGCATTGTGAAAATAAGAAAAATTCCCTCTCATAATCTGGGTTCGCGAGTACTGGAGCATCTGCAATGAGGTCTTATAATCTAAAGTACTGTGCCATCATGTCATGTGTCCATTTTATTGGGGCCCTACTCTTCTGTGCTTCTTTCAATGCTTGTAGCAATGGGCGTGTGTATGCTGCGTAATCAAGGATCCATGCTTGGCAATAATTACATATAACAAGGAATTTTTGCATTTCTTTAACTGTTTTAGGTATAATCATGTTGCGTATAGCAGCTGCCCTGTCTGGGAGTATCCGTTTCCCATCTTTTGATATTAGCTGTCCGAGGTATACAAGGTCAGCCAGGCAGTATTGCAATTTTCCTTTGTCCACTTTATACCCCTTGGCAGCCAACACGTTTAATAGTGTTATAGAGTCTTCTCTGAACTTTTCTTCTGTGGGGCTGCAGACGAGTAAATCATCTACGTATTGTTTAATGGTGCTCTTTACATCTATGTTTCCAATATCTTCCCGCAATACTCAGTTGAAAATGCTGGGGCTTTTCCAATACCCCTGTGGTAGTCTGCGATGTTCATACCTATTGTTTTCTAGTGTGGATGCTGTCAGGTACTGCGAGCCTGGGTCGAGTGGTATGGAGAAGAAAGCATTTTTCAAATCCACCACAGTAAAACATGTAGATTCTTTGGGTGTGCTGCACAGTATTGATGCCGGTTTAGGCACTAATGGGAACTCTTTTTGGATGACGTCATTCAGTGGGTGGAGATCTTGGATCATCCTCCACATCCCTTCCTTGCTTTTTGATCAGGAAGATAGCCGTGGTACAGGGGGAGTTTGATGGTACTATAATACCTTGTTTTAGGAGTGCATTTATTTTTTCCCTAATCCCTTCTTCTGCTTCTCTGGATATGGGGTATTGTTTCACTCATGGCGGTATGGCACCTGGTTTTAGTTTTATATTTATTGGTGTCATCTCAGAGAATAATCCTATATCGTGGGGGCCTGTTGTCCAAATTTCAGGTGCCACCTTGGCCATATATTCCTCTAATATTGTTGGCGGGGCATTAATGCTAGCCATAAGTGGGTTGTGTACCTCTCTGTACTGAATCATGATATCACATGGTATGCTTATTTCCATTATTGTCTCTCCGTCATCTTCGTTATCAGTGAATAATTCCTCATCAGTTATGTCTCTTAGCATTATGTTGGGGTCTATGCATAACACAGTTCTCCACTCACACCCATGCGCGTCCAATCCTATGACCACAATGCGTTTGCTTGATAACTGAACTGCCTCGATGTCTATGGAGATGATCGTGCCTGGCACAACATCTGTGTGTGCAATTGGGTGGAATACAAAATCTGATGGTGTTCTCCATTCCTTTCTCGTTATCTCTGGTACCACTCGGGCTAATACTTTGATGCCGTAAATAAACATGTCTATGTCAATGGGTATTCCTCGCACCACAACTTCATTCATCACTGTGCTAATGATCAACATTGCTCGTACTGGGCATACTCCTGGGGTGGAGCACACTATTCCCCGCTCAGTAAACGAAATGGTCATGTTCAATTTACTTAGCAAATCTCTGCCCAGTAAATTGATTGGTGCGTCTTCGTGGTACAGTAAGGGTGCGCACACGGTTTTCCGCCTTACCGTTATATCAAGATCTTTAGTGTAAGGAACTTTTAAAATAGCCCCAGAGAACCCCTGCGTTTCCAAATTCTTGCCTGAGATCAGAAACCGCCCTTCCATAAGACATGATTTCTCTGCTCCCGAGTCTACCATGAAGATAAACTGCTTGTTTCCTATCTCTTCCCCCACTAATGGTTCCTCTTCTGCATGTAGGGTGGTGGATAGGACTGGACACACAAGTGTTCCCTGTGGGCTGTCTTATTCTGCATAAGACATTGGGCCTCATTACACGGTAGGCGGTAACCATGGCGCTATTAGCGCCATGGTTGTCGCCGGTATTTTACCGTGTCCACCTTGGTGGATGGCAGAATTACCACCCTTCTCCAAGGTGAGTGGGGGCGGTAATTCCCCATTCACCAAGGCACTTCCCCATTCCCATTTTTGCCCCCATAGGGCATAATGGGAATGGGGAAGGCGCTAATTACGGTACCGCAAGTTGCAGTACCGTAATTAGCACCAAGGTCCCTTTGTGGCACCCTACATTAATGGCTGTTAAAACCATCCGTTAAGCTCGGGTCCGCAAAGGGAACTCGTAGTAAGGCGGTAAGAGTTTACCGGTACCAGTGCCCTTACCGGTACCGGTAAACCCTTACCGCATACCGTGTAATGACGCCCATTGTCTCCGACCACTGTCACGCCACAGAATGGCGCAGGTGCACCATCTGCAGCCGTTGCGAAACAGTTACTATTTGCATTGCCTAGAGCGTTTTGTCTCACCATGGGTTGCTGTGTGCTGTGAGGCGGTTGTCGGGGTGGCTGTCTTTGCTGCATTTGGGGTTCATTATAGCACTGGTCTTGTTGTCTTCCCCCTCCCATTGGTAACCCATAGGGGCTACCTGGGTGTGGGCATCCCCATCCTTGTTCATTTTCCATGGGCTGCTGCCCTTGGAACCCTGAAGGACGCATTCTGCAATCCCTCGAATAATGTCCCCATCTCCCACAGTTCCAACAAGACCCTTCCGGTCCTCCTCTCATCCCCTGCCCACCAAATCCTCTATTCCCCATACCCCCAAATCCTCCTCTCTGGCCACGGTACCCACCTTTTCCTCTTGCTGGTCTTTCTTGCCACTGTCTCTGCTGTAGGAATCCTCTCCATTCCATGGTCCTTGTTCTCATGCTGTCCGCAACACTGCTATTGTCACTGGCCTACTTCCCGCTCCTTCATCCCCCTCGTTTTCTCTATCTGCGGCTACGCTGGCATTTACGGCGGCGACCTTCACCAATTTGTTCTGCACCAGTTTTGCTTCGTCTGCAAGCCTTTTCTGTGCTATCTCCTTTTCCCTCTGTTTGATCCACCTGCAGTGGTGTACAATTATACTCTGAATCTCAGGCCAACCCTTGGCTTCTATCCCAGCTATTTTGTCCAAAGCCTTCTGTACCTCCTTCGAGAGCCCTTTTTTGATGATAAAATAAAACAAGGCATTGGACTGATTCCACGCCGTGCCAGTTTCGCTTCTCCAAAAATCTTGCACCCGTAGTATGAATTGCGTAGGATCCTTGTTTTCTTGCATTGTACACTGCATTACTAAATGTGAATCTGGAATGTCTGGAAACGTGCGCCACAATGTGTCCCATACTTGCGCTTGAACGTTGTTGAACGGTGATCCGTCATGGCGGTCACAACTCATTGTTACTCCTGGGAATCCTGCCTTCTCCCATACTGCGTCTGCCTGATCGCCAACTGCCGACACTAACAAACTTTTTACATAGCCTATTGCTAGTGGAACCCCTGCCGTGTTTTTTTCGAACGCGTGTATCCATTTCCGAGCCCCTCCCAATAGTGGAGGGAGAACTTTCAACAAGTTATTTTTGTCCATTTGGGCCCATGGGATATAGTGTGGCCTACCTGCTCCCTTATCTATCAGTGGCATCTGTAACTTATGTTTCTTTCCTGTTTTACTTACCATCCCTTTTTTGATTTTATTCACTAACATGTTCCCTGTTCGCTGTCTTAATCTACCCTGCCATCATGGTAGTGATGGTTCGTCCCAATCGTCAAGCTGCGATGGTAATGGAGATCCCACAGCAGCTGCTGCTTCCTCGTATTCATCTAAGTCACTCCTTATCTCTTCTATTTCTGTATTTTCTTCGCCATTTTCCTCCTGTCTTTCCCCTTGCTGGCTTTCTGGAGTAGCTGGACATATAATCCTCACTGGTTTGTCTTTCAGATGGAACAGGAACTCCCCTGATCACCACTCCTTTTCTCGCCCTTGCGGTATGTGTGTCCCTTGGGACGTTATGGATCGTGCTGGCTCTGGTGTTGTTGGTGCTAGTTCCCCTGTTGTGCTTGGTGGGGTTGAGAGATCTGTTACGGATAATGGAGGCAACTTCCCTCCCCCAGGCAGCATTTGGCCCTTATGGCAGAGTGCCCTCCGCTGTGTTATCTCCATTTGTGCATGCGCCAGCTGGCGGTCTAATTCTCCTGTCAAGTGTGCTAAATTCACGGGGGGTGTACTCGTTGGGCCATACAGACCTCCTTTGTCATAGGGTGGTGGTGCTGTAGCTACCACTCCATTTGAGCGAGTGGGGGTGGGACATGCTCGATGTACAGGGGCTCGCTGTATCCTACTGCTGGTCTTGTCATTAACGGATATATTTTGGTTGTATCATGGTTGTTGTGCACTCGCCCTTTGGCGTCCCGCTTACCTCTTCCTGTGATTTTTGTTTTCAGTTGGTCTTTCTGTACCTACCTCTGCTGTGAGGGTCACTTCCTCGAACATTCGCCATAGATCCAGCACTTCCCTTCTATTCTGTAACTGCTTCCCCTTATATATTGCTAGCAAGTGCATAGACACTAAATCTAATACTCTCTTATCAAATGACCCTCCTTCTGGCCAAATCGGCGTTACACTGTCTCCTTTTATCTCTGTCAACCATTGAACATGGTACTTGTGTATCTTTTCACTGTATAATGGAAGGTGTTGACAAATATGAGCTAGTGGTGTTATTCCCCCCATGACGATGTTTTCTCCCCCTAATCACTGTTCCACCCACTCGTCCTTTCCTTTAGACCAACAATATGTGAAATGCTTCTCAATTACTAGTAATTTTTATGTATCAACATTCACTGTTACTTTTGTAATTATTGCATTTCCAAAGGCAACAGTTCACTTACAGTTCACTTTCGCATGTGTACCACTTTACCAATAAATCAAATACAATACTTTGATACTTTTGACCAAAACAATAGACAGAACATGGAAACACATATAACACATAACACATGCACTAGCTGCGCACTTTTATTTCCTCTTTGTTCCCGTTACCAAACTTTTCCCCTTTCCACCTACTCTTCTCATTCGCTCCCCACCTCTTACACCCTTTTACTCTTCCCCAAGAATTCTTTCTTACACGGAAAAAGAATATTCTAAATAACTACTCCGAGTCTACTCAATATACGAGACCCCTACTATTTTCTCTTTATCTTCGCTTATTTTATCTGCACTAGACGAGACAATGCTACGCGGCGCCACCTTCTACCCCGTTCGGGCTAGGATATCTCTTCTCTTCTTCTTCTCACTCCTCACTAAACCTAATGGCCATATAAAGGACAGATCAGAAAAGCCTCATCATCACTCACACAGGCCCTACTCTTCCCTATAACCCATTACCACCTGTTCCCCTGTTCCCTCCTATTCCCCCTTACCTTTCCTTGGTAAGCTTTGCAACCGGCACGCACATGTTCAGTCAGGTGATCCGAGGGTCACCGTTCGCGGTCCGACCCCAGTTGGGTCCGCAACCCAACCAAGCCGTGGTCCGCCTCGGCGAGCAGCTTTTCAGTCGGGTATTCATCAATCGGGAACCCTTGACCCTTTCTTGTAGTGCGCACAGGCTGGTCGGACGCTGAGGCGATGGTTTTGCTGGGGGGGCATCCCGGATCTCGCCGCACAGTGCAGGCCTTGAGGCACCTCTCCAAATCACGTTGCAGAGGGTCACCAAATGTTTGTGCCCTCCCCGACTTACACGTGCAAGAAAAATAAAACAGACACACCCCGGGCGGGGAATAGGGCAAAGAGAGCAGGCTGCGAGAGTCCAAGGAAAAGTTTATCTAGATCTCTGAGAGCGCTGTGACAAAGTTAATGTTACATCACATTATATAGGCACATTGTCATATCTAACATGATGCTACGTTGGACCCGGATTGGTCAGCCAGGGTGGTGTCTTAGGTGTGGGCATCATCTCCTACTCCTGGTTGGTTGCTTGGTTGGCGGGAGGATGGACGTCAGATATTTGTGCTCCGAATGGGGGAAGGTCAGGTCGCCGTGAAGCAGGGTGGTCACTATCTAAGCTAATGAATACATACTAAATAATGCATGCACTAAATAATGGTTGATCAAAAGACCCTTAGTAGTTTATCATGTCACTATACAAATCACACAGGTGTCTATATCATCTATAACATTTGGGTTATACAGGTCACAGGTTTAAGGGTCTTGACCACTATAATACTCTCATTGAACTGTGGGGTTAGTCTCACAAGAATCTCAGGTATGTGGCATTTGTTAGTATTAGGCACGATATACTGCAGCAGGGGTCTGATGTTAGTTGGGGGTCTGTTGGGTGGGCCTCATAGCATGGTCAGTGGTCTGGCACATGAAAGGAATATCTTGCAGGGACACACGGTCAGAATGGCAGTAAGTTTCCATTGACAAGGGTGCGGGGGCAAGGACACGTTTGTGTAGATGAACGAGCAATGTGCTTAGTTCATGCTGGTTCACATGCAGGACAGTGATCTCAGAGGAAGACTGATGTGATACATTTATTAGTTATTGCAAATACCTCTGCCTTCAGCGTGAGAATGGAGCCACAGAGTTTTCCAGTCAGAGTGGGAACGAAGGTGGGGGCCATGTGCTCTGTGTGCCTGATCGCAGTGAGGAGAGTGAGAGAGGCGTTTTGTACTATCGCAGTGAGGCCGGGTCACCAAGATGGAGTCGAAAGGGGACACAAAAGATGGATGCCCTGTGTCCTGCTCAGTGGTCCCAGCTACACGAAAGTCAACGAAAGTTAAATTCACATAAGGGCAAGGGGCGAACCCACCACTGGAGGAACTTGGTCCAAGCTTTGTACTGAGAAGTGAAGGCAGAGAGGGGCCTGCTGGCCCCTCACTCCCACACAATAGTGTACAAACAAAAGGCAAAATATATTGGCAACAACTAATTAACTTGTGCACAGTTAGTGAAGCCTTTCAATATCTAAAAGAAACAATGAATAGTACAAAGATATAGACTTAGAGGAAAACTTAAAATAAACCACCCAAAAAAATCAAGATTCAACAGCAACTGGCAAATTTGAATGTGTAGCTCCTGTTACTGTAGCCAATATGTTAGACCAGTAAACATTTCAACCACTACACTCCAAAGACACCATAGAAGATGCATTAGAAACATATTCCCAATTAGCATTTCAGTAAAAAGTGTAGAAGCACGTTCTTTCCTCTACTGTTTCCTACTGGAAAAGGAGGAAGATATGACGAAAGGTCCACAAAAATGAGTACATCGGAATAGCTGTTTTTACAAATGTATTCTGAAGACCCCAGATTCAGACAAAATGTGGAATGCATTTTCTACCTCCTTTTTTAAAAGTGAACTAGCAACTCTATTTTATGGAGTGGCATACACATTAAAAACAGGCTCTAATGTTTTAAACATGTCTGCTACCCAGCTGCTTCAAAAAATAAAAAAAACAAAGATGACATTTTGCAGTCAAGTATCACAAATCTTTTGGCAAACATGCATGGTACTAAAGAATACTTGTTCCAACATCAAGCAGATGTATGGTGTATGCTAAGGGAACCTAGGCCCACCCACATGGTTTGTTAGGTTAAGCTGTGCAGAGTACTCATGGGATGACTTGCACAACGTCTTATGCAATGCAAACCAAAATAAAGATGACACAGATATAAAAATATCAGGAGAACTCTGTTCTCTTGACCCTGTCAATGTATCAAGGTACTTTCACCATCTCTTCATTGTCATGCTGCACTTCACCACCGCTCACAGAAGTGCAACACTTCTTTTGGAGAAAATATCAATCCAGAGGAGCACAAGACAGCTATATGTTTTTGTGGAAAAACATGCTCCCAAATTTGCCCATAACAGTGATGCCACTGTCTTACATTTTATTGAAAAACGCATAACCTGCAAAATCCCTTCAGAAACCACAGATATGACCTACATACACAAATCGTATGCTTTTAAAAACGTATTTGTGGCAAATACTGCTAATATGAAAACAAAAGTAAATATTATACCAAATGTCACTTTGGCTTCCCTAGAGAAGTAAATAGCTTCAAGTCTTCTGATGCACTTGGATGATTCTTCCCTCTTAATGTTGTATGTGTTTTTAGGGGATGTGTGATGTCATCTTTGATGTCCTGGGTGTTAGTCTTAGAAGTGCATGGTGGTGGCACGAATTATGGTTGCTTAGCTTTTGAGGTTTTGAGGTTTTACTTGTAAACATAACGTCCCTTTAACAAAGTTTTTTCAATGAATTTCATAGGTTTTTATTAGTGCAACTAAACAATAATGTCCCTTTCACAAAGTTTTTCAGTGAATGTCATATGTTTTTGCTTGTGCACCTTTACCTTGCTACAGGTGCCTTATATTCTACTCCCCCCGAAAGTGGCACCTTTGGAGTCTGTGGACAGTGTGATTGTCCGTGGATGGTGGAAAGCATTTGCAAGCCTTGAAATCATAGTGGACACCCAAAAGAATGTAACCATTAACCAACAAGCAGATTTACTTAAAATCAAAAATAATGTTTTCAACATGTAAATATAATTTATTGTACAAATGCTCACGTTTACAAATACACATTTTGTCTAAGGTAACACACATTGCAACGGAATGCACCAATCCCAAATCATAACTGTACATTTCCCTGTACAACTCTGGATACAGATTGAAAACAGCATCTACTTACTGGACAACACATTCTTATTAAATAGTAAGTGCATTGCATTTATTTTTCTCAAATTAGCTTTCATTACATAAACGTGTGTTGTGAAACAGAAGCCCTTTTTTTCTCACAGAAATGGCAAGCACACTAGAACGGTTGGAAGAGAACTTCCCAAGAGATAATGACCGACGATAACATCTCCAATGGTATGCAGTAATATATTTTACTGTCAACAAATAATGTACTTTGCACACACTGTACTGAAATATTATTTCTATTTCTCTTGGGTTCATCATTTTCAGACCCCACAATCAGAAACAGAAGTCGCATCCCCAAATGTAAATAGTCAAATTAAGAACTTGTCAACAAAGTTGGACACAACTGTCTGACTTGCACCTGCACCCCTTGTCCCCAGCAGGCTTTCCCAGCCAATTCTGAACATTTTCCTCAAAGACGATTGGATGACACCTCAGTCCCTTCCTCCCCTCAGGATTATTCTATGCAAATCCCTAATTCTCGCATTTTTGTTTCCCATTCTGGTACCTCATCCTTTTGTTGAACACATTTATTTTTTGCGTGATTTAAAAAAAAATCCTATTATGAGTCCATGGGCTATGAAAATGTCCTGGGTGTCCGCACTCATAATGGAGGCACCCCCAGTCAAGCGCGATGTCTGGACATGTCCGTTTTCATGTGATGCACTTAACTGAGTCCTTGGACAGTATGACTACCTGGGAGTGTCCGCACTCAAAATGGAGGATCCCCCGGACAAATGGATTGTCCGGAGGTGCGTGTGACACACTTTTAATTAGTCTTCGAATGCTGCGCAAGTCCTAGAGACACCCTGCGCATGCTCTGTGCAATTCCTGCCTAGAAAATGACTGGGGACGGTGTCAGGGTCGCGGCAACATCATTATGTGATTGCCCCCATGCAGCGTGATGGGGTGCCTGCATACCGCGTGACTGTGACTATTTAAAAGTCAATTTCCTACCAATCTAGGGTGTTTCAAGCAGAGACCTTAACCTAGCACAGCTCCCAGACCCATTCTATGTTGATCTGATAATGTTTAACAGCTTTTCAAGTCCTTTTTTGCACCTGTGTAGTTTACGGACAGTACAACTGTTCGCAGACGGTTCCTCTAAAGGGACCCACCCATTACTTTTCTTCATTCTCAATCTGCTATCCAGGAGAGAGCACCTGTTTTGCTGATCTGTTTTGGAAAAGTTGTTGGAGACCATCATGGCATCTGCTAGGGGAACAGGCACGATGATGTAGAGGTGGAGCAAGAGGAACACGAAAATGAGGTGGTGGAAGTGCCTACCTCCAGCACCCAGAGTGAGTCATGGGTGTGGCAGTTCTTTAAGACCACATGTGGTGTCCCGAAGGCGAAGGCTACACATGTAGAATGCATTGAGTGTGGGGTGAAACTCAGTCTCAGACAATGGGGGCACTACTGTTTCGGGACCACATCAATGCGCCACCACATCTGTTCAGACCACCCAGTTGCACTAAGAAAATCTGTTCATTTCTCAGGGATGAGTAGGTTATCTTCCTCTGCGCCATCTTCTTCTCCCGCTCCTGCCAGCACACAGGGTACTCTTGTGGGGCAGAGGATACCACTGGCCGCCTCGCATGCCATACAGTCACAGTATGCTGCATGTACTGGAACACACCACTCTGTGGGGGGGGAACAGTTTTGCAGTGCTTTTGAGGCAGTTGTCAAAAAGCACGAGAAACAGTGCCCCTACCTTAAATTTAAGGCACGCCCAACATCTTCACTTTCCACCTGTCCCTTCATTTATGTGGTTGGTGCCACTTCCCGCCTTTCCCTCCCTAACCTTAACTTCCCTGTCCTGCAAAAAAAAAATGAAAAAGGCATAAACAAATACAAAACCAAAAAAAACACACACAAAACGGTTCCTTTAGGAGCCACCTTTCACAGTAAGTAAAAAATAGAAGTGAGAAAAAAAGTCACAGGCCCCTGCACAGTCCGCAAACAGCACACTAGTCTGCGTATTTCTTCGAGGCATGGGACTATTGGAATGATTGCAATTATTTTGCTCTCAAAACGGGTGGCTCTTAAAATAATCGTTTTTGTGGGTTTTTGGCTTTTATATATTTTTTTTACATTTCACTGATTTTCATTATTTCTTCTCACTTTTACAAAAATTGCTTTAAAGCATTTTGTATGTTTTCAACAAAAATCTGATTACCCACATCAGTTAAATGGACACCATTTTGCTGAAAAATGTTGGCACTATCAAATGTAATGTTCTCATTATGGAACAATGTCATGCCAACATCGTGAGCAAAAGCACACGCAGCTTTAATGACGTTCGACCTGACTTTTTCCATTTGCGGACCAAATGAACTGGAACACCTCCACATCTGTCTCTGGGCAATTCGTGAACAAAATATTTTGAAATTAGGGAACATTTCCTTCAACTTTCCCAATGTCTCCTTCATTGCAAACTTCAATGAGATTCCAGTCACGTTCCCCAAACTGTTCCCACCACAATGAATGATAATAATGTCTGCATGCTTCAGTTGAACAATATTTGCACAAAATGGGAACAAGTACACACACTTCAAGTCACACACTCCATACAGAACACTTCCAATTCAGGCAATCCAAGATGTTTGGTTATTCCACAATGCTCAGCATAAACCTTCACCCAGTGGACTCAGGAGTCCCCCAAAATCCAAACACTCTGCCTGCTGAATGACATTTCCATGGGCATTTTCAATTCTCTCACAACTCCTAATACCAAATCTCCTGCTACCCTCTCTTTCTGTATACCACTACCAGGAAACGTGATTGGCTGATCCTCTGATGTCCGCGGACACCTCGACTGTCCATGGCCTCCACAGTCCCATTTCCATGCCAGGCAGCACCAAAAGACATGGATATGGCACGTGCCGTCCGCGGACCACAGCGGTGTCAATGAACAGATCGTCCGATTTAACAGGGCAGGTAGAGAAATTAAAACAATGTGAGTTATTTAGGGGCTGATTCATGGAATTTGTACACCGAAAAACAGGGATTTATGCACCATTCTGCCCGCAAATCCCCATTTAACAAACAGGGATTTTCGGGCAGAATGGTGCACAAATCCCCATTTTTCAGCACACAAATTCCATGAATCAGCCCCATCATCTTTAGTGGTGGTTCTGAAAAGAAACTTTTCTTGTGTTTTTATGTTGTTATTTTCCTTACAGGAACCTCTTCAATGCATTCCTTACATTAGAAAGTAAAATTCAATTTTCAATATTTGTGAAGTGAATTCCATCCAGACAAAAAAAAATCACACCCTCGGAATTGATGTTATCATTCTCTAAAGATGACATACCAAAACCATACAAAAAAGCAGATACATCTTTATTGACAATCTGTCTTGTTTGTTCAAGTTGAGGACTGAAAAGGTTTGTTGGATATATCCATGTGCGGCTCTGATTTATTTCCAAAAATATAATCTGAGCAGCAGGAAACAGTTGCATTAGGCTTTTAAAAAAATACTTTTAAAAACCTAATGCAACTTCATTACTTCAGCACATCTTACTTGCAAAGACACTGGAGTCACAAACCCCAAACTGTCTCCGCTACAGTGGACAATCAGAATATCTGGACTTTTAGAATGAACTATACTCTCACAGAAGGAAAGCAAGCTTGATCAGTTTGAGCCACAAACTGCATGCCAAGAAACGTCCACTTCTGCCAGCCCAATCTTTTCAAGGATGCCATGATTCTCAGCATATACCTTCAATGTCTGAATTGAAGAGTCCCCCATAATCCACACAGTCTGCCTTATGAAACACATAGCCATAGCCATTATCACTGCTCTCAACTCCTGCAAACAAAACTCCTACTACCCTCTTTTCCCATAAACCAATGTAGAGGTGGAGCCAAGTACCAAAGCTCCGCCCCATGATGCCTATATGTTGGGACCCAGAGAGTGAGACACGTGTAGTACCATTGAGAGTACCTATACCGAAAAGAATCCTCAAAGCAAGATACCCATTGAGAAAGTCTATATGCACTCCCGACAATATGATGGGCATTTGAATTAAATCCTGGAAGTGTGAAAAACGAGCAAAAGAGAAGATTGATGACGTCATGCAATGCAAAGCTGATGTATCCAGGGAAGAGACAAGAGGCTGAAGAATGTAAGCATTCTATGAAGATCTAAGGAGGAGGTGTTAAAGATGAGCAACATTTGGGGCTTGAGATGAAGATGCTCATGCTACAGAAATGATGAAGAAAACATCATATCATTTTACAATTGTAAAGACGCAGTAACGCAAGTAGACAAAGTATTCTTAAAGGCTTGCTACATAGTGAATAGATTGCAACAATGCGCTAACGTATATTCATAGGAATGTACAGGCTATGGATGTTCCACAAAGCACTTTAGCAGAGTTTGACCCCAGTAAATGGACAGCCTTTTTCAGTGTGGCGCAGTTGGAAAATTACTTAATTCTGGAGGTTGATTCAAGAAGAGACTGGCTGCGCCAATACCAGGAAGTGAAGGCCACTGTGAGCTTGGATGTTCATTCAGTAGCTACAAAACGTGTGAAAAGAACAAACTCCTGTTTGAGGTGAGAAGCAAGAACACTGAAGATGTCAGAGGTTTATCATTTAATAGTATTTCAAATACCAACAACCTCCGAAACATGGTCTCTAGTCACATGGATGGATGAAAATAGACACTGAGTTGAGTTGTATCGAAACCAAGAGAAAGAATATGCCTCTGCTCCCTTTTATTCTCAGGCAAAGAGAACATTTCCATGGCCAATATTCAAAGGGTTAATTGACTGGCAGACTGCAAGAGTGATGATAGATGACATGCTAATGAGGTGGGAAGCTATGGTTATGACCAGAGCACCAGCACCTGGGTGCCAGCATGCGTGCTGCTAGTGTGTGTGAATAGTACAGAGGGTTGCAGGGGTGCAAATCAATTGTAGAGGGACACGTAATAGAGAGCCCTATAGTTTGTATAACCAATGGGACGTTGTGTATTTGATGACGCTCGTAGTGACTTGCACTAAAGGAGGGCTTAGTTGCCCCACCTGATGTTAAAGACCCAATCACCTTCCCAACATGTATGGAATGTATACCTAGATGTTCCCGTTAAGCCAATCACTCTCCAAAGTAGGTTTTTGTAGTTTGCCACATAGACTGACGTCAATGATGATGAGTTTTTTCTATAAATGTTGTGTTTTTTATGAGAAGATTGAGTGGATGTTAATTGATGTTTGTTGTAACTCCCTGTTTTAGATAACTGATATTAAAACAGACATACCTTGCCAACTTTCTGGGTCAGTCTGTTTATTGATGTGTAAGTATATTCTGCATCTCCATATATCTCAAAGTATTGCTACCTCTTCTTAAAGGGCATATTGTTGGGTACACAGGTTCACGTGGTAGCAGATAGGTGATGGTTATTAAAAGACCCATTGATTTAGTAGGCTTTTAAGGGTCTCGAAATATTGAGTGTCCTCCACCATTTATTAGCTGAAGGAACGTGAAGCTCCCTGTAGATATTGGCCATTAGCAAAAAAACATACAAGTCACTGAAGACAAGTGGGACGGGTCCCTTGTTTCATGGAATCCCCTCCCGATTTCTAGAGGCAAATGAGCAGACCGAAGGCTGAAGTGGCTGGTTGAGGAGGAGGCAATCCCGAGGGTCAGAAGCTGAAACACGAATGGTGAGTAGACTGAGAGAGAGGGCAAATGATGAATGGGCATTGAGTTGGGAAAGTGATAAAGGGATAACGAGGAAAGAGAAACAGAGGGTTGGTTGGAATATGTTAAGTTTAACGACGAAGAGCATCACAGTTTAAAGTATATAGATGAGAAGTAATCTATAAATAAGCCCAGAATCGTATGTCAAGGACATTTAGAAGGAATTTGCCTGAGAGTCCAAGTGGATGTACCAAGGCTACGAACGATCAAGGATTGTTAAAGAGGATAATTCATACTCCGATCAGAGTCATTAGGGGCAGGAATAAGTCACGAGGAGCATCGACAGAGATTTATGTGGGCCTGCCAGTCTGTCAGTTTGTCTGTTTGTCTCCATATTGTATATATTGTATATGGTAAGGTAGTGAATAAACAAAAAGTAATAGATTGTGGTAAAAAACTGAAAACTGATAATTTATTTATTTAGTTGACTGATTATGTTCAGTGAATAAGCAGATTAAAGTAAAGTGAAACAGAGGTTTGGACCTGCGATAATTGGTGCACGCTTATATTGTATTATTTTCTGAAAAGTATTTATTTCTATAAAATAATTCTGAGTATTTGACAATCGATTGTGAGAAGTCATGATGGAGGATGTTACTCCGCTTATACATTCGTGCAGACGGCTGCCAAAACAGGCACCCAAGCTTAAACAGTACAGTGCAGAATGGTTTAAGGGCACAGCAAATAAATTGTTCATGGCATGGCCACAAGGGGGATCACTGTCCAAAGCAGTTTTGCAACACATGATGACATATTTGCACTCAGCGTACACAGGAAAGAAGCTAGAAAAGAGGTTAGCTAGCTTAGAGCTTTGGAAGATGTACCAGGAGGTAAGGGAAGCCAGTGCAGAATGGGTTACGGGCACAGAAATTAACATTTTCATGCCATGGACACAAGGGAGATCACTACCCAAAGCAGTTTTGCAACATATGATGACATATTTGCACTCAGCGTATATGGGAAAGAAGCTACAAAAGAGGTTAGCTAGCTTAGAGCTTTGGAAGATGTATCATGAGGAAAGGGAAGACCTGCCTCCTGAGGACTGGATGCTTAACCAGTGTAAAGTGTATAGGAGTGTTATAAATGCCATATCATATCAAAGAGGGGGTGCAGAGCCTTCTGCTCCCCCCACCGCACCTGAAGTAAATGACTAAAGAACGAAAGATGAAGGATTATATCCTTTAAGAGATCTTAAGCCAGTGACAGCGTATAACAACCCGACATATAAGTCTATCCTATATTATGTTGTGGAGAACCAGATAAGGTACAGAGACAGCTTAAGAAGCTAGTCGGTATAAGGCGACATCATGGCCTCAAATACAGCGGACCATCGCGCATCATTGACGATTGTTGCAGGAGAAAAATCTAAAGAGAGAAAATGTTAGAAAGCTCATGGAAGCTAAGCTAGTACAGAATAAGCTATTTAAGTATACTATAGAAGGGGTGATGTTAACTAGTGGAGAAGGAACAGGATCACAGCAAACAGTAAGCATGCCATAGGCAAATAACCAAAGGCAGTTCGATCATGGAGGGAATGGATTCATACCAAGAGGTGGGGGAAGTTTCCAAGGAAGAGGATGCTTACAGAATAATCAAGGGAACATTCAGAATAACCAAGGTGGTTTTCAGACTATGCCAAATGATAATCAAGGTATGCAGGGAGGGCAAATTAGAAGACTCCCTTATGTATGTTGGACATGTGGAATGACAGGGCACATTGCACAGTGGGAGCCAAGGTTATGTAAAGAATGGGCAGTTCACAAAAGGGTGGACTGCTTATTCAACTGCATATAGCTCAGAGTATGGATGGGTTTTCCCAAGATCAGTCAGTGTATCAAGCACAAGCGCTGGGAAAGCAACATGCTTTGCAACCACTGCAAGCACCGATGATATATGATATATGATATGATATGGCATTTATAACACGCCTATACAGAAGTGTTTCAAGGTGCAACGAGGCAAGGGAGAGGGACAGAGGGAAGACAGAGACAATGATCTTACTAGGCCAGGTGACAATGAGATTGCGTAAGTACAGGGGAGGGGGAGGAGAAAAGTGCAAGGGGGAAGGGGAAGTGCATTACATAGGATAAACAGTAAATAAATAAAAACAATAAATAAGAAGTGCGGCCAGCTGATGGCAGGTGCAAGGGTAAGTGCAGACATCAGGTGTCGAATGCTGGTAGGGGGATGTGAGGATACAGATACAGCCCCAGAGTGGAAGGGATGCCAGGGGGGCAGGGCAGGTGTGCAACTGGTGTGGAGGGACCTGGCCCAAGAACAGATGGTAGCCAGGTGACCAGTGCAGCTTCAGTTTCAGTCAGGAATTCAGCAGGGGAGAGGAGGAGAGAAAGCAGAAGCAAAGAAGAAGGTCTTGAGGTGCTTACGGAACCGGAGATGGTTCTCCTCAATTTTCAGAGAGGCAGGGAGGCTGTTCCAGAGGGAGGCCCTAGCTGTAGAAAGAGATCTACCAACAACTCCTTGCTTGGAGAAGCGACTGATCCTCAGAGAGTTGGAGGTGATGAGCAAAGAGTTCGAGAAGGAAGATATTTAGGAAGAGAGAGTTAAAGATATTGAGCCTCTGGCCCCAGAAGGCCTTGTGGACAATGCAGGGGGTTTTGCACTTAATCTGCCCAGCCACTGGGAGCCAGTGCAGAGATTTCAGTCCTGGAGAGATACTATACCTGGGATTAAATCTAAGGACAAGACTTACAGTCCTGTTTTGGATGAGTTGCAGAGGGTGGAGAGTAGAGGCAGGCCGATTTAGAAGAGGCTGTTACAGTAATCCAGCCTAGAGAGAACCAGAGTTCAGCCTAGAGAGAACCAGAGAATCAGAGGAGACAGTTAGCTACTGGGGGAAGGAGAGGAAAGGAAGAATACCTCTGAGGAGGTGCAGCTGGTACTATTGCTTCTTAGAGACGTCAGAGATGTGAGGAGAGAAGGAGAGTGTGGAGTCAGAGATGACACTGAGGTTTTTAGCCTCACAGGTGGGAGCAGGAAGAGGGTCAAGAGAGCCCAGTCATAGAGTGACAGGAAAGGAGGGAGCGGGGTTCCAATGAGGAGAATCTCAATCTTACTGGCATTAAGGCAGAGATCATTGACGGCACACCACTCCTGGATAGCTGATAGACAAACAGAGATGATAGAAGGAGAAGAGGTGGCTTAAGGGAGCCTGGAAATGATTTGAGTGTCTTCTGCATAGCACTGAAAGTTGGTGCAGAGAGCAGAAATATGGTGCCAGGTATTGGTAAATGAAAACGCCACAATGGCAGTCACAGCACGCACCTATGCAGATACAGCAGAGCGCAAACACAGGACAGCTATTGACTACTAGTATAGGGGGTGTCACTGTCAAGGGTTTGAATCCTTTCACAGGCACAGGAATACGTATGTACCCACAATAGGGCTGCTCACTGGGTGATTTGATGTGTTCAGTGCTATCAGTGACTCCCAATCCTCAAGAGAAACCGAGGGGTTGACGTCACTATAGGACGCAAATGATTTTATTTTTTAGTAGACATGGTTGCAACTCGCTCATGTATACGAGAGGGAAAACCTTAATTATCAGGCAATGCCAAGAATGCTCAAGGATTCTCAGGAGCTACAAGTAGAGTTCCTTTTACTGAAAAATTGCCAGTCACTAGTTAATAAACTGGGCTGAAATTTAATGACAAAACTAAATATGACGATTTCTTTCACTGATGAAGGCATAGTGTGTTCAATGCCGGGAAAACATTATTTAAAAGTAGGCAAACTTATCATGGAATTTACATGGCAAATAGCCATACAAGGAACACCATTAGGACCAGAAGTGTTTCACTATGGGGTACACATTTTGTTAACATGGCTGCCTGGTATCATGGGTAATACTATGAGAATACCTGATGAATTTCTTTTTAGGCCAGAGATTCCCATGGACGAAGAGGGGGGACGGATTCTTCCTTTAGAATTACAAGCAGGAGTGGTATGAGGAGAATTGGCCATGTTCATAGGATTTGATGATGATTGCAGATCATGGAGCACAGTGATTGCCATTGGAGAGTGTTATAGATAGACTGACCTCACTGATGAAGACATATTTAAAGATGAGCCATCAGACGACAAAGTGTTGTTTGAAATGAGTATTACATATTGGGTTACGGCAGAAAGACGCAAGGTTCCATAGAGAATGATGATAGTACATCAGCATCCTGAATTTTTTGATGAAGATATGGTGAAAGTGCCAGTTTTTTTATGGACCTCAGGCCCCGATATCGAAGGCCTATTAAGGGGGGTTGGAGAAGTTAAGATTAAACTAAAGCCAGGAGCAATTTTACCTCGAACAAGGCAGTATCCCATGTCTCGTGAGGCAGACAAGGGTATTTTTAAAATGATATGCGCCATGATGGATCAAGGCATTTTAGTGACATCAGAGTCACCATGCAATACCGCGCTGTACCCTATCAAAAAATCTAAGGGGGGGTTGTTTCATTCAATTCAAGATATGCGCCCAATTAATCAGATTGTAGAAGCCGAGTTTCGGTTAGTCCTCAACCCGACAACTATCTTATGTAGTGTCCCTGTTGAGGCACGATATTTCACTGTGATTGACTTGAAAAATGCATTTTTCTCAATCCCGTTGCATAAAGATTCTCAGGATCTGATGTCATTTATGTTTCATCAGCCTAAGTTGAAAAGCACAAAGCTGCCTCTAGGATATTATGAGTCTCCATCGATTTTCAATCGAGTTCTACAGATGGACTTAATCAATATTGATTTGCCAAGTGTTGTGTTATATTATGCAGATGATATTTTAGTCTGCAGAAGAAGAGTGCAGACACGACTCAGTTCAGCTAATGATTATACTAGCCAAGAAGGGATATAAGGTGGGCATAGAGAAATTACAGTATTGCCTAGAAGAGGTATTATACATAGAACAGTTAATCTTGCATGAGCAAACGAAAGTTACACCTGAACGGGATGAGGCATTTTCAAAACAGTAGAACCTCACACAATAAAGCAAATGCAACCGTTTTTAGGACTGTGCAATTATGTCAGAGCATGGGTATTTGATTATAGTTCTTTTACAAGACCCATGTTGTAAGCCCTGAAAAAGGCACACCAAATTCAGTAAAAGATTGCATGGACTGAAGACATGGAGGAAGGAGTTGATGAGTTAAAAAAGGCAATTTGTACAACTCCAGTTCTAGGGATTCCCAATTATTCTGAGGAATGCATTTTATTTTTGCACACAAATGTAACAGTCATGACAGCACTACGCACACATATGACTACGTTGGGGTACAAGCCTCGAGCATATTACAGTGGGATTTTGGACCCAGTAATGAAGGGTCACTTCCTGTACGAACAATCATTGGCAGCCACCACTTTCGCTATTGAGAAGTCTACCAGCATAGTAATGGGGTGTTCCATGATGTTATTTGTTGAACATGCTTTATTTGATGTTTTGGAGAAGCCTAAAGATACACTACCATCTCAAAGAACTTCTGCTTATGAGGTGGTTATATCGAATCCAGCCATTAAAATAATCAGATGTAAAACGGTGACCCTGCCACGTTTGTAGATGAACCTCTGGCAGAGGACGAGCAGGGACATAACTGTTCGAATTATGAATAATTTTATGATGAGATACCAAGGGTGAAGTAAAACACTCTAGCAGTGGGGGACATTCTCTGTATTGAGGGTTATTCAAAGATTGATCAAACTGATGGGCAAAGATACTTAGGTGCTGCATTGGTAAAACACAGGGCTAACGAGTATTGAAAGTAATGACAAGTGTACGACTACCATCTCACTTCTCAGCACAGGCTGCAGAATTAGTGGCACTGATTGCCACACTCGAGAAACATGCAGACCAGGAAGTAATGGTGTGCAGTGACTCTGTCTATGTGACGTCAACAGTACACACAGGGCCAGCATGTTGGAAAAGGAGGGGCTACCTCCGAGCAGACGGCACTCCAATACAGCATGCCGCCTTATTGGACAGACTTATTAAAGCACTACAATTCCCAGTAGCCATCGCAGAAGTTAATTGCGAAGTGCACACTAAAAGAGCAGACTTTTCTTTGCACAGGAACCAAGCCACAGACAAAGAAGCAAAACGAGTTGCATATTCACCTGATATCATGAGCTTTGATACACCTGATGTGAAAGAAAGAATGGTGGTGATGATGATTGTGAATGAAAGCTTTAATCATTTGTCGAAAACACCATTGATGTAAGTTCAAGGTGGAGCCCCACAGGATGAGAAAGACCTGTAGACACGGAGGGGGTGTTCTTTATCCCCTTCCAAGGCACTGTGGCGCCAGGAAACCACTCGTAAACCAGTGATGCCTGTAGTCTTGTTAAGGGTGGCATTGGAACAGCTACACTACCCTGTGCATGTCACTAGAGAAAGCCTTGCATCAACTATTGCGGAGGACTGGTTCGTACCAAATTTGTTAGAACATGTTGCTTTTTATGTAGTAAATTGCATCGTTTGTCAAAGTGTACTGCTGGGAACACATTGTGAACAGCTAGATGAGGTATCACTTGACCGAATGGTCCTCTTCAGCATTTACATTTTGATTATCTTGATATGCTGTAGGTCTGTAATGGATATAGGTATATGATAGTGGTGGTGTGCCCCTTCTCTGGGTGCATTGAGGTCGGTCCATGAACACACCCAGAAACCACTTGCACTGCAATGTTTTTAGTCCAAGAAGTATTTCCTAGATGGGGAAAATGTGAGGTATTGAGATCAGATAATGGCCACATTTTGTGAAGTTTTTGAACAGATACATTTATTATTGAGTATTAAGCATTTATTTTCTTCTTCTTATCACCCACAAGCAAACGGTGTATGCAAGAGACTCAACGGTCTGCTCAAAGAGAGGATAGCCAAACTAAAGTTAACATTGAAAATGTGATGGCTGCATTGCCTGCCTCTTGAATTATTTGCATTGAGGAATCAACTGGGCTATGACCATTACCTCACACCCCATGAACTAGTAACAGGGCTTTGAAGGAGAACGCCTCTCACTCCTCCATTGAAGGCTAGAAGTGATGCCCAGACAATAGCAGAATTGTTAGGAGATGAGCTATGTGCCTACTTAACATGTATCACCACAAGTATCTCTGTCATTTCAGAACAAGTCAAGCGAACAGGGTGTCGGTCTCAGAATACAGATGAAGACCATACAACAACAGGACTTTAAAAATTACCTGTACCCAGACTATTCCCAGGTGACACAGTTTTAATTAGGAATTTCACACGAAAGTGGCAGGAGCCAAGGTTTAACGGCCCCTTCGTAGTGGAGCATGTTACCCCATCAGCAGTTAAGATACTAGGGAGCTGCACATGGATACACCTTGGATACTTTAAAGTCTACGCTGGAGAGAGCACCACACCCCAACCCCATTCAGAACAAGCCACAGAGAACAAGTTCAGCACGTGCCGACTCAATCGATGATGAGGAAGAAGGACGCAGGGACTGTCAAGTAGACAGCAGGAAAGTGTGCACATTGAATTGTGGTTCTTCCAAGACACTCTTCGTAGCTGCTAAGCAAGGAGTGAAAAAGCTATTGTTCTTGAGCTACAGGAGTTTGCTGAACGTGGACTGTGAGGCATTGAGATCCAGAAGAAGAAAAATGCCAAATCTTGAATTCCTTTTTGATGACTGGAAGAGAGAGAAGTTCCCTGTTTCGTTTCTCACTGAGTTTCTCTGTGGGGGCACCCATGGTTGTGTCTAATGGCAACATTCATCAGATCATTTTTGCCTTTTTGCTCTTTATTCTTAGTGCATACCCTGCACTGGTTGGGAGAACTAGTGACATAGACATGTTTCTGCAAGATCTTAAAAATGGTCCTATTGTGACGGGACTGCTCGCAGCTATCATAGACCAGATCCTCCAACTACCTGAGTTCTGTACAGAAAGTACAGATTGTCCTGGCTGATGAAGACGCTCACAAACTACTTGGATTGCACTTTTATTTCTGCTTAACAAATATCCTTATCTTGTTGAAAGACAAACTAACACTAGTGTATTTCTGAGGGATCCCTCGAATCGACCTTGCAATAAATTGGCTGAGACATGAGATTTGCAATGTTATTTATTTATTACCTGAGCACATGACAAACTTGCCTGATTAAAATTGTTTTTTCCTTCCTTAAAAGTAATTACAGGAAAAGATGGATAACATTGATAGCAATAATAATAATGTGGTAAACAACGAGAGAACACAGGATGTGGAAGAAGTACATTATTTACACATGTATTATCTTTATTGTCATTCTTTTGGTTCTCACAATGCACATATATAAATATATTGGTCCAAGGAGAGCAATAGGAGAGCAGTAGTTCCTGTGTATCTTCCTATGCAGAAGGAAGGACCAGATCTAGCAATTGTACGAAAGCCAAGGCTCACTGTGATCATTCCTGCACATGTAGAGACACCAATTCTACTGACAAGTGTTCCTATGATTCCCCCTGTAAGATGGAACTATGCATACATACTTCATGAGATGATTATAAAATCTCATGAGGCAAGAAAGAGACCTAACAGAAGTAGAAGGGAGGATGATCATGACTTAAATGATTATCTAGACAGCACAACACATCTTGGGAATATCATGTGGTATCAGCACAAGAAAGAGGTAGGAAGGAGTACCTCAGAGGAGGAATGCCATGTGTGTTCACTCCTGCCTTATAGTATGGGAAAGTCTAAGATATTCATAGCTGTTGAAATAGATGCCCAGACAGCACATTCAATCATATTCCACTCTACCGAGCAATAGGTCAGTTCATGGGCCGAATAGCATCTTTGGTGTGGGCAACAGAATGGACAGATCCAGATGAAGATGATTATGTTCAAGACACAAAGACAAAAGCTAGAGCGCACACCAGAAATAATGTGATAATATATGAACAACTTGGAGTGAAATGAGCTGGAATTAGATGGGAAGTAAACAGACGACTTGATAGTCCAGGAACCTTTGAAGAAGAAATTTGAAGATGGAGGAACATAGGCCAAATGCAGACTTGGGGATCAGTACTTTCTACAGTTGAAAGGAGTGGTCATTTGCAGAGCGTGGGTAGTAATTGTGTGCTATACACCAAACATTGACCTTGTGGAAAATGGATGCAAACCTTTATGGCCAAGACTTCCTAAACTACTGATGTGGGTTGAGGACAAAGGAGGGCCCTTACAGATAGTGCCCCTGGACAATGCAAAGCTGTGTTTCAGAAACAATGGCACAAGAGAATCAAAATTGTGGTCAAGTCTTTGATGTACCAGGAAAGGTAATGGATCAATACTGGGCCTGTGGATCCAGAGCTTATTTGAAGCTTCCTAGAGATTGGGGAGGACAATGTTCCATAGAAAATGTCCATGTTCCAGTGTGGGTGATTGCTAAAAGTGACTTGAACATTGCTGACTTTCCAAAGGCAGATGCTCACCTGAGGAAAAAGAGATCTGCTGAGCTGATAAATCGAATGAAGAGAGAGAACGATTTCTTAGCCAAGCCAATTGAAGCTTTTGATTCTATAACATATGAACACAGATTATTCAGTCAGAGCTTATCAATATTCATGATAATCTTCATGCCAAGGATCCAGACAGCAGCAAATACCAAGTAGTTACATATAACCAGATGGGAATTGCTGCAAATGATTAACACTACTATAAAGGGTTTCAATGCTATCAAGGAAGAGCTGAGAGCCATACGACTGATGACTCTTCAGAATAGATACGTCCTGGACATGATTAAGGCTATGGATGGAGGTGTTTGTGCCAAAATCAGAGAATCATTTTGAAAATTCATACCTTATGGTAACGAGAATGGCACCTTGACAGAGGCCATAATGTTGCTGATGAAGTTACATGTCCAGATGATAGACGAAGTGGAAGACATTGTTGATGACAGTTTTGGATCATTTTTCTCATGGGTTCCACAATGGATGGTGGACATGTTCAAGTTCCTTGGAGCCCTGATAGTGATGGTTTTGCTTGGATTTTGTGTGATCAGGATAATAATCTCACAATGTAAGAAGACTGCAAAGCGGGCAGTAGGAATGAAGAACATGATTGTTGTTGAATCAGGATGGAAGACTAAGGAACTGACAGATGAAGAAATTAGAGAATACGTGAAGGCCAGCATTCATGCACTTGAAGGAACTAAGTTCCTGTACCCAAAGAACCACAAGAAGTATGTGTGGGAGATGGATCTACTGCAGACCAAATTGACAATGCATTGTCCTGGATTACAGGCGAGCATGTGAAATCAGTAGGATGTCTGAAAGGAGTCATAAAGATATGGGTCCCAGAGTAGCATTTCTTCAGACGAGGATGTCTAGATGTGAAGGACGATGGGAGAGTGGTTGATAAATCACCCAGAGGGGGGAGTGTAGAGGTAGAGCCAGGTACCGTACCCTCACTCAAAGCTCCACCCCCATGATGCTTATATGTTGGGAGCCAGAGTGCGAGACACGTGTAGTACCAGTGAGAGTACCTATACCAAAAAGAAGCCTGGAAGTAACATACCTATTGAGAAAGCCACATATGCACTCCCGACAATATGATGGTCATTTGATTGAAATCTCAGAAGAAGTGTGAAAAACAAACAAAACAGAAGATTGATGAAGTCATGCAAAGCAGAGCTGATGTATCCAGAGAAGAGACAAGAGGCTGAAGAATGTAAGCATTTTATGACGATCTGAGGAGGAGGTGTTAAAGATGAGCAACATGTCGGGATCGAGATGAAGATGCTCATGCTACAGAAACAATGAAGAAAATGTAAAGTCATTTTACAATTGTACAGTCGCAGTAACACAAGTAGACCAAGTATTCCTAAAGGCTGGCTACGTAGTGAATAGATTGCGGCAACAAACCAACGTATATGCATAGGGATGTATAGTCTATGTATGTTCCACAACACACTTTAGCATAGTTTGGCCCCAGTAAATAGATAGGCTTTTTCAGTGTGGTGCAGTTGGAACATGACTTAATACCGGAGGTAGATTCAAGAAGATTTTGGCTGGCCCAGTATCAGGAAGTCAAGGTCAATGTGAACTTGGATGTTCATTCAGTAGCTACAAAACCTGTGAAAAGAACAAACTTCAGTTTGAGGTGAGGAGCAAGAACATTGAAGATGTCAAAGATTCATCATTTAATAGTATTTCAAATACTGAAAAGCTCTGAAACGTGCTCTGTAGTCACGTGGATGAATGAAAATAGATACTGAGAGGAGCTGTATCAAAAAGAGACAGCGTATGCCTCTACTAACTTTCATTCTCAAGCACAGAGAACAGTTCAAAAGCCAATGCTCAAAGGGCTAATTGACTGGCAGACCACAAGAGTGATGATAGATGACAGGCTGTTCAACCAATATCTGGCACTCCTTGCCCACCGCATCGCCGCTCTCTGCCACAATTTTCAGTGCTATGCGGATGATACCCAGCTCATTTTCAGGCTACCCTCGGCCTCCTCCCCTCCTTCCCTCATCTCTGACTGTCTGTCTGCTATCCAGGAATGGTGTGCTGCCAATGACCTCTGCCTTAATGCCAGTAAGACTGAGATTCTACTCATCGACATACCTACTCCCTCCTTCCCTGCTACTCTCTGGCCGGCCTCTCTTGGCCCTCCTCCTGCTCCTACCTGCAAGGCAAAAAACCTCGGGGTCATCTTCGACTCCACACTTTCCTTCTCTCCTCAAATATCTGACGTCTCTAAGAAGTCACACTACCAGCTGCACCTCCTCAGAGGTATTCTTCCTTGCCTCTCCTTCCCCCAGAAGCTCACTGTCTCCCGAGCCCTGGTTCCCTCGAAGCTGGACTACTGTAACAGCCTCTATCTAAATCTGCCTGCCTCTACTCTCCACCCTCTGCAACTTATCCAGAAAAGGACTGCGAGACTTGTCCTTGGCCTCAAGCCCAGGGATCGTATCTCTCCAGGACTGAAATCTCTACACTGGCTCCCAGTGGCTGCGAGTATTAAGTTCAAAACCCTCTGCATTGTCCACAAGGCCTTCTGGGGCCTGGGGCCTAAATACCTTCAACTCTCTCTTCCTAAATATCTTCCTTCTCGAGCTCTTCGCTCATCCGTCTCCAACTCCCTCAGGGTCAGCCGCTTCTCCAAGAAACGAGTTGGGGGTAGATCTCTCTCCGCGGCAGTAGCCTCCCTCTGGAACAGCCTTCCTGCCTCCCTGAAACTTGAGGAGAACCATCTCCGGTTCCGGAGGCACCTCAAAGCATTCCACTTTGCTTCTGCCTTCTCCCCCCTCTCCCCTGCTAAATTCTTGACTGAAACTACACTCAACCTGCAACTGCGCCGCTCTCCACTTGTACTGCCTCCCTGGCAACCCCTGCACTGCGGGACTGTCTCTGTATCCCTACAGCCCCCCTTAACAGCACTTGTCTGCACTTACCTTGCACTTGCCACCAGTCTGGCCCTATTATTTATCTGTTGTTCCACTACTCTGTACTGCACTTTCCCCCCTCCCTTTCCCCTTGCACTCTTCCCTTCCCTCCACCCATGCACTTGCACGATCTGAATGACACCTAGCCTAGTAGGATCGTTGTCTGTCTTCCCTTTGTTCCCCCCTCCCTGCCTCGTCGCACCTTGAAACACTTGTGTATAGGCGTGTTACAAATGCCATATCATATCATATCATATCATATCAATGAGGTGGGAAGCTCTGGTTTGAACAGCCCATCAGCACCTGGGTGGCATCTTGCATTATGCTAGCATGTGTGGAATAGAACAGAGGGGTGCAAGGGTGCCAACCAATTGTAGAAGGGCATGTAATAGAGAGCCCTATAGTTTGTATAACCAATGGGATGTTGTGTATTTGATGACATTTGTAGTGACTTGCACTAGAGGAGGGCTTTGTTGCCCCACCTGATGTTAGAGAACCAATCACCTTCCCAACAAGTATGGAACGTATACCTAGATGTTCCCGTTAAACCAATCACTTTCCCAAGCAGGTTTTTGTAGTTTGCCACGTAGATTGATGTCAATGATGACAAGTGTTTACTATAAATGTAGTATTGTTTATGAAATTTGCTGAGTGAGAAGATAGAACTCCCTGTTTTAGATAATTGATATTAAAACAGATGTACATTGCCAACTTCCTGAGTCAGTCTGTTTATTGTTGTTTGGGTATATTCTGCATCCTCATCCATCTCAAAGTATTGCTAACTCATCTTGAAGGGCCTAGTGTTGGATACATGGGTTCACCACACCCATAAAACCTGATTGGTGAATACCCACAGTCCCCTTTCCATGCCAGTCATCCACAGAAGACCTGGATGTGGCAAATGCCATCCATGGACTACCACAGTGTACAATAAGCCCTGTAACAATGGGGCAGCCCTTCCACCCTTTCCACTTTCATGTTGTCAACACACCCTCATTCACTGTTTTCAAAGAGTCACACATCCATCCACTAAACACATCCAAAACCTATACACCTAACCCTGTCATCTCACTTCAAAACTACAAATGTACACTTGAAATCTCAAAGTACGTATCTCCTGTTAATGAAAGGCATCTGCATCAAAATATACTGTGTAACTGTCCAGGATTTCTAATTCCAGATTCAACAAGATCTGCATTTAACAAAACATAGTACAGGTATGCCTATTGTTGGATATATATTCTGGGGTTATACCTATTGCTTTGTAGTATTTATTTTGTATTATGGTGGTATATGTGGTAACTCATTGGGGTATTTTGATCATGGTAAGACTATTTTCAGACTGTTGCCTAAGAATTGTTTTACCAGGGTCACTAACAACAAACCAATTACTGGACTTGGTACACTCTGGGTAAATGGTTTATGCTTCCTAGTGGTGTCTTATGTATGATGCCACAATATGCCCTTTTGGCTGAGTATCAACAATTGTAAGGCATGCACTTGAAACACTGCACATTCATTCAGACTCTCTCTCTTTCTAGCAAAATAGCTACTTTATGTCCAGATATCTCTCATTACACTTCTATTCTTTTATGCATATAAAATAAAAGAGACTAAATGCAACATGAATGCAATACAACTATAGGTTATTTTGAAAACAGTTTTGATTGTATACATAGAAATATGCAAGCTACATTGAGTGGCACTTATGCCCACATGATCATTTACTGTGCAAATACATTACGAACATTTTCAATGATTAGCTGTGCTTAGCCTTACCTATCATCCTTGAAAAGTGGAACTTGGCAGGAAATACACTATGAGAAAAGGAAAGAAATACACAGCAATGGCATTCACATAAATGCGGGATTACATGCATATTTAAAAATGGACAGTATCTGGTATGAAATGATCTAACTGCCCTTGACTAACTAATCCCATTTAACAGCAACTTGTCACTTAAACTGATATTTACCCAGACATTTTTGCAATATTTCTGCTTCAGTTTGGCATAGAAACCTTCACCAATTGTTCAGTCAGCCTCACCCAGGGTCGGATTCTTAGATAAGGACTGCTACAACACCAAACAGCCTGCCTGCACTGAACTCTGTTCTCCAGCCAGCTCCCTGTTCCACCATCTCTCAGTGCACGAACATGTCTCTGTCTACTCCCTCATTCAACATGTTTTTTAATAGATCCCTCTATCAATCAAGGAAACACCTCCCCATGGCTAGATCCACCCATATTACCCAATTTCCTCTGTGTGTTTTCCTCATTGTGCTATTGCATTTCTGAAATGAAACATTCAGTCTTGCACTTCCTGTTTCATACAATGGCTTGTCTTTAGCGGCTTACCACACAGCACAAATTCAGCCTCTATGTTTTATTTTCCCATTTTAAAGATCATTGTGCATGTTCCAATCTGCCTTCAAATAATTTCATAAAAGATTAGTTTTCATTACATTTTGTTAAGGGATTCAGTTTGTTAACTGGGATTGGATTAGGTTAGTATGTTAATATATATATGTATTATGTTCAGTGCATACCAGTCCATTGAAATGGACTGGTGTCGGAGGTGAAGGGGGCTTCTTGGGGTAGTGTCAGAGATAAAGGAGGCTGGTTTAGTGGTGTCTGTACTTGAGGGGGCTACCTCGGGTAGTGTCGGGGGTGAAGGGGTTTGGTGGGTGGTGTCTGGACTTGAGGGGGCTGCCTCGGGTGGTGAAGGAGGTAGAGGGGGCTGACTGGGGTAGTGTCAGATGTGAAGGGGGCTGCCTGTCACAGTGCCTGAGGTGGAGTGGGGTGGTGTCTGGACTTATGGGGGATGCCTGGGGTAGTGTCAGATGTGAAGGGGGCTTGTGGGTGGTGTCTGGACTTGAGTGGGCTTCCTGGGGTAGTGTCAGAGGTGAAAGGGGCTTCTTGGGGTAGTGTTGGTGGTGATGGGGGCTGGTGGGTGGTGTTTGGACCTGAAGGGGCTGAGTATGGTAGTGTCAGAAGTGAAGGGGGCTGGTGGGTGTTGTCTGGACTTGAGGTGGGCTGCCTGGTGTAGTGTAGGAGGTGGAGGGGGCTGTCTGAGGTCGTGTCAGACATGAAGGGGGCTAATGGGTGGTGTCTTGACTTGAGGTGGCTGCCTGAGGTGGTGCCACAGGTGAAGAGGGCTGCCTGGGGTAGTGTCAGAGGAGAAGGGGGCTGCCTGGGGTAGTGTCTGAGGTGAAGGGGGCTGGTTTAGTGGTGTCTGGACTTGAGGGGACTGCCTGGGGTAGTGTCAGAAGGGAAAGGGGCTGTTGGGTGGTGTCTGGAGATGAGGGGTCTGCCTGGGGTGGTGTAGGAGGTGAAGGGCGGACTGGCATAGTGTTGGAGGTGAAGGGGGCTGCCTGGGGTAGTGTTGGAGGTGAAGTGAGTTGGTGCGTGTGTGTCTGGACTTGAGGGGGCTGCATAGGGTAGTGTCCGTGGGGAAGGGGGCTGGTGGGTGGTGTCTGGACTTAAGGGGCCTGCCTGTGGTAGTTTCATAGGTGAAGGGGGCTAATGGGTGGTGTCAGCACTTGAGGGGGCTGCCTGGGGCAGTGTAGGAGGTAAAGAGGGCTGTCTGGGATAGTGTCAAATGTGAAGGGGGCTGGTCGGTGGTGTCCAGACATGAGGGGCTCTGTGAGGTAGTGTCAGAGGTGAAAGGGGCTGGTGGGTGGTGTCTGAACTTGAGGGGGCTGCCTTGGGTGGTATTGGAGGTGAAGGGGACTGCCTGGTGTAGTGTTGGAGGTGAAGGCAGCTGCCTGGGGCAGTGTCAGAAGTGAAGGGTGCTGCCTGGGTTAGTGTTGGTATTGATGGGGGCTGCCTGGGTTGGTGTCGGAGATGAAGGGGGATGGTGGGTGTTATCTGGACTTGATGGGGCTTCCTCTGGTAGTGTTGGAGGTCAAGGGGGCTGGTGGGTGGCATCTGGATTGAGGGGGCTACCTTGGGTAGTGTTGGAGGTCAAGGGGGCTGGTGAGTGGTGTTTGGACTTGAGGGGTTGATGTGCAGTAGGGTTATCTGCCGGCAGATTGGGTGATTTGGATGTAGGGGGGGTGGACATGCAGTTTCACAGGGGTGCCTTAACATGCGAGGGAGCCCACATGTTTTCATTGGGGGATGAGGCTTCGACTAACGAGGAGGCTCTTGCATTTTTGCAGGGGTGCCTCATTAGCCTACCAGGGAGCCTGCATGTTTTTTTGGGGGGTTCAACCTGGATTTACGAGGAAGCTCTCACGTTTTCACAGGGTTGCTGCATGCTTATGATGGGGCCGGCACATTTTCGCAGTGATGCTGGATGGTGGCTCAGGGGTGGATTCCAGAGTTAGTTCTTCGTTGGGTTATAGCTTGGGTTTTGGTTTTCTTTGGGGCATGTTGTGGGCTGTGGGATATTTTGATCCATTCCGATATGCCCCACTGCATCAATTTACAAATGGGGAAAGAAACAGCCAAAAATGGATGCGCTCAACCTTGTGCGTGCAAAAATCTTCAAAATTGCGTATGTGTCATAATCACGAAAGGCTGCACACCCCTGCCACGCACAGTCAAAGTGGGGGGTAAAAGCAGAATTCTCACTGCAGGAGCCTGCCAGTGGGTCCTGTTACATTCAACATGGAGAAAGGCTGCAGAATTGGGCTAAAAAACGAAAATGCCTTTTAAAATGCAGCTGTGCAACCTTCAAAGTGCTGTTTTGGTGCTAGATCCATTTTATTTTCCAGTGAATCATTGAAATTAAAAGGGTTACAGATCTTCCAGTGTCTCAGAGGAGCCGGGCCTCATTGACTGACAGCAGCTAAGAAATGCATTTCATGAAAAAGGCAGCCCAGCAACATTGTTTTCAGTTCCATGGGAAACATGTGGTTAAAATGGCCACATGTAACAATTTCAACTGTGCAGGCAGAAACTCCAAACAAATGGCTGGATACATATATCCAGACTGCAAACCAAATCCTAGCAATTAAGGAAAGAACTGGGGCTGAATAAAATGTGTTTGCTGCAGAGGAATATTTGATGTAAAGGACTCAGTTTAAATGTGCCTTTTCCCTGCAGAAAGTGCAAATCGCCTGTTTAAATGTATGTTTTGTAGAAAGGCCTAATTCTGTCAGAAATGTCAAAACGATTGCTAAAATGTCAAAATCCACCTACAAACTGTATTCAAGTTATATGTTGTAATGAAAGATGTAGGTAACTTAAAGTTAAAACCTAGTCTGGAGCTAATCATCTATTTAATTCTGATCTCACAGCCTCAGCCTGGGAATGGGTAACACCTACTGCTGGCAGAAAGGCTTAATTGCTGCTGGGAGGTTTCACATACTCAGAATAAAGAACCTCATCAGACTTTTGTCTGGGACTCAGCTAAAGACAATGGCAAACCTTGAACACTCACCTCCACAGGGGAGGGGCAGAAAACTTCCCTCTGGACCCTCTCCCTGATCAAAGGAATGCGACAGCTGTTGCCAGTGAAAGAAAAGTAACAAAAACTGTGAAACGACTTTTGGTGTTTAAATGCCTATTTGTAATTAAGCTTTACATATCTTTAACTTTGCCACATGAAGGAGGATAATCTAATTTTATGCTTTTTCTTTAAAGATGTGATTGAACCCTGTACTACATACAGAACTAAAGTTACAAAAAAACATTAATTGTGCCAAGTCTATTAATGATGCAAGTCTAATATTGCATACCCGTGTTCTAGGGGTGATTGTACAGATATGTACTAAATTAGGAATTGTTAGGCCAAACCTTTATCATTACAATTAACAAAATTCCACAGAAAGACAAAGCCAGCTCTCGTGGACGTAGGAGTTGGAGGTAAATGCAACCCATAAAATATGTAATGCATGTGTCCGATTATATTAGAAGGCATAATTATAGAAATGTGTATTTGTGGAAAAGTTACGTTTTGATCCAAATCACTGTGGGAGTTCCCAAATCACATCATAAAATATGACAGCTCTTTCTGGCTTCCAACCAGAACAAGGCAAGTGCTTTTGACCACTCAAATGCGAGTGGGTGTGGACTGTAATTCTGCCTCTACCATAAACGATGTGATGTCACCTGGCATGATAAATATGGGACCCTCACAGCACACAGATACACGCTGATTCCAGACTACTTTGCAAAACCAAGGCCCATAATTTTGCTGAACTCTTCTTCAGCTAGGCCCAAATCCTGAAACCATCCCAAAGGAACTTCAGGGAAATAATTGTGATCTAGTTTGGCTTGCTACCATTAAGCCTTGCCTGCTGAAACTCGCCATCCCACTAATCTACCGTGTCCAGTGACCAGAAGGGCCAATCCAATCCAATCCAATCCAATATGAGGTGCAGTCCAATTGACCAGAACCGCCCAGCTGACCATCCCGCCAGAAGTGCCCTGCTACCTGTAGACCCGACCCGTGATGACCAGAACCTAATGGTCCTGTAATTATAAACAGGAATCATAGTCACCCATAGTATATTTGCCTTGTCCTACCCCAATCTCAACCCATCCTCTCTTTAACTTAAGAACTTGTAATAGTACCACACCAGTTTTAAAATCTTGCTTTGATTTCTTGTGCTAGTAATAGGTTCTGTTGTCTTGTGAAAATCCCAAAACCTTAAAATCATCCCACGGGTAATCCGAATGCGTCCTGCAAGGCGGACACGGAGGTGCTGGGGTTGGTTTCCACGGACCACTCTGGGGCTTACTGTGTTTCAAACTGGTAGCCAGCCTGAAAACCCTAGTTTAGAGCATAATTGTCTCTTGTTTGGGGAGGGAAGATTGAATTCAAACCCTATACACTGTTCTGTACACCTGAATACCTGCTGCTTACTTATATCTGTATAGAATTGCTCATGTGTGAATTAAGAACTTTGCCGGGGGAAGTCTTAACTTAAGCGCTAACTTTCCAGAAGCCAAAGCTGTTCTTTTCCCTGTGTTTTATATTCTTTGCTGCTCAAAAGCGAATTCAATTGGTTTCCTATTTTTCTGATTTGTATTTGTCACCACATTGGTGATTGCTGCCCCATATATTAAAACTTATGTGTGATTTGTATTTTAAATAATAAATATATATTTACCTTTACCAACCAGCCTGATTCCTGGTTCAGTGTTCCCTGGGGGGTATTTTGAGAAGGGTGTGATATGAGTGGTATATCACTCAGAATATTGAACCTATAGACACAATAAATAAGTATTTCATTGGTGCATTACATGCTAGTCGAGACTCGGGTGTAGTGCCTGATTGAAATCCTTAACAGGGCGTTCCTCGCACAGCTCCATTCCCTTTGCGCGTCGGCTGGAATTGTGCATTTGGATCCATGAATACCCTGAGGGCACAGATTTACTTAATCGTGCAGGTCCGCACAGTGTCCTTCTCGTCATGCAGCGCTTACAGGATTTCTGTGCAAATTCCCATGAATTAGGTCCTAAGCCTCTACGTCATGAACAACATTATTTCAAATGCAATTATTACCACTAAACAGTTTATACATAATGAGTTGATTTTGCAAAGTTTTTGTATTGTATATTGTCCTGAAAGAGAAAGGCATTTTAAGTTTTCGGAATTTATGTGGCAGGTGGAGGAACTGAAAAAGAAACGCTAAAAATATATTTTTTAAAATAATGTAACTATGTGGTAGTTTGAAAGATTGTCTGTTACAATTTTCCCCACACCTCTTCATATATTACATGTATGTTGTCACCAGACTTCTCCTATGCTTCTCCCCTCCTTGTCCTCATGTCTTGGAGTCTTTCTTCTGTTGTCCTGGGGTTTGCCCCTTAAACTATTCTCTTGTTCTGTCATCACTACCCACTGGTGTGGAATGAAATTGATTTAGAAAGACCTCCAAAAGAATGCTATGAGCGGCCTTTCAAAATTGAAAAGTCAGGCCCATGGATCCACACCAGTGTGCACAGTGTCTGATAGGTGTGGCTGGGCTGGAAAACGGAATCTATGGCTAAATGAGGTAAATGTGTGCTTGTGTGTCTGTGTGTATGCTGGGGTAGAATGTATGTAGTGTGGCAGGAGGGGAGGGGCGGGCAATAAGGTAAGTGTAATGGTGTTTGTGTCCGAGAAGGGAGGGGGCAGGTGAGCAAGTACCTCTATGTGTCGATGTTGATGTGTGTGTGTGTGTCTGTGATGGGAGGGGGGATTTTGGTAGCAGTGCATTTGGTGGGGTGCGGGTGAGGAGAAAAAGGGTGAAACCCCCCATTTTAAGGTGTGAGGGAGAGGGATTGGTTAACAGGAGGCTTGAGCGGTGAAACGTCACGAAATGGTGATATACACGCAATATTTAAGGCAAACCAATTTTGCCAAAATAATTTGGTCTATTTGGCATGCCTTCAATATTGGAAAGTAGTACCAGGCAAGAGTCAACCAGAATGTAAAACACATTCTGATTGGCTCTCGCTGGGGCGTTACCCGGCCGAGAATCCCTCGGCTGCGATTCCACTGCTTTGTCCATGGCCAGGGCAAGCTAATGAGGAGGCTTGAAGCGGGGCCAGGGATTCAGGTACGTATTTTCCCATCTGCTCCCCGATCGCCCTCCCAACCCCACTTACCTTCTTACCTTATAAGATGGCAAGCTAAACTTCATAAAAAAGATAAAGTATAAAAGAAATATTGTCAGAACTTGAGATGACACACACAGTGACAAAGCAATATGATTCTAGAAGAATGGTAACAATCCCATGGAAATATGGTCCAAATAGAAGTGAGGAGCATCAGCATTTAGAAGTTTTGAGAAAGCATTTAAGTGCACAAGCAGAAAGAAGAATTACCAATGCCATGATTAAAATGCATACACCATTCTGAGATGATGTCCGGGTGGGAAATGGCAGCCTAGAGGGGGAAACACTAGATAACCTCTGGGTTAAGCTTTTTAATGGTATAAACACTACAGGCGGGCTCAGTAGTTCACTAGGAAGAACTCCACATAGACCATTCGCCTTTCTGTTCTCCAAGGTCATGCAGGATCAGGGTCCATCCTCCTCGAATTTCACTCACTCTTACCCTACTATTGTATTCTTGTAAGGCGAGATGATTACAGACTAGGTTTTATCCATGCAACCCTCATGATTTTCTCATACCACACATTCCATTCCGAAAACCCTCCCTTTGCTCACAAGGCCCTCTCTTGTCTTGAGCCATGATTCACAGTTTTTTTCCGTTTCCTTTCCTGCCTTCTCCCTCGACTGACAGGGATTGAGAGTAACATTTGGGAAGTGGTGGGCATGAATATTGGCTGCACATCCTGCCCATAAGCTATTAAGCAACACATTACACATTTATACTAATACTGATTAATGTTGGTATTATCCCTGTTTATATGGGACTTCTTTTCATGTATTTAGAAAGAATGTGAAAAACATATATCTTTCCCTGGTTTGTTTCCATGTCCACGTCTGGAGGATGAAATCCAGGATTGTGTCCCCACTCAATGTTCCTGAGTACCAGGGTAGAAAAGGAATGAATGTCTGGACTCAGCACTTAAATTCATGATTATGAGAAATAGACAATGATCATACATGTTTTCAATAATATGTTTTGTCTTGTAATTGTTTGTAAGCTTTCTTTATTTGGCATATATGATGATATTAAAGTGCATCCATGTGGCCAAATCAATTCTTCAGAAAGAAAAGAGAATAGAAAGCATGTTCATAAGCAATTTATTCGGATGACAAATTAACTGGCAATGATATAGGCATACATTTGCTGTGTTGCAGACTGTAATTCTTTGCCCTGGCACTCTCAATCCTTTATTCTGCCAGAAAATATCAGTGCAAGCAGCAAAAAAATAAACAAAACTACAGATACCTTTAATTCATGGCATCCAAGTCTCAGTCTCAGTCCCGGGCCCTCTTCTTCTGTTTCATCCTTGTCTCACATCTTTTTTTCTTTATCCTAGCCCTTCCTCCTCATTCTCCTCTATTCCTACTAGCTCTTCCTCATCCTAAAATACAAACAGTATATTTTTAAAAAGAATGCTGATTCATATGTAACTGCAATATTTTGTAAGGGTATCTTGCTAACAGCACAATGGTCCAGTGACTCTTCCTCTTCCTCATCATCCCAGTCCCTTTTTCTTATTCTCATCACCCTTCTTCTTCCTCATCACTCTTCGTCAGTGTATTCCCTATTTCTAGTTCATCTTCCTTTTCGTTGTGCCTCATTATCTTCATTGTCCTTGTCTGTCTGATTTTTCCACTTCCAAAACCTAGAACCCCATCCACTTTCTTTTTATTGTCTCTTCCTCTGCCTAGCCCTCTTCCTTTTCCAAGTACTTAAACCGTCTCTCCTTCATTCTAGTCCCTAATTTAAATCCCTGATGCTAGTCCTGCTTGCAATTTGTAATCCCATTCCCTCTTCCTCATCCCTCTTCCACATCCTAATTAATTGTCATAGTTATTTTCCCATCTTATAGTCCCTGAACATTTCCTTAGCCCATGTCCATCTCCTAAAACCCTCATCCTTGTCCTTAACTTTATACTCAATCCTCTTCATCTCCCTAGCCAATCTTTGGCATCCACATCACAGTACCTTTTTCATGTGGAAGTCCCTCGTCCTCATTCCTCTTTGTTTTCTTTGTTCATCAGCCAAGTTCAAATTCATCATTCCAGTCCATATTTCTATATGAATAAAGCATGGCTGTCTTTGCCCTTGTGAAGAATTCCAATCAGGCGTCACACACCACACCCAGACCTTCGCCCTTAGCCTTAGATGTAGTGTGCAATTAGAATGCTTTCTCTTTATTTTCCATGAATTCAATTTGAGATGGCACACAACCCATCTCACACCCCCTTTTTCAAATACCCCGGGTCACAATGAACCATGAACAAGGCCGGTGGGTGATAACACAAGATTTATTTATTTTAAAATTCAAAGGAAATCATACAATTTTAATATGGGGCAGCAATCACCAATGGGGTGATAATTACAATGGAAACTGAAGCAATAGATTTGGTTAACCTTCTACAAGAGTATATCCAAAGCACAAATGAATAGGCGCACTTTTTCTATTTGGGTAGATAGCACCAGAGTTAAGGTTTCCCCATGCAATTTTCCCTCAACCCACAATTAATCGAATTCTGAGTGGATAGAACGAAACAGCAGGTAGTCATGGATATGAGCCAGCGAACAGAATCAAAATCCAACCTTCCCTCACAAAATAAGATTTTGAACCCTTTGCAATGGCCTAAAATGACACTTAGAATTTAACAAATAATTAATTATATGTATAATTAAATAATGATGTACATATGTTTTATCACAGTCTCAGGGCTATCATATCACTAGCAACTATATGGTAAGATATCGTACAAGGCATACAGTTGACAAAGCAGGTTGGAATTGAAAACAGTGCAGTCAATCACACATGGAAAAGTTGCATTTTTTTAGTTTGCCCTTTTGAATGTCAAAAAGTCTTTTCCAGAAAACGGATGAAATACTCTGAATTGGAATGCGGTTATTGGGCTGGGGGATAGATGCACATCACAGGGACAGTATGAATGTGAAAGATTGACTATAGCTGAAGAACTGGATGAGATTTCCAAGGTGAAAGGAGGTTCAGTTTTGGTAAAATGAAGCAATTAAGAAGAGCTAATCAGTTTGGAAAGAAAGGAAAAGTTTTACTTAAACTAGATTATTAAGACTAGATTGTTAAAGAAAGACACTGTACGATCTCAGGTTAATTTGCAACTTAACCCTTTCACCCCATGTTCATATCTATGTGGGAATTAATTAAAATTATTCCAAATATTGCTAAGGAGTTACAAGATGAGGTGAATGAAAGAATTGCGCTAACACTAGAAAAAGGGTGCACAGAGAATTCTAACAGTTTTGGGAAAGTTACCAGAGTATGGATAGGATTACTTAGATAGTAGAACAAAGGTAAAGTGTCAAGATGGGGTAGGGTATGGATTGCTATTGGAGGGGATATACTCACAATCTGCTCTTGGATTTGGGGTTAGGAACAGCCAACCGGGTTCTGGACTCCAAGGCTCGGCTCATCAGCTAGCGGGATCTCCTGGAAAAAGACAGCTGGGCAAAGGTCTGGTCAAGGCACAGCAATGCCTCAGCAGGATGGAGCGGCTAAGAAGGGCAGCAGGCGGCACTGGAGAATCTCACAGTGGGCTCAGCTACCTTTCCCCTTTCTCCCTGAAGTTAGTGGGATTTTGTTATGGGTTTTAGTGGGATTTCTGGATCAAGGCCTTGCTGGGATAGGGTCAGCTATGCTTTGGCCTTGCAGTAGAGTAAGGAATCTTGCAAAGGTGGATCTGGAATGTCAGGATACGCAGGCGCTGGAAATTCAGGAGCGAGTTGTGTCGGCCGCCCTTATTTATAAGCCATGGTGACATCATAGGATTATATGGTGGGGCAGACTTAGCTGGGCACGCCTCTAACAACTGGATTAGTCAGGGGTAATTGCTATCACCTTCCTGTCAGCTGGTTGGACTTGGGGACATGACATCAGCTTTATGATCTGGGTTTACTATGTCCAGAACCTCCCACAGTTAATTTTGCCACAACCCAGCTTTGACATAAATGGCACATTTTTACAGTTGTGGCATCTTAACCAATTACCTACGCAGATTACATATTTTAAGCAGAGCGAGGCAGTCCAATTCTCACGGCTGTAGGACTTTGTTTTACCCTTCTAATAGTTTTTTGCGATTTTAGTTTTTTGCTTCACCTAAAATCCGACACTTTTTGGTGTGTGTGCATATTATCATATGGCATAGTTCTATACATTTCCACCATATGTACTTTCCCCATGATTTACATTCTCCTGGCGTTTGTGTCCCATACATGTTATGGACGGCCATGCTATCTTGTCTAGAAGCCACGAAAATCACATTTAAACTGTACTACATTTCTGTGCTGTCCGATTACAGAATTAACAGCTCTCTTCTGCTGGAGCTCAATGTGAATATGGATGGGCATAGCATGATCTCACAGATAAAAGTAGTGTGATAATGAAAAGATGAACATAGCCTCAGAGCAGCATACTTTTTCATGTAAAATATTCCCTTTTCAATGGGAACTTTTTAGCAAGCAGCAGAGCAGCGCTGCTTTGTAATTTGCTTCTTTTGGTGCACACAAGAACACGAACTGGCACCTTTCTCCGTGTGCTCCCTTTTCCAACTCGCCCAATAGGTGTTTGACAAGACAAGATGGTGCAGCCATCATTTTGCAGCTGCAAAACGCAGTTTACATGTGGTGGTGCTCCAAGGAGCCAACACAGTCATTTTGCTGTTAATTGCTGCAGCTTGATCATGGATGGGGATTCTGCTGAGTGGGTCAATATAGCCCACACCCTGTTCCCATCATTTTAGCTGTGGCACAAGTACGGAAAACCCATTGAGGCCCTTAACAAGGAAGTCCATCATATTCTCCAACCTCATAACCCCTGTCTGTCATTGTCAACAGACTGTTCTTCTCAATATTGTGGCTTCTGCACCCCTTCATCCTATTTTTACACCAGGATGCAGCACATTTTTGAGGAATCCATACCCCACCCTCCATATTTTTTTCTGTGTTTCATCATGAAGAATCCCTTGACACATCAAAATCTAGTGAGCTTGAATCTGTTGGTGGCAGTGGAGGGGGGATTTTTGCTGTGGACTGTGCGAGAAGAGTTTGTGGGGCTTGAGGGAGAAGGCAAGGTAAACCTATAAAAAAGGAAAATGAGCAAGAACGCTAGCTCCTGCCCAGACCAATGCCTGACAAATGCCCAACACACATTTTCTTGTCCTGCCCAAGATGGGCCCATTCCAGAAATCCTAGCACAGAACCTGAGCTTGGTAGTGTGAGCTTGAGACATCTCAGCCTGAAACAAACATGCTAAGCAAGGTACAATGGGTGACAGTGGCCCCAATTTTAGGTAACCCTTTCTCTGAACCAAATTAGCTAGCCTCTCATAACCCTTAGATGATCCTTGTGCTAATTAACTGTAGTTTGTAGACTGCTTTACCATGCCCCCCCGCATCTGCCAACTCACAAATGCGTGTTTTGCTGCCCATGAGATTCAATGTATCAAAGAGAGGGAGAGAGAGAGAGAGCTGGGGTGTGGGGGGGGGGCTTGTCAGATGCAGTGTGAGCTAGTGAAATAGTACATGTACACAAAAGTCCACTGATGGGAGTGCAGGGTTGAAGGTTGTGTTGCATTGGCTGCATGTTATTCAGTCTGCATGGCTTCTACATGTAAAGTATAGCAAAACCCTCAATTATAGACAGCTTCGCTATTGTATTGATATTTTATTTATATCACGCTCGTACACAAGTGTTTCAGACATATACACCTAGGGGTAGCTAGACTATTTATAATACCCATACCCCCTCTTGCACTGCAACCCATAGAATACAAGTGAGCCCCATAAAAAATGTGGTCGAGTTGTCATATAGTAACTGACAAAGCAGCCATCTCTGTGGCTGAACACAATGCTCTGCATGGTTTTTATAATGTTTTAAACTAGTCATATCTGTTAATAGTTGAATAGTCATGATATTTTATTTACTATTTGACAGCAATGAAATGATCTTTTTATTTCCATGCTTCCACAGACTGCGACCTTCCGAGGGCATTCCAGCCCATAGCGCTTGGAAGTCATGACAATGGCAGTAGGTGCTATACAAAAATAAAAAAATCATATCATACCTTTTATCATTTGTTTTCCTTGTCATAGTCCCCCTTATTTTCCTCTCTTACTTGTTTCACCTTCCTAGTCCCTCTTGTTCTTCTTAGTCTTTGTGCCTCATACTCGTCCCCCTTACTGGTTCTAGTCTCGCCTACTCTGCCACATTCTAGTTCCTCATACTTATTTCTCTTCATTTCCTTCATCATCTTTCTTTTTTCATCCTCGTCCATGCATTTTCTTCTTCCCTCTTCATTATCCTGGCCACTTTGTCCTTCCTCCTTCCTTGCCCTTTATCAGTGCTGTATTTTCCTCTTCCTCATCCTAATGCCTCTTGCTCAATTTAGTAAATCTCCCAATGTCTACAAACAGTCCCTCGTCCAAGTCATTTAATCTTGTCCCTCCTGAAAACCCCCTTTCCTACCCTCTCATTCTCTCCTTAGTCTCTCATAATGGAGCTAGTGCGAGTCCCAGTCTCGATGCTATGCTTACTGAGTCTCGGACGGTGTGTCAATCTGCCAGGTGCAGTCTCTCCGGTATTCACAGTCTCCCTTTCATCCTTCCACTATATCACTTCATCTGTCTTTTCTTCTTACCCCCCATATATGGCTATTTCTCTCTTTCTTTCTCACGCTTTCCTTTTTGGTTTCTCCATCTTTCTCACTATTTACCCCCTCTCAATGGGAAAAGAGGCCACATATGGGTAGAAATGGCACAGCAGCTCTGTATTAAGCACTGAAGGCGGAATGGAATGTATGCAAGAGGGCTGGAAACTGAGAGCATGAAATGCGATGTAACCTGCAATAATGTTCTCTGTTTTGTAAAAACAAGCATGTGTATGAATCTGCATGAGATATTGTTACATTGCACAATGTGTGAGCTTGCTTGGCTGGATGGTTTAATGTATACATTAAACCTAAGCTCCATTATTAAACTAGACATGTATAGGAACGCACTGAACAGAGAAGAGAAGCTGCTTCTATTGTTCTGGTTGCAAATGATAAGACAAGATTGCTGCCAAAATGTTTCTCAGCCGAAAATGGACATGTGACTTTCACACAATCGTTGTTACTTCTTCTATAGCAAGAAGGTTTACATGAATGTTGAAGCCCTCTTTATAAGGTCATAGCTGGTAATCTAGTCTTGAGTCTTGGCACACCCTAATTTGCTCAGCTTAATGCAAATTATAGTTATCAAGCAGTACATGCCCTCCTAGACACGGATTCAGATTTGTATAAGATTGCAATCAATCAGGAGGGATGTAGTCTTACTTGTTGTCTTGTTTTTAATAGATTGCTGGGGTTTACAGCATTCTATTCAACATTGTTTACGGAACTAGATAATTAGGACATGGGGGGGTTCTTTGACATTATTGATGGTTCCTCCATGCAAGATGGTACAAAGATTAAAAACATGTTATAGGCCACTTTAGAAGGCTCACTATTTAATCAGTCAGAAGAGCCTAGCAGCTCCTTTAAGAAACGTTGAATACAGGGATCAAATCAGACATTATTTAGTTTGTACATAGTATGCTCATTCTCAAAACAATGTCATAGAAAATTCAGCATTGACACATTGTTTGCCCCTCCAGTCGCCTTTGCACCAAAGTTGCACAACAGGCTATATCAGTGCCCATATTTCTCTAGCATTAAGAGGTATTTCTGTGGATGCAGAGACGGAATTGGAAAAGACTGTCCCCTCGTGTGCCCTGCAGATGCTGGCACCGGCTTTAATATCTGTGGCAGCACTGCACACCCTGATACACAGGTATTCCACCCTACCACACGAGACCCACGCTTGCTGATTTGGGGAGCCCTTACATGGTAGTTGTGTACAGTGAATGTCAATGATTGATGGTTTCTCGCTCCCTTCTAGGTTTTCGATTATTCATCCCCAGTCCCCAGCAGTCGCATTTCTTCTGAAGGAAGTTCTATGACTTAAAGGGACTGTCACTTCAGAATTTCATGATATTTGGACTCCACCTGTGGGCTTGCTGTTGGTACTCTTGTTCAGAAAGGAATTGCCATAGCATTTTGGTGCTGGACTGCCCATGTGGGCGTGACAAAGACTGATATGCAAATAGATATTTCCCATCTGTGAAAGGTACAGTGAGCAAAAAGGGATGGCTGCCCATTCTCAAAGTGGGCCAAAACCACAGAAAAGGTTATCATGCCATGTTCTTTCTAGAGATGGGTGCCTGCTACCTTTTCTGTATTTTTGGAAAGGAACTTAGGGTTGGTAATTCTAAGTTACCTGGGGGATCCCAGACGTGGACCCCTTGCTCACTGTGCTCAGAGAAGCACAGCTCCACCTCACTGAGGAGGCCCAACAAGGCTGAAGCACGTGTATGTGGTTGCTGTTGGTACTCTTGTTCAAAAAGGAATTGCCATAGCATTTCGGTGCTGGACTGCCCATGTGGGCGTGACAAAGACTGATATGCAAATAGATATTTCCCATCTGTGAAAGGTACAGTGAGCAAAAAGGAGATGGCTGCAAACTCTCAAAGTGGTTAATAACCACTGAGAAGGTTATAATGCCGTGTTCTTTCGAGAGAGGGGGCCTGCCACCTTTTTTGTATTTTTGGAAGGAACTTGGGTTGGTAATCCTAAATTACCTGGGGGCAACCAGACACGCACGTCTTGCTCACTGTGCTCAGAGAGGAACAGCTGCACCTCACTGATAAGGTCCAGCAGGGCTGAAACACGTGTATGGGTTTGCTGTTTGTACTCTTGTTCAAAGGAGGTTTGCCTGTAATTTCGGTCCTGGACTGCCCTTGTGGGTGGGACAAAGACTGATATGCAAATGGATATTCCTCCTTTGTGAAAAGTACAGTGAGCTAAAAGGGATGGCTGCCCATTCTCAAAGTGGGCCAAAACCACAGAAAAGGTTATCATGCCATGTTCTTTCTAGAGATGGGTGCCTGCTACCTTTTCTGTATTTTTGGAAAGGAACTTAGGGTTGGTAATTATAAGTTAACTGGGGGATCCCAGACGTGGACCCCTTGCTCACTGTGCTCAGAGAAGCACAGCTCCACCTCACTGAGGAGGCCCAACAAGGCTGAAGCACGTGTATGCGGTTGCTGTTGGTACTCTTGTTCAAAAAGGAATTGCCATAGCATTTCGGTGTTGGACTGCTCATGTGGGCTTGACAAAGACTGATATGCAAATGAATATTTCCCATCTGTGGAAGATACAGTGAGCAAAAAGCAGATGGCTGCGAACTCTCAAAGTGGTTAATAACCACTGTACAGGTTATCATGTCGTGTTCTTTCGAGAGAGTGGTGCCTGCTACCTTTTTTTGTATTTTTGGAAGGAACTTGGGGTTGCTCACCCTAAATTACCTTGGGGCAACCAGACGTAGACTCCCTGCTCACTTTGCTCAAAGTGGCACAGCTTCACCTCACTAATGAGGCCCAACAAGGCTGAAACACGTGTATGGATTGCTGTTGGTACTCTTGTTCAGAAAGGAATTGCCATAGCATTTCAGTGCTGGACAACCCATGTGGGCGGGACAAAGACTGATATGCAAATGGGTATTTCCCATTTGTGAAAGGTACAGTGAGCAAAAAGCAGATGACTGCGAACTCTCAAAGTGGTTAATAATCACTGAACAGGTTATCATGCCGTGTTCTTTCGAGAGAGGGGTGCCTGCTACCTTTTTTGCATCTCCACATTTGTGCCCATAGCAGGGCCACCCACTACCCCCCCCCCCTTAGCCTGCTACATGTACTCAAGCCGTCATTGTAATTTCTAGCCACACACAAATTACATTTGCTGTCCTAACTTTAAAATTACATCTGTCCGAAAAACGTGCATCCAGTGCCACATGCATCTTCGTATGCAAATGCACACCAGGTCAAAAGATATAATCATGAATTAATGTGCTAAGCATTGTATTCATTCATTCATTCATTCATTCATTCATTCATTCATTCATTTTTCACTCATATATGCCAGTGCTGGCTGCATCAGTCTAATGTATACCCCCCCCCCATATCAACCCTGATACAAAGGGATTCCCTTGATCTAGATATGCACTTATTTTGTGAGGTAAGGATGCCTAAACCTTTGGTTTCACACGTTTCTTGCCTTAACATTCTGGTGTGTGGTGTTCAGTCATTTTGATGATGTGTAAAATTTTGACTTTACACGTAGGAAAGATCGCCTCTTGAGACACAATGGAATGAATCAATATGCTCAATAGTGTTCACCCCAGAACTTGAAATAGAGTGAAGAGAAAATGCAGTCAAAATGCAGAAACATTCCTTTCTTTCCGTTCATTACATGCAGATTGCAGTGGTGCATAACGTTCCTTCTGAAATGCTGTAATGTATTTCATGCTTGTGTGCAATATGCCTAACAGTACCTCTCTTTTTGAGGGGCATGTGGGGCGCTGCAGTTATTGAAATATTGCAATACCTCTATTCAGCTCACCATTTAACACATCTGAGAAATCCTCAGAGGAGTTATTATTCAGTCTGCCAAGGGTGGTTTATGCAATTCTCTGGGACAGTGCCCTGTTGGGTGCAATTCCAAACGTTTGGCCACAGGCATTAGTATTTACACAATTGTTGTCCCAGTACCAGAAACAATGAGTGTTTTTCCTCACTGATGAGGCACAACAAGGCTGAAACACGTGTATGGGTTGCTGTTGGTATTCTTGTTCAAAGGAGGTTTGCAGGCATTTCGGTGCTGGACTGCCCTTGTGGTCCATTGTGAAAAGCACAGTGTGCTAAAAAACGATGGCTGTGGACTCTCAACGTGGCACAAAACCACAGAACAGGTTACCATGCCATGTTCTTTATAGAGATGGGCGCCTGCTAGCGTTTTTGTATTTTTGTAAGGAACTTAGGGTTGGTCACTCTAATTTACCTGGGGGAACCCAGACGTGGACCTCTTGCTCAATGTGCTCAGAGATGCATAGCTGCACCTCAATAATGAGGCCCAACAGGGCTGAAACACGTGTATGGTGTTGCTGTTGGTACTCTTGTTCAAAGGAGGTTTGCCTGGCTTCTTGGTGCTGGACTTCCCTTTTGGGCGAGACAAAGACTGATATGCAAATGGATATTCCTCCTTTGTGAAAAGTACAGTGAGCTACAATTGATGGCTGCAGATTCTCAAAGTCGGACAAAACCACAGAACAGGTTATCATGCAATGTTCTTGCTAGAAAGGGGCGCCTGCTTCCTTTTGTGTATTTTTGTAAGGACCTTGGGGTTGGTCACCCTAAGTTGCATGGGGGAACCCATACGTGGACCCCTTTCTCACCGCGCTCAGAGAGACACAGCTCCACCTCACCGATGAGGTCCAACAAGGATGAAACACGTGTATGGGGTTGCTGTTGGTACTCTTGTTCAAAGGAGGTTTGTCTAGCATTTCGGGGCAGGACTGCCCTTGTGGGCGGGACAAAATCTGATATGCAAATGAATATTCCTCCATTGTGAAAAGTCCAATGAGCAAAAAGCGATGGCTGTGGACTATCAAAGTGGGACAAAACCACAGAACAAGTTATCATGCCATGTTCTTTCTAGAAAGGGGTGCCTACTACCTTTTTTTTTGTTTTCCCATTGGTAAATGTACCTCCATAATGTAGCTCTATGCTTTTTTTTCAGAATTGAGTTCTTTTTAGGGTTTGTCCTGTACAGACATCTGGTGTCCCCTTAAACATTTTGAACCTATGAAGTACTGACATTGAAACGTTTGAGTCAGTTGCAAACCATAGTTAAAGGCCCGAGTGAAGCAAGTGCCTTAACGAAGGCCCTGGGGCATTATCTGAAGTGGTAATGCCCCTCCTGCGAGAGGCCTATTGCTATTAGTACTCAAGCCCGTAAGATCGAGGTACTGATAGCATTTTCTTTCTGTTCCAAAATGCTCAAGTGTTATGATTAGCATTTAGTGAAAACATTAATTATTTAATCAGTACAGGTTTAGTTCATATACAAGTAAGTAGTTATGTAAACGTCTTATTTCAATATAAGGAATGTGAGCTCATATGGTTCCTTTTAGAATGTGTAATTGCATGGTGAGGTTCTGGAATTGTTTTGTTTTGAGTCAGTTGGAGCCTGTAACATAACTGTGCTTGCTGTCGCGTAAGAGCTCTCCAATAAAATACAATGAAACTAAGTGTGGAGTTCAACCTAACATCAGGCATTCAGAACAGAAAAAAAATAAAAAATTACCACCATGGAAGAGAAAACTAAGTCCATTTTCCCTTTCTATGGTGGCCATTGAAAATTAATGTAAAAAAGTAAACAAACACAATGGCCGCCATGGAAAGGATGAAGGGACTACACATAGTCCCTTTTCCCTTTCATTGACGGCCATTCAAAAAATAGGGCCATTTTTTTTTTAAATGGCCACCATGGAAAGGAGTGAAGGGACTAAATGTAGTTCCTTCTTCCTTTCCATGATGGCCTGTTGCGGATCGGGAGCGGACGCACTGGGGACAGAAGATTTCCCAGCGCATCCACTCCCGAAATGGACTGAAAAGAAGGTACGTGGGGTTGGGAGGGCAGGGAGGGAATTCTTTGGATGGTGGTGGGGAGGAAACACTTACCTCGATCCCTGGCAGCAGAAGATGGCAGCCACCAGCCATGTGGCGGCTTGGACCGTGGATTTCCCCGTTTCAAGCCTCTTCATTGGCTGAGGGGCTGCCACACCCCACTGCCGGGAAGCAACATAGTGGGGAGAGGGATTCCCGGTTGGGTAACACCCCGGCGAGGGCCAGTGAGCTTTCTTGTAACAAGCTCATTGTCCCTCGTCAGGTACAGGTTTTACAGACTCTGTCACAGAACACCAAAATGTCTTCCTCACGTGGATACTAAGTGTGTTCTTAGGCAAACACATCAATGTTCTTGAAACAATATGCAGATTCCTTCCAGGCTTAAATGGAAATGGAAAGTGGCCGGGAGAGATAATGCAGAGTATTTCCTTTTATTAATTATAGTTCATACCAGGAAGGTCCAGATTTAGGGCCTCACTCCGAGTTGGGCGGTAAGGGTTAATGGTCACCGATAATGAAGCCGGTGCTGGTAAACCCTTACCGCCCAATTCCAAGGTCCCTTAGCGGGACCCGCAAACGACGTGTGGTCTGATCACATGTCCTTTGCAGGTCCCGTTAAGGGACCACAGCGCTAATAACGGGCCTGCTATTTGTTGGCCTGTAATTAGTGCATTCCCATTGAGCCCTATGGGGGCTCAAATGGGAATGGGGAATGGTCTACAGAATGGGGACTTACCGGGTCCTCCAAGGTCGGAATGACCTGGTTAGTCCCCATTCTGTCAGACCGGACCCGGACCTGGGTTTGGAGGCAGCCATGGCTTCCTCCAAACTCGTAATGACCCACTTAGTCTAGCATCAGGCTCATGGTCTCTTTTCTATAGGCCCCATATCAAGCTTCAATACTGAACTGTGTACTCTCTGGAGTTTAGGACTTTTGGGAGGATTTTGGAAGCTATATATACAGTGTTCTGATCCATTGGTTATCATTTCCCCAATCATCACTGATCCATCAACTCTAGTAAATGAGGGGGAAAATGTTTCACTATCCAAATCTAATAGTAACAAGATTTCCCCATTCCTGACATATTGAGACAAGCCTAGAGCTAAAAAAAGAGGGCTGGACGTAGTGCCGATTAAAAAGGGCTTGGTTGCTTTGCTACAGATTTAACTTTTTTGACATCTGTCTTGGTTTAATTTCAGCATGAGTCATCTATGCCTCTGATTGTATACCACCTTGACATTCATTCTAGTCACCTTTAGAGTTTAATATACTTTTTATTCTCATTTCACACTGCAAATGATGGTATTGGTGCTAGATGTTATTTGTTATAAAATGTTGAAAACCTAATAAAGATATTAATTTAATTACATGGCCTGCGGTAGCGGCCATGTAGTTATGGTTAAGTTGCTAAACCCATAGGAAGAACACTTTTTGGGAAGCTTATAACTTCGCTCCCCCTGGACGAATCCTCACCAAACTTTGCAAAAAAAGTATATGTCCCACTCTGCATTTTTTGCAAAGGTTGGTGGGGTTTGGTCAAGGGGGGTCAAAGTTATAGGGGGGATACAAAAATGTATTTATTCCATAGACATAATGGGAAAAAACTTTGCTCGCACCTACAGTCCAAACCGCTGGACGGATTTTCACCAAATTTGCGGCAGGAGAGGTGACTTGGTCCCGAAAGCTTGCTTTTGATAATTTGGTGTAAATCCGTCCATCCGTCCAGTTGTTTTTTTTAAACGACCAAAACGTAAGGCAACACAATTAGTGATATTTATGTCCGGTCCGCGGACTCACTTCCCTGTTCGGTCCACAGACTGGCCTCTGATTGGCCCAGAAAATCGGGCATCAGGACGCAGCCGCTGATTGGGTGGCGAGAAAACGTGAAATGCATCGGTTTCAGCGGAACGCCCGCCATGTTGGATTCATGACGAAAACATAAAAACATTAAAAAAAGCAACATTGCACTTGTCAAACTCAACAAACAAGGTGGGGTGGATGAGGATGGGATGGGATATGGCCATACGAAGCCAAAACGTGGGTTGTTTCACCCCCGACAGTAACAAACACTCCAGATGTGATGGGTCAGTCCTGTGGTGTCCGTGGACACTTCAGATGTCTTAGGACATCTGTACCTATTTCTGCATTGCAGGGTTGGGGAAAGGCAGTTTTTGGATGGCTTATAACTTTTGCGCCACTCAATGAAACTGTTTGTAATTTTGCAATGTAATTCTAGACCTAATCCTGAACGGTTTTGCAAGCTTTTGTGGGATTCTGTCAAGAGGGGACAAAATTAGAGGGTGGGGTCCCAAAATATTGTAAAGGCATATGAATGCTGTGTCATTTGACAAATCTGCACAACATTTGGCAAAACGATTTTGGATCTAGATATAAATGGTTTTCTAAAGTTTGGTGGGATTTTCTCAGGAGGGGTTGAAATTAGAGGGGGGTCTCAACATTTTTTGATGGCGTATAACTTAGTTGCTTTTTGACGAATGTGGACAAATGTTTTGAGAAAGATTATAGACCCAAACTTCAATGTTTGTGTAAAGACTGAATGGATTTTGTCAAGTGGGGGCTAAATTATATGACTATTGTATGTCATATAATTTACTAAACTATAGATTACATGAAATAACATACATATATACACCCAGATGACACAAAAAACTATTTCACAAAAACATATCCTCTTATCACCATATTTCACAGTCGTACCACTACATTTGATAGCAATAACCATTCACATGCATCATAAACAAACAAAGATCCAATAACAATGTAAAGGCACATTTGAAAATATCATTAGCAATATCAACATATCAACTCATGCAACCATTAACAAATTGTTACTGAGTATGGATTTTGAGTGCTGATGGGGAAGGTGGTCTGTGATAGTAATTTGATGGGACAGATTTGACAGTGGATTGTGAGAGTCGATTTTGAGGTCAGAATGTGAGGATCTATTCGAGGATTGGATTTTAAGGGCGGCTTTTTAGGTCATATTGTGGGGGAAGATTGTGAGGGCAGTATTTGATTGCTGATTGTAAGCACATATTCTCAGGGCATGTTGTGAGGTTGGATTGTTGGTGTTAATTGTGAGGGCTGATTCTCAAGGCAGATCGTTAGGCAGTGATGTGATTTCCTGGGATGTTCACTGTGCTGCCCCAACAATCGCACCCACTTTCTTAAACAGTATGGTTGCATGCCATAACTACATAGGTGAGGGAAGAATTACATAACATAACAAATTACATTGGAAGAAACAATTAATTGATTCGTGCATATGTGCATTTAGGTGATGATCATCGTTACAAAGAATTAATGTGTTGCACATTCTGAATTGCATAATATGAAATTAGGAAATGAAATCACAAGTTAGCGTTATATTTTACATTAGGATTCGCAGCTTGCTCTTGGACACTAAGTACGCTGTGCATGGATTAATGCACTCGTAAATCAATATGCTTTCAGACATTTACTGTCAGTGGCGTTCTCCGTCGGTCGCTATTTCCACTGTTTCAAATCAATGTCAGCAACATTCCTTACTTTGTGTTGTAATAAGTGGAATCATTTGGTCATTGCAGCTTTGGTTGTTATTTTAATAATGTGTGGGATACTAGATAATGATGAGAAAAGTGAATTATACCTTTTATCAAGGACAAATTTGATAAATCTAAATCACAAGACTGGCTCATTAAGATAATGTTATTGGCACGGATTCATAACCTTGTTTTCGATGCTGCTCGAATCTCAGAATATTGAATTTCTATTACAGGGCGTCTCCAATTTAGCCACTTGGTCATTTCGTGCTACTAGAAGCCACAATTTTGCAAGCAATTATTTCATGAAAAATGTGTTCATTCTTTCATTGGATATAACTTTAAAAAAATCACAAAATACAGCACATATCAAAGCGTATCCAGTTCGCATTACCTGTTCAACTGCAATCAATAGTAGCTGATGGCAGGCTTTGCCCTAGACTTTTCTGCATGCTCTCGCCAGTGTGTGCATTGCTCGACTTTGTTTTGGAAGTTACTTAATATTGCTGTGTCTCCACCAGTCCTGCTCTGGTGTTGTGCCGTGCATTTTTATGCTGTTTGATGCTAAACCCTCTTCCTAATGCTCCGGTGAGTAACAGTTGCTTAAAGTATATGTATTCCTTCTATGATTGTTTATTGTTCTTTTCCTTTGCCCAGGCACTCTGTTCTATATTATTTAGATTCTTGAACCTTTCACCAGATCACCCATTGTTTAAACCAGGAAGCCCGTCCCAGTTCTGTCTATTTCCTCAATTTATCAATTCATGTATTAGCACTTTCACGAAGTTTTGTAAAATTATGAAAACATGTTGCACTCAAAACAGAGTACGTGAACAACAGGGCCAAGACTGTGAGGGAATGGATATGTGTGCTAGTACTCAGACCATGCAGAAAGTATTGTTTATTTATTTTATGTATTTATTGTTTGCTTGTTAGGCGCTTATACAATAAGACAATACTGTTTCAGAGTGCCCACAGGACAGGGATGGAGGAAGGGTGGGAAGTACATTAAAAACACAAAATGTAAGAGGGGGGGGAGAAAGAAGGGACACGCCTACCATGGCTTGTGAGTATTTAGAAAGTCCAAGTGCAGAGCAGTGGGAGGAAACAGATATAGAAGGGACATGTGATCTGTAATGGCAAAACACCCCTTCGAATATTCCCCGCTAAAACTAGATGCAGTATTTGGTTTACGTTCTGTCGAGTTCCTGCATGATGTTCCCAATGCATTATGTCAAATGTAAGCCAGTAAGCAGAGTTAGCAATGCAGACCCGATTGTGGCCAATTAGCATTGCAGAAGCTGAGACGATCATATCCTTTTTGAACTGCTGTACCTCGTTCCATTATGCTAATTTTGCTTCGCGGTGCAATATTCCATTATTCCAAAGTTGCATTGCTAGGTTGTTATCCTGTTTCCTAGTTAGTAAAACAATGCATGATTCTATGTTTTAAAGTTGGCAATGCAATGCCTGGTTTAATAATGCTCAGCAACGCAAACAAGAAAAGCTAAAGCTCAATTAGCACTGACAACTTGATGCATTTACTGCAGCAAGATGAGACTCCATTAGGACCAGTCCGCACTGCAATAACTGATTCTATTATGACCAGTTTGCAGTGTTAGGCCTACTTTTCCATTACATCTACTTAGCATTGCATGGCAAGATGCCATTAATCACAGTTAGCAATGTAAGGTTTGATTAAATAATGGCAATTGTGCTTGTCCAAGCCTATATCCATTATGCCAGGTTACACTGCAAGACTTGAACCCATTAAGCCCCAATTCACACTACTAGGCCTTATTCTAGAATGCTCTGCCCCGTTATCTGTGAATGGTCTGATTAAATTGAGCTCAGAAGAGCAGGACCCAAATCAGTTGTATTCAGTTAGCAATGCTAGCATATTTTTAATATATTCATTTACCACAGTGAAACAACCAGATTACATTATGGCCAGTTAGTGTTGCAAGGCCTGATTAAGTTCTTCTAGTTATCAATGCAATGCCTTATTCCTTTAAGCCCAGTTAATAATGGGATGCCTGATTAAATAATGGTAAGTACACGTGTAAAAGCCTGTTCCTGTTATGCCCCCTAAAGCACTGCAAGCTTGATTACATTAGCAAGATCAAACTGTCAATGTGAACCCTTATGCCAAAATGCCCAGTTACCAGTGCAATCCTGAAATGAGTATACCCGGTTAGCACCCACAATCCTGATTCCATACTTCCCGGTAATACAGCGGGGTCTGCTTCCAAGACTCACAATTAGCACCAAAGGTCAAGATTCTCTAATGTTATGTTATTTGATATTTGTACAGTGCTGACTGTCATTGTTATGGATCTAAGACACTGTGTGATGGAAGGTCCTACAGAAGACTGAAGCCTGTGCAAACATGAACATAAAAAAAGCATTACATTGCATGCAAATAGTAATTAGAATTACACAATTTGTCAATTACTAGGAGAGGGGACTAGTTCAAAACAGTATAACAATCTTGCAGAGCATTGTTATCAGGTGTAGAGATGGTTGCTATGTCAGTGACAATTGGACCAACTATTTCATGGTCCTCAGCTGTGGCCCATGGGTTGCAGTGCAAGAGGGGGAATGGCTATTACAAATAGTATATGAACCCCTAGGGCAACTGTGTACAGTTGAGGGTTCTTGTAAACGTTACATGCAGAACACATGCACACTGAATAACATTAAGTCACATGCAAATTATATGCACAATTGCCAGATATGTTAAGATACATTCAATGCATGTTCTCTTGTCTGTACCGCTGGGTTATTGCAGTGCACATGTATTATATTGGTTACAAATGTGATGGCGGTAATTTGTAGCCACCTCCATGATACCACCCATTTCCAAGACTCTTGGTGGACTACAGAACCCGCTCCCCCCACCTGAGTCCTGGACTATCCAATACATCACTCAGAGGAGTCCCGTGTGCCTGACCTTGTGCTTTTGGGAATTCAAATGAATTATTATACGCCTGCTTGGGCTCTGCAATCTCCCTTGGATGCCAACAAGCCTAACGCTAAATGACAGCACAAAATCGACATACACACTTGGCAGTCACATGCACGACACATTGCAATGCATGTCCACCCTTCAGGTGGACTCTCTGGTATACTCAGTAGACAGCTTCAATCGACAATATTTACAAATCACTATATATCTGTGGGAATGACATGATAATATGAGTGGGTGAAGAGAACTGCTCTTAAACGCTACTGCCTCTTAGCTGTGCTAGATGTGCCTGCCAAAATGCTGGTAAGGACGTTGTAGTATGGAGGCAAGGGTAACCAGTGGTACATTAGGTTGTATTTATTTTATAAGTGCTGACGTATAAATTGGCCTTCGTGCTCACACTTCCCTCAGCTTCCCTTAGCCAACTGTCTCCCTGTCGCATTCCCACTCGGAACTCTCGGAGTGACACAGGCTTCACCTGGCTCCTCTGATGAAAGCCACACTGCACAACTATTATTAGAACTGCAGCTATGGGCACACACATGTAGCCTCATACCATATTATCAACAAGGATTCAGGAAGGGATCCTTTACGCTATATAACCTCATGGCATAGGTATTGGCCTCAGAACAGGGAAGAAATACATACAAAGGGCCTCATTACGACCCTGGCGGTAAGGGGTTAGCGCCAGCGTTAGCTGCGCCGACCCCTTACCGCCAATTACGAGGTCCCTTAGCGCCATGGCGCTTTTAACACCTGCTTTTAGCAGGTGTTAAAATCCATGGCGCTAAGGGACCATGGAGTTAATTACGCCACCGTAATTTACGGTGGCGTAATTAACGCCTTCCCCACTCCCATTATGCCCTATGGGGCAAAAATGGGAATGGGGAAGGGTAAATGGGGATTGGGGACTTACCGCCCCGCCGACCTCGGAATGGGGCGGTAAGTCCGCCAACCACCATGGCGTAAACGTAGTTTACGCCATGGTGGTAAAGTCACGGCCCAGGCGGTAACTTACCGCCTGGGTCGTAATGAGGCCCAAACAATTTTAGCCCAGTCTTCGATACTGTGAATAGGAACAAGCTGCGGGATACATTGTCCTACTGGGGCATAGCACCAGGGCCCCTGACGATGATCACTGCCCTTCATGAACACACTAACATCAGGGTGCATACACACAAGACAGCAAGACAAGTGACTACATACCCACCCACCTACGCGGGCTTCAGACAAGGGTGTGTATTAACCCCTACCCTGTCCAGTCTCCACTTGGCTGACTTGGAAACTGCTTTAAAAGGTGTGCAAGCACATCCACTTAGATTGGGACGAGGGGGATGGACATGTCTCGGGTATGCAGAGAATCTTACTCTGTCAGACTGCACACCCAAGGCTTTACGAATCCTCCTTCATGCATTAGCCAAATATGCCGACAACAATCGGCTCATAACACATTTGCAAAAACTATGGTTGTACCCTTTAAGGAGAAGGCCAAGGACTCAACTTGTCACAAATGGTACCTTAATGGTAGCAAAATTTGATGAATACACATACCTGGTGTTAACAATAGACTATAACTGCACGTGCCGCAAACACGTAGAGAGTATTTGCCAAGCTTAAGACTGCACATGACGACGATAACTATGTTTGAGAAGCGTAATGCAGGTTACACTGATGAAGCATTGAGAGAAATCTACTTGGCAAAACTACCGCCAATAATATTGTGTGGATCCGAGGTGTGGTATTATGGGAAGACAAGAGGGCTGGTTATTGTCTAAAACCCACACATTGCTTAGCTAAGAGTATTCCTATAGAACACATCTGAATTAGCTATACCATCAGCACACATCATGACCACACGCCGCCGTTATATGCTGAACAGAAAACAGCAATTGGCAGCAACCAAAACACGGATGTGACTTAACTATGATGGGAAACCACTCTTGGAACATATGCACAAACACACCACATTACATTGTGCAGGAAGGAAGCTAGACATTGGCAGCAGTATGTGGAAACAAATGTGAATGATAATTACTACACAGAAGAAAGCACCACGAGCATGGTCAACACAGCCTACAAGATAATTCATCATGAGCAAAATGGGGTGGATCTCGCCACAAAAGTATTCAATAGAGAATACATAGAATGTGTTGCCAAACATGGATATGTGCCTGCATATGTCATGGAATTCCATAATTTAGGGCTAAGAAGAGATTACATGAGGGTTACATTCAACATGGTCGGATTGGGGAGGTACACGGTGCATGGATGCAAACTGAAAGATCATCAAGAACAGGCTGACTATGTTGTGGTGATCATATGAAAAGTGCTTGGCAGAGCTGCATAGGAAGCATTTGTGGGATCTTGGTGGAGGGGAAAGCACCAACCTAAACCATGACGAGTTATGGCACAGAGACATGTCTAGTAATAAGCCATGCAGTTTTCACCATTGACACGCCTATAGAGAGACATTGGGCCTCATTCCGAGTACGGCGCTAACCAATGGCGCTATTAACGCCTTGGTTGACGCCGTACCCGGACCGGCAGCGCCTTGGTGGTTGGCGGAATTACCGCCCCATTCCAAGGTTGGCGGGGCGGTAATTCCCCAATCCCCATTTACCCTTCCCCATTCCCATTCTCGCCCCATAGGGCATAATGGGAGTGGGGAAGGCGTCAATTACGCCACCGTAAATTACGGTGGCGTAATTAACATCAAGGTCCCTTAGCGCCATGGTATTTAACGCCTGCTAAAAGCAGGTGTTAAATGCACCATGGCGCTAAGGGAACTCGGAGTATGGCGGTAAGGGATTACCGCCACCGCTCTCGTTAGCGGTGGCCGCTATCCCTTAACGCCATACTCGGAATGAGGCCCATTGAAGAACAATGTATCAACATATGCGATTCTATGTGTGTATAATTGCAAATGCTTCACCAGGAAATGGACACAACACATCGATTAGAAATGATATACTTATGGTGAGACACACAAACAGCAAAGCACATCAATTATTGTTGTTATGCTGGACGCATTGTAAATACCTTGTGAATTATTGAGCTAACATATTGCTTTAACATGTTGAATATGTATGATGGATGCCTTTAAATGTTTGTATGTGGTAAGGTATGAAGGGTCATTTCATTCTGGCCAATATCATAATAAATATTAATTAAAAAAATATAACTCTCTGAAACATATAGTATGTAGACGATCTCTTAATTACAAAACAAGGTCTAAACACATACATTCGGATTTATGGGTGCAGAACTCATCAGTGTAAACCTCAGGTGCTGTGCTCACTGGCCTGATGTGAATTCGGTATCAGGTAATAATATCGCCATATATTTGGTCGCCGGTAATAATAATGCCAGGAAAATGTTGTGGCGATATTATTTGGGTGACCATATATATGGGGACAGGGGAAAAAAAAATGTAAAATGTAAAAAAAAAAAGTTTGGGGGTTGCGGGGGTGTCCCCCACATGTTCCATGCAATAATGTCGCCACAAAAAACTGCCATTTTTCGGCGAGATTTTTGCATGGCGAGATTTTTGTGGCAACATTATTACATGGAACCGTGAATTCTGCCCGTCTTGGAGAGGGCAAGTGGTTATTTGTAAAGCATTGGTTAGGGCAGGGGATAGAATTCCACATTTCGCTCAGAGGTTTACCCTGCTGTCTCCCTGAACCCCAACATCTTATCTAAGACTCCAACATGAAAATACCCCCTTCAGTGCCACTAACACACAAACTAATACTTTTTGAAATTCCCGTAATGTCTATATGCGCACACCAATATATCTTAAGAAGTATTTAACCAGTTATCTTATCCCAGGTAAGTAACCACTTTGGGTGCGGGGGAGTAACACAGACCCTGACACGAGGCCTGACCATACAAAGTACATGAATAGTGTCTAACACTTAAGACACTCCCGTCCCTTGCACACCATATTAACTGAAAGCACAGTCAATATATTAATTGCACTTGTTTGATTTGTACTTTCATGTGTTTATAGTTCTCAATCAAGGATGTTCATCATCTCATATATAACAAAAAAGAAGGTTCAAACTAATTCACAAATTCACAAAGTCCTTTATCTCCTACAACAAACTGAGAAATTCTTGATTGTGATGCCTTTCGAAGTTCAATTCATCTCGGGGTTACACCCCTTCTTCAGGAGAAAATGATTTTGAAAAGGTATATTCAGAAAGAAAATTCAGGGATCCATTGACCTCCCAATTTTCATATGTACAGTAATATCAGTGTCAGAAGTGTACTCGCCCATTAATCTAACAAGGCTTCCTTCATAACATGCCCAAAATTCCAAAATAAGTGTTGTGACAACATTCTTCTATTCGTCTGAAAGTGGAAATACAGCTTTAAGTAGAGGTGTTGGCTACGGTGAATACCACTGTATCCCAATGTTGAGTGGAATATTTATTCTGTATTTGTAAGAAAGATCATGCTTTATCAATCAGATACTGTGAAGTTGGACGTTTCACCACTTCCAAGACATTGAACTGTATTTGGGCAATTGAATGTCTCAATGTTACAAAATGCCTTGCAACAGGAGATTTAACATTCTTGCAGTGAATATTGGATTCATGTTTGGTCCAGGGTTCACAGGCTGACTGAGATGTTTTTCCCACGTATAAAAGCCTGCACAGGCATTTTAAACGGTATAGAACTCCTCTAGTTCTGCGTGTCGCAAAATCTTTAAGTTGAATTTCTTTGACTGTTCGGGGATGCATTATGTAGTCACCCTTAACCACATTATAACAGTGGCTGCATGATAAACAGGGAAACGTACCCTTTCTTTTTGATTTCAATACTGCTTGATTTTGTCTCGATAACCTTTCGACTTTCACCAATCTGTCCCAAAGATTTATGCCCCATTTATAGACCATCATGGGTGGTTCAGGGAATAGCTTCAAGCAGATAGGGTCATGATGAAGAATTGACCAATTCTACTGAATAATTTTCTTGATATGGTAAGTCTGTCTTGAGTACATAGAAATATGTAAAAAAGATATTGGGCCTCATTAGGACCCTGGCGGAGAGGGTTTTACGCCAGCGTAGTGCATGGCGTACCTCTCCGCCATACTACGAGTTCCCGTAGCGCCATGGCGGCCTTTTCCGGCTGGTTTTACCAGGCGGAGAAAACCATGGCGCTACGGGACCTCGTTGTTAATTACGCCACCGTATTTTACGGTGGCGTAATTAACTCCTTCCCCACTCCCATTATACCCTATGGGGCAAAAATGGGAATGGGGAAGGGCAGAATGGGGATTGGGGATTTACCGCCCCGCCAAGGTCGGAATGGGGCGGAAAATCCGCCAACCCCCATGGCGCTATCGGCGGCTTTCCGCCATGCTTCGCGGTGCATTTAGCACCGCGAAGTCCGCCTGGGTCGTAATGAGGCCCATTGCCTCCTTCATTGGTTTAGGTGTTAACAGTTGATCTTTTGGGACCTGACATGCTCTCTCATGGGCCTCATGTAAGACTCCCTCAGGATAACCTCTATTAGTAAATCTATCTGTTAGAGCCATGCACTCTGAAGAGTAATCATTTGGGTCAGAGATAATTCTCTTTAGGAGTAGAATTTGGCTATATGGTAAGCTTTTCACCATGGCTTTTGGGAGCAAACTGGCAAAGTGAAGAAGATTGTTCACATCAGTTGGTTTGTGATATATTGTCATCTTAATTCTTGCATTCACAATAGTCAACTGCACATCCAAGAAGTACAAAGTAGGTTCACTAATGTCCAATATGAACTTGATGCGTGGGTGTACTTGATTCAGATAGTTAATAAAATCTTGTAATTCGTCTTTCAAACCACACCATACTCCATAAATCTCTTCCAAATTACAATTTTGGAACACAACTCAGTTTTATACAATACATGCATTTTCTCAAATACATATATACAAATGTGTACATATGCAGGGGCCATCGCAGACCCCATAGAAATACCTGATACTTGAGCATAGAATCTGTGATGATACCTGAAGAAGCTATTATACAGAATGATGGTTATAAATTCAATGATAAGTTGGCGCTCACATTTTACATTGATTGATTGAAGTAGAAACCATTCCACAACGTCAATCCCCTCATTATGGGGTATTGGGGTGTATAGGCTACAGACGTCCAGAGAGAACAGTATACAATCAGGTGATAAACATGTAATCTCATTAACACAAGACAGAAAATCAGTAGTATCTCTCAGATACGTTGGAATACTTTGTACTAACAGTTGCAAAATCTGATCAACATGTGTTGCCAAAGGATACAGAATGCTATCTGTCCCGGCAACATTTGGCCTGAGTGGAGGTTGTAATTTGTCCTTACAGATCTTGGGTAATCCATAGAATACAGGGATAATAGGGAATTAGTTAACCATGAATTCTTTGGGTTTTGTGTTTTGATAACCCTCTTTGAGGACGCTGAATTTGAGTATTTACATGCAGGAGTCACTAAATCATTGGCATCATGGATCGGCATATAAAAGAGTGCCCGAGGAAGGACAGCGCAGAGGATCCTGATGAGCATTTCTCATCCCGGTTAACCTGCATCAATGACACGTGATCAACCTCTGAAAGACTGAAGCGATATTCCCCTCTGTTCAGTTAGAATTCAGGTATGACATCTATCATTGAGAATGGATCACTGGTGAGGTGATTCAGGGCTATTAAAAAAGCATGGATCATACAATATGTGGGATTCACAGTACCTGATTGATAAAGCATGATCTCTCTTACAAATACAGAATTGCTATTCCACTCAGCATTGGGATACAGTGGTATTCAAAATAGCCAACACCTCTACTTAGAGCGATATTTCCACTTTCAGATGAATAGAAGAATGTTGTCACAAAACCTATTTTGGAATTTTGGGCATGTTATGAAGGAAGCACAATCATTAAACTAATGGGCGAGTACACTTCTGACACTGATATTAATGTGCATACGAAAATTGGGAGGTCAATGGAATGGTCTTTCTGAATATACCTTTTCAGAATCATTTGCTCCTGAAGAAGTGATGCGTTAAGCTTCGAAAGACATCACAATCAAGAATTTCTCCATGTGTTGTAGGAGATAAACGACTTTGTGACTTTATGATTTTGTATGAACATTCTTTTATTGTACATATAAGAAGATGAAAATCCTTGATTGAGAACTATAAATACACGAAAGTACAAATCAAACATTTGTGATTAATATATTGACTTTGGTTTCAGTAGTTATGGTGTGCAGGGGAAGGGAGTGTCTTAAGTGTTAGACACTATTCATGTACTTTTTGAAATTCCACTAGGCTTTCTGTATCAAAGTAATGCTGCAACCCATCAGGATGTTCTTCATGATGAAATGCAGAGCACAAAAGATGGAGGGTGGTCTGTGGTTTCCTTAAAAATATGCTTCAACTTGGAATAAAAAAGGTGATAGGAGGTGCAGAGGCAGGGACGTCATTTCACCAAAATGCCAGTGGTAGCGAAAGTGACATCACATGACCCTTGCCCGCTGATGAAATAACAGGAAGTGGCGTAATTTGACCTCACCCTGAAGTGACATCACGGGAAGCGATGGAACACAACCTTTCACCCGTTGACAAAACAGGAAGATGCATCACATTGCATTGGGCCTCATTCCGAGTCGGGCGGTAAGGGTTAACGGCCACCGGTAACGAGACCGGTGCCGTTAAACCCTTACCGCCCTATTCCGAGTTCCCTTTGCGGGTTGGGACTTAACACCTGCTTTTTGCAGGCGTTAAAAAACCAACCCGCAAAGGGACCTTGGAGCTAATTACGGCACCGTAATTTACGGTGCCGTAATTAGCACCTTCCCCATTCCCATTGAGCCCTATGGGGCAAAAATGGAAATGGGGAAGGGCCCATGGTGAATGGGGAATTACTGACCCCGCCAACCTTGGAATGGGGCGGTAATTCCGCCATTCACCATGGCGGAGTCGGAATGATAACGGCATCAACCAAGGCGCTAATAGCGCCTTGGTTAACGCCAGGGTCGGAATGAGGCCCATTGTTTCTAAGTACACTACGTAAAAAATATGGTTATGATATCACTCTAAAGTGATATACATTTCAAACAAGAATGGATCACCATATGTATCATTAATATCAGCACATAAAGGCCCATTTAACAAATGACTGTGAATGCAGGCAGACATAGAAGGCCAAATGATAATGGCCCTCATTCCGAGTTTGGTGGTAGTCATGGTGCTATTTGCGCCATGACTGCCACCAATAATTGTACCGTATCCAGTTTGGTGCAATGGGGACTTACCGGTCTAGTCAGACCTTGGCGGGACTGGTAAGTCCCCATTCACCAAACCATTCCCCATTCCCATTTGAGTCCCGATAGGGCTCAATGGGAATGGGGAGGGCGCAAATAACGGGCTGGTGTATGTCAAGCCCATTATTTGCGCCCAGGTCCCTTAATGGGTCCCGTCCATAACATCAGGTCAGACCAGGCATTAAGGAAGGGACCCGCTAAGGGACCTCGTAATAGGGCGGTAAGGGATTACCGGCACCGGTCAACTTACCGGTGCCCGGTATCCCTTACCGCTCTAATCGGAATGAGGGCCAATGATGTGAAATTATATAGCAGTTGAGCTTAAGCACTTTATACAGAATAAATAGGTTCCATGTGATAATATTGCCGCAAAAATATCGGCATACAAAAATTTCGCCATATTTTTCCGGCAATATTAACCCATGGAACCTGCGGGGGACACCCCCGCAACCCCCATATATTTTTAAAGGGAGCAGGGGACAGCCCTGCAACCCCCCCACCCATCTACCCCATAAATTATCCTGACCAAAAATATCGCCTATGGCCGTTCCCGATGACCATATGTACGGCGATATTTTTGGTGGCGATAATATTACCTGATATCAATAAATATATATATACAATATCACCCAACCTGTGTTGGTACTCATTTATCAACATCAGCAGGATGAAAGGCTGTGTTTACCTTGCCGGGAGCTGAACCTGCAACCTGAAGATCACACGCACATTGCAGCATCAATCGCTCAACCCACTGAGCTATCTTCATGACTATAGCTAACAGAAATCCAGTCACTACAGAAACAAAGAGACACATGCTGCTGGCCCAAAGAGCCTTATGTTGCTGGCCACAGCCCAGGAGCCCCAATTTATATTGTTTTTTTTTTTATATATATTTTTTGTGGGGTAGCAAGGGAGACCACAGGGATCGCAGTTGCGACCCCTGGAAACCCCTAAAAGGCAACCCTGTGCAGCGGCAGAAGGATGATGAAGAGCAGTGTGTTGGGAGTCACACACAAATGTTATGCAGCTGGGGAATAGAATTGACTTATCAATAAGGCTGCAATCTTGAGATTGCTGTCTCTGGGACCCTTTCTATCTAAGGGCATCATTTTATTTCCTTACTTGTGCCTCAGCTAATCCAATGAGTAATGAGTGAGTCTCCATTGATGTGTGTGAGGACAGTGAGGGAGGAAGTGAGAGCAAATTGAAGTGTATCAGTAGAGTGATGGGGATTCCGTGAGACTCCATTGGTGTGCATGAGGACATTGACAACTCTGAAGTAGGAGTCCCAAACATTGAGGACTGTATCAAGCATAAGACCTTATTATTGTAAACCCAATTTCCTGTGGGCTTTCAGTATACAATGTGCGGTGTCCCGTTCTGTGGACAGACTGGTTTGTTTACAGTCCTTCCTTTATGTCCATCCCCCAACGGTGGGTGGTTTGAGGGTGCAAATTATGGGACACAGAGATGGTAGACTCCACCAGCAGGGGGAGCTGAGCTGCCGATGAGGTGATTTCACCTCAGGGGCTAAGCGAGCTACCCTACTAGCGAGTTCAGATGGTTTAGCCTTATAGGGCACAACAGCCTGAAAGGAGGTCGCCGGGGACAGCGGCCACCAGAGACGAGAGGAGGCGGAAGTCTGAGACTTCTCCGCAGGGCACCGAGGCCCTCTGTCGAGTCGGGAAACCTGTCCTAGTTCAGAGGCAAACCGCCTATCGGGTGGTTGACAGCTCCCTCGCTCCCCCACCCAAGATTGAGAGAGTGATCCTGAGGGAGAGCCAGGCAGCACATGGCGGGCACTGCATCTGGGCCCCACCGCTTGTAAGCGCCAGGGAGAGCGGGGTCAGGAGTGGCACAGCCTGGTCCAGTAAGGTAGGAGTGGGGGAGAAGTGTAGCAGGGATATCGTGCCCTGCATGCGCCAATCCAGGGTAACATGCGGGAAGTGTTGGGATGAGAAGTACTTGCTGAAATATTCACCGCACCAGGTCAGCGACTTGTGAGTCGTGTTTCCAGATGTGATGCAGAGGTGGGGATTAATGACGCAGGTGGACACTGTGCTTGGCTTGAAGTCCCATTGGCGCCCTGTAGGGTTTGGTCCACTGATGACGTTCCAGTGATCTACTTTTCTCCCAAAACCCTCCTCAAACTATTGAGTTGTGTGCAGTATCAAGCTGTTTTGTTAGTTGCCACCGCTCTGGGGGGCAAATAGTTATATCTCGTCGTAGTTTGGCACTCATGCCTACTCTTTGAGGTCATAAGTATTTTTGCCAGGGAAAAGCAGGATATGAGCCCAGTGATGTCACAGTGTGAGAGCGTTCATTCACAGGGGATACCTGATGGCAGAGAAAGTTATTTATTTATCAAATGTGAAAGTGATCTTTCTCAAGAGAAATCTGTGACAGGAAAAGTTATTTTTTAATCAAATGTGAGAGCGTTCATTATCAAGATAAACCAGTGACAGGAAAATGTATTTATTTATCAAATGTGAAAGTGATCATTCTCGAGAGAAACCTGTGACAGAAAAAGTTGGTTATTTAAGAAATGTAAATCATTCATGCTTATTGGAGCCTAATGCAAGTCCGGTATGCAAACCCCAGAAATCCTAAACATTAGGCCACCACATAAACACAACAGCAGTACATAAATGACAGGCCTTAAACTGCTAACATTACCCCATGACCAATCCAAATATTTACTAACCCCAGAGGCCACAACGTAAATACAAACGCCATTAACCATTAACACCGGCCTCACCCAACACATACCTCTGTTTACTCTCTAGTTAGATCCTCCATCACATTACATATACCCCACTGGTCCGGATCAAGAGCTTGGCGCCTCACCAACCTTCCTGCCATATCACTATGTCCTGTTGTAACGTCCGCGCACTCCAACACAGTGAGCTCACCCTGACTGCAAGTTCCAATCTGTTCCTTGCAGTACCAGTTTCCATCCCGTAAGGCAGTGAAAACCCTCCAGTGTCACATTTACCATAAGCTCGTAACCACATCCTACAGTTTGACTGTCTTCCTGGAGCAGCGCGACCCCCGTGCTCAGCACCTGCGTGATATCCTTGTAGAACACTGCGTTCCCTATGAACGTTGCTACGTCTTTCAATGTTGCACGCCCGCAACTCCTGACGACCCGTCAGCTCTCCAACCAATGTCAACTTTCTTGCTGAAGCAGCGCGGCCCCCGTACTCAGAGCCTGCATGACAGCCTTGTAGAACGCTGCGTTCCATATGAACGTTACTACGTCTTCTAACGTTACACGCCAGCCACTCCTGACGACCCGTCAGCTCTCCACCCACTGACGTCATCATTTGCTCCTCAGGCACTGGAGAGCGTAGATCGCTATCCTCTTCCAATACTGACGTATGCCTCCACCCCCCGCAGCCATCAAGGCCATTACAGCAGCTCAAATCACCAGCCTGCCACCGCTGCGAACCCGCTGCCGACAACCAACTAAGTTTGCTGCCAGCCCGCCGCCCAGCTACCGTCCCTTCAGGCCACCCCAGCCCCTTGACAGCACCACTGGCATACCTGTCGCTCACACGACCACGTGAGCTGCTCTCTCCATCCAGCCACCACGGACCCGCTGGCAGCAGCCGCCTCACTCTGCTGCCAGCCCGTGAACTTCTCTCTCCACTCAGCCACCGCAGACCCGCTGACAGCAGCCTCCTGACTTTGCTGCCAGCCCACGACTCAGCCACTGTCCCTCCGGGCCTCCTCACACTCCTGCCAGCCCGACTGGCGCACCTGTGGCTCACTCGACCACGTGAGCTTCTCTCTCCATCCAGCCACCACAGACCCGCTGACAGCAGCCGCCTCACTCTCCTGCCAGCCCGTGAACTTCTCTCTCCGCTCAGCCACCGCGGACCCGCTGACAGCAGCCTCCTGAATTTGCTGCCAGCCCGCGACTCAGCCACTGTCCCTCCGGGCCTCCTCACACTCCTGCCAGCCCGACTGGCGCACCTGTGGCTCACTCGACCACGTAAGCTCCTCTCTCCATCCAGCACTGCGGACCCGCTGACAGCAGCCGCCTTATTTTGCTGCCAGCCCGTAACCAAGCCACTGTCCCTCCAATCTTCCTCATGTGAATTTGTGAGGCTTATCACTTCGCCTAGAAACCTCAGGTTGCTCCTGTAACTACTTGGAGGCTACTCAATGATGACAACCCGTCAGTTACCCTCCCAGGATGCTCAACCTGGACCCTGGCCCGGACTGAACTCTCAGGGTACCCGACCTGGACCCCGACAGGACCTTCACTGCACCGCCCAACATGCAGCTTCTTCCTGCTTGATGGATGTCTCCCTGGAAGGCAGCGCTTCTCCCCAGCTGCCCCTTCCCAGCAGCACCAGAACCATCCTGATTGCCAGTGATATAAACTAAGTTTCCTTCTTCATAAAGCCAAGACCAGAAGGTTAGTAGATTACATGTAGGTTTATTCTCTTAGATATGATGTAGAGAAAGCACTGGGACATCCATCTAGCCCAGCAGCTTAGGTCCAACTGCCATCAATAGAACCCTAAACATACATCAACATTCCACCAAGAGTCCCAGTGACATCATCACACCAACACTCCACCTAGAAAGGTAGTGACATCACCACCATCCCAACACTCATAGCCATAATCAATCACAGCAAAGATTATGACACGATCTTTCTCAAGAGAAATCTGTGACAGGAAAAGTTACTTATTAATCAATGTGAGAGCATTCATGCTGCAGATAAACCTGTGACAGGAACATTTATTTATTTATCAAATGTGAAAGCGATCATTCGGAAGAGAACCCCGTGATAGAAAAGGTTGGTTATTTAACAAATGTAAAACGTTCATGCTCATTGGAGCCTAATGCAAGGAGTGATTATTTATTTACCACATGTAGAGCACTAATTCCGCATGTGGACCTTATAGATCCATGTTATGGTCTATTTAACAAATGGTTATCTATGGTACGGGACAGGAGCAACTCTGTTATGGGCCTAATTGTGTGATATGCCTCCAGTGTATGTATTATTGATTGGACATTCTTTCATTACATAAAACAAAAGCGGACCATGCTTAAACAACATGAATAAGTCTGTGCCTGTTTACTTGGTCTAAGATACCCAAGGTGCTGCTGGCCTGCAGGGAAAACCCTGAGAGCCCTCAATGGGTTGCCTCCCGCGTAGCAGTCACCTCACCCCCACCCCTTTGGGCTACTCATATTTCATGCACATGTGTGCAGTATGGTGTTGCACTCTTATACCCAGGTCTCCTACAGGTAGCTACTCACTCACTCCTGCAGAAAAAGGATAAAAATACAGGGAAAAACAACTTACATTTTTTGGAGGCACTGCTGAGATCCCTTAGGGGGAAAGAATCGCCCAACTGGGTATTGTGAGAAAATAAAAACCACAAAACACAGAGAAAAAAAAAATACCTATTAATTATAGTCACACATAGTCAAGATTGCACAGGAATACGTGTTACAGTGAATTCGAGCTGAGGGAATTAGCCCAGGGGCCTGTTTCATCATAGGTGACGTTCCCTTTCACATAACCACAGATAACATTTTAGCTGTGACTGGTCCTTTAGAATCCGTCACTGGTAAAGTGAAAAGTGTGGGCCACATACCAGGTCATGATACCAAATTTTATATGCTATGTTATTGTGGAGTTTCTCTTACAGGTAAGATCCTGCCAACCGAAATTGGTGGTGAAACTGTGTTTACCTGCCCGGTGTGGCAGCTAAACACTTGGCCTGGAACACCTCCATGCCCTGAAGCTATAAACCCCACCAAGGATGACATTGGCATTGCTGCTGCAGTGGCCGAAGCAGTTAGGGTAACTATGGACAGACAATACTCATTGCCTCTGCTTAATGAACATGGAGCCTACACGCGACTGCAACCTTTTTCATGCGAAAAACCAGTACACAAAGGAGAAGAAGGGTATGAAGTAAGGGCCGGTCTAGCTCAGCTTATGCTTCAGGATTGGAGAGTGTCACATCAAGAAAAACAGAGGCGTGGCATTGAGGCATTGCGAGGACCTGCGCTACAGACGATACAGTCCCTGCGAACACTGAGTCTGGATCCAACTTTGCTGCAGGTGGTGGATGCACTTGAAAGAGCATTCAGCACTACCGAGTCTGGAGAATTGATGATGAGGTCCAATGCCACCTCAATGAAAAGGGGGAGAAGATATCGGAATTCCTTGTAAGGACTGAACAAATTTTGTGTTTGACACATCATAGGGGAGGAGTAGAGACTTCCCAACTGAACCGGTGTCGCTTGAAACAGGTCCTTAGAGCAGCCAAAGTTGCAGCCATATCCATCCTCCAACTGAGACTGCGAGAAAAGCTGGACTCACCACCTCCATATGAAGAGCTACTAAGGTCAATAAGAGCTTTGGAAGAAGAAACCAGCGATGTCGATGCTCAGAGTCACCCTGTCCAAAGCAAGGACCCAGCTCCCAACTATGCCCTCTCTCATCAGAAACAGATTGAGGACCTACAACAATTAGTGAAGAATTGACAGCAACAGTTACTACCCAGGAAAAATCTGAATGTAACCCTACCGCTGGGCAGAGACTTTTTCCCCTTGTCACGTGGTAGAGAACATCAAGTATTTAGAGGAGCCCAAGAGCCTAGAGAATATGTTACCTCCTTGCCCGCTCCTTTACCATCCTGGAGATTTTGCCATCGATGTGGGGATGACCGGCACTCATCTCGTTTGTGCGACCAAGACTATGCTCGAGTAGCTGCTCGATTTACTGCCCTCAAACCAACTCAAGCCCAAGCAGTGTTGGGAAACGCACAGGAGGTTGCAGCGGAGGAGCATTAGAACATCGAGTACAGGAATAAGTTCCACTGGCACTAACTCCTGTATATCTGTACGGGCACAACATTTTGACTTACTGACTACCAAGTACCCAGTCAAGCCTCAGGAGGGTCACACAGAAGACCATCTCAGGTTAGTCCGTGAGCTCTGCAACACCAGAAAAATGTCACTGGCATCATGTAACAGACTACGAACTCAGACAAGTGCTGCTAGGGGCATCCCTGAGGGATTGATTGGACCACTCCTGAAAATCCCATTTGTGCTTGAAGGGCGGAGGACTACAGCCCTATTGGACGGTGGCTCCCAGGTCACTATTGTCTATTATCCCTACTATCGAAAACATATGTCACATCTGCCCTTGGGGCCACTGGAGGGGTTAAACCTGATGGGAGTCGGGGATGCCACTTGCCGATATCTGTGGTACGTCTGAGTGAAGAACTGCCTAGATCAAGAGGTGGCTGGTGCAAGCACCACGTTGACCGCACTGGCATTAGTATGCACCATCAAAAACCCATATCCCGAGGCACCTCTGGTCATGGGCACCAACTCCGCCATGTTTGGTAACTTAGCCAGAATGTGTATGGACATGGCCGGCCCGCAGTTCGCCCATTCCTTGTCAATGCACCCCACCTGCAAACAAGTCTACCTTAAGAAACGTGTGGAGAATGTGGTACACTCTGATGGTCCTGTGGGAGAGGTGACCACCAGTAACCACAGTCAACTTGACATACCACATGGTCAGACCATCATAGTGCCTGGTTGTGTACGATTCCAAGGTCACAACCGCCACCGAAGATTGGTGATGGAGGCTCCTGAAGGTGAAGAACTACTGGGAGGTTTGATGGTCCAACGCACATTGATAAGTGATAAAGGTGCAGAAGTGACCCACATACAGTCCTCATTACTAATGTCACTGATAAAACAGTGCATCTGCCTGGAGGACGAACAATTGCACAGTTGCACATTGCTGACTCGGTGGCCCAGACGGCTGGAACCAGAAACTCATATCCTACTCAGGATGTGGCAAAGATAAACCTTTGGGATTCTCTGCTGTCAGAAAGTTAAAAAAAATCATCCATGAGACCAACTGGCCATGAGGGCAGATGTTATTTCAACCAGTGCAAGGGATTTGGGTGAAGCTAAAGGAGTGCAGCACCACATCTGTCTGAGTGATACCACTCCATTTCGAGAGGGGTCAAGAAGGCTGGCACCTGCGGGTGTAGAAGGCATCATCTCGAAGAATTGCTGCATGCTGGGATAATCCAAGAATCAAGGAGCCCTTATGGCTCCCCAATAGTGGTGGCACGAAAAAAGAACCAAGATATGCGACTGTGCATCGACTACCGACGACTAAACAGCAGAACCGTACCAGAGGCCCTGGACTGTCTGGTGGGAGCAAGTGGTATTCCGTCCTGGATCTCCAGAGCAGGTATTACCAGATTCCCATGTTACCAAAGGATAAGGATAAGATGGCTTTCATCTGCCCTCTAGGATTTTACCAGTTTACCAGAATGCCCAAGGGGATATCAGGGGCACCCGCCACATTTCAACATTTGATGGAATGAACAGTGAGGGACATGAACTTGCTGGAGGTACTGGTTTACCTAGACGATGTGATAGTGCTTGGGAGGACACTAGAAGAACATCACCAAAGATTGCTGAAAGTGTTGGATCGCCGTCAACAACAAAAAGTCTCCTTAGAAAAATGCCAATTTTGCCACAACAGTGTGGAGTATATTGGCCATGTGGTGTCGGCTGATGGAATGAGTGTAGATCCCACCAAGATAGAAGTCCTCGAGGCTTGGCCTCAGCCGCAGAACCTGCAAGAGATGAGAAGCTTCCTGGGGTTCTGTAACTATTACAGAAGTGCCTGGGTTCACTAGAATAGCCTGTCCACTCACAGACTTGACCAAAGGTTATCCAGCCACACAGAAGAAGATGACTCGCCGGGGAAATCAGTCCACAGTCCGGTATCATCCTAAAACGGTCTTCGGCCTGCGCTGGAGTATGAAATGTGAACAGGCTGTCACCCAGTTAAAAAAGACTCTTATTGAGGCACCAGTAATGTCCTACGCTGATCCGCATGTACCCTATGTATTACATGTGGATGCCAGTTCTGATGGACTGGGTGCCGTACTATATCAAGAACAACAGGGATTTATTAGACCTGTGGCGTTTGCCAGCCGCTGGCTGAGCCATGCCAAATCGAACTATCCTGCCCATAAGGTAGAGTTTTTGGCCCTGAAGTGGGTCATGTCTGAGAAATTACATGTCTACTTGTATGGAGCTGCTTTCACATTGAGAACAGACAACAACCCACTGACCTACATCCTCAAGTCTGCCAAGTTGGATGCCCCCGACCACTGATGGTTAGCGGGTTTGTCCACGTACAATTTTCAATTAGAATATCACCCCAAAGTCAACAATGTGGATGCTGATGCATTGTCCCGAAGACCCCACACTGACAACAGCCCCGAGTCCACCGCGGCCGCAATAGCCTCTGTGGCTGCCATGAAAGCCATCCTCCAATTGGCAACTGGCCAGAACGCCAAACCAGCACATTGTATCGACTGACTGAGAGGGACTGAAGAAGGTATTCCCCCCGAGCTAATGTGGCTCACCTGCCTAATGGCATCAGAACTGTTACACCTGAACCTGGCGGAACTGAGGCAAAAGCAGTTGCAAAATGACGAAATAAGAGAAGTTCTGCTGGCCAAAGAGAACGGCATTAGGGGCCCACAGGAAAGCAAAAACTTGCCAAACCATCCGATATATCACAAGGAATGGAAGTCGTTGGCGATGAAGGGAGGAGTGCTGTACAAGGAGAGTCAAATCCAAGGGCGGCTGATACAAAGACTTGTTGTGACCCGCTCATTATGGACCCTGGTCTTGTGGGCTCTGCAATACCAACACGGGAACCTGGGAGTTGAACGGTCATTAGATTTAGTACAGAATCGATTTTACAGGCCTTGCTTAGCGCCCGAAATGGAGGAATATTGCCACACTTGTGCACGATGCATCCCCCGAAAAACCCTCAGTCATCATTCTGCAGACCTTCACCACTTACAGAGCTCTGGACCCATGGATCTAGTGTGTGTGAATTTTCTGAGCCTTGAGACTGACCATGGAGGGATTCAGAACATTTTGGTAGTGACTGATCACTTTACCCGCTATAACCAAGCATATCCCACGATGGATCAGATGGCAATGACCATAGCAAAAGTACTCTGGGCCAAATTTTTCATCCATTATGGCTGGTCGGTTCACTTACACTCAGATCAAAGATGAGACTTCGAGTCCAACTGCTCAAAGAACTTATGTAGTTGATTGGCGTAAAGAAAACCAGAACCTCTCCTTACCATCCACAAGGAGATGCACAAGCCGAACGCTTTAACCAAACATTGTTGAGTATGCTGGGGACACTGAGTGCCACAGAAAAACTGCAACATGTATCCACTCTAGTCCATGCCTATAATTGCATGAAGAATGACAGCACTGGATTAACGCCATACCTTCTAATGTTCAGCAGGGATGCCCAACTCCCCATAGACTTGAGTTTCGGAGTCTCTTCTGATGGCACAGGGATAGACAGCTACTGCAAGTATGTGAAGGACCTGCAAGAACAACTGTCCAGAGCATTCCAACTAGCTCAAGCCTCTGCAGGACGTAATGCAGAGCAGAACAAAAAGAGGTATGATTAGAAAGTCCGGTTCCACATCCTGCAACCTGGGGATCGGATGCTCATCAGGAATTTAGGGAAGAGAAGGCGAAATAAGCTTGCAACCGTTGGGACTCTCAGTCTTATCTGATTGAGAGACAGCTGACAGGGTTGCCTGTGTTTAGACAAAGAAGGGAGGGGCCCCCGAGGGATGTGAAGACCCTCCACCAAAATCATCTCCTGCCTATAGGGGATGGCGTAGAATGGATCCCACTGTTGCAGAAGTTCATTTTTTCTCTAGTAAAAGGGACACGAGAGGTGTTCAACAGGAGCCCCTCTGCAGGGAACTCCAACAGCCTACTGGCCCTTCTACTGTGCTGTCTGTAGTCTCCACATCAGGAATGAAGAGTGATGTCAAATATATAGAGCCTTCCACCATTGAAGTAGCTCTAAGGCCCTCGGACAATTCGACTAGAACAGAGGAAGATGAAGAAGATGGAGGTGAGGAGGGTGTAAACTTTGGCTACTGGTATGGAAACGAGGATACGTATCCAGTCTCCACCGAACAGTACAAAATAAGGAGAGAAGTAGCCAAGTTTGGGGACTCCGACACTGTTCTACCCATTCAACGGGAAAGCCCACCAAGGCCAGACTCAGCCATTAGGAACCAATCAACTGCATCCATAGACTCTCAAGAAGCAGTGCAAGAGGAGCATTCCGAGGTTATACAGGAACTACGGCGATCTCAATGAGAAGTAAGGCCCATCAGAATGTTGAGCTACGGTGCCCCTGGAGCTCAAACTGACATTTTTCGAAGAGCACTGCCTGTCCACACAAGTACAGGTGCAGTTATGTATACTAATGAACCTATGAGTTCCAAACAATGGTGGACTGTGCCATTGCTGTGGAATGAGAAATGTCATGTTGCATTGTATGCACTTCGGGAATAGAGAAAACCTTACGGACAAGGGTTTTGAAGGAGAAGGTGCTGAGTGTAAACCCCATTTCCCATAGGGTTTTAGTATGCAATAGGCTGAGTGTCCTGTTCTGTGGACAGGCCGGTTTGTTTACAGTCCTTCCTTTATGTCCATCCCCCCAACGGTGGGTGGTTTGGGCATGCAAATTCCGGGACACAGAGATGGTAGGCTCCACCAGCAGGGGGAGCAGTGCCGCCAATAAGGTGATTTCACTTGAGGGGCTGAGCGAGCTCCCATGCTGACGAGCGTGCAAATTCTGCGACACAGAGATGGAGCGCGGATGGCGACAACTTATAGGGCATAACATCCCGAAAGGAGGTCACCGTGGAAAGCGGCCAGCAGAGACAAAAGGTGGTAGAAGTCTGAGACTTCTCCAGAGGGCACTGAGACCCTCTGTCGAGTCGGGGACACCCCTTCTGGTACATAGGCCAACCACCTATTGGGTGGTTGACAGCTCTCTCTCTCTCCCCCCCACATGGGGTCAAAAGAGTGATACTGAGGAAGAGCCAGGCAGCACCTGGCGGGCACTGCATCCGGACCCTATTGCTTGTAAGCGCCAGAGAGAGCGGGGTCAGGAGTGGTGCAGCCTGGTAGGGTCAGGTAGGAGTGGGGGAGAAGTGTAGCAGGGATATTGTGCCCTGCATGTGCCAATCCAGTGCAACATGTGGCCAGTGTTGGGATGATATGTACTGGCTGAAATATTCACTGTGCCGGGTCAGCGACTTGTGAGTCATGTTTTCGCATGTAGTGCAGAGGTGGGGATTAATGACACAGGTGGACACCGCGCTTCAAGACCCATTGGCACCCTGTAGGGGTTGGTCCACTGGGGTGAGGGTCCAGTGTCCTGCTTTACTCCCAAAGCCCTCCTCAATCTCCTCAATCTATTGGGTCATATGCAGTATGTTTTGTTAGTTGCCACGGCTCTGGAGAGCAAATAGATATATCTCGTCAGAGATTGTCACTCATGCCTACTATGTGAAGTAATAAGTATTTTCTCCAGGGAAAAGGAGGATATGAGCCCAGTGGCGTCACAGTGTGAGAGCATTCATTCTCAGGAGACATCTGACGACAGAGAAAGTAATTTATTTATCAAATGAGAAAGTGTTCTGATGACAAAGAAGTTATTTATTTATCAAATGTGAAAGCGATCTGATATAAACTAAGTTTCCATCTTCATAAAGCCAAGACCAGAAGGTAAGTAGATTACATGTAGGTTTATTCTCTTAGATATGATGTAGAGGCAGCACTGGGACATCCATCTAGCCCAGCAGCTTAGGTCCAACTGCCATCAGTAGAACCCTAAACATACATCAACATTCCACCAAGAGTCCCAGTGACATCATCACACCAACACTCCACCTAGAATGGTAGTGACATCACCACCATCCCAACACTCATAGCCATAATCAATCACAGCACAGATTATGACATATGTCCCTCTCTTCAACCAACACAACACTCATAGCCATAATCAATCACAGCACAGATTATGACAATTGCCCCTCTCTTCAATAACACTACCCCTTTTTGAGCCCAGACCACTACACCCCATGATCTAAGCAAGGTATTAACTAGAAAACTGAAAAACTAACTCAACCACAGGTTCTCCCCCAGAACCTGAGCCCACTCAACTGGAACCCGCTGAATGAACCACAACATGGAAAATCCAACACTCCACTATCAAGCAGCTGAATCACAACAAAGGAGGAAAGCACCCCAAAAATAAAACTCTTGACCAAAAATCATCTGGCTGCCCCTTAACCTAGACACAGGCAGCACCGCCCTGCCCCTAAAAAGTACCAAACATCTCTTCACTACCCCTTGAATGACCAGACAGCACCTGGCTGTCTTTACCCAAAACATAGACAGCACTTCAAAGCCGCTTAAGTACAGCAATGATCAACACTAACTACCCCTAACCGGGCCCAAGACAGCACCTAAATAACCTTACATCAACGACAGCACCTCGCTGCCCAACCAACAACCAGCAGAACAGCACCTGATGTCCTAAAATCAACACACCTTGCTGCCCCACCTAACAACATGTGGACAGCCTATCACTGCCCTTACAATCCCAGACAACACCTAACAGCCTCTAATACAACCAGGGCGCACTCGCATATGCCCCCTAAAACAACCAAGCAACACCTCACTATTCCTACAAAGACCAGACAGCACCTGACTGCCCCTACAACAACCAGACAGCACCTCACTGTCCCAAGCACGCCAAAAGCACTTGACTGTCCCTAAAACACCGGAACACAACCAGACAGCACCTCACTGTCTCTAAAAACACCAACCGCACCTGACTAGCCCTACAAACCCCATGCAGCGCCTAACTGCCCTACAACAACCAGACAGCACCTCACTGTCCCAAACACACCAACAGCACCTGACTGTCCCTAAAACACCAGAAACAACTAGACCGCACCTCACAGTCCCTTAAAACACCAGACAGCACCTCAATATACCTAAAACCAACCCAACACCTCGCTTCCCCACCTAACAGCATATGGACCGCATCTAGACAACACCTCACTATCCCTGCAAACACCAGACAGCACCTCACTGCCCCTAAAACAATCAGACTGCACCTCACAGTCCCTCACAACACCAGATCGCTCTCAGCTGCCCTTACAACCGACCTGACAGCGCCTCACTGTCCCAATACACCAAACAACACCTGACTGTCCCTCAAAACACCAAACAGCACCTCACTGCCACTACAGACTACCCGACAGCACCTCACTGCCCCTGAAACAAACTACCAGACAGCACCTCACTGCCCCTGCAACAACCAGACAGCACCTCCATAAACCTGAAACCATCCCTACAAACACTAGACAGCACCTCACTGCCCCTACAACTGGCAGACAGCACCTCACTGTCCAAACACCACGCAGCACCTGACTGTCCCTCAAGACACCAAACAGCACCTCACTACCCCTACAAACTACCCGACAACACCTCACTGCCCCTGAAACAAACTACCAGACAGCACCTCACTGCCCCTGCAACAACCAGACAGCACCTCCATGAACCTGAAACCATCCCTACAAACACTAGACAGCACCTCACTGCCCCTACAACCGACCTGACAGCACCTCACTGTCCCAACACCACACAGCACCTGACCGTCCTTAAAACACCCAAACAGCACCTCGCTGTCCCCAAATACACCAGACAATAACCAGACAGCATAACACTGCCCCTAAAACGACCAGACAGCACCTTACTGTCCCGAAAAACACAAAACAGCACCTGACTGTCCCTAAAAACACCATACTAAAAACACCAGACAGCACCTCACTGCCCCACCATACAGCATATGACAGCCCCTAAAATCAGCAGGCAGCACCTCCCAGTCCCTGAAAAAAAACGGCAGACAGCACCACACTGCCCTTTAAAATAACCAGCGCCTAACCACCCTTTCAATTAACCAGGCAGCACCTCACTACACGTTCAATTCCCAGGCAGCACCTCACTACCCCTTAAAACACCAGCTAAAACGACCAGACAGCACCTTACTGTCCCTAAAAACACCAAACAGCACCTGACTGTCCCTAAAAACACCATACTAAAAACACCAGACAGCACATCACTGCCCCAGCATACAGTATCTGACTCCCCCTAAATCAACAGGCAGCACCTCCCAGTCCCTGAAACACGACAGACAGCACCACACTGCCCTTTAAAATAACCAGCGCCTAACCACCCTTTCAATTAACCAGGTAGCACCTCACTACCACTTTCAATTCCCAAGCAGCACCTCACTACCCCTTAAAACACCAGCATCATGCACACATAACCAGGGGAAATACCCCTACGAACACGACAAACCAAAACACTGCAGGACAACATGTAAAACCCACAGCAAGCGATAACCAGATCAAGTCCATGGCACTGAAAACCCTGCGCCAACCCCAACATGTCCCTGAAATGCAAAACATGCACCTCCACCACATAAATCCCATGGAAATCATTATAATATAGCATCCCGTCACCCAAGTCCTTGCATCAACCCCAAAATATCCATGAAATGCTAAAGTCCCTGCGCCAATCCCAGCATATCCATAGAGTCAAAGTAAATACACGCAAAATTGACATGGCACTGAAGTCCCTGCGCCACACCCCAATGTCCGAATGAACCATCCTGCAAAAAAATGTTACAATTCAACATTACCAACATTGCCCATGGACCCACCCCCGAGTCCGGTATGCAAACCCCAGAAATCCTAAACATTAGGCCACCACATAAACACAACAGCAGTACATAAATGACAGGCCTTAAACTGCTAACATTACCCCATGACCAACCCAAATATTTACTAACCCCAGAGGCCACAACGTAAATACAAACGGCATTAACCATTAACACCGGCCTCACCCAACACATACCTCTGTTTACTCTCTAGTTAGATCCTCCATCACATTACATATACCCCACTGGTCCGGATCAAGAGCTTGGCGCCTCACCAACCTTCCTGCCATATCACTATGTCCTGTTGCAACGTCCGCGAACTCCAACACAGTGAGCTCACCCTGACTGCAAGTTCCAATCTGTTCCTTGCAGTACCAGTTTCCATCCCGTAAGGCAGTGAAAACCCTCCAGTGTCACATTTAACATAAGCTCGTAACCACATCCTACAGTTTGACTGTCTTTCTGGAGCAGCGCGACCCCCGTGCTCAGCACCTCCGTGATATCCTTGTAGAACGCTGCGTTCCCTATGAATGTTGCTACATCTTTCAATGTTGCACGCCCGCAACTCCTGACGACCCGTCAGCTCTCCAACCACTGTCAACTTTCTTGCTGAAGCAGCGCGGCCCCCGTACTCAGAGCCTGCATGACAGCCTTGTAGAGCGCTGCGTTCCATATGAACGTTGCTACGTCTTCTAACGTTACACGCCAGCCACTCCTGACGACCCGTCAGCTCTCCACCCACTGACGTCATCATTTGCTACTCAGGCACTGGAGAGCATAGATCGCTATCCTCTTCCAATACTGACGTATGCCTCCACCCCCCGCAGCCATCAAGGCCATTACGGCAGCTCAAATCACCAGCCTGCCACCGCTGCGAACCCGCTGACGACAACCAACTAAGTTTGCTGCCAGCCCGCCGCCCAGCTATCGTCCCTTCAGGCCACCTCAGCCCCTTGACAGCACCACTGGCATACCTGTCGCTCACACGACAACGTGAGCCGCTCTCTCCATCCAGCCACCACGGACCCGCTGACAGCAGCCGCCTCACTCTGCTGCCAGCCCGTGAACTTCTCTCTCCGCTCAGCCACCGCGGACCCGCTGACAGCAGCCTCCTGACTTTGCTGCCAGCCCGCGACTCAGCCACTGTCCCTCCGGGCCTCCTCACACTCCTGCCAGCCCGACTGGCGCACCTGTGGCTCACTCGACCACGTGAGCTGCTCTCTCCATCCAGCCACCACGGACCCGCTGAGAGCAGCCGCCTCACTCTGCTGCCAGCCCGTGAACTTCTCTCTCCGCTCAGCCACCGCGGACCCGCTGACAGCAGCCTCCTGAATTTGCTGCCAGCCCGCGACTCAGCCACTGTCCCTCCGGGCCTCCTCACACTCCTGCCAGCCCGACTGGCGCACCTGTGGCTCACTCGACCACGTAAGCTCCTCTCTCCATCCAGCCACTGCGGACCCGCTGACAGCAGCCGCCTTATTTTGCTGCCAGCCCGTAACCAAGCCACTGTCCCTCCAATCTTCCTCATGTGACTTTGTGAGGCTTATCACTCCGCGTAGAAACCTCAGGTTGCTCCTGTAACCACTTGGAGGCTACTCAATGATGACAACCTGTCAGTTACCCTCCCAGGATCCTCAACCTGGACCCTGGCCCGAACTGAACTCTCAGGGTCCCCGAACTGGACCCCGACAGGACCTTCACTGCACCGCCCAACATGCAGCTTCTTCCTGCTTGATGGATGTCTCCCTGGAAGGCAGCGCTTCTCCCCAGCTGCCCCTTCCCAGCAGCACCAGAACCATCCTCGTCGCCAGTGATATAAACTAAGTTTCCTTCTTCATAAAGCCAAGACCAGAAGGTAAGTAGATTACATGTAGGTTTATTCTCTTAGATATGATGTAGAGAAAGCACTGGGACATCCATCTAGCCCAGCAGCTTAGGTCCAACTGCCATCAGTAGAACCCTAAACATACATCAACATTCCACCAAGAGTCCCAGTGACATCATCACACCAACACTCCACCTAGAATGGTAGTGACATCACCACCATCCCAACACTCATAGACATAATCAATCACAGCACAGATTATGACACGATCTTTCTCAAGAGAAATCTGTGACAGGAAAAGTTATTTATTAATCAATGTGAGAGCATTCATGCTGCAGATAAACCTGTGACAGGAACATTTATTTATTTATCAAATGTGAAAGCGATCATTCGGAAGAGAACCCCGTGATAGAAAAGGTTGGTTATTTAACAAATGTAAAACGTTCATGCTCATTGGAGCCTAATGCAAGGAGTGATTATTTATTTACCACATGCAGAGCAATAATTCCACAGGTGGACCATATGGGGTATCTATGTAATGTGACAGACGCAACTCTATTATGACCCTAATGGTGTGATAGAGATCCAGTGTATGTATTATTTATTGGACATTCTTTCATTACATAGAACAAAAGCGGACCATGCTTAAACAACATGAAAACGTCTGTGCCTGTTTATTTGGTCTAAGATACCCGTGCTGCTGCTGGCCTTCAGGGCAAATACCCTCAGAGTCCTCACTGGGTTGTCTCCCACCTAGTAGCCTAAAGCACCCCACCTCCCGCTTTGGGCTACTCATAGTGCTTGTACATGTGTGCAGTAAGGGGTTACACTCTTATACTGAAGTCTCCGACAGGTAGCTACTCACTCGCTCCTACAGAAAAGGATAACAATAGAGGGAGAAACACCATACATTATGTTGGGTTTTGAATTGGTCTATCCCTCATTCCCGTCATATAGTTTGGCAGTATTATATTAAAAAACAAAACCTTCTATGGAACTAGGGTCTGTCGATACTAAAATCTAGTTTTCTAGCTCTACTGGAAATCGATGCAAGGGTAGTTTACACTAAGATTTATCTGCCATTTGCTATTTTGTGTTGCCTATTTTTCATTTCAACTTAATTTTATTAGCTGTGATTGCAGGAAGATGGTAGGGCAAAGAATGCACGGAATGTGGGTGCCTGAAACACCATTACATGTTAATGTTTTTTTTTCTCGAACTCCAAAACCCATTATGATCAGATAGTACTGAAAGAATGTTTTTAATTATGACCAGTCTGCATACGAAGGTGTTATTCCATTACACTCAGTTCACAAATAAACTACTTATTTTGGATAGTAACTGGGCATTCAAATTGAATACACACTTGAGGGAATTCCAGGAAAGAAGGCGTTACTATCTGAATTTTGATGTCCCCACATGCTGTGTGCACAAGGTATTTTTATAGTGCAAACCTAGCTAGAAACCAGTTGAGTACACGTGTAGGAAGGTGGACACCGTAATGTGAGGGATGGATATGCTGATGGAAAGAGAATGGCTTCATCAGTGTCATATCTTAATTGGTCAGTGTGGTGTTGCTTGCTTAAAAATAAGAGTCTTTACTTGCTCCTTAACTGCAGGGGAGTGGTAATATAAGAATTTTGTTCTGCACCATTATACTCTGCTCTAGAAACGTTGCGGTTGCAGTCTGTGTCAACTTGATGGGTATAATGGTACCTTATTTCATTATGCTCATTTTACTTGTCAAGACTTAGCTCTAGTAAGGTCACTTTAGCACTACAAGGCCTGCTTCCATTATGCCAATTTGTTACTGCAAGACCCAAAAAAAATGTATAGTTAGCAAAGCAATGTGTCATAATCTGTGCTGTGATTGATTATGGCTATGAGTGTTGTGATGGTGGTGATGTCACGAACATTCCAGGTGGAGTGTTGGTGTGATGATGTCACTGGGACTCTTGGTGGAATGTTGATGTATGTTTGGAGTTCCCCTGGTGTCAGTTGGACCTAAGCTGCTGGGCTAGATGGATGTCCCAGTGCTTTCTCTACTTAATAACTAAGAGAATAAACCTACATGTAAACTACTTACCTTCTGGTGTTCTTGATTGGTGAAGGAGGCCTAGTTTATATCACTGGCGACGAGGATGGTCCTGCTGGGAAGGGGCAGTAGGTGCGAAGCACTGCCTTCCAGGGTGACATCCATCCATCAAGTAGAAATAAGGTGCTGGCTGGGTGGTGCTGTGAAGGTCCAGGCCAGGATCCAGGTCGGGGATTCTGAGAGTTCACTGTAGCGGTGACAGAGGCAGTGGTAGGGCCTAACAACGGGGGCCCTCTGAGTTCTGTGGCAGAGCTGAGAAGAATTGGTTGCAGTCCCAGGACGATTTTGGACTTGTACAGAGGAGCGGAGGAGGAGCTGTCCATTGTCAGGTGCCGCTGGGGCTGAGGTGGCCCATTGCCTGGAGCAGCCGGCGATTTGTGTACTCTGGTGGGGCTGTCCAGAGTCTGACGGAATGCTTAATGGCTGGTAGGCGCTCTGCAGGTGAGCCGGAGGTGCTGCACTTAGGTCGGTGCAGGAATGGAAATGGGCCAGTGAAAGTTGCTGGCGGGCGCTTTGCGTTGGAACCGGAGAACGGTGGCACAGCAGTTGCTGAGGCTCAAGTTGCCCCAATGTGTTCGATGGGCATGGTGGGTGTTAAAGGGGTCCCAGTTGCGGTGGCTGGGTGGCGCCGTATTAATGGGAGCATTTCTGCTGTGGGTAGGAGCGCAGAGGCCACCGGACAAAGCGCTCTGCGAGCTGTTATTGAACATGGAGAAGCAATGGAGCGCCGAACTGCAGGCGTGAGGCTGGCTGAAGCAACGGGTCCAGGCAGCGATGTTGCTTTCATGGTGTCGGGAGCAGCTATAATGACGTCGGTTGCAGGAGGGCCGACGCTCATTGGAGGAGGACTCGCGTTTGGACTGGCGTTCCAGCAACATCAGCTGGAACGCAACGTTGAATGCCTCTTTGGCGTTTGTTTGGAAAGCAACGTTCTTCATGAGGATTACACCGGTGCTGGATGTGGGAGCCGTTGTGTTTCGGAAATGCTCAGCTGTTGGAGTGGGACATTTGCCAGAGTTTCGTGCTCCACAAATAGTCTGGGCAGTAATGAATTAAGCGACTTTTTGGCACAATTGGAGAAAGTGGATGGCATTGATGTGAGAAGTCATTTGTTACTGGAAATGGAGGGAAGCTCGGGGATCGTGTCTGGTTTTATGGACGTCTTCAGTGTGTGCGCTGGAAGACGGTGGATGCCACTTGAAGGTGATTTCACCAGAAGGCTGGCAAGGTGGTGGGCGTTGGATCCGGACCAGTGGGGGATAAGTAACGTGATGAAGGATCTGACAAGTCACTAAATAGAGGTACGTGTTTGGTGAGGCCGGTTTTATTGGTTAATGTTGTTTGTATTTACGTTGTGGCCTCTGGGTTTAGTACAATTTGGGTTTGGGTCCTGGGTTGATGTTAGCAGTTTATGGCCTGTCATTTATGTACTGATGTTGTGTTTATGTATGTGGCCTGCTGTTAGGACATATCTTTGGGTTTTCACTATCGACTCGTGGGTGTGGGGTCCACGGGACGTTGTAATGTTGTTTATGCAATGTTTCCTTTGCAGGTTGGCTGAAGTGGACATGTTGGTGGGGGTATGGCGCAGGGACTTTAGCGCCATGTCACTTGCATCCATTTTTGCAATCACTATTACTTGCCATGCATTTTGTATTTTGCACTTCAGGGACATGTTGGGGTTTGGCGCAGGGTTTTTAGCGCCATGGACTTGATCTGGGTATCGCTTACTGTGGGTTTTACATGTTGTCCTGCAGTGTTTTGTTTGTTGTGTTCGTAGGGGCATTTCCCCTGGTTATGTGTGGATGTTGCAGTACTTTTAGGGGCAGTGAGTTGCTGTCGGGTCATTTTTGGGGGTAGTGAGATGCTTTCACTGCATGCACATGCTGGGATTGGTGCAGGGATTGTGGCGCAGAGGATTTGCATTTAAGTTGTGCATTTCATGGATATTTGGGGGTGGCGCAAGAACTTTGGCGCCATGACGTTATTTAAAAGGATTTTCTTGGGATTGATATGTTATCCTGTGTGTGTGTTCTGTGGGTTGTTGTTTGTAGGGGCATGTCACCTGGTTATGTGTGGATGATCTGGTGTTTAAGGGGTAATAAGGTGCTGCCTGGCAATTTAAAGTGGTTGTGAGGTGCTGGTTATTTTAAAGGGCAGTGTGGTGCTGTCTGTCGTTTTTCAGGGAATGGGAGGTGCTGATTGGTTGTTTTTAGGGGCAGTGAGATGCTGGTAGTAAAGTGCTGCCTGGCAAGTTAAAGCGGTAGTGAGGTGCTGCCTGGTTAAATTAAAGGGTGGTTAGGTGCAGGTTATTTTAAAGGCCAGTGCGGTGCTGTCTGTCATTTTTCAGGTAATTGGGAGGTGCTGATTGGTTGTTTTTAGGGGCAGTGAGATGCTGCATGCTATTCTAGGGACAGTGAGTTGCTGTTTGGTGTTTTTAGGGACAGTCAGATGCTGTCTGGGTCATTTTGGGGGGCAGTGAGGTGCTGTCTGGTGTTTTTAGGGACAGTCAGGTGTTTTTAGGGACAGTCAGATGCTGTCTGGGTCATTTTGGGGGGGCAGTGAGGTGCTGTCTGGTGTTTTTAGGGACAGTCAAGTGCTGTTTGGTGTGTTGGGACAGTTAGGTGCTGTCTGGTCGTTTGTAGGGGCAGTTGGGAGCTGTCTGGTGTTGTTCGGGACTGTGAGGTGCAGTCTGGTTGTTTTAGGGATAATGAGGTGTTGTCTAGATGCGGTCCATATGCTGCAGGTGGGGTAGCAAGGTGTTGTGTTGGTTTTAGGTTTATTCAGGTGCTGTTTGGTGTGTTGGGACAGTGAGGTGTTGTCTGGTCTTTGTAGGGATAGTGAGGTGTTATTTGGTGTTTTATGGACAGTCAGATGCTGTCTGGGTCATTTTGGGGGGGCAGTGAGGTGCTGTCTGGTGTTTTTAGGGACAGTCAAGTGCTGTTTGGTGTGTTGGGACAGTGAGGTGCTGTCTGGTCGTTTGTAGGGGCAGTTGGGAGCTGTCTGGTGTTGTTCGGGACTGTGAGGTGCAGTCTGGTTGTTTTAGGGGCAATGAGGTGTGGTCTGGTGTTTGTACGGATAGTGAGGTGTTGTTTGGTTGTTTTAGGGGCAGTGAGGTGCTGTCTGGTGTTTTAGGGATAGTCAGGTGCTGTGTGGTGTGTGGGACAGTGGGGTGCTGTCTGGTAGTTTGTAGGGCCAGTGAGGTGCTGTCTGGTGTTTGTAGTGAGTGTTGTGTTGGTGGTGATGTCACCAACATTCCAGGTGGAGTGTTGGTGTGATGATGTCACTGGGACTCTTGGTGGAATGTTGATGTATGTTTGGAGTTCCACTGGTGTCAGTTGGACCTAAGCTGCTTGGCTAGATGGATGTCCCAGTGCTTTCTCTACTTAATAACTAAGAGAATAAACCTACATGTAAACTACTTACCTTCTGGTGTTCTTGATTGGTGAAGGAGGCATAGTTTATATCACAATGCCTACGTCTAATTTTGCCTGGTTATTACTGCAGGACCTGATTCAGTCATGATCAGTAAGCGGAGCAAGACTTAGACTGTTGGGACAAGTTAGCACGGCTAGTTTGATTTAAATATTTACAATTACATCAACAAGACTAGATTCCATTAAGGCCATTAGGGTTGCAAGGCCTGCTTCCATTATGACCATTTAGCACTAGCACTACAACACCTGTTTCCATGAATCTTAGTTAGCAATGTAATGCCTAAATAAATATTCATAACTGTGTATGGGGAACATTGTTTACTTAGTCCCAGTTAGCACTTTAGGACTTCATTCTAGGAAGTCCAAATTAACACTCATCTCGCTGTGTCCAAAATCATTGATCGCAAGTCCTGCAATTAGTATGCGCATTTACCTCTCTAAGTACTAATTCTGAAAGCATTAATCCTAGCACAGTACAATCAGATCACATTCTGCGCAGTTTTGCAGCATGGGTTGCTTCCATTATTCCAGATAAACACTGCCTACTCCGTTTTGTTACGTATAATTAGCACATCAAGTCTTGACTCCATCCTGGGTTTTATTTACTGCAATTCCTGAATCCATCATACCTAATTTCATGGCTCTAACCTGATTGCATTATGCTTAGGTATCACTAGGAGGCTTTATTTATTTAAGCAGATTTAGCAGTGAGAGGACTGTAGCATAACAGACAACATGCTTGGCTTAATTTCAATATGCCCAATTAGATTGCACAGGCTGAACTAATTTTTCATAATTAGCACTCCAATGCCTGAAATCATTATGCCTTTTTGTAGTTGTATTTGTGTCTGTTTTGTGTATTTGATTAAGATGTGGGACTTAGAACTGGAGTGTGGATTTTGTAAATAAGTCACTGAGTGCTCACTCTGTCAGATGCTTCTGGAGGTAGGTGCATGTGGTCATGTTTCTAATGAGGATGAACTGTGCATTTGCTGGGTTGTGTTTGGATAGGCACTTACCCAGCAACCCTCAGATAGAGTTGAGTGCCATCAGCATGCTGGGAGATTTTGATGTTTAATCCTGCCTGGAATGCCACTAGTAGCTTCATTTAGAGGTTGAAGATGACTGTGGTTGGAATGGACCATGGAAAGAATGCACAGGGCAGAGTTAATCAGTGGGAATTTCTGTTTGCTGTTTTGATGAGTGGGGTTTGATTAATGAGGTTGAAATCAAACCATTTAAGAACTGAGGCATACATTGTCATCCCATTGAAAACAGCATTGAGCAGTTCTTTCATGTCGAGCATGTCCGAGGTGACAAAGAGGTCACACAGGACAAGGAGCAAAGGTTTTCCTTTTGTCCATTTCTTTTTGTCCATGATGAATATTGCATTTCTGATGACTTGGACTTTGTCAGTCACAGAGCTGCATCTGGGACAGATGCCAGACTGTTAATTTTGAAAGAATCTGTCTTTGATGATCTATTCATGCTGATGGAGTGTGATGGTCTTTGAACTTTTCAAAAAAGGTTAGTTGCATGATGGGGTGGCCAAATGGTGGATATATTTAGCAGAGGATATTATATCCCTCAAACCCTTATGACCTGAACTACAGACCCTGATAGGCTAACTGGTACACCACCACCATACAGGCATCTGCAAACAGGAGCGAAGCTCTTTTCACACCAGTCAAACACTGCTCAAACCCCACACCAGGCACAGAGGCACCAGAAATCTGTGAGAAGATATCTTCTTTATAATCAAGATCAATGAACCTACTTCACTCCCTGCTTGTCTAAGGACCTCTCATACAATCCTGCATCCCTAAGATTGACCCCTTACATTGACTGTGAGTAAATAACTGCTGTCTTGAAGCAGTAGAGGGATACAGACTTTCCAAACCCCCTATTCAGCCAATTACTACTACTAACCTAGCAGTGAAGGGGGCTTCAAATCCACTCTAGTGGACGAGTTGACATGGCATTTTCAAAATATCTTACTTCTTGTCTTGAGCCGGGTTGAGTCAGGCAAATTGTGTTGATCTAGTGTTGAGAATTGATGGGATCTAAGCAGCTCGAGTTGGTGATCTAGTTGGATCAAATAATGCTTCCATCGGGTTGCGTAAGCATGCAAAACAATGGTTTCCAGTGGTACAAATCAGTCACCTTTCAATTCAGGATGAAAGAAAGGTTCTGTTGTGTCGATTCAGAGCTCAGGATGCAGCCATTTGGATGCTTCCACCTCAGCTAGCTGGTACTTGAGTCACAAAGTTTCCACTTTTCAATGGCGGGAGATGGTGTTGAGTGACTTAAAAGAAACAGGTAAGCAGTTTAACAATCATAGATTGCTAAAAACTGCATCGCAGGACATGTGATGGTTTGAAGTGCATCAAGCACAGTTCAGCTGTTTCACAGACATCTCCAGGCGATTCAACGGGGTCCAAGCTGCATCTGAACTTCTAGCTTGCTGGGAGGCTCAAACCCTGGTATACAGGACAAGATGAGTCCTTTGGTTCTGCTTTCTTCTGGAAGTTGCCTTTCATCTACATGATCCTGGTTACATTGCAAATACATCAGAGAGGCTTTGGTCCACGCAGTTTACCCCCCACCCACTATCCCCTAAGGATGGTTTTAGAATAGGGCTGCCTTGGATGCCTTCTGATTTCACCTCTCTTGCAGATGACTTTTTAATAGACTGTATTATCACCAGAGGTCCAGTGAATACTTCTTCCATATGAGTCAAAAGATCAATGAAAGAAGGCAGGGATTTCACAGGGGATTTGTTCAAAGCAAGCCTGGTCTGAGAGGTCCAATCTGGGATGTTATACTAAGTGTCATTTGCTTTCTGACATCATACTTAGAGTGCAATGTCCTGCAGGAAATAGGGGGAGGACAGGAAGTTGTAGCAAGCCTAAGCAGAAACCAACATAGTGGAACTCCGCCTTCAACCTTCCTCTCTCTCCTATAACTTCACCCCTTCCCATGTCTGATGACTTCAAAGGAACTGTGGTCCTAAGCACCCTGATGATAGTGTGGTTATGTAATGCCAGTTCAGTCTTTGAATTATTAACTCCCAGGAGATCACCTGGGGAGGCTTCCTGTGAAGTGGTACAAGCGTGTCACCCTTCCTGCAGATGGAATAAAGAGAAATCTTCTTGGCCATCATCCAGCTTTGCCATTGAGGGCACATCCAGGCTGGATGGCTTATACACATTGCCTGAGAACTGCTCACAAAGCTGACACTAGTATGATGTCAAATGTTGGTGTCTGTATAATTGTTTGACCCTAGCTGCCAACATGCCACAACCAGGCACGTCTAATATTTACAGTTTAAAGTGTCGGCAGGCTGACTATTATTATGGTTTGAATCAGAGGTGTAGACATTTTAATCTGCCCTATGCCACTTCAAGGCTGGTGCTGAGGGTTTCAGTAGACAATCTCAGCAAAGACTAATATATGCACTAAAATGTTGACACAGAGCCTTTATGAAAGGTGGGATCTCATTATCAGGCCTCCCTTCAGATTGATCTGCATCATTGTACTTAATAAAAATCAAAACAGTGTGACCGATCTTGCCCAGATCACAAGGCATTCTGTGACACCAACGACATCCTCCCAGACACCCTCACAAAAAACATAATCAGTCTTGTCCTTTCTGCTCTTTTTAGGATAGTCAATTTCTCCCACAGCAAGTGTACATTCTCGGATGTCCTAACAACAGGGTGTATATATTCACTCTTGAAAAAACACAACCTCGTTCCAGAATAGTAATGAAATTACCAGCTGATCACAAGCCTCCTGTGTATTGTCAAAGTCTTTAAAATGGTGTTGTGCTCAACCTGTTGTCTGATATACTGGATGCAATGCACATTAGCTACCTAAGACATAGGTGAGTTCTGCAAGGAACTGAGAGAAAGGGAGCTGCTCAAGAGAGGAAGAGGGCTATGGCTGTCAATGTTGATACTACTATGAACATGTAACAAATACATGTCTAACAGAAAGAAACCTGTCAGAGTGTTGTGTTCCATGGGAAGGAAGGAGCATCATATGAAAGGTGACAAGGATGCCATACAGAAATGGTCCTTGTCAAGGATGGTATTTTAATTTACACTGAAAACAAAACTGACAACTAGAAAAAACTAGAGTAAGGTCTAAGAATGCAAATTGTATCAAACTCAAGAAGAATATTTAGGACACAAATTGTCCAAATAAGGGAGCAGTTTTAGGAAATCTTTTGTTAAAAGCATCATTACTGAATCGGTTCCATCAGATAAGCAAGAAGTACTGTCATGTTTGGGTTTACGTGAGGTTTACACCAAATGTATGAGAGATTTTGCATCAAGAGTGGAACCATTAAGTGAGCTGATAGAGGAAAGGTGCCAAATATGAGTGGATGAGGAAGCAGAAAATAGCGTTTGAGAGAGCCAACGAGTGAATAATAAGAGCTCCCACAATTAAACCTTTTGACACTTTGAAGAATTAGCTAACTACTGTGGATGCCAGTATTAGGGGTTTGGGAGCTGTTTTGGTGCAGAAAGATGGGAAACTAAGTGACATGGCTGTGAGCTTTGCCTCAAGGACACTTCCGCAGACAGAGAGGGATATCTTTATCTTAGAGAAAGAAGCTTTAGAATGTGTGCAACAATACATGAGAGATGTCAAAAGTGATACAATTCACATGCAGCATGATTTGAAGTAGACATGAGATCATAAAATAAAGTAAATGGAAGGCAAATAAAGTTTAAAACGTACATGAAGAATATTATTCATATAATAATACATTCCAAGAAATATTACAATGCATAATTCCATATTACATAAGTGCATTGAAAGTAATTTCTTTTGTTAGAGAAATAGTGCTTAATAAAATGAATTTCTGTTTTTATGTTTTTTTAACAGTATATATTTTCTTAGTGTATGCAACATGAAGTATGCTGTTAAAGTGGAATCCCTGGCTTAGACCTTTTCTGCAGCTAATTGTATGTTATCATTGTTGAAATGCACATTTTGTTTTTCCTGGAAGATGAACTTGAAGTCTTATTGCTGTATGCATAAGGCAAGAGATCCCTCTAGCAGTGATAACAGGTGTAGCGGGCAGGACAGCTTCGGACAAACATTCATCTGGCCATTTATTTTGTATTATGGTAATCACTATTAATAATGGGCAAAAATAGACAATTATGGAATAAATGCTCTTAGGTGATGACATAATCAATGCATATGTCCCTAGATCCTCCATGCCATTTATTATTAGGGTTACAGTCTCCCTGTATGTTTAATGTAAGTCTATAAAGATTCCACTCCAAGATGAGTTTCAACCAAAGCCTTCAATTTTTTTTTGCTCTGCATGATAGGAAGATGATACTGCCTGAGTACCGCATGCTACAGAAACCATTATCAGAGGCTGAGTGATACCCTCCTCCTTTGATTTAGGTTTAGAAGCACTTTTTTCACTCTTTCCTGCTACCCACAGTTTGCTCATGGGCATTACATTAATATCAGGCTCTTTCTTAGTCTCCACTGAGTTTTGTTTAAATGATAACAATTTCGCAAACTTTCTTGATGATTTTCATTAGTTATTTTTTATTTTATTTTTTTCTGCTAAGGAATTGCTCCACCTTTAATTTGTCTATGTTCTAACCTCCTGGATGATAGGTGGTAAACAGATAACCAAACTTGGGAGCAAAAATTATTAATCTCCCTTAGATATTCATCCAAGGAAGGCACGCCCATTGATATCAGTATAATAGAATGACTAAATGGTTTGGAGGATGTATTAGCCTCTGTAATCAAATTAGTATTTTTTAAGTTAGGTCCTTATCCTTGCTTAATGTTAAGACTGCTATTTACTCCATTTTAGCAATTATGATATTATGCTGCTTACTATGGCTTTTTACTTCACGGCTTAAAGTATCAAAAACCTTCATCAGAGGGTTACTCATGAAAGCACTGTAGTTGATGTGGCACTTAATTCATTAAAGGTTTAAAAATGGGAAGATCTGCATCAAGCCTAAATATCTTGGATGGCATAGACACATCTATATATGAGTCATATGTCTTCTTGTCTTGTGCAGCTAAGTGTGATGGAGTATCAGATAGCGAGCAAATTGGATCAATGTGATCTACCAATGGAGGTTGATAATCTAATTGTCCTTCTTCATAATCCATTCCTGTGATTTTTTGGAATGCATATTCTGGTAAACCTAGAGAAAATGTGTTTAGGTGATTAGATTTGTGTTCAATTTTCATTAAATCATTCATAATGGCAATGCGTGGCCTAAAACGTTTTGTGATTTCTTTTCTATTGAGGTCAAGGATAAAGTGTAATCTTCTGACTCAAAGCTGAGGGAGCAGTACATTCCCTTCCATGCATTGTTAACTCCTCTTACAATTTCTCAGGAGTCACAGGGAGCAGGGAGTTGATATTCCTAGATCTAGTTAGTCAGATGGACATGACACAGCATTAGCTGCCCATGCCAATGCAGTCTGTTTGCTTCTTAGATCATGCATACTTCCATGTTCCAGAGTGCATTAGCACAACATCGCTTAACAAAGTCAAAAAGATTCCAATAGTGCCAGCTTCCCAACTGCACTCTCCTGCGCTGCAGTTTGTGAGCTCCCTTCTGTGCTACCCCACACCACATCCTGCATGACTGCCCACTAATCCAGCTGCTCGAGTGCTGCCTCATTGCCCACCAAACTGTGGTAATTTTCTCTCCCCTTCCACGCCGCATGCCACGCTCCATGCTGAATGAGTACTTTGAAGTGTCTACAAAGGTGTTATAGCAAATTTAGTCCATAGACAAACAAAGACACCAGCAGACTCGGACTGCCAAACTGAAGTCACAGTCTCCCCACTTTGACCTATTTCAATATCCAACTGCACTTCCCAAAATGCAAGAAGAAGCCAGTCCTAAATTAATCCAGGATAAGAATGCCTTAACCAAAAATCAAATAGAAGCCTCTTCATATGAAGGATAAATCTGACCTATTGTTAGGCAGAATCCTGTGCAGTGCCCTTAGGGACCACTACACACAATTAAGACTACAAGTGGTAATACAAGTTCACCTTTGGTACAAGCCTGTACTACTATTTTAAAGTGGTAGCAGTAGCAGAGCAGCCAAGCTCATCTCAAGAGTATATGAGCAGTGGCATAGATTACACAAAGGGACCACAATTACTGTGACTCAAGCAAACACTGACTCAAGGTTTCAGGTAAAAAATATAAGTACATTTATTTTTAAACCATCTGTAAAACACAACACTTCTATAAATTCAAAACCACAAGAAAAATGCACTACAAACAACCAATTCTCTTAGCACAGAATGAATCAAGGTAAGTACCTTATGTTTTGGTGGACCAGTGTTGTGAAACAAAAGATGTTACCAGGAATATATTACTGATCACTTTTTGACAGCTCGGTCGTATTAATGAAACACGTATCCGTAGTAAGAAATGTTACCGGGGCAAAAACCCACTTAGCACCTGGGCTAACCAGAGAGAGTTGGGGGCAAAAATCATAGCCAATACTTTTGTCAAGGCAGACAGAATCAGAGAACACTTGCTGACAGATATACAAAAGTCAATAGGCCGGAGCCAGTGTCAAGTGGAACTGGGTTCCTGTTGTTGAGGATCACACAGTCAGACAGTTCAAGTTTCAAAATTGCCAGGAGAACTTGGCTATTGTCAACAGAGGAAGCAAACGTTATCAGAGGGAAGGAAGACAAGGGCAAGCCTTGGAGGAGGAGAAAAGAGATTCACCCTGTTTCCTCGAAGCAGAACACAGAACATTATTCAAGGAAGAAGCTGGTGCCACGGCAGTTGTTCATGGTAGTTTCCTGCAGACACACGGTTCCTGGTGATTCGGTCGTGGAGACGAGAAGGAGGACGTCTAGAGGGGTCTGCACCACTCAGAGATGAAGCCAGCAGCAGCGACGGTGAATAAAAGGTGCACACTTTTAAAAACAGGAGAGGCTCTTTAGATGGCTATCCAGACCACTACAGCAGTGTGCAGCGATTTCGACCACAAATAGGATCCTATGGCTGTGGAAGATGAGCTGGTTGACCCCACCAGGCTCAAGGGAAGAAGACTCCAGACTGGATCTTATCTGCTCGTCGAAGGGTAGATAGCTCAGGACTGCGGCAGGGCTTCACCGGGACGGGGTAGTTGCAGCAGCCATCTTCTCTGCTTCTCTTTGGTTCCTTGTAGTTCCAGTGGCGACTCTGACTTCCAGCCCAAGAGTCCTACCTTTCACGAGAAAATCCCACATTCACAAAGCCGGACTGTCAATCACGCAGCAGGGGGATTGTCACGCCCGGACAACCACCTCAGCCAATCAAGGCAAAGTGCGACTTGGGTTTCCTAGGATAACCTGTGCATGGGGGGGACTACACCCCTCCCTCACATTCAGCCCACTTAGACACCCAGGCGCCCAGAGGAGGGCTTCTTGGCAGAAGCCCACCAAAAGACGGTGAACAAAGAAAGCTAACCTGGTTTGCCACGCAAAGTAAAACACAAGGAGGACTTTATCAAAAAGAAATGGCAAAGAGTATTTGGTCAAGCAGGTTTATGTTTGAGGCTAATATAATAGCCTAAAACAATTACACGTTTATATAGTATAATCGCGGTAGAAAAAGTTAGGGTAGATACCACTGCCACCAGCCAAGTCTAAATGTTAAAAGAGCAAAACAATGCTCCAGGAGGGACAGATAAAAGGGCTAAGGATTAACCCTTTCCAATACTCCATGTAAAATGGGGTGTACTGGATCTGTGGTTATTTGACTATGTAAAGTTAACAGCAACTTTACCCTTTTCTGGGGGACAGGAGTCAGCCCCAGAAATGGAGTCGGTGGGAAGTCTCAAAGACAACCATTTGTCACTGCACTGAAGGTGCTGTGTAACACGCACAAGAGTGGGACTACTGAAGTGGTGTGTTCCAGTGTCCACAGTCACAAAACAGAGGCGATACACTTGGCAAAACACAGGTAAGTGTGGGGGAAAAGCTCACACCCTTACCAAGTGGAAAAAAGTTAACTCCAGAAATCCAGCAAAGCTGCTGAGGGACTCCCTAGGTAAGGGAAATCAGCCATTGAATGATAATTCTCCCTAACACCTATCGTGCCCAAACAGTTCAAAGATGAGAGTCATTAGTTGTTGACACAGCAGTTAGAATGACACAGCCATGGAGAAGGAATGACAGAGAGAAGTGAGGCTCTGAGTTTTAACTTGTCTCTGATTTGGCTCCCCTGTCATAAATTGCACAGTACTAAGACAGACCCAGGCATCTGACGAAAACAAGTATTGAGACTTAACATGCTTTCTCTCCTATATAGTCTAAACTACCCAGCAAAGCCTGCTTCATAAACCTTTCCATGAAAGAGCAGTCAACTATTCACATTACAGAGTTCTCCTATTTTACTGATCACAGTAGTTACTTTTTTGAAGGAATCGAGTCAATATCCTGAACATAGACCACTCTGCTTGACCTTGAAAGAAGTTACCTTTCATTTGCTATTCGACAAAAACAAAGTATATTTCATTCAAAAGGTGTATCTGTTTATATTTTGTCTGAGAACCTAGATATCCCTTTAGCCAAAGATGGTTTATGTTGTCTTTACTATTTAATCATCAATGTATCATTTAAAATGTCAATGTATTTATTTTTAGTTCATTAGGATTTCTTGCTGAATGGCAAACAATTAAATGTTTTTTCTCCAGAGCGCCGCTTCCTTGAAATAAGAGCCTAAAATGGCGTCCTTTGATCAGAAAATCATTAGCTGTATAGTCATTCAAGTTGTGCCATGTTGATCACGGACACTGACACTGACTGCCTAAATTTGAGGTTCATGAGCATTAAAAGGCATTGGTGTAGGACTCCAATGCATTGGATGTGCTCTATTTACTAAACACAATATTATCTATTGTTTGGTATATATTCTGAGGAATTGGAGAGTGGTTTCTCGCAACTCTTTAAGAAAGCATTTTCAGAAGACACTATACATTCTAAGGGTACTGGTCTGGCAGATACTCTTCAGAGTCCAGTAGGATTCTGAAGAGTATATCATGGTTCAAATTGAAACATAAACCTTAACATACTAAATTAACTCTTTCAGTGCATTCTCATTCATGAAAAAAAATCAAATAATGTTGGAGGTTTGAGAGCATTTGTATGGACAGTTGCCCTGCTTCTGCATGACCAGCCAATTCATATGAATTTATTATGTTGGATTGCTCTGGCTCAACAGGTTCAGTAGTGGTAGCAAGTCATTGTGTGATGTATCATACAGGCTAACCCATTCAGTGACTTCTTGAAAAGAATAGAGTACCTAATAAACATTGTACAACATTCAACACTGTAGTTATTATGTAGGTATCATCCAAATGTCAGCTATCGCTATTGTAGTGGTTTTTAGCTATGTTTCAAATGTCTCTCTTAGAGTGGCTAATGTGGGTGCAGATATTCTTGGCCACATCTCTCTTATTTAGTGGTGGTTACTGACTTATCAAGTGGGTTAGCATGCGATGGAGGACATGGGCAAATCAGTGCACGGTTTCTCCTACTTTTGGGCAGGTACAACATAGACTCATTGCCAGATGCCACACATCTTTGTATTAAACAACAGTGAAGGAGGCAATGCGCTACAACAATTGTTCTTTCTCTGAGAGTTCAATTGAGCTTTTACAGCCCTTTTGTTAAACTACATGCATTGGAATAACTCTGACACCAAATAAACAAACCAACTCAGGAAGATGGCAAAATGTTGTGTTTTAATATCAATTGTCTAAAACAGAGAGTTACAACGGACATCAACAGATGTTCACTCTATCTCTCTGCGTATTGTCCCAAAAAATCACATTTATATACTAAAGATTTGTCATACGTGACCTCATAATATACTACGTGGTAAATAAGAAAAACATACGGTGGATTGTGATAACTCAATTCCTCATAGAAAGTATACTTAGATGTTCCCCTTGAGCTTGTGATTGGCTCTCTACTGTCAAGTGGACATTTTGTCCCTACCTCTTGTGCAAGTCATCCTCAACATTATTAAGTACACAGTATATCATTGGCTCTCAATTATAAAGTCCTTCATTATATTGCCTTCTACAATTTTTTGGCATGCTCGTGCAATGTCTGGAACATTCGGTTCACTTAGCAGCACATAAGATCGTACCCAGGTGGCAGGAGGTGGACCCGACTCTACCTCCCCACACAATTAGCCAAATGTCTCTCATCACTGATGCCTTATGCCATGAGAATTGTCTTTGAACTTGGCCTTGCAGTGTATTCTTGTGTCTGTGAATATAAGGGGGTGCGGGCATGCACTATCGCTTGTTCTAGAACTCCAAGCCCAACACTAGTTCCATCCTTAGTGACAGGAGACCACAATTTGGACCATTTTGCAGCAATTAAATGTCTTAAATGAACAAAACTGGGCATGAGTGGTGTTCTTTCTTTGCACCTTAACAGGGGATGATCTAGCTTTTCATGATCAGTGCTTTTAGAATAGATAACTGGCCTTGGCTTGCTTCAACTTTGATACCAGGCAAGACATCTTCATCATTCAAATCCGCAACCTCATCTAATTCTTACTGCGAAACAACCCTTGATCTTTCCCTTCCATGGGTGCCAATTTACTGAATTGATCTCCAGCTTCTATACAATGGTGGCTCCGCCTGCAGTCTATTCACTACACATAGCCAGATTCTATGATTGCTTTGTCTACTTGCGTTTCTGCATCGGTACAGTTATTAAACAGCGTGCTTTTTCTGCAGTGCTCTTCACAGGTGCAATCTTCTCTTTGCATATGAAAGTTTACTCAAATCTTTATTTCATCATCGGTTTCTATAAGGGTCATGCATCTTCTTCAGCCAGTCTTCTCTGTGCATCACACTCGCTTATTTTGACGTCACCAGCTCTTTTTCTTGTTTTTGTTCTTATTCCTTCTGGGATTTCCTCCATAAAATTGTCATGTCTTCTGGAATACATTTGATAGGGCTTTCTCAGAGGGTATCTTCTTTCAAATATTGTCTGTGGAATGGTCACAACTGCCGGTGCCAAGCATGGCACAATCTCAGGCCTCCAACACACAGGAGGTAGGGGGGCGGGACTTCCTGCAGAGGCATTCAGCTGCACCTCTACACAATTCCCAATCAGACTTGGTGTAAAATGTTAGCTGCTGGCATTTCGTGGCTGTTCTTCTTTCATTTGCTGACATGAGATTTGGGGGAAGGTGATCCAATGTCTGATGATGGCCATGTAAGTCTTGCCTTGAACAATGGTCCACATGCCCATGGTCTTGATTTCCCTGCAAGCGGTCCAATGGTATTCCCACTGCTTTTATTAATTGGTAGTACACATGTGGTAATGAAGTTCAATAAGTTCAACGAGCCATCTCAAGCTGCAGTTTTATACAAAGAAGTGGATCAGTCAATAGGCTGCTGTACACCAGGATTGTCATTGAATCAATGGAGCTATTTGTGTCTTTTTGATGTTTTGTAACATGCTCACTCAAATTCCTCATCAATGGCAGGTGATATCTCAATGGCAATGGATGGTGAAACATGGGGTAAATAGGTTATCTGCATGCTATTGGACATAAACTCAAATTGATGGTGTGCAAATATGTCCTTTTCCTGCTGTTGAGGAGTGGGAGCATGACCTGCTGTTTCCTTGTCCTTTTCCCACATTATGCTGTCTTACATGGGCCTACAGTATAGAGGTGTCTAATTGCTGAAGAGCTTCTAATCTTTCCGATCCTCAAGTTGGAGTTTGTGTGCCTTAATCTTGAATGAGTCGATGGAAAAGCATCTTTGTCATTTACTTTTCATCTGTTTCAAAGGAAATTTTCAGGAGTCATCTCTTTGTCATCACATTGTTGGTGAGGAGATGTTGCATCTTCCACCACCTGTATCTCAGATGGTCGGGTCTGATTTTTCTTCTCTTCAGAACTTCATTATCTGACTCTGAAAACAAATGCAACAGTGGTTCATGCACAATGACATTTTTCGTAATGCAGTTTCACTTGAGGGAGATGCCCCTTTTCGTTGGGTCCACCATGGCTGTAGTACAGACTCCCAAACTAATGGGTCTTCTCCAATGCAAACAGATGCCCTGTGGCATGTGAAAGATGACTAAAAGATACATTTCTGCCACAGCAGTGACCACATACCCTACCATCTTTGGAGACTAGCAGATTCACACATTACCTTTATCCAACTACACCATACAATAAGCAGACTGCCCAACACTACTTTGACTTCCTCTCCAATCCACAAAATGAATATATGCTTCTGACTGCTTTGGAATACTCATCCACCTGCAAAAATCACATGTGCCGAAGACTGATTTTATTTACTTCTCTACCTACAATGTTCATGTGTGCTAACAATGTTTTTGCATACTCCACAGTCTACAAGCTTCATGTGTGTCTAAGAGCTATTTGGCATGCTTCACTGCCTCAAAATGTATGCTTTGGCATAATCCTTTCCCAAACAAAAGTGTATGTGTTTAAGACTGCTCTGAGCTACTCCCCTGCCTAGGAAATGCACGTGTACCTATGACTGCTTTAGCATACTTCCCAGGCCAACAAAATTCACATATGACTAAAAATGGTTTGGCTTACTGCTCTACCTCCAAACTATGAGTGTTGTGTGTGTGCACCTGAGGATGCTTTACCATATTCCTACGCTTAGAAACATGTACCTGTGCCTAAGGCTGCATTGGTGTACTCCCCCTTACAAAATGCATATTTTTTAATATTGCTTATGCTTACTCCATCTTCTGACAAAATGCCTGCCTCACAATTCTATGGTATACCCCTCTTAATACAGAATTCAAATTTGCTGTGGTGAGGTTGATCATTGACACACTTTACATAAAGTCATTTCCTTTTAAAAAAATAGTTGCATTCAGTATTTGGCGTAAAACCAAACACCTATAGAAACTAGTGAAATAACTATAACTGACATGGAAGTTCCCAAAGCAAGCATTGTCAGGAATGAGACAACACAAGGTGGGGATTTCATCTGAGGAAGAATGTCCAAGTAATAAAGTTCTTAACGCAAGCTTAACATTCTTCATTCCTCTAGTGACACTCATCTACAAAGTTCTGTCAAATGATTTGTCCAACAGGAAGTTCACATTCCTAACCTTAACAGGTCCTTAGCCTCTTGTCCACCCAGAGCTATAATGCACATTTACCAAAGCGTGGCCAACTCAATAGTTCTCAAAATGTTTTGCAAATTTCCAACCTAGTCCAACACAACTATATTTAAAAAGTCTCTTGGAAAGGGATTTCCAAGGTTTCAACCCTTCCTCTTTCTTCCTGTTTTCATGCTACCTCTTCAGACATCTCCAAAGTTGCAGGCTTCTTCAGGTTTCTCTGTGTTGAGCTTTGAATCAGCCTGGTAACACAGGTTTCTCTGTGTTGAGCTTTGAATCAGCCTGGTAACACTCCACCATAGATCTCTCAGATAACTTTCTCAGAATGATTTCATGTATCTCCATGACCTTGGGCTTCTGAGTATTTAGTTCAGTCCTTAACCAGACGTTGCATTTCAAAGCTTTCAGTTCAGGTCTCTCCGAAACCTTGGGTATTTCAGCTTTCAGTTAATGTCCCTCACAGACTTTGGGTTTCTGAGCACTCAATGCAGTTCCCTACCATACCTCAGGTTTGTAAAAATGTAATTTTGACCTCTTCCGGATATTCAGCTTTTCACTATTCAATTCAGGTCACTCCCATGAATTGGTTTCCTTTTTATTCAATATAGGTCTCACCCAGATCTTGCATTTCTTAGCACTCTATTCATATCTACCTCTGACCTTGGGTTTCTCAGCATTCCATTCAAGTATTTCCCAATTCTTGAGTTCCTCAGTATTCAATACACTTCTCTCCTGGACCTGGCTTTCCCCAGTATTCAAATAAGGACTTCCATTTCTCATCATTCACTTTAGTAACAATGGGTATTTCTCCCCCTTCTGATTCAGTGACTTTTTCAGACTCAAAATATAATGTTAACCTTCTGCCAGGAGTCAGTACTCTGGTAAGTCTTTAAGACTTAAGACTCTGGTAAGTCTTTAAGAAGTTGTGCACTCTAAGACTTGCTCCTGGACTCATTGTTTGGCTGGGGAACCCTTTCCCAGGTATACTCTTGCAGTCATACTTTGTCTTGTGGTCTGATTCTCGGGGTTAATTTTCCTCTAGTGTTGATGTTGCAAGGTCACCAAAATGTGTACTACCTCCCAACAAGTAGCAGTTGTCCCGTGTATTGAGGGGTCTGTTTTAAGTTCACCAGCTTCCAGCAAATATTCCTCACTTTCTGGGTCAGCCCAGTCTAATTTATACTCCTTCAGAGTTCTTTGGAACTGTCTTGGTTTGTGGCATAGCCTGAGCCCACTGGGGATTTGCTTCAAGGCTTTAGATTCACTCAGTGATTGATTTTCAAAACCATCTGACTGGGTGTCTATGCATATGTCATTGAAGTGATTTCTCTTACCTTCCTGCCATCTTCCAATTCTGTCTGGTAGAATTTGGGCATTTGCAACATCCAATAGCCACAGGAAACAGTTGTCTGTGTCCTGTGGTTTCTCCATTTATTTATTTGTATTTATTTATTTATTTGTATTGCGCCGAAGCTCGCAGGCATCAGGCGGCCAACAGACACACAAAACAGGGACGTACCAGCTACGGGACAACATTTAACATACATGATTCAGATAGGGGTTGACCAGAATTAGTTCAGGTTCATATATAGGAACAGTAAAGTTTTGACTCTTTTTCGAAAGGAGCTGTAGGAGGTCTCAAGTCTGATGGTCAATGGGAGATCATTCCATATGGTAGCAGCCATCGGATGGAATGCTGCAACCATGCCGTTGGTTTTCTTGAACTTGGTGGTTTCTAAATGTCCCTGAGCTTGGGATCTAAGCGCCTGCCTTGGTACATGCATAGTCAACGTAGCTTTTAGGTAGGCAGGGGCTGTGCCGTAAATACAGCGGTGAGACAAAGTCAGTGCTATAAATTTAAAAATTAAATTCTGTCCTCCATTGTTAACAATGGAGATTTCTTCTGTCATTGCTGATATGGTCAGCTTTCCTTTTGCCTTTTATGATTCTTACATGATTCTGTATTTTCTGACATTTAGCAATATGGCCCTTATTGGCCCCCAACAATAGGGCATTTCCATAATCCAATCTGGACAAAATGGTTGCTCTAGCAACTGTGGCACTGTTCGCTTCACTCAGGCGTGGCCGAATTTTCTGAAGTAATCTTAAGTAATAAGAGCAGTTTTTGTTTATCTATGTAAAATTTGCCTCTGCACTTAGAGAAGCCTCTAATTAGACCCCTTGAATCTTAACTTTGTTGACTACTTTAATTTGGTCATTGTTTATCTGCAAGAACTCATATTGTCGACTTAATTTAGTTCTGCTTTGATTGGTCCCGAAGATCATCAATTCTATTTTTTGGCGTTTATACACAACCAATTTTTGGTCATCCATGATTCAATCATTTTGTATAGATCCTTAAGCTTAGCTCTGTCTTGTGCATTGTCTCCGCATAGCTTGATGATCAGCTGCGTATCATCGGCGTAATTTGTGAAAAATACGCCGATTTTTTCAAGGATCAAACAGAGGAATCTAATATGTGAAATGAAAAGAAGCGGCGACGTACCTTTGATTTTCTTTTAGATAGGAAAGATGTTAACCATTCTATAGCTTCTAGGGAGCAGTTTGCTCCATTTCCCAGTGCTTGTTTAAGTTGTTCCTGATCCAGCAAGTCAAAGGCTGCACTGAGATCCAGTAGGATGAGTAGACCAGCTTTCCCATCTTCAACAATGTTTTGCATAAGAGACTGGAGGCCGATCGTAGCCGTCTCTGTGCTGTGTGCAGCACGAAAGCCTGATTGTTGGTTATGAAGTATCTTGTTGGCTGAAGTGTTTAGTGTCAACCTTATCCAGTACTTTCAGTAAAAAGTTAAAGTTTGTGATCCATGCACTACGAGGTGCACGGTTGTACCTTCCTCACTGAGTTTGTTGACTTTTGTTTCTTGGTTGTGCATAGTTCACATTCTGCTTTACAAATGTTGTGCAAATTAACCTAAAGGGCCTAACTTGCTGAAAGGGCCATTTTATCTCTGCAGGGAAATAGTGTCAAAGTTTGTTCTCAATATCGTTTGGATTGCAATAACTCACCACTCTCAAAGCTGTGTGTATGCTACTTATGTTCACAGCATCCCCTGGGACCACCTGGGGTTATCTTGCTGATTGACCTTGGAGAAAGGATCTGCAAAGCCCTTTGGGAAGTCTTACTGCACCTTGGTGGGGTGGCAAGTCTTCTGGATCCCACTGCATCCACCAACTGGGAGGCATATCAGGTAGATAATTGACCAATCCAGTCCCTAGAGACTCTCACCATCACTTATCATGAACTTATCATGAATGAGTATTCCTTCAACTCATCACAGTGCCTAAGAATGTTTTTGGCATAATCCCCTACCTTCAAAATGTATGTGTATCTAATGCTACTGTAGCTTACTCCACCGACCTCAAATGTCAGGTGTTTCACAGACTTCTTTACATAATTGTTAACTAGAATATCAAGTAAGCATAAGAACGTGTTGCCATACTCTCCCAATTTGATCATGCAAATCTGGCAAATATTGTTTACCAATCTCTCTCACCCCCATAATTCATGGCTGTCCCAGACTGCTTTGGCATGCTCCACCACCTACAGAATTGATGTGTGCATACGACTGCTTTGGAATATTTACCACCACATAAATCATGTATGTCTAATGTTACCTTCTTGCACCCCCCCCTACAAATTCACATGTGCGAAAGGCTGCTTTGGCATACACTTCACCTACAAGTGTCACCTTTACCTGTAGATGATTTGGCCTTCTCACTCACCTACAAAATGAACATGGGATTACTGCTGCTTTGACTTTCTTTTGGTTTACCTGCAAATCAAATTTCCACAACTTCCCCCAAAACTCTAATGTAATTCTCTGACTATAATTGTTCTAGATGTAATACTATTCTAACCTACAGTACAACTCATTCTAATAACATTTAGCTCCACAATTCCCTTTCCCTAGCTACTCAGAGCTCTGCCGTATTCTTCCTGTCTCTTCAAACACTTCCCCGTGTTTTGTCTCAGCTGCATTTATAAAGAGGATCATTTTAAACAGGCAGAACCGCAGTGGTGAAACCTGGGGTAAAAACCTGCATGAACCTCTGAAAATCCTCAGTGTTTAATTTAATAGAAACTATCCTCCCCATGCTTCATAGTTAAACATGCTTTGAGATTGATTTTAATGAGTTTATCAGTTTCAATTGTAAAGAGTAAGGAAATTGTACTAATGACTATATACTGTTGTAAAATTCTGCCCTTAATGTCATGAAACAGTCATGTTTTGGGAATTTCAAATGCCCTTTGTAAATGAGGTTCAGTGCTGACATGTATGACACTGGTAGAAAATGAGCATGAGAAGTATTCAAATGTTAATTTTAAAAAGCAAAATGAAAAAGTGATTCAGGATGAAGTGAACATTTTTGAAATGCGGTTTCATAAACTGAGGAACCTACTGTGCTTGCCCTGCTCCCTCTATTGATCTGTCATACTCTGCTACCTCTGGACCCTTTCTTGCAACCCCCCGGGTTCATCAATATGTAGAGCAATTAGTTGATTCCCAGCTAGGTTTACGATTAAGAAAAACTATGCTTACATATGCACATGCATAAATACATTTCTTTGGACTGCCACACTGTGGGCTGGTCCCCCTCCCATTCCCTCTGTGGGTGTTTGGGTGTGAGGGGATTCCCTACAAACCTGATGACTGCAGCTACCATAAATCCTTGCAGCAGAATCAATATTGAGTGATTACACCTGCATGGCTTTTGGTTGCAAGTGAGACTGCCTCCCTGATGACATGATGAGCACAGAAACTGGTCGGAGGAGAACATGGGTAGCAATGGAGGTGAATTGTGCAGGGAACCACAGTGCACCCCTTCCATCCACTGTTGTTTATGTTTAAGGTATTCTGGAGGATGGGAGATCCAGGGTCTTACAGGGTGCTACACTATGGGGACATATGCCTTGCTTTGGCGTGCTACACTGTGGGCTGCTGCCCCCTTCCCCCACTGTGGGCATTTGGGTGTGAGCAGGTTCCCTGCACACCAGATGACTGCAGTTACCTTAAGTCCGTGCACCAGAATTAACATTGATTGATTACACCTGCACTTTCTTTTGGCTGCAAGTGAGACTGCCTCCCTAATGACGCGGTGAGCACAGAAACTGGCTGGAGGAGAACATCAGTAGCTGTGGAGGTGAATTGTGCAGGGAACCAGAGTGTGCCCCTTCCATCCAGTGCTGTTTACAACCAAATGGTACTTGACAGAAACATTCTGATTAAGCCCACTACGAAATAGAGTGTTCTGAAGCAGTTCTGTCTATTTCATCTGAGGAGTAGTGCAGACTGTGCCATGCTTGACATTGATAATGATGAAATATACCTGGGAAGAGCAAAGTCTGAGAGGCAGATTCCCAAAAATGAGCACAAATGAAAAATTAAAGAAGTTTAACTTATTCCATTTGCATTCACTTTAGAAATGCCAGGTAACATTATTCATCATCATCATCATCATTATGTTCATCATCAAATACTATATAATGATTATATCCCGTGAAAGCTCATGTAAATGTAATAAAATACAATATTACAGATATTATATTCTACATTCCATGCTATAGAAAATGTTTAATCCAATACATTTAATAAATAAATTCAGCAAATTTACAATATGATTGTATCCCTGCATCTGCTAGATCTCAAACGAATACAGTTTTGATAACACATTTGCATATCCTATTGTGGAAAGGTACTAGGTGTATCCCTCTCTGATGATACGCAGTTATGTCCAATTTAATGTGAAATGTGTCCCTCCTATCGGATATTGGTACAATTTATTTTCTATTGTTAGTTTATTCATGAGCCTCATGTTGGTAAATCTTCAATGAACATATGATATATCTAAATATTTAATATAATAACCCTTACATCAACACATTTTACAAAATATATTCTTAAAAGGGACCTGCATAATTCAATGGGGTTGGACAGTAGCACAAAATATGTGTTGGCCAGTCCTCTTGCATACATTAGTGTGTTGCAAGCACGCACACTACACAAATGTTATGATGTATTACAGCTTCTCAGCATGCACGTGAATATTGGGTGCACATTTGATAGAGACAGGCCCTTAAAGGTAATGTCACTTTGAATGCAAACAGAAAAAGCAGTTTCTCCTTGTTTGAGGGAAATAAAAACTTTGGCTCTTCCACTTACATTCAATGCACATCACCCTGGGCCTGTTCCAAACAGTTACAGGCAGGGTGGGTATAATTGTTTTCTGTACATATTAAACTGAATCCCTTTTAGTTTGGGCTGTTAGGAGTTGCTTGCAACACCAATAAGCCTAAACTAGCCTAAACAATTTCAACAGAGTACAGACAGGGAGGAATGGCATATAAGCAGGGACACATAGGAATGACTTATGGGGAAGGAAGCACAGTCTATAGGTGTTCTTTGGTTAGGAGCCCACCCATTGACTGCCCATGGCAATTCTAAACCCTATGGCCATTCCCACCCATTCCTGCCTATCTCCAGCCAAAATGCCTCCTCCTTGGAACTTTTTGGGCTTTAATCAAGCCTTTGCACTCGAAGTGTCTACCAGTGTTTTCTCACAGTATTATTTAACAAGAATTAATGACTTAATTGGAGTTGTAAACAAACTGCTGGCATAATAAAAACGTTTTACGAGGCCTGCCTTCGGCGACTCGATTCATAAGCACTCTGCATGTCTTGTTAAATAGCCTAAAATAACCAGGGCTGGGCACGCATATGCTATATGGGATTGATAATTGGCATGTATGCTGACAAGATGGAGGAGGAATGTACAATGAATATTTTTTTTCACTCTGTGCATCTCCTCCATATTTTCACTGCTTCAAAATGGGGCAGAGCACTAAATGGAGCTGTAAAATCATTACGCCTCCATTTAATCACACATGGCAACATTATTCTTTCCATTCATGAGACAATAGTCTAAGTCCCAGTTAACTTTTCATTCTGGGACTTTTAGTTTATAACAGGGAAAACCAAGACTACAAGCCCCAGAAAGCAAAGTTTAAACCTGGACTGAATTAAGGTGTCAGGAATGGATTGACAAATGTTGAGAAGTATGTTTAATGCACAACCTGCATTTACATTTAGGCAGTGTGTGTTTTGAGGCGAAAATCAAGCACAGGAGCGGCTGGATAAAAGACAACAGCATTTCACCCTTCTGTCTTTCAAAGTGCAGTTCCCTGTGACTGCATGTTGGTTTCTGATGGAGGATCCACCGTAACCCTGGTGATGATCACTTGTTTTCATCTCGCCTCTCTTTTTGTTATTGCAGCCATAGTGACTGTCTTGAAACACTGTCCTCATCAGCAAAGAGGATGAACTCAATGCCACAGCGACGTGTCGCTGAGATGCGGCACCAACACACATATTGCTAATTATGCACTCCATTATTCTTGAACTGCGCATTGCATTGCAGTTGAGCAGTGTTTGAAACCTCATATGACCCATAGCCACTGAATCGACGGATATTGCCATCCCCCGCCATTACCTTCAATGCGGTCAATGGCCGCCACACTTCCTACAAGTTTGTTCCACCTCCAGGCTTCATCATCTGTTGCAGCAGCGGACTGGCTGAGCTCCGCTATTTCCACCTCCCGCCCCCACCGATAGGCGGAAGCCGGAGTGCGGAAGCACTTTGCAGAAGGGCCGAGCAAAAGGGACTGTCTGAGCCTGTCTGTGACGTGCCGCCGACCGCCACCCCCTGTTATCGGTATGGAGTAAGTACTCCCCTTCATTTACCTGCTTTTGTGCCCTGCAGCTTAAAATATTGCATCTGAATTCCATTGTCCTTCACAAACTTAACCCTGCGACGAGTGCTAGAACCCAACATTTTCCTCGTTGAATACCCGCTAACAGAGAACTAGCAAACACAACTTCTGCTTTGACTTTGCGAGTTGGTTTAGTGCATATGTAGTACTTACAGTTTTTTTGTCTAAGTTTGAATTCTAGTCACACCATACTTGCTGTAGCTACAGCACTGAATCGCTAACCGCTACTCATGAGGCCTTATCCATAGGTCCACACATTCTAACCCCGCGTTCATAACGTCAGACCACACCCTATTGGGCTTCCTGTTACATAGCCATTGTGTCCGTAAAACTGTCTCTACTCTATCCGAACAATTGCATGCTGTATATTTAACCAGTGCTGTTAATGATTAAAACGATAATGACCTACCTGAAATGTTTGAATAATTGATTGTTGTACTATTGTCAACATTATTATCCATTGCTGTCACAGATTAATGTATCATTGGGCAAATATATTGCACAAGATGGTCCTAGCTTTATTGTAGCATCACACATTCTTTCATTAGTCACACTGTCTAACCTCGACTCAACCAGACTACCACTGCTATAACAGCCCACCCTAAACAAATGTCTAATACAGCATAGTAATATCAGGTTTCTATCTCAAGGTGCCCATTCAGCCTCACCCTACGTCATAAATAGCCATGCTATGCTGGATAATCATCACTATGTTCCTCTCTTGTATTGTTCAGAATAATATACCTTGCAAAGGGAGTAATTTCCTCAGCTACAAAAATGGCCTATCTAAATTGGCTTGTTACAGGCACTACCCCATCCCCTGTCCCTCACCCTTCCTGCCTTCCATGCCACCCTTTCCACCCATCCCAGAACCTTCCCATATTATCTCTTCCAATATCAATATCCACAGTTTAGAACTCAGCACTACCTTCCACATAGCGGCTCACTCGCATACCCAAGACTCCCCTGTGGAGAAGCGCGCCCATCCCATTCTGGGCACCACCAGAGGTCATTGGGATATAGGCCACTCAGGCCTCTGGGACATTTTTTGGACAAACTAGATGCCCATCTTACTTTAACAGGAAACAAACACAAAGAGCTTCTCTTTGTGGGGGACTGGAACATTTGGCTGGAGAGTGATATACATCCTAACTCTGGTGCCTTAAGAGAACTCTTGGACAACGACAGTTTAGAGGTTGTCACTAGGGAACCCTCTCACAATAAGGGTCATTGTTTAGACCTACTACCTAGAAGAGGAGGACCGGCATGATTTTTCAAGTCCATCCCACTCTTAGGGTCAGACCATTGTGTACAATAATTTGGTCTAGGGGGAATGAAATCACAAGAAGGGAGAGGATGGGGAAATATGCCAGTGTGGATCCGAAAGATGGAGGATTTGGAAAAGATCCCTTCAGAAGAAGTGGAGTCGAGATTGGAAAACTTAGACCTTGAGCTCTACTGTGAGGAATTCCTCAGTAAGAGGTCAGAGATTTTAGAAGAGATTTGTGACAAGTACGCACCCCTAAAATTAAAGGTTTCACAAAAATCCAAATCATGGTTTGGACCGGCACTGGCCCTTATGTGTAGACAGGTATGTCAGGCTAATAAAGGGTGGAGGATATCCAAACAGGATAGAGATGCCGTGAAGGTGAAAGCTTTGGTGAAGGAATATAAATTAGCCCTCTTTACAGAAAAATAAGAATTACTCCAAAGACAAATTAAACAGGTAGGAAATCAAGCTAGAGGATTATTCGATGTAATAGAAAGGTTTAGGAACACAATATATATGGCAGCTCCCACTACCGCAACTCAGGAACAAGCTAACAAGTTTAACAACTTTTTTGAAGAAAAGATTCTGGATATCCAGAAAAGCATTGCCAAAGTGAAGATGGGTGAAAAATGGGAGGAGCCCTCAGAAGAGACAGAGGGCCTCATTCCGAGTATGGCGGTAAGGGATAGCGGCCACCGGTAGCGAGACCGGTGTCGGTGATCCCTTACCGCCATACTCCGAGTTCCCTTTGCGCCCTCGCCCTTAACGCCTGCTTTGAGCAGGTGTTACAGTCGAGGGCGCAAAGGGGCCTCCAAGCCAATAACGGTGACCGTAATGAACGGTCACCGTTATTTGCATATTCCCCATTCCCATTGAGCCCTATGGGGGCTCATTTGGGAATGGGGAAGAGCCTTGGTGAATGGGGAATTACCGCCCCGCCAACCTTGGAATGGGGCAGTAATTCCGCCATCCACCAAGGCGCTGCTGGTCCGGGTACGGCGTCAACCAAGGCGTTAATAGCGCCATTGGTTAGCGCCGTACTCGGAATGAGGCCCAGAGAATCTAAAGGGAGAAGATGAGAGCTTCCATTTTAAAACCATTGAAAATGAGACTGTGTTAGTCCAGATACTCCAACTAAAGCCAACAAAGGACCTGGCATTTCCAGTGCCAGTGTGTACAGCCATCCATCTGGCAGCATTTCTCACGACATTTTTAACAATGATTATAAATAAATCCCTAATGGAGGGATATGTTACAAGTACCTTGAAGGGAGCACTGGTAACACCTCTATTGAAAAAGGCCAACCTAGATCCAACAGTTCTCAAAAACTAACGTCTGGTAGCTAATCTATGCTGGCCCACTAAAATCTTGGAGAAAGTGGTCTGTGGCCAATTTCAGGACTTTGTGGACAGCAAGAGCCTCCTGGATCAATGTCAGTCGAGGTTTTGGCCCAATCATGGAACAGAGACCACCTTACTGGCGTTCCAGGATGATCTGTTAAAAGCTGCAGATAGGGGAGGATCCACAATATTGTTGATGCTGGACCTATCTGCGGCTCTCGATACGATCGATCATAAGATCATTCTCCAATGCATTGGGACAGTCAGAAGAGCCTCGAAAGTAGTGGTAGACTGGTTCAGTTCCTTCTTGAAGGACAGGACACAGCGGGTAACACTGGGAGGTTTTGTTCAGAACTACTATGGCTAAGATGTGGAGTTCCACAGGGATCAGCATCGTCACCATTGATCTTTAATCTATACATCCGACCATTATTTGACATATTAAGGAAGTATGGATTAAGATTTCACTCTTATGCTGATGATACCCAGATTTATGTGAAAACAGAGAATATAGAGGAGGCTTTTGAAAAAATCAACCAGTGCATGCAGGAAATTAGAATATGGATGGCGTGCAATCAGCTACAGTTTAATGCAGCTAAAACCAAGGTAATTCTATTTGGATCAGGGAAAAAGATGAGGGCTGAAAAACAAAGCATAATCCCACAGATCTTAGAGGAAGAGATTCAGTTTTCAAGGAAAATAAAGAACCTCAGATGCACATGGAAGGAAAACCTAGGGAGCGAAGCCCAGGTAGGTGCCAAAGCAAAGACTGTGTATCACTTGCTATGTATGCTTAGGAATATTCTCCCCTTTGTGGCAGCGGAAGACCACCCAGTGGTCGTAGTGGTGTTAACCAACTCCCACCTCGATTACTGCAACAGTCTAACGGCAGGGATTCCAGCTAAACAGATGATGAGACTGCCAAGGGCCCAGAATGCGGCGGTCAGGCTAATCGCCCACCTAGGAAAAAGAGATCATGTGTCAGCCTCGTCTAGATCTCTCGATTGGTTGATGGTGGAGGATCAGGTGAAGTTTAAGATGGCCTGCCTTATGCATAAATGCTTCTACGATCATGCACCAAAATATTTGAGTGCCAGGATACACCATCTCCAGCTAACGAGAGATCTCCATTCGGGAGATAAAATGCTGTTGACTATACCCCGGACTAAACAGATCTCAAAGGGAGATAGGAGGTTTTCGGTTCCGAAGTTATGGAACCAGCTACCATTTACTATCCGTTCATGTTCATCACTGGAAAGCTTTAAAAAAAGCACTATAAACCTTCCTATTCAAGTGAACCTAAGTGATCTATATCACAGTCGCTATACTCTGATCAAGGCACAAACCATAGTTAACATCTGCGCCCGAATGCAGTTTATTCTGCCTGGTGCGCGTAAGAAATATCCAAAATCAAAATTAAAAAAAATAAAAACACCCACAGCCCTGCCTACTAAATAAATACTCTCTACACCACACTCAGCAACACCTGCAACTGCAGTTAAATCTGATCAGGAAACTCCAACTAGTCTTCAAGGTTCCTTTATCAACGCCTGTTCTCTAGGAGCTCACGCCATAGAAATACACGACTTCATTACTGAACATCAACTAGACCTTCTAGTAGTCAGAGAATCTTGGCTTCACCAAGCATCTGGACCGCTGCTGATGCTCGCCATCCCCCCAGAGTACACCATCCTTAGGACCGACAGATCCCACTCTCATGGAGGCGGTGTAGCTATCATAGCCAAGATCAATCTGAAATTAAGATCCTGCCCCATCGAAATCACTGTAGGCTATGAATTACTACTAGCTAAACTCACCACTAATGAAAAAAACACAATTAACTTTGTGGTGGTCTACAGATCACCCAGTACCAACAGTCATCCAGAAGTAGACATACCCTTGCTACTATCTCCACTCATCAAACCCAAAACCAAATGCATTATATTTGGAGACCTAAATCTAGGATTAAATGACAAACAAGACCCCAAAGCAGAAGCCTTACACTCATCACTTAAGGACATGAACTTCACACCGATGGTGAACGCCCTACCCATATTAAATGGAGAACAGTTGATTGGATCCTTTCTCTTAACACAACCATAACTATTGGTTCTATCTCACCCCTTGATTGGACTGACCACTACAGTATCATGTTCACTATAACCTGTGAAGAATCCAGTGCTCCCAAGACCATTACCGCAGACACCTATGAAAGAAGAAACATTTGCAAACTCACTTCTGACAACTTTGCACCTATGCTTAGCAAAGCGCTAGAAACTATCTCGATTACCAGTGACAATCCTTGTACCCTGGCAGATTCCTAATATAAATGCCTCACCTCTACTATTAATGCTGTAGCGCCCCTAACAAACAAAATGAGACACTCAGACAAACAAACCTGCTTTTGATTCAACAAAGAACTAGTCGTGCTCAGGAGAGCCAAACTTGCCCTTAAACATGCCCATAAAAAGACACCCTACCCGTGAGTCTGCATCTGCTTTCCAGGCGGCAAACTAAATTTATAAAGCTTCTATCATCTTGCGCAAAGCCCATGCTTACAATACTCGGATTCCAAAGAACTCTTCTCGATCCTAAGAGAACTGGAAAACCCCATCACTGTTTCAGCCGCTGCCAATTGAAAAAAGTTGAAATCCTTTTTAGCCAATCGCACATCCAGAGTCTCCCTAGGACAAGAAGCAGCAGACCCCATCCCAGTCCCCATTGGAGTACCCCATTGTTCGTGCCTCTCTCCTACTCTCTGTAATGCATACACAAAACTCCTCTTCTCGGCTTTGGATGACATGGGTGTCATCTACACCAATTTTGCAGATGACACCCAGATCCTTATACCGCTCTCAGGCAACTATTATCAGGGCACTCTGACCATAAATAATACCTATGCCATAATTCAAAACTGGATGGCCCTAAATAGCCTCTGCTTTAACAATGATAAAGACAGATTCTCATTGTGGGCTCGCAAGCTAAAATAAGAGCTCTCCACCCCGACTACTCCACCATCAACATTGATGGTACAATGATTCCTGTACTAAAGCAAGTTAAAATGTTAGGAGTGTACATTGACACCAATCTCACAATGGCCAAACATATAAGTACACTCTCCTCTTCCACCTCCTATACGGCCAAACAAATTGCCTTAAGCCGCCAATTCCTGACACTGATTAACTGCATCACTCTTGCCAGGGCTTTGATATTATCAAAGCTCGATTATTGTAATGTGTTGCTACTCAGGACCTCCAACTACAATTAACACAAAATGGGCCTCATTATGAGTCAGGCGTTAAGGGTTTTACGGCGCCGTAAACGGCGCCGACCCTTAACGCCTGATTACAAGGTCCCTTTGCGGGATGGTGATTTTAACGCCTGCTTTTTGCAGGCGTTAAAAACCATGCCGCAAAGGGACCTTGGTGCTAAGTACGGTGCCGCAATTTGCGGCACCGTACTTAGCGCCTTCCCCATTGCCATTATGGGAATGGGGAAACGCCATGGCAGAAGGGGGAATTACCACTCCGCCATCCTCGAAATGGGGTGGTAATTCCCCATTCCGCCATGGCGGAGTCGGAAAGTTACCGGCATGGACCATGGTGCTATTAGCACCATGGTCCATCCGCCAGGGTCGTAATGAGGCCCAATAAATCTTTACGGGCTGCATTAGGAATAACAAAAATGTTATCATATCTCTAACATAAGGAGAGACTCCCACTGGTTGCCGATCTAAGCCAGAATTACCTTTAAATGCCACTACAAAAAAGCACCCATCTACCTAAACAATGCCATAACTAAAAAGGAATCCACTAGATCTCTGAGATCTAACAACAACCTTCTCATGGTAACACTCTGCTTAAAAAACACTAAAGCAGGGGGTAGTAGCTTCCAATGCCTTGCCCCTAAACACTGGTACTCCCTCCATCTTAGCATTAAAAGAGGAATCCTTCTAGGGCTTTAAAAAAAATGTTAATAACTTGGTTATGTAACCAATACTAATGTCTGCTCAGCTTCAGAATCTGTAAATAATGCTGCACAACTGTTTTCCCCGGTGTCTACCACTTCCTATTGTATACTCTTGCACTACTGTTTCTTATGTTGTTAATTTTCCTTGATTATTGTTGCTTAAGTTGTCTGTAACATCGCTGTGATACCCCAAGGTCTGGGTGAGTATCACATGTAATAAATAGATAACAAATAAAAAATAAATATTGCACAGCTGCCAGCAGTAACATTAACTTAGTCATCAGAACTCCAATGCAATCTTGTTCAGTAGCTAACAAACTACAGACACCAGGATTGGGAAAAATTAAAAAGTTCACTGTAAATCCTTGTTTTATAAGTAATAAGTTGCTGGAGTGCAGGGGTTAGATCAGAGGCTGGTAAAAGCAAATCCCTGCCACTCAAAGATTGTATTAGCTATAAGCAGAATGATTGCATATGTGCAAGCTAGTAACACGTTTGCTGGAGCCGGCCTTTAACTTACAGAAAAGGACCACCATCAGGTACAACTGTGTGGGCAGTGTAGGCATGTAGCCTGGCCTAATGTAGTTTCAATCAGAGGTCCATACATAATAGCAGACACAGAAACACAGAGCAGCACACATGTAGATGAGGCAAACCAAGGTCGCAATGAATGCAATGGTGAAATAATGATCACAAAGTTGAATATGAACCGGAAAGGCTGTTTTAAATAGTGACAAAGAGTAAATGCTAAATTTTGATTGCATGCACCGATTGTACTTTTTTACACATGTCTTTTAAACTGGTTTGACCTTGTATAACACGGCTAGTTCTTATAAGAGCAATGTCAGTCATTTGTCTGTGAAGGTTTCCCATGTGCAATTAAGTGCATCATTTCATAAGCAACGAAAACGTTGTTAATTCAGACCTTGAAAGAAAAGGACTGAGCCATTTGTGAACACGAAGTTGTGACATATTAAGGAAACAACCAGTCTCTACTAGTAAATATGCAGCCTCTGAGATGAGAAGAGTTATATTTGCACGCATCTTTGAACAAGAGAAATCTATTTTTGTTTCTTCATTTTTAGCTTGTGAACAAAATGTTCCACACTTACAGATACCTTAAATACCATATTTTTTAATCACATATTGAAAAGATAGACCGGCGTGATTGTTGGCAAGTATTATAGCTAACGGAATATAAAACATGAAAACTGAGTGTGCATTCAGTTCTTTGTAAGGAGAAAGTTTGACCACATTTTTTTTACCGCGGCAAACTCACCACAATTTATATGCCGGGCCCAATTTAAACGCACATGAGTTTTTTTGTGTCCCCTTACCTCCAAATTTTAGTAAGCGGGGACACCCCTGCACCTCCAAAATTGCTACATTTCAAACATGGGGACCGGGGGTTACCCCCGCAAGCCCCACACTTCAGGGTTGCTATTTTGCAATAGCAAGGAGAAATGTGACACTGCTTGCTAAGGGAAGGGCCATATTCAAAGAATGTGGTTCTGTGCTCCTTTTGTGATTACAACCCTATTGCCTTATGGGCCTATTCTAGGTTAAAACGAACTACCAGGGGAATATTCTTGAATATAAGATACGCATTACTACTGTTGTCAACAGTCCAGTAAGAAATGTATAGCTACAATATACCTCAGAGACTGGAAAAAATACTTCTAATATCCCCAAATTCAAGCAATATGATACAGCATGAAAAATCTCCATTGTGAATATTTAGCCTTTTCACAGTAATGTCCAAGAAACGTTAGAGGACCCATCTTGACTGGGACCAAATGCACTGTTTTATAAATCATGTGCAGCGTCCTAACATCCTGAAGAGGACCAAAAATTGGAAGGCACTTAGAAATCACAATGATGGGACATGCAGTTTTTTGTTATTATGTGGACCACAAAGTCTTATACAGCCATCTAGACTCGTCCATGCACTTCTCTAAGGAGGCCATAACTTGGATTGAGTCATTCTTAAGCGAAAGGCCCATGAGGGTTTCCTCCCCTTCAGTAGCGGCTGACCCCATTCCTATCATCTGCGGAGTGCCCCAGGGATCATGCGTCTCACCTACTCTGTATAACATTTTCATTAAGCCCTTTTCCATGATCTGGACCTTCTGGGTATCACCTACACTAACTATGCAGATGATACACAGATTCTCCTCCCACTTTCTGGGGATTACGGCAAGGATTTGGCCTTGGTGAACAGAGTCTATCTCATCCTCCAGGCATGGATGGCAACTCATGTTCTATGCCTGAATGATGATAAAACAGAGTTCATCATCCTGGGCAACCCCCACCAACCTCAAAAAACTCGCCCATGAATATTCCTCCTTCATAATAGATGGCAACTTTATCAAAGTTGCCAATAAGGTAAAAACCTTAGGCTTTTACCTTGATTCCATTCTCAACTTCTCTAAACAGTCAACTCAATGGCCTCCGCAACCACTTACACATGTAAACTTATCAGAACAGGCAAACCTTTTCTGTCCAATAACATTTGCATCATCCTGGCTATTGCCCTCATCCTGTCCACACTGGACTACTGTAACGCCCTCTACATCGGTTCCATCAAGTATATTATCAAGAGGATCTCAAAACCACTTTGCTTACCCACAAATCATTGAATAATGCTGCACCTTGTTATATCTTTGAGAGATTCCACAGAAGGACTTCAGCTAGGCCCACCAGGCTAATCAACATCAACTGCCTCAACATTCCGAGGTTCAAATTATCCAAGGTCGGGGGCAGTAACTTTCCTGTCAAAGCTGTCCATCTTTGGAACTCCCTACCTCCGTCCCTACGAGTGGATCAACCAATCTAGACCTTTAGACAGACCTGCATCAACCGGCTTAAGACAACAGACCTTTAAGACCTACCTCCCACACAACATTGTAAATCTATTAAGTCTTAGACAGAGTACCCTGTTGACCCTTTTGATCGCTTGCTATCTCATAACCTGCTACTGCCACCTATTTTCTGTCTTGTGATATCCTGCTACTGTTACCTATTACCTTTTGTACCCTACTTTAATCCTGTTACCTTTTTGTACCCTACTTTAATCCGTTATCTGCCATGTGTAATTTTTTCCTGTAACATAAGCTTTGAACTTGATTGTAACCTCTGCACCCTGTTACCTTTGGGTCTGGTGCACAATACAAATAAATAAACAAACAAACAAACAAACTTATAAAGAGAGCCAACAAAAGAGCGCTCATTGGACTTGATGTCTAACTTCCAGCTAATGATGTGCAGCATTTTCTAATTCACAGTTCAGAAAAGCACTGCCATATATTTCCACAAGAAGCTGTTCTGTCTCCTCTCTGTTGAAACAATATTGCAAGATATCTTGGTAAGGGCACATTACTACTTGCTGTTCATCTGAAGTTATAGCAACTCAATTATGCAACATTTCATTATTTCTGAAATAATTACAATCTTGTGCAGTCTTTGAAAAAAAAATAGTCATTAAAGAAAGTCTAATTTCCTCTTGTGAAGTATTATTATTATTATTATTATTATTATTATTATTATTATTATTGTATTTATTGAGGACGGACCTAGCATCGAAAAGCAGCAGAGCCCTTTACAAAAGTATACAGCAATACAGATACATAACGGAGTGCTTTACATAGGTATTCAACAATTCAGATGCCTAACAAAGCGCTTTTCAGAGGTAACAACAGAACAGATATACAGCAGGGGCTGGGATACCGAGGTGCACAGAGGAGGGGTGCAGCTGTACTGGCTGGCATGGAGGAGATGGGCTAGCAGTCTCTAGTGAGTCAGGTCGCGCGAGGGGTGATGTTATGGACAAGGTGTTGAGGCAAGGAGATTCCTTGAAGAGGTGGGTCCTGAGTTTATTTCTGAATTGTACGAGTGTGGGGCTAGTCTGATACTCACAGGGAGGAGGTTCCATAGTCTTGGCATGTAGGCAGAGAAAGCTTGTTTTCTGGTCCTTTCCTTTTTGCAGCAGTGGATTTCAAGTCTGCACGTGTCCTGGCTTCTGATGGTGGGCTGTCCTCCAGACATGCTGAGATTCTCTGCAAGGTAGCTGGGTGACTTGAGGGTGACTGCCTTATAGATGATGCCGCAAGACTTGGAGGTGATTTGTGCATGCAGTGGGAACCACAGAAGGTTGTTGAGGGACAGGTGATGTGGTGGTATCTGCAAAGACCCTTGATGATGCATGCAGCCACGTGTAGGACACTTCTCAGGGGCACAAGGGAGGATACTGGGAGTCCTTCAAGGAGTGCACTGCCCCCATCCAGGTGGGATAGGACCAGTGCTCGAAAAGTGGATCTAAAGTTGTCTGGAGGGAGGAATGGCTTGTCCTTTCACAGGATGCAGTGCTGATATGTAGCTCTCTGAGTGTTCTTAGCTATGTGTGTCTTGAAGGAGAGGTGTTTTGTTGATGTGGAACCCAAGGGACTTGGTGCAGAAGGTGAGCTCCGCAGCGAAGCCCTCAGAGTTCATGGTTGATAGCCTGGTCTGTATGTCTGGGTGTTCGGTGTTGTTGGTGAGGAGTAGGAATTTGGTCTTGGAGGGGTTGAGCTTCAAGTATGCACTGGACATCTAAGACTGGATCAGCGAGAGGCAGGTTTTGAGCCTACAGAGGTCCTTGATGGAGTAAATCTTGAAGTATAGCTGTGCGTCATTGGCATATTGGTGGATGTGGATACTGTGTGTGTCTAGGAGGGCTCCCAGTGTCTCCATGTATGAATTGAAAATCACTGGGGAGAGGTTGAAATCCAGTGAGATTCCAGAGGTGACCGCTGGCATTGGTGATCTAGAGGAGTCCATCAGAACAACTGCAGGCAGTTGGCAAGGTAGGACTTGAACCAGCATATGACAAGGTTGCTGATCCCCATATGCCAAAGTAGGGTGTCTGTAAGTTCATAGTGGTCTACTGGGTCAAAAGCGAAAGAGAGGTCGAGTAGAACCAGGAGACAGGGTTGGCCGTCCTCAAAGATGTTGAAGGCATCATCGACCAACTGTATGATCGCTGTGATTGCCCATCTTGATGCAGTGGCCCACTGGCCCACAGGTTTATACAACACAAGCCTATTGCCAGAGCTCATCAAACATAACATATGCTTTCTGATCACCACACACACCTTGAAAAAGACCCATGTTGGGTCGAAAACACATGTCGGCTAAGTGTATTAATAAATCACCAACAAATATAAAGCAACAAGACTGCTCAAATTCTTTGTAAAATCTGTATACAATCATACAAAGAGTCATTACTTCAATGAACCAGTGCACATGTGATACTGGTTCTTCAACCCAAATTCACCTGTATGGTTGCTGTCTCCGTGCTGCACCTGTGTCTGAACCCAGATTGGTAGGTTTGGGGAGAGTGTTGGTCTCAATGTGTTGTTGCAGTTGTGCGGCTACCGCTTTCTCGCTGATCCTACTTTTGAAGGGAGGATGGGGCGATAGTCACCTAGGTTGTCGGGATCCAGAGTGTGTTTCTTTAATAGAGGGAGGATTTGTCCCATTTTTAGGGTTAACGGGAAGGTGCCTTGAGTTTGGGAGCTGTTGATGATCTCCAAGTATTGAATGGGTTTATAAATTGTATATATTCTATTTCAGTTTGGAAGTCACTAGTGATAAATTTGCATATCGAACTTTTACAGTGTTCATCTCTAGATTCTTCACCCAGGATACAGAGAGGTTTACTCCTGTCCATATCTCTGAGCCTTACATTGAGAATGTAATAGAATTTAGATTGCCAAAATCCATCGCAAAAAAGTAAAAATGATCTTTTCTATCTGAAAAAGTGCAGTCTTGAAAAGTTGACATATTATAGAAAAGCAATGTTCAAATTGGAAATTATTCTGAAACCAGGGTTTGAAAATAAATACGGAAATTAATAACTTGTTTCCTTCTACCATCCTTCATTCCTGTTCCCCCCTCTTTTCCTGTTGCACCTTGAAACACCATTTGCTGTACAGGAGCATAATAAATACCTAATAAATACCACAGCTTATCTTGATTCTTTTCACAGTAAATAACATATGTTGGAACAACTAAAGGCTAGGGGCTCGATTCATGGAAATATTTGTGTAGTAATTTAGGGATTTGTGTGCCACTCTGCATGCAATCCCAGTATGTCGATTCATGGAACCTACTGCGCAGGATTTCATGGGACTAGGGTGGAATTTGTGCCGGCCCGGCACACCTCTGCGAGTCAATAATCACCTTGCGTGAGACTCCATGCAGAGTGTGGGATGGGCCTACGCATCTACCAAAATAGGGGGCGGAACATGTAGAATTAGGAAGAACAGGCAATATTCTGGGCGTTTTGAGGGACTGTAAACAGCCAAGCAATTTCACTCCCATAGGTGCACAAATATAACGGTGTTCATGGATTTGAAATCAGAAAGTTGGTTGTGAAAAAGCACACTCAAATCCCGGAAACCATACGCCCCATGATAGCAGGCATAAACGTCAACACGCACAGGAGCGTTTACCTATAAAGCAAACAATACTATTGTACATGGACACCACATGTCGAGGAGGAGGATGCCCAGGTCCCAGATGTTCAGACCTTGTTAGGAAGTAGAAAGATGGCCTAACGTCACTCACCATCTGCTCCCAGGCGCTGCACTCCATTTCCGTGCCAGAGGGTCCTTCCACTGGATCACTGCAGTAGTTGGTGAGATATTTCACGTCACCCCAATAACGCTGTCTACACCTAGGTGCTCTCCTGCATAACAGCACCTACATGTGTGCGTTGGCACATGTACATGCCAACACCACCAGCGAAAAGGCAGACAGTCATGCAGGATTACTATGCAGTGGCACACTTCCCCTGTTTACAAGGTGCAATAGATTGCACACATGTTGCACTATGGCCACGCCGATTGACAGAGCACATATACCGGAACATAATGTGCAGGTAGTATGTGATGCCTACGGAATCATCATGGAAGTCCATGCTAATTTCCAGGGTAGCCCATATGACTGCTCCATCTTCCGCATGTCACCACTGCACTGGGCCATGGTATCTGGAAAACATGGCAACACATGGCTCATTGGTGAGTATGAACGCTCGTGCACATGCATGCATGTCACACACTGAACAATAGACCATTCCAAAATTACAATGACAATCATGTACATATTTACAGGGGACAGTGCCTACATGCTAACTACCTTCATGATGACACCCATCAGGTACCCCAGAACACCAGCTGAGGTGAGGCACAGTACTACACATGTAGCCACTCGGGCATAGTGGAGCACACATTCAGAGTGCTAAAGTCACAGATCCGCTCCCTTGACCCCTCTTGTGGGTTGTTGCTATATGCACCACCAGTAGTCTGCAGAATCATTGTGGCTGCATGCGTCCTGCATAATGTTGCCACATGGCACAGTGTACAAGTGGACAAGCAGGTGGTACACCGGCCGCACCCACAGGCACCACCCTTGCCCATGGCAGGCCAAAGGGCACATGGAGGGGTTGCATGCACACAGCTGGTTCAATTGTACTTCACATAAACACCATCCCATGTGGAGTAAACACAGTCAAGCCACCTCCCAGGTGCCAATCAATGATGAATCATGGCCTATCCTCCGTGCCCACAATAACGCCCTGTGAATGGCCACTGGGAGGGCAACATTGTGTGTGACATAAATCAAGATGCACAAGCAAAGTTCCCAGAAAAGACTTGTAAGTGGGAGTATGCCACTACCACTTTGCGATGTATATCATGAAATCATTCTGGAGGGTCAACAACTGTGCAAATGGCAAAAAATATATGAACTATTAAAATATGTTGCAACAGAAAAATGCAGTACCTCTGCAACATTCAAATTTTAGCACCCAGCCATTCATGGACACCAAAATCAACAATTTAATCAGTTCCATTTGCAAACCAAAATATGATTTAAGACCTGTGGGAGCATGTGCACTACAGGCACAAACATATCCATGTTGACATGAGTGTGAAAGCACGGGTGCAAGATTCCACATGTGACATACATACTGTGAATCGGGATACATTCCACCCCATATCAAAACAACTACTGAATAAGAACCAATTTGGAAGTGGGCAAAGGTGTATGACACACCCCAAGGGCCACATTCACAGGAGCGTCAAATAATGATGCTATTACACATGAACACAGACTGTGACTCATGCAAATAATCTGCATGGCAGTGCACAAATGAACCACTGAGGCACAACAACAGTATACAAGAGTGTCCATGTAGTACACCCAAAAGCACACAGCACAAGCAACAAAGTCACCGACCTCCGTCACTTGGCCAACTACAGCTCAAATGCATGTAGACACCAAACCACACACATGAGACTACAACTAGGAAGGTATACTATGAAATTGATGCTAAAAAACTCAAGTGAGGACAGCCACTGGACCCACATAAATATGCCATCCCATTGTAATAAACATTTCTGTGCAGTGAAAGGGTGCGCACGCATCTTTTGTGAGAGTAGCCCTGCAAAAGGGGAGGGGCTCTTCTTAATCGTTACACAAGTCAAACCCAAAATAAAAGCAATTTACAAATAATAGAAATGTAGGGGCACCAGTAAGTATAACCAAACCTAGAGGTAGGCTAAAACGCTGTAAATAGCCCTTGAGGCATGCCTTTGCAGCCAACGTGTGTTAGCTTTTTATTAATCTGCAATGAAGCTGTAGGGGCTGGTAACACATCACAGGTTCCATGATCCCAGGCTGGTATGGTAAGATGCAAGATCACTTTTGTTATTTTTCGAGGTCACATATTAGAAACCATGGGTACCGCCCACAGGCATGGAGAGCATAACCATTTACTAAGTCAAAATAATTTGCAAAACATAATTTCTAGATGGAATTTAGAGAACCACAGCGGTTTCAAATTGCCCCTTAGCACATTTTGCCTGTGAAGAATGTCGAAGAGTTCTTAATATGCAACACATTTGTATAGCAGTACGTCCGTGGTTCAAGGCACTGGCAGTGTCATGGAAGGGAGCCGTCCTCACGAGAACTTAGATGAGATGACCAGGACAGATTAATAAAGTTCCGCTGGTCATCTCAAATGTTTCAATAAATTGTCATTATGATGTGGGAAATGGGGTTTGGATTGTGATGTGTCACATTTTGGGTGGTGTGGGAAGGGTCTGATGTGTAAGCAACAATCAGCTTGGTGTGGGGAGATCTTTTCATTGTACAAAGTAACTAATGTTAATTAGCTCTATTATTATAACGATTTTAGATTTAGGTGCATTTCTTTGACAGCGCATTTTCATGCAGTTCTGTTCCGTGATCTGTTTGAATAAAGCTGTCCCAGCTGTGTCTGTGCCCTGAATGAACCTGCGTTACTTCTTGCCTGCATACACTCTGCTGGAAAAGCTGGCCATCTCCCAGCTTAGTCTTCACACTGAATCTGTTGGTTGTCTCCATGACCATCAGTCTGGCTTCAGAGCTGCCAGAAGCACAGAAAACTGCTCTCCTGAACATCCGTGAAAATCTGCCCTCCAACCTTGATTCCAACACCCTCTGTGTCCTCATCTTAATTGATCTATCTTCTGCCTTTGACACGGTCAACCATGCCATCCTGCTCAAGCATCTCCGTGACAACCTGGGTTTCACCGATCAGGCCCTGGCCTGGCTGACCTCTTTCCTCTCCGATCAAACCTCCCAGGTCCAACTTGGGTTCTTCCTCTCCTCTATCACTATCTCTACCTGTGGTGTACCCCAGGGGTCCAACCTCTCTCCCTGGCTGTTCAACCAATACCTGCCACTTCTTGCCCACCGCATTGCTGCTCTCTTCCCCCAACTTTCAGTGTTATGCGGATGACACTCAACTCATTTTCAGGCTTTCTTCTGCCACTTCTTCCCCTTCTCTCATCTCTGACTGTCTGCTATCCAGGAGTGGTGTGTCGCCAATGATCTCTGCCTTAATGCCAGTAAGACTGAGATTCTCCTCATTGGCACACCTGCTCCCTCATTTCCTGTCTCTCTCTGGCTGGCCTCCCTTGGCCCTCTTCCTGCTCCCACTTGAGGCTAAAAACCTTTGGGTCATCTTCGACTCTGCACTCTCCTTCTCTCCTCACATCTCTGGTCTCTAAGAAGTCACAATAGCAGCTGCACCTCCTCAGGGGTATTCTTCCTTTCCTCTCCTTCCCCAGAAGCTCACTGTCTCCAGAGCTCTGGTTCTCTCTCAGCTGGACTACTGCAACATCGTCTTTCTAAATCTGCCTGCTTCTATTCTCCGCCCTTAGCCCGCGAGACTTGTCCTTGGCCTCAAGCCCAGGGATTGTATCCCTCCAGGACACAATCTCTGCACTGGCTCCCAGTGGTTGTGAGGATTAAATTCAAAACCCTCTGCATTGTCCACAAGGCCTTCTGGGGCTGGGGGCCTCAATACCTTCAACTCTCTACACCTAAATACATTCCTTCTCGAGCTCTTCGCTCATCTGCCTCCAAAGCCCTTAGGGTCAGTCACTTCTCCAAGCAATGAGTTGGTGGTAGATCTCTTTCTTGGGGACTCCCTCTGGAACACCCTCACACCCTCCCTGAAACTTGAGGACAACCATCTCTGGTTCCGGAAACACCTCAAAACCTACCTCTTTGCTTCTGCTTTCTATCCTCCTCTTCCCTGCTGAACTCCAGGCTGAAACTGATACTGCACTGCTCACTTGGCCACCCCCTGATCTCAGGCCCAGGTCCCCTCCTCTGCCAGTTGCACCCTTCACTGTCTCCCGGCATCTCCTGCACTTGGGGACTGTATTCTGAATCCCTAGAGTTGCCTACCAGCACTTAACACCTGATGTCTGCACTTTTTATTTATTGCTTTTATATATTATATTTATTTTTGTACTGTCGATCCCATGTCCTGCGCTGTCCCCTCCCCCTTCTCTCCTGCACTTTCCCCTTTCCACTTTCCCCCTCCCCCGCACTTGCACAATCTCAATGTCACCTGGCCTATTAAGATTGTTGTCTCTGTTTTCCCTCTGTTCCCCGTCCCTTGCCTCGTCGCGCCTAGAAAAACTTGTTTATAGGCATGTTATAAATGCCATATCATATCATATCACTCCTTTTTTGAGTACTTTGTAATTTTTATTGGTTAGTTCTGAAGCGACCCCCAATACATTTTTGGAGGCCCCACCGAGATATCTCAGCCTTTCGACTGAGGCTTGGGAATTACAGCTGTGCTCCCTGAGGAGTGTGGGGCAGCGTCTGTTGGCCAGTACTAAGAGCTCGAGCAAAATGAAGGTCCACGGATGCCACTTTCCCAAAGGTCTGCCTGGTCCAGTGTTGCCTTCACTCCCACTGAAGTGCAGGCCTTTAAAGGGAGACTCTAAGGTAGAGAGAAGTGTAGAATCTCCTTAAAGGATGGAAGTGTACTCATGCATGAAAAGCACAAGGGGTGGAGGGACAATTTTTTTGGTGTATAGCGACGCACCCTCAGAGTCGTGGACTGTAGTCGTCATAGATGTTAGGTCTGCCAATCCAATTGGAGCAGAGAGTTGCATAGTAAGTGGCGGACCTTGTTAGACAAGAGTTGCACGTTGTGCAGGCAATTGGTATAGTTACATTATTTTCTTTTCTTTGGGGAAGAATTCTTTGAGGGACACATGTTTTGTGATTACCAGCAGTTTGCTTTTTAGTGTTGTGGAAAGTGGTTGTAGTATTACTTTAATGTGGCTATGGAGTTGACGGAAGGGCCAGAGCCGAAATAACTGTTTTAACTTTTAATGTAGTAACGTATGGAATTCTTTATAAAGGTGTTAACCCTGGGGAGAAGGCCATCCATGTACTAATATAAACCTAACAAGGCGGGCCTGTGGAGAAGGCCAGTGTATGCAAGTGTGCAATGCAAGTTTTGAAAGGGCGCGCCTGTGAGAGGGCCAGAGTGAATGAAAATAGGGTCAACTAGTAAGTGGTAAGTATAAAATTGAGTGAGTGTGATTGGTTGAATACGCGTTTAAGTTTTAAGAGTTTAAAGGTTAACATTATGAAGGAGAAGAGCAGAAGGAAGGAAAGAGTATTGCAACAATAAAAATGAAGGTGCGATAATGACGTGCTATTGGATGGATGCACCACTTAATCACATGTGTATGAACCTGCCCCAAAGTCGTGACAAAATAACAAAATACCATTTTGAGTGGGTACATGACACAGTGGGAAAACGTTACAAGGAATGGTCTGGAGAGGGAACGTTCGACAAAAATATTATCAATTGTAAGTATTCATATTTGTTGGCCACCCACAAACGTGCAAAGCTTAAAAGAGGCAGGACATTTTAAGGCTTTGAAAGTTATATGAAGAAAAGGATAAAGAGACAGAAAAGAGAAAAACAGAGGAGGAGCAGGCTAGTTCCCCGCTCCTTCCATTTACGATCTACCCATTAATAAAACCAGCTGCAGGATATACAAATCCTAAACGAGTGTCTCAAGATAAGGAAAGAACACATAAAAGGAAAGATGAGGGTGAAGCGAGGGCCAGTAGCAAGAATGGGAAGAGGAGGTGGAAATATTTAATGGGCATTAAAAAGAGCACCCAGCAGCAACTTGACCCTGTGTTGAAGGAATCCGAGAAAGACATGGAAAAGGAGATAGAGAAAAGGAAAGGCAGATGACAAACACGGGTGTACAGCGGGACACATACAATTTAGAATTGACAGCTGGGGACAGGACTCCGACAATGGTGAATATGACACGACAGAAGGTGTGTACATTGCATCAAATCGGGAGGACAGTGGCGACAGCGATCATGGGGATGACGAGTTAGAAACATGCAATTTGACAGACATGAGCAGGGGAAGGAAACAAACTAAGAGAGAAGAGGAAGAAATGGAGGAGACATTGGGAGATTGGGGAATAGGATTCAGAGTTGAAAAAGGAGAATAGCAGTAATGACAACACTATAACATGGCAATAAGCAGAGAGCTTGTGCACAGATGCCCCTTTTGCAGAAAGCAAGGGGCGAGGTTCACTACATACCACGGCAGAAAATGGATAGGGACAATTTGGTTTACACTCTGCCTTCATTAATGATGGGGACGAGCAAGTGGATTTATGTTTTTGAAGAAGAGACAGCAGGAATACATTTGGCTATAGGTGGTATACAACGTTCGTTGGCAGTGTTGGTTGGGGAGAGAAGTGACAAAATATTGCAACAGGCCAGATACGCTGGGGTGAAGTTAAGCTCTAACATACATGACGGAGCACCCTTCAATAACTATCAAGCACATGTTTGGAAGGCTCTAAGGGAGCTGTATCCTGATACGTCAGACATGGGTTCAATTTTGGCTTGTAAAATGAAGCCTGATGAGGACCCCGCAGAATATATACAATCCATAGAAGATATGTGGATGCAGAAAAATAAACAGACTTGGATGACAAACACCTTTGTTCTATTACATCTTAGTGAGGGGCTCCCCACAGATATGCAGACATCATTAGAGAAGATAGTGGGAATTGAGGAATAAGGGTAGCCTGAGATACAGGCAACAATTTTACATTATTGTAAAAGAAAGCAAGAGAAGGATAACGAGACAGCTGACAATACAACAAAAGCTGAAAAAGAGTTAGTTCAGAAAAAACTGGGTAAAATAAACATGGAGGGAGCAGTGCTCACAGGGCCAGTTATCAGTCTACAGGCGCAGCAGGGGGGTTCCCAGTAGTAACTGTAATGCAACCTGGAGGGTACACTCAGATAACACCCAGTCAGTAGAGGGGAACCGTGTAGATGGAGAAACAACCTGCATTTGTAAATGTGCGGCAACTGCCAGGTGTTTTGCAGACCGGTGGAGAAAATGGGTAGATGGGATCGTATCAAACAGAGAGAAGATATTACACACTAGGATGGGGGATGGGGTATAGGGGCTTGGGATCACGGTTTAGCGGACAGAGTTTTGCATGTGGAAATGTTGATCATTTTGCACAGAAATGCCCACTAATAGCACAATCAGGGCAACAACAGCAACCTTATACATCAGCACCACAGCAAATACAGGTGATACCACAGCAGTAATTACAAATGCAGCCCACACAACCACAGGGTATATCCACCCAGGGAGATGTGCAAGGTGGGATGGTGGCAGGAACCCCAGGTACGTTAAGCATATTACAGGCACCCGCACAGACACAAGTCCTAGAAGGGGTCACACTACTGGGACAGAACACTATGCCCCAATACAATTGAGTGGCAGGCAGTAATCCATTTACATCATCCGCCAATACATTTTCCCAATAGGGATGCCCACAGGGAGTGTGTCCTGTTTTAGCAGTAACTAAGGACCCTGAGGAGGAACCGCAGGTAGGAGTTCAGATAAGACTGCGGGAATTTTCCTTTCTCATAGATACTGGAGCAACCAGATCATGCATAAAAGAAGAAGAATGTACATTATCTAAATGATGTTTGGACACACAAGGCTTTTCGGGGTCATTTTTGAAAGTTCCTCTGACAAAATATTTACCCTTGACAATAGGGACCTCCCATCATCATTCGGGGAAGGGACTTACTCAGCAAACGGAGTGCCACAATTACATTTTTCACAGAAAGGGATGGTGTGCTCCACCCCAAGAATGTACTCAGCGAGGGTGGCAGTGTTAATCCAGGCAGACTATGTGCACAGCACGATGAGAGGTATACCCACATGCATGGAGGTGTTTTTGTTTGGAGTGCATGTGTTGTTGGATGGTTACCAGGGATTGGCGGAAGGGCATTTTGGCTGCCCAACACGTTTTTGTTCAGGCCACACTGCCCCTCCTCTGTTAATGCAGGCACACACACACAACTCTACCAAGAGTTAGTAGGGTACAGAAGGATATGATCACGACGGTTTACTCTGATGAAGACAACATGGAATGGCATTCAATATTATGTATTATGTCACTTACTCCTTACTCCTTACTCCCACACTAATACTAAAAGGAGTAAGTGACATGGAATTGTTTGCAACAAAAGACAATGAGGAAGGAGAGGAAGTGTTTGAACTGAGAATACCTTGTCCAGTACACATAAATGAACGGTCAGTTTCCCAGATGAATCAGATAACAAAAAAGAATGCAAAATATTTTCAAGAAGATTTGGAAAAAGGGCCAAAAAGCTTATGGACAGCAGAACCCCATGATGTAGGGATACTAAAAGGGGATGGGCAGTACACTTCAAATTAAAAGAAGCAGCACTATTGCCACAAGTAAAACAGTCCCTATTTCTCGAGAAGCATCTGAAGGCATTTATTAAACACTCCATGCCTTATGGCAGCAAAGCATATTACAGGGAAGCACATCACCTTGCAACACGACTATCTGATCAAGAAAGCAAAATGAGGGGCATGATATTTTTTATATTGGATTTATGCACTTTTAACAATATTATTGAGGCAGAGAATCCATTGGTCCCAAATCTGCAATGATTTTTTGTAGTATTACAGCAGAGGCACACTTTTCTACCTTGGTAGATTTGAAGATCGCATTTTTCTCCATTGCACTACACCCAGACTCCAGGTATCTCACTATGTTTACTTATCGCGGGACCAGATTTGTATACTGCAGAATGCCCCAAGGGTACTGTGAGGGACCTAACTTCTTAGGAGCAGAGTGTGCAGCTGAGTGTGCAGACTTTGGCAGACCTACCCAGAGTCTTTCTACTGTTTCTACTCCTTTTGGACCCACCTACAAGTACTGGCTTCTGCTGCGGAGCAGCCGGGGAGTGTGAAGCTGAGTGTGCAGACTTTGGCAGACCTAGCCCAGAGTCTTTCTACTGCTTCTACTCCTTTTGGACTTTTGGACCCACCTACAAGTACTGGCTTCCACTGTGGAGCGGATGAGGAGTGTGCAGCTGAGTGTGCAGACTTTGGCAGACCTTGGCAGGCCGTGGAGGCAGTGCCAGTGCCAAGGTGTTTCCTGGCCTGATTTACCTCCGGTCTCACTGAATTCTCTAGCTGCTGAAAAAGCTGAAAAAGCTTGGTGTCTGGAGCACGTGGGCAACTATGGAGGGCCCTTCAGACTATGTGTCAGAGTTACAGCTGAGGCCGGAGAGTGAGGTTGCTCTCAGTGCAGGTATGGCTCTTACCCTTACTCCTCCTCCGATCCCTTCTGTCTCTTCAACCCCCTACCCCTCCTCGCAATCTTCCCAACTTTCCTCTCCTGTACACCCTTTCCTGATCTCTCCCCCGCCTGCTTCCCGCCCTGCTGCCCTACCTGCCGGCAACCCCTCCGTGCAGACTCAGGCCGAACTTCACAGACGAGTTCTTCGTCCACCAAAGGAATCCATGATCTTCAAAGCAAACTTGAAGAAGAGGGGGGAGAAGCTCACTGCTTCTAAGTGAGCCCAGAGACCTATACCCCCCGCTGAAAGCTTTGTTAGCTCACCGAGTGCTCCGCGTCAGACTCCGGACATTTCGCGGGCGGAGCTGACTCTGTTTCCGATTCTCTCGCTCCTGCCTGTGAGGAAAGGACCTCCCGGAGCGCGACACAGAGAACCAGCGCGGCTGCTTTGGCCCGGGTAGGCCCCGTACTGGTTGATACTCTGGTGTCATGCCCGCCCCCGCTGGCGCTATCAGGGATGACTGATGGTCCCAGTGAAGGTGGCAGGATCGACAAAGAGGGCGAAAGTAACATCCTGCAGCTTAATGCTGCCCCGTTTGAATCTGCCATTATTAATCAACACAAAGTCTTGTCACAATGTGGAAATTTCGTGGGGGGATTGGGCCTTAACGTTGGCCAAACGGTCAAATCTCCGAATGTGAATGATAAAATAATGTGTGTAATTGACATCCACCCAATACCAGCGCGGGAGGACTTAAGAAGCCCAAGGGCTGACGCTGCCCCGCCCCCTTATCCCCAAAGTGATCAAGCAATCAGTGAAATGAACCGCAGCCAACTTAAAAAACTTGATTCAAACTACAGCTCCTTCAATATCGACGGCAATATAATCCCCGTCGCCAAAGAGGTGAAGACCCTTGCTTTCTACTTGGACTCCACTTTGTCCCTAAGGAAACAAGTGAACTCCCTGGCCTCATGCACTGTGAAGGCGAGCGTCCCCCAGATAGCACGATCCTCCCCACAATGAGAGACAATAATGGACTCTCCCAGGATGGGAATAAGGCCAGGACAAAGTGCGGGTGAGCTTAAATGGGAGTTTATCAATCAGAATAGGGCATGCAAAGAACTCTGCAAACTCCGAGAGCGCTCTGTCTGACAATAGCAAAGACAGGCGTATATATTTACAGAATGCGTCATAAGAACCTACATGCTATAGGGGGCACAAGTTCGTGGGGATTGGGTGGCGACGACTAACTATAGGTGTTGCTGCGATGTGGTTTGCCGTGGCTGGAGGACGTCACTGGCTACCCTCGTGGGTTGGACTGGGCCTGGCAGGTCAGCTGGGCTCATCCGGACGGTGTTGTTGTGCCAGCCGTGATCAGTGTCAGTGTTGAACGTCTTTCCTGGCTTTCTGCCCTAGGGCCACGCACACCGCAGTCATTCAACATTGCAATATTATCTTCCCTGGTAAATCTTCCAATAGTTTATTCTACAGGTTAATGCAACACAGGAGGAATGCACCTAGAGTGGGGTCTTTTGGCAATACATCAATACATGGTTACCATCGTCCTGTTGACCGGGTATCATAGGTCGCGAGGTTGGGTCTCAGGGCATGGGACAGGCTGTCCGCGTTATCATGTCTCGTTAGAAGTCATTATGGATATGTTCCTGTAGTGTTGCCATAATATTTGGTGTCCTAATTTTGCAGGGGCCATTAACCTAAGGTGAGCCGGTGGGTCGTGGAGCCTAAGAAAGGGCGTCTTTGGATCTGTGTTTTAAGGCCGGGGTTTACTGCTGGGTTGTAAATAATTCAGGTGGCAGGCCGTGGCCTTGGGTGCTGCGGGGGAATGTGAATGTTTGAAGCGGCTCCAGCCGAATTGGGGGAGGTGGGGCAGAGCAGCACATGCCTCTGCTTTTTCATCTGGCAGGCTTCACTGGGAGGAAGGGGGAATGGCCTTTCATGTGCTCACAAAGGTATTTTCCTCGTGTGTTGCAGATTTAGGTGGAAAAGACATAAACACTCACATAATATACAATACTCATTGAGTCTTTTCGAAGCTCACGTTTTTGACATTGTTAGTGCCTTTCATATGGCCATTTCGAACACGTTACTTATACGCTAAGTATTTAACAACCACAACAATTTGTTACATGTCTATATATGTGCAGTAAGTGAGGTAGTAGTAAGGTTGGTGGAGCGCGCAGGAACAACCCGCCAATAAGACTGACGGCAGTGACACATGGTGAGCTTGAACATACATATGGTGCATTTTCATGCACCCCTTACATGAGCTCCCAATAGGGTTGCATTTGTCTTCCCTTGCACTCTAGCAGCATTAGTTCAGTTATGGCATGGGACCTTGGGGTGCAGTCTTCTTGGTGAAACAAAAAACATGAAAAAAACCCCGGGACACTTTTACTATTTGCGCATAGCTACAGGGATGTGGGTGCTTCATCCCGAATGTCATATAAGCACACATTCTGCCATCTTCATGGAGGTTACAGGTTTTTAGTCAGAGAGGTCATGGAGAGAAAAGGTTCATCACAGGTGGTTTGCTCATTAGTATTCGGGGACTCTGTTTTTGTCAGGGGACCATTTTACAGTTCTTTTCCACCCCGGCCCTGCTGGCCGGGTCATACTGGAAACAGCGATACACTGCGGAAGGTGAAATGTTACAGTGATGGTATCTAACACTAGCTCATGTACGTCTGTTCGTGGGAACGGGCTCTCAGCGGATCTGCCAGAGAGCTGCGGCCACAGGGATAATTGAAACTCTCCAAGGATGGGGGCCGCGCTGCGGTGCACAGGGCTCAAACCATCTTTATTTCACAAAATGGTTTCCAGGGCCTAGCTAAATTCAGCAGGTTTGGTCAATGTCTTCAGCCAGTGGCACACCCACCACCTGGGCCCTGGTGGCAGCGGGAACCCCTGACGAGCCATGGACTTCACCGGGGGGGAAAGGATGCAGGGGAGGGGGGTCTCTTGGACCAATCCTCCCATACAACTGCCTATACTGGTACACTTATTAAAGCATGCAGACCCTTCCTCTCACCAGCTAGCTGTATTATCCTAGCCAATGCACTCATCCTCTCAAAACTGGATTACTGCAATGCACGTTATGCAGGCACTAACAAATACATCATCAATAAACTTCAAACCCTGAAGAGCAACGCGCTCAGAATGACCCTGAACCTCCCAGTCAGAGAGCACATTTCGAATGTGCATAGAAATTACAACTGGCTAAAAATGTGCGATAAGATCACCTTCAAAATTGTCATGAACAATTCAGCCCCCCCATACCTCAGGGACAGAATAATAAGAAAAACCTCTGCATGACCAACCAGAACAGCCAACTCTTTCTGCCTCCAAACCCCTAGATTCCGACTAAAAAAACGGGAGGCAACAGCTTCCCTGTGCAAGCAGCTCAGTACTGGGACGCCCTACCTATTGAACTAAGAAGGGACCAGCCTTACAACAGCTTCAGGCACCATACCTGCACCTGGCTCCGACGCAATGACCTTTGAAACCTGAGACCATGTGCATTGTGATCTGATGCCATACGTACCCCTCCACTTTCACATGTAAAATGTACATAATGTATTTCTGTTTATAATATGTTACCCTCTATCCTTAAATGTAAAGAATGTATATAGTGTAATTACTGTATATAACATATGATACCAACAATCTGTAATCTGTAACCTGTAACCAAGCTCTAAGTATTCTTATTATTCTGTGCGCCCAGCTACCCAAGCGTTTTCTGGCGCCCTATAAATAAACAAACAACCACTACAAGGAGCAGTCCTTAGCGCCTAGGACTCATCCCACTGAGGAATTTCCCTCCGAGAACTATTTTGGGAGAAAAGGCTCAGAGGAATCGAGCAGCCATAAAGGGCCAGAGCCCTCCAAAGGCACATTGTCAATTCCCAGTAGCGAGCCAGAAGAGGAGGGACCTGCTGATCAGTATGAACAAACGAAAAAACCAAATCGAGGACTCACAAATGTAGGATACCACAGTACGGTAGTGAGTCAGCACATTAAACCACACCGCTATAACATTAGCAAATTAACAAGAAGACTGACGGCAAGACCTAAAGCACCAAAAACAATTGGCCCTAGAAAAGGACCAAAAAAGCCTTTGAACGCGAATGCCCTAAATGACTTCTTCAAGAAGAGAGATGAGCCGCTATCTAACCCATTGAAAGAAATATCTGATATGGAAATTCTGGACATTATCACTCAAGACGAAATATTCATCGAGCCATCTCAAACAACAAACAACGTTCCCAATAATAATCTTCCAACAAAAGAAGCAGAAAAGACACTGCCCTTGAAGAAGATGGGGAGCACTTTGGTGCTCAGATGGCACTGTGGCAAGAAAGCTGCAGCAGACATCAGAGCTGATAGTCCCAGGGGTGGTAGCATACTGCCTACGATCAGCTCCATGGTGAACCCTGAATCAGAAAAAGATAATGGGAAGCTAAAGAAGACATTTCAAATACTTTGCCTAAGCCCCCCTTTGAAGTCTCCAACGCGATCAATGGTGGGCACTGGTTCTAAGAAAGAGTTTCCAGGAGATTAAGTCATCTGGGATTCAAGAAAAACAAACAACCCCTATGCAGGTCGAGGCAAATGTAACAGGTGGGCAGACGTCGAGAAAGTCAGCTCATGTTAATGAAAGAGGATGTAGCAATCCTAGAGAATTGAAGCACAACCCTATACCGATGAGAAGACTGAGTGAACTCCAACAGCCTCCTTCCCAAGACTCTCCACAAAAAGATAATTGACTTGTTAAACATCATGTCCACGGATACGATCGCGCTCGCCCCCCTTAGCAAGCGCTATGAAAGTATAAATGACACCCTGCGTGACCAGACATCGCTCATAGCCATGATGCAAACCAAGCTGGCCTATCTGGAAGGTTTCATTATTGGGACGGAGGGTAGTCTGGTATCTAGGATAGAACAGTTTCTTAGGTTGGATCAAGCAAGATTTTCCAGTAGATTGAACTCTTCTAAGGAGGTCTCTCTTTCAGAGAGTATTGAAGCTTACACAAACAAACTTAGATATAACTACTGCTGAAGGTAAAGAACCACTTAAGAGGGCAGATCCATACAATCTGAGAATTGCGTATATGGATCTGCGGCAATCAAACGATACAATGGCAGAAATAATTGCTATTATTGAGGAAGAAGAGGAGAAAAAACAGGCAAATGTGTAAAATGACGGAATAATTGAAGTACAAGAAATAGCCCTAAATCCCTTTTCATACACAAAGGTACCAGAACGTAATAAAGACAAAACCAACGTATCTGGTCAAAATAGAAACGTATTTTCCTAATTCATATTTAACCACCAGAAGCCACTTGTGCATATTGCCCCCAAATCGAATCTCAACAAAACAGCTCTGACTAGGAGCTCAAAAAACCTTAAGACTCGTTCTAAACAGATGGACCAATTAACAGTAGCAACTAGGTGCTCTTCTGATGCCACTCAGTGGGTGGAAAAACACAAAAATCCAACTAAGACGCCTGATAAAGATTCATTGAATCAGCCGGTGTTGATTCTGGACATAGCATCTGGATTGGAGTACCTATACGACTGAGGATTCGGGCTCTGAAACGAGTATGATAAGAATCCCTAAAAGAAAAGCAGAAACAATGAAGACAGAAGCACAAACCTGGAACCACTGAGGAAAGTACAAATACACGATCCATCTTCACCGATGAGAAATACACCACAGATTAGAAAAAAAAAGACTGCAAGTGGTGTAGTAAAACCAGTGGAACACACAATGAATAAAGAAGAGGGGGGCAAAACGACAAACACTCGGGAAAATACAAGGAGAAGACATGATTCACCCCACGAAAGCAGCCGCCACACGAGATAGGATCTGAAAGATGGGCCTAAAAAAACTAAACCCACAGAAGTATGTGGTACTGAAAATGGAAACAGGCACTCGCCATTGAACACGAACAGAAACACTACTCGCAGAAATTCTGGAAGGCGAGATGATGAAAGGGAGCAGAAAAACCAACAGGAGCGAATAGAAAGCGCCTGTATCTTAAAAATGAAACATATACACCATCGAGGAGACGGAGAGATCCTGAATAAAAGCACTATCCTAAAAGTACTAACACAAATACCTAGTCCAAGACATATCCAGAACATGAACCTGTGGATAGTGGAACCATGCCCATCAGCGAGAACAGACTCCTCATATCTACATCTGAATTCCAAAATCATCATATACCAACTGATGAATGAAATAGAAAGTCTATCGATTTTGGGATATGATTTGACAAGAGCCTCTTGCTCAGCCGAGCCTGCAAAATTAAAGAGACAACAAGACAATAAAGCAGAAGGGCTAAAAATGATCTTGAGAAATTCAGATCGAATGCGTACCCACTATACAAGTAAGATGGAACACTTACGCACCTCTCGTGAAGAACAAGGTTCTGAGAGGCGAAGAGACGTTACAAACCACCAATCAGATCCAAAGAACCATCTTCACCAATGAGAAATACACCACAGAATGGACGTACACGCAAGGATGCTAGCTTTGGCGGATAAACTGCCTGGACATCGAGATCGCCAAAGCCAACTAAAAACAGTATGCAACTACTGAGTACTAAAGGAGGAGCGGACACATAATTAGAACTGTGGTCATGGACAAAGACGTCCAGCGAATCCCAACAAAAAAACTAGCCATTATTTGCTAAGGACGGAAGGCAACAAGCCCTAAAGGCGATGCAGAGGAAGGGAGGAATAACATCATTTAGAAAGAACATCAAATTTGGCTATTGGAAAACGCGAGGCTTCGAGCACCTCACAAAAACAACCGATGTTAATATTGGCCAATTTGATATAATGTGTTTACAAGAGACATGGCTGACCAATAAACCTCAACTCGACGGCTTTGAACTAATCTTCAACGCAGCAAAGAAAGGAGCTATCGGACGACCAACAGCTGGTCTTATAACTGCAATAAGAGCAGAATCGGCTATCGACCTGTTCGAGGTACATTTCTCGCCACATTGGAACCAGGCTATTTTATTAAATTGGAAACACATAACTGGTGACTCTCAGAACCAGAAAGTGGCGAAAAACATCCTAATTAAATGTGTATTGGAACCCAGAGATAACATTGAATGAGGAATTCACTAATGAGATGTGGAAACTTTGGGACGAGGTGGATTCAAAATATCTGGAGCACTTTACAATAATCAACGGTGACTTTAACGCTGCATGTGAAGGTATAGGACAGCACGCCAAATATTACGACTACAACCTCCCAGTGAGAAAGCGCAGGAAATTGTTGGAAGAGTTTATGGCAGCGCGGGATATGCATAATCTACATTGGATGCAATCTTAAATAAACTTAAAAACTCCATCATGGAAGAGAGAAATTGAACACGGGACGATTGATCACGTATACATATCAAAGAACTTGCTCTCAGAGATTACCAATTTCAAAATCGAGACCACGACGTATAGTGATCATAACCTACTCATCACAGAATTTTTTTTCATCTAGGCCTCAAGTCTTCTCCTATACCCCTGCTATTGAAGTGACATCTGGGGGTAACTGTGTTAAAATCTCAGAAAAAGTTCACCTCTTAATAGATACCCAGTATAAGCAACTGTCTGTTGATGGGTCGAAGCCTGCCGAAATCAGTATGGCTGATCTGGATTATACGCCCTTGCTGACAAGGTTCACAATGACCACTAAGAAATCAACTTAAACAACGGTAAATCACCATCACTATTACAATCCGGATCTAGTTTCAAAAAGACAATTTCATAGAAGACTTAAGAAAATCTATCAGAAAATACCATCACTTGAAAACAAAGCGAGATGGGAATCGGCCCTTCGTAATTAAAGGAATTGGCTAACGCATTATCGGCATTAATTGTACCATCTAGACACCGAGCAAATGCGTTGTGCAATCTGTGGGAACAAACCGAAGGAATTCTGGAACATAATCAAGGGGACTTCAAATACGACGAATGACAACATACAAAACAACGTGGGAGAGGCCCGCTGGATATTACATTTTGCCTCCCTTTATGCCCCGATACTGGGTGATGCTATACAAAATAAAAACCCCACCGGTGCGATAATAAGGGACAAAGTTATCTGGAATATTCCCTCCGACAGAGAAATGATCTTAAATACAATCTCTAAATTAAACAATTCAAGGGCTCCGGGACCCGACGGGATCTGCAATCTTGAATTGAAAAAACATCCAGAGCTCTGGGCCAACATAATGAGTAAGATCTTCTCCAATTGCAATAGCACCCATGATATTCCATCATCTTGGAAAAAAGCAATCATCGTCCTCATTTTCAAGAGAGGAGCTACAGATGACCCAAAACAATATAGACCGATTGCTCTCCTAGATGTGATGGGGAGGGTGTTTGCCTCTTTGGCCCTGGACGCTCTTTTAACCTGGCTTCGGACAGCTGATTTTGCAGACCCCTTCCAGAATGGTTTTGTCATAAACTCAGGAACCACCACAAACATCTTGGTGCTAAGCGCCATGAAAGCTAAAGTTCTACAGGGAGGACCTCCTGTCTTCATGGCTTTCATAGACCTGGTCCAAGTGTGTGACCAGGTCAATAGGCAACGTCTGTGGACAAAACTGGAAACAAAAAATTGGCCACCTTCAATTTTGGACCCTATCAAAGCCCTCCATCAGGACACATCTGTTCAGGTTCATCTCAGTACAGAAGGTCGTCTGTCAGAGGAAATCCAGACAGCCAGAGGAGTAAAGCAGGGGTGTCCCCTTGCGCCCACTCTATATAACTCCTACATAGCAGACTACAGAGATTCATCTGTTGAGGTCAGGCATATTCCACCGTCGATAGGAGGCTTAAAGATAGCAAGACTCCTATATGCTGACGACATAATTCTGATGGACCTTAACCCCATTGGCCTCCAATGCCAACTCAACAATTTGGTGACCTATCTGAAAAAGAACAACTTACAATTGAATAAAGAAAAAAACAAAATTCAGATAAATGGTAGAACTACAAAAAGGTCTCAGAAACTTTCATGGTATTGTGAAGGTCTTCCCCTAGAAATAGGGAGTACCTTCAAATACATAGGTATAATGATTTGCAACGATAAGGAGGAAGCGGCCAAGCAAGATTTTCTGTGGACCAAACTAAAAAACCTAACGGCACAAGCGAAGGCCGTACACAGGAAACACGTTAGGTTCTCCCTTATTCCCACCTTAATATTCTTTTAGATGAAGGTAGCCACCTCTATGACATAGATTCTACTATGACTGAGATTCTACTCATCGGTACTCCCACTCCCTCCTTCCCTGCAGCTCTCTGGCCTGCCTCCCTTGGCCCCCTCCCTGCTCCTATGTGCAGGGCAAAAAACCTTGGGGTCATCTTCGACTCCACACTCTCCTTCTCTCCTCATATTTCTGACGTCGCCAAGAGGTCACACTACCAGCTGCACCTCCTCAGAGGTATTCTTCCCTTCCTCTCCTTCCCCCAGAAGCTCACTGTCTCCCGAGCCCTGGTTCTCTCGAAGCTGGACTACTGTAACAGCCTCTATCTTAATCTGCCTGCCTCCACTCTCCGCCCTTTGCAACTCATCCAGAACAGAACTGCGAGACTTGTCCTTGGCCTCAAGCCCAGGGACCGTATCTCTCCAGGACTGAAATCTCTACACTGGCTCCCAGTGGCTGCGAGGATAAAGTTCAAAACCTTCTGCATTGTCCACAAGGCCTTCTGGGGCCTGGGTCCTAAATACCTTCAACTCTCTCTTCCCAAATATCTTCCTTCCCGAGCCCTTCGCTCATCCGCCTCCAACTCCCTCAGGGTTAGCCGCTTCTCGAAGCAACGAGCTGGGGGTAGATCTCTCTCCGCGGCAGGGGCCTCCCTCTGGAACAGCCTTCCTGCCTCCCTGAAACTTGAGGAGAACCATCTCCGGTTCCGGAAGCACCTCAAAACCTTCCTCTTTGCTTCTGCTTTCTCTCTCCCTCTCCCCTGCTGAACAGCAAATTAATTCTTCACTGAAACTGCACTGATCCTGAAACTGGACCACTCTAAACGGCCTCGGTCCTGGGCCCAGCCACTCTCCACTTGCACTGATGCCCTTGAACCCCTCTGCACTGCGGGACTGTCTCTGTATCCCTACAGCCCCCCCCTTCCCCAGCACTTGTTCTGCACTTATCTTGCACATGCCACCAGCTGGCCCTATTTATTTATTACTTTTCGCCACTTACCTTGTACTGCACTTCCCCCCTCCCCTTCCCCTTGCACTTTTCCCCCTCCCCCACCCCTGCACTTGCGCGATCTGAATGACACCTGGCCTAGTAGGATTGTTGTCTGTCTCCCCTTGTTCCTCCCCTCCCTGCCTCGTCGCGCCTTGAAACACCTGTGTATAGGCGCGTTACAAATACCATATCATATCATACGGCATGGATGCTATGCCGTTAGCCCCAAACACGATTTGGGTGAAATTTGAAAGCTTCTTTTGGCGAGGCGTCTTGGGGGTGCCCAAATCAACACCAATTGCCCTCATAAGAAGAGAACTCTGCCTGTCATCCGTGTTAGCAATCAAAATGAGAGCAACCCTAATTTTATCCCGAAAAGTAATAAACGCCCCGGAATCCAGAGCGCTGGACCTTATCCGAATGGAGACAGAAGGTGGGACGAATCGGATGCTACACAAGTGCGAACAGCTTAACTTGACAATATTGAAAGAACTAGACCTAACTGTAGAAACGCTGGTGCAAAACCCAAATAAAGTCTCAAAAAAACGTTTTGAAGCTGACTGGATTAACACGCTGGATGTAACCAATAGATATTCTTTGATGGCGAACTTGCCGTCGACTCCAATGAAGCTCAATGAGGTACGAGGGTACCTAAAACAATTCCCTGATAAAAGGCTAAGTAGAACATTTTTAAGATTTCGATTAAACCAGCTGAAAACCAATTAAATCTTAGCCATTCGAAATCAAGTACAATCAAACAAATGCTGTTTCTGCAAAGAAAACCCTCAAGTGGAAACTACCAAGCATTTATTGCTAGATTGTGAAGCTCTTGCAAAAGAAAGATGCAGGTTTCTTGCAGATCCACTAGAAAACTATGGAACTCTCAACTCAGAAAACCTATGGGCTCTGCTGACAAGTGGTAATAACAGACGAGGTGTGATCGGAGTGACTCTTTTTCTGAAATCTCTGAATTTGTAATATATCGGAAAACACAAACAGAGGTAATTGAATGATCGCACTTTGACACACCTCTACCTAATTAGGAACAAGGTTAAAAGGAAAAGGAACTGTGGCTCTTTTGTGTGGAGGATTTTAAAAATGTCTTTTTGAAAAAATTGCAATGCAATTAAATCAAAAAAAAAAAAAAACTTCTTTAACAGAGTTATACAAATGCATTTGAGCAATTTACAGGTTGCGAGAACTGTGATACAGTATGTTGATGACTTATTGATATGTAGCACAGCAGAAGAGGAGTGTAGAAAGGACTCAGTGGCCCTCATTACGACCCTGGCGGAAAGGGGTTTACGCCGGCGTAAACCATGGCGCCCCTTTCCGCCTGACTACGAGTTCCCGTAGCGCCATGGTGATTTTTACGCCTGCTTTTTGCAGGCGGAAAAATCCATGGCGCTACGGGACTTGTTGTTAATTACGCCACCGTAATTTACGGTGGCGTAATTAACGCCTTCCCCACTCCCATTATACCCTATGGGGCAAAAATGGGAATGGGGAAGGGTAAATGGGGATTGGGGACTTACCGCCCCGCCAAGGTCGGAATGGGGCGGTAAGTCCGCCAACCACCATGGCGGAGTTGGCAGCTTTGCGCCATGGACCATGGTGCAAATTGCACCATGGTTCTCTGCCAGGGTCGTAATGAGGCCCAGTGACACTACTGACTTTGACTACACCAAGCCTTTTTTTGGTATAAGCGCAACTAAGGGCTTGCAATCTTCTTTCTGTTACTCATAGTCTTGACCAGTCACATAAAATAGCCCCAGTTAGCAGCTTACCTGGAGACTTTACATTATAATTAGATAGCACCACAGCTGTTGAAGACTGTATATGCAACCCTTTTCTTACACTACTCTCTTGGCTAGCTGACAAAGGATACAAATAGGAAAAAGAGAAATTACAGTACTGTCCAAAAGAAGTTGTGTATCTAGGTCAGATTGTGACAGCAGACGGGAGAAAAATAACACCAGAAAGAGTAGAGGCCATACATAAAACTGCACGACCAAAAACAGTGAATGAGATGCAGCAGTTCTTGGGATTTTGCAACTACAGCGGGGAATGGGTTTTTGATTACTCCACTTACACCAGGCCATTGCTGCAGGCATTGAAAGGAGCTTAGAAGCACAAAGCACACATCAAATAGAAAGCTGAAATTGGCTAGAGCTTTGATGAACTAAAGCCCGAGTTAGCTCCTGCACCAGTAAGATTACACCCAATTAAAAAGAGAAGTTTAATCTAATTTCCCCTTCAGATGGAAAAGTAATGACACTGAGCTGAAACAGAAAAAAGGACTTGGACACAAATCACTTGCAAATTATAGTTAATCCTTAGATGCAGTGAAGCAGGGGCATTTCCCATGTGAGCAGGCACATTCAGCTGCTGCATTTGCAATTGAGAAGGCTTCCACAGTAACTATGGGGTGCCCCGTAATTTTAAATGTGAAGCATGCACTATTCACAATACTGGAAACATCAAAATTAACATTGAAAACTCAGAGATCTTCAGGGTATGAGGTAATACTGACAAACCCAGCAATAGTAGTAGTGTGATATAGGACTATTAATCCAGCAGAATTAATTTCAGATAGACTCGAGGAGGGAGATTACATACATGACTATGTAGCAAGTTAAAGAATAGGTGATCGAAGGAGGGGAGGACATGATTTTTATTGATGGAAGCTCCAGTATCGATCAGACCATGGGTCAAAGAGATTCAGGTTCTGCAGTGGTGGGGCACAGACATGGAGTAAACACAGGAGAGGAATTGATAGTGCACTCAAAGACACAACTACTGGACCACTACTGTGCACAGGCAGCAGAACTGGTGGCCTTGATTGAGGCACTGAATATGTCAGAGGGCCAGGTAGTTTTTGCTGAATCGGCCTGTGTTACTTCCACGGTACACTCAGGCGCAGAAAGATGGGAAAGGAGAGGGTTAAAAAAATGTGATGGTACACCTTTTCAGCATGCAGGATTGCTCAGTAAATTATTGGAAATGTTACCACTCCCAGTAGAGCTAGCTTTAATAAAATGCAAAGCCCACACAAGAGGGCACAACTGTATTTCTTTAGGAAACAAAAGAGCAGACAGAGCAGCAAAAGAAGCAGCATATCTACCAGAAGGAAAGCATGTGCTGTTCCCTGGTGGAAAAGAAAAATTACCCCTACCAGCAGAATTGAAAGTGAGCAAAGAAAAAGAGGCATTACCAGAAAATGTTAATGCAACCCCATTAATGCAAATAATAGAGTTGCAGAGAGCCGCATTGGATGAGGAGAAAGATGTGGAAGAGGAGAAGATGCCCTTTATCCCCAACTGATTTGGTATGGGGGCATGGCAGCACAGGAAAAGTGGTCACACCAAAGACATTATTGCGGGTGGCATTGGAACAGCTTCACTATCCCACCCACATATCAAAAGAGCATGTGGTTGCGAGGATATTTGAAGACTGGTTCATACCAAATTTGCCTCAGGGTATTGTGGAGTTTGTAAATAAATGCAAGATATCTCAAAAGTATTTGCCAGGTCACACATTGAGAGTTGTGCAGGGAACATTGCTGTGACCGCAAGGCCCCTTCCGGCATTTCCATATTGACTATGTTGATATGCAAGAGGGATGTACCTCGTATAGTTATCTTCTTGTAGTGGTGTATCCGTTCTCACGTTGGCTTGAGGCAGGACCCTGTGCCCATAATGACTCCCGCTCTGTGGCCAAATTCCTTGAGAGGGAGGTGTTCCCAAAGTGGGGATCCCAGATGAAATTAGTTCTGAAAATGGTCTGCATTTTGCAAATGATTTAATAAAGGAGGTAACAACACTCATGGGCATAAAGCATAAACTCCTCTACAGTTTTGTAGAGGAGATGAGTGGACTGCTTAAAATGAACTTGGCAAAGCTTACACAAATGCTTGGAAAATCCTCATTGCACCGCTTGCCTCTTGCTTTGTGTGTACTGCGCAATGCGCCTGGAAGAGATCACCACTGAACTCCTCATGAGATTGTTGCAGGGCGGATAATGCATATGCCTATTCCTTCGCTGCGTAAAATCGCTGATGCACATTCCTCTTCTTGCATTTTGGGGGGAAATTTGATACATATCTCAAATAACTCACAAAATCCCTTTGCTACATATCCATGCAGACAAGGCCAAAAACTCAAAGCAGAAAATCAGGTCATATCCCACAAGCAGCACGACTTTATCTGAGGGAGAAGATATTTGTCAAGAATCAGATACGTAAATGGAAGGAAGAGCACTTCACCGGCCCACATACTGTGATCTTATCGACACCCGCAGCCATGAAGATAGAAGGGCTGCAACGATGGGTTCACCTCAGTTACATACGCAAAGACAAGAGCTCCATCTCCCCAAGCACAACATGAAGGGAAATATATGGGAGATGTCTTTAAACATTTTCTCTGCTTTCAGACTATATCAAAAGCAGCAAAAGAAAATGATGAAAATGTCTGTAAAGTAAATGTTTTAATGACGAAGAAACAAACGTTTTCAGCATTTTGGAGCACAATGATGTTAACATGTTTTAGTATATGATTAATGTTTCTGCTATATTTGGTTTTGAGAGAAAAAAGTGGAACACAAATGAAAAAAAATAATTGTGAAAAAAGGAGTTCAATGACTGAGGAAGGTTTTCATCAAGGCACTGCATGAGAACCAGATTCATTAACTGGATATTTTTGGTTCAACAAGATGTTACGTGTAGGAAGATAGATGGCAAATGGCACATGCAACATCAGCTCTCTCATTCCACATGTGATTGGAATGCCCAAAATGTCACCACACCAAGCTGTGTCCTAAGAGGAAGGAGGATGCCTAATGCACTTGTCACTCTGCAGAACTTGAAGTTAATTCCTGAGAAAAATGGTAACTGTTCAGTGGGTGGATGAAAGGGAACACTTTTAAGTAGACAACTTTGTAAAATTAACAAAAATGCTTGAAAATGAGGGGACCCAGCATACAAAAGTGGAGTATGCCTCTGAGGGTCTGTGACAATGGGAATTACAAATAAGCAACCACAAGAGAATATGGTGCACAAGTGAAGAAGGGCAAAGCATACCCTAATGCCATACACAGCCATTGATGAGGCTAGAGGGATTTGTGTGGTATGTGGATCAATGGGAGCAGGGAATAATGCTATGTCGTGCTTAAGGATTGGTAGGTTTTTAACAAAACGTGGCTGCTGTGGTGAATAACAGTTGCAGGGCAATCTGGTGAAAATATGCACATGTTTTAACTTGGTAATATCAAAAGCATCAGCCAGTTGACATCAATAGCTTTCCACAATTCCCTTTGTGTTTCAGATCGAGTGGGTCTATCTACCTGGCCACTAATTCTGGATGCACCAATGTGATGCAGAATGCAGCGCTGATGCAGGAGACTGCCATGGTGATGGACATCTGGTGGGCCTGAGGAATGAAGGCCTATGCACAGCTTCTGCCTGACTTGAGTGGTATGTGTGCCCTTGTCACCTTGCACAGTCCTGCACTTGTGGAGCCTGGAAATAGCACTACCCTAAAGATTGTGTTGCAGGGCAAAATGGACCAGCAAGTGGAGGATCACAAATCAATAAGGAGGAATAAAGTGGTAAACAATTATTTTTCTGAGAAAATTACGAAAAACCTGGTCACTAGCCCTGATGAGTTCAGATTATTCTTTGTGGCTGCAATGTTTTTTTTTACCTCAATTCTGTTCCCAGGTGTCCAGGCCGTCACTAATGCAAAGTGGTTGCAGCTCATGGGATAAGAGCTGCTACAGTTGGCATACCCAGCAAAAGGTTTGAATGCAATTAAAGAGGTGATGAGGGCACTATGCTTGGTGGCTCTCCAGAACAGGTATTTGTTGGACCTGTTAAGAGCTATTGAGCGAGGGGTCTATGCTAAGCTCGGGAGCAGCTGTTGCACAATGATACCCGATGGAGAGGATTCGAATGGAACATTAATAGCAGCCATAAAAGAGATACGGACACTCCATGAAACAATGACCAGTGAAGTTAATGGAGTGAAATTAAGTGGTAGGGTGGACAGCATTTACGCATGCGTACCACCTGGCTTTCCGGACTGTTTCGAGTGACTGTACCCACATTGGTGCTTATTCTCATCACCTTCTGCATCATTAACATTTTTTTTATTATATTCTAGTAAGAAAAAGGGACAGGTGGTGTTACCTTTAAGTGTTGATGAAAAGGATACTGAAAAAAGTGTGGCAGTAAAATAATTGGGGAGAATGGAGAAGGGGATCCTAATGGTTGGGTCTTAATAGCAGACTTAGATGATTATCAACAGTTTTGGATCTCATGCCCAAAGGATGGCACAGGGTGTATATGTGTGAGGGAAACTCTGGATGGTTTGGGAGAAGATCGGGGGAGATATGACAAACTTGAAAAATACTTGGATTCACAAAGATAAAGTAGCAGAAAGGGAACAGGAGGCACAAAAAGAGTTGGCAATTGATTGATCAATTAAAGGGGGGAATAATGTAATAAAAATGCAAGCTCTGCATGGTGAAAAGGTGCACGCATATCAATTGCAAGAGTAGCATTGTAAAAGGGGTGGGAGCTCCTTTTAATCATTACACAAGTCAAACCTAAAATAAAAATAATTTACATATAATAGTAATGTAGGGGCACCGGTAAGTATAACCAACCCTAGAGGTTTGGTCAATGTCAGACTCCAACTGCAGGAGCTTTGCAACTGTAGTTGTCACTTTAACTTACCCCATACCCAACTTCTCCTCCAAAAGAGAACCAGTTGATGTCACCACCTCCTACATCAATTGAGAGAGCTCCAACCGGACTCAATTCTTCTGTGTGCCTGCACCCTTTCAACTCACCCTTCTTGCACTGTCATTGACAAGTGCTTGATGGATGTAAATGTTAATAAAACCTCAAGGCTATTAAATCTATATACTCAGATGAGGTCTCAGGCTCATTCTGAATATGCTGTGCATTTTACCCAACCACATCTGTTTAAAAATCCATCTCTTTCTGCTAATCTGAAGAGAAAATTGCTCTGCTAGAGATTTCAAATTAACTGTAATACTCTGATAGAAAATCAGAAAAATCACAGCAGTGAATGGCAAAAATAATGTTTTAGAAGGGAGGTTCACAAATGTTTCTGTTTTTTGGTGGGGAAGGGGGTTGTGAAATTCGTTATAAAAAAATGTGAAAAATCAAATGGTTCCTCTGACAGTGGATTTCAATAATACATTTCTTTTTTTTTAATGCAGGGAGGAAGGGTGGGATGTCGATTGACAAAAAATGCCAGGGGTGGCGGAAGTGTCATCACAGACCTGATGATATCACAGTAAGTGATGTCACTTGGCCTTTGACCTGGACAGCATCAGTTCCTATTTCGCCATGGTTACATGACCGGAAGCGGCAGGCATACAAAAAAATAATAGAAAAAAGTACATAAAATGTAAACATATTAAATACCAAATAAGTATTGAATTCCTATAGCCTTACTCCCAGGACAACTTCTATATTGTCATTGACAAGAAGATTTAATAAACATATTGTCCCGTGGGTAGGTTGTAGGTAGAGTCCTGACCCTTCCCTTTTGCAAAACTTTTTATACCACAGGATCTTAGCTAGGCATTTAAAGACTTTGTACTGTGCCTTCCATTCATAATGCCCATATACCTCTAGACACAAGAAATAAAACAGGCAATAGACACATCAAAAATCACCACACACGTTCATAGTTATGCACTCAATGTATATTCAAACTCATCAGCAAGAATAGATACACAATCCAACTAGTTCACTTGTAATAAGAATTTGCATTAAGCAAATGTGAAAATCAGAGAAAGACACACTGTAAATCAATAAGCATTTTGCATTTGGTATGTGTGAGAATAAAAGAGAAACACACTACATCAGTAAGCATTTTGCTTTTCAAACGCATGTGATTTCCTCTCTAACGTTAGAATGTCTAACTTAATTTGTGAAGAAGGCAATGCAATATGAGTACAGCTTCAACTCTTGCTTAGACCCCATAACTTTGCCTAACATTAGATTGGTAATAAGATTATGAGATTTCAAGATGTTGACGCCCCTCTGCATAGAAGAACAATCCATGATCTAATATTTTGGATTCAGTCAACTCATTGGTCCTTTGGTTCTTCAAAGACTAAGGGAGTCTTGCCTCCCATGTCCACTCTGACATCTTCCCAGTTACCTTGAAGAAAGGGGTCCAAATTGATTCACAACATATTTATACTCACCACCCAGAATTATTTCTGTGCTCTCTGCCATTCAGAATGGTTGTCTCGCCCTTGGCTCGCCAGGCCCTTCGCCAGGCCCTTCTTACAGCTAAGTGTGACTCGGTCTGTTTCTGCCAGGACATTGCCCCAGATTCGAATTACAGCCTTCGAGAGGACTTCCTCTGTAGCTACACCATTCTATGGCCTAGCCGATGATCCTATCCAGAGACAGCCACTCAGAGAAGCCCTCACTCTCCAACCAGTCAGAATCAGCACCTTTCTCTCTCCAGGAAGCTTGCCCTCCTTCTTCCTTTCTCCCTATTTTAAACCACTAATGCAGCAACTCTTTCTCTGCAAATTACTGTTCATTTCTTTAAGATTTCTCCTCCGTCCTTCCATGGTGTCATCTGTCACCGGCCCTCGAAACAGCCTATGTAATATTCCAGCCCCCAGGCACGTTTGGCCAACTTTCTGCTTAGCATGGCATCCTGCTGCCCAGGGAGTATGTTGCAGTCCATCTCCTCCTTCCTTCGCTTTCTTGCTTCAAACAATGCACGCTTATTTTCAAGGACCATCACAATGTTGCAATGAGTCATCTGAAAGTTACCCTGAAACTTGCCTTGCAAAGCACTTTTTAATTTTACATTATTTTCTGAAGCATTATTTTCTGAGTGTGGTAATGCATGTGTTTTTGCCACTGCCTTGATGCCAATACTTCAGTGGCCTGTCTCCTAACAAATCTAGCCCAATCTATTTACCTCAACACTAATTGTTAATTCCAAATGTTGCCCCTGATACTAAGTGTTAGTAGCTACACATTGAAAATGCAGCACAAACCCTTCAGCTTCTTAAATATCCCATCACGGCTACCAAGTGTGTTTGGGGTGTTGCTGACCATTGTTGTGGGAGAATTATATTGCAAAAGTGGGTAGGATTGTTAAAGATCTCCAAATTTTAACATTGCAATTAGTCTTCTTTAACATTGACATTCTGGACCAACTGCAGTTGCACAATAAAATGCAAAGAACTGGAATCCGATTTTGGGCAGCGACAGCATGAAAATACCTATTTTCTGGACTCTGAAGGAGTGTAAAGTTCTGGTCAATGTAAAGGACATTCAGTTTGGTATTTTTAATATTGGCATAAGTGGCTATAGCTAGGTGAGGTAGGGTGTATGCAGGTGTGGCCCTTAGTGGCAAAGGAGAAGGGGTCTACACTGTCAGTAGATCTTTCAGGTTGATTACATTTGCTCATTTACATTGTTCATGTAAATGTGCTGCCGTTTGCTTAGAGAATGTATGAACCATCTCAGTTTTTCAATTAATTTCACATCATCTGAAGTAGTGGTCATGCTAAACGTTGTTACAGAATAGTGGGAATAATGTAAAGTTTCTTTTATGTTTGTGCAGACCAATCTTTCTTTTTTATAGTTGCACGACCAGAGTACCATGCTCTGTTAAATCGCTACATTTCAAACCTACCAACTTGACTTGAAAGCTCAATGCCCCTCTTGCTCACTCCTCACACCCCAACCAAAATAAAGCACGAATAAAACAGCCTAATATCCTGCAGATGATTGCATGGATGTGTTAGAAAGTGTTATCTGGTCACTCAATTTGTATAGGTCTGGTTAAAAAAATGCTTTAAAAAAAAAATCCTCTGCATTGCTTAAGCAGTTAATTGTGCTGCCCAAGTCATACATACCTTTATCTGGTATATGTATTTATTTATTAATAGTGTGCTTTATTCCAAAGCGCTGTATAATATGAGTGGCACAATAAAAATGAAAAACTATTTGTACAATGCCGCTCCGTTGGGCAGGGGAGGGGAGCAATGAATTTAGTTGTGAACTGAAAATCAGAAGTGTAGTAGAAGATCGAATAGAAAGAGGAAGAGCCTTCTAATATTTAGGTGAAAGAACAAAATCAGGAGAGGGCTATTGGCAGCTTTGGAACAGAAAGGAGGAAGTGAGATTGGGAGTGCAGGAGATGGGTGGAGAATAAAGAAAAATAAAGGAGGAAATATAAGGAGGAGCAAGACCATTAAGACATTTAAAGACCATGGAAAGAAAATGAAAGAGAAGACCTGATTCAAAAGAGCCAGGATAGCAAGTGTAAGGAAGTAGAAATAAAAGAGTAAGGAGGGAGGCAGAAGAGGATACAAATTGAGAAATTATAGATAGTGAAGAGTTTGTAGACAGGGAGGGATATATGCAAAGTAGAGGAGTTAAGAGAAAACAAAAAGGTAGTCGTAAAAAGAACAAGGTGTTTTACCATTGACACTCTGCACAGTGGGGAGTGGAATGTAGAGAATTGATCTGATGTATAAGCCAGGGTTTGGGAAGGTTTGCGGGATGGGAAGAAAGGTAGGTGGGTAGGGTAAAGGGAATCAACAGTGGAAATGATAGTAGAATTGAGAGCAATTGGAGGGCAATGATGGAAATGATGAGAGAGAAGGTAACCAGCAGGTTAATGAAGAGATAAAGGAAGTGAAGAGAGATGGTTGAATCCTACCCCTGCTACCCCTCCCCTCAGACACGTTGCCCGGAAGAAGAACCGAGGATATCATGATTGCCCATACCATTTTGCACCAATTCCTAATGCTCCCATGATAGACAAGTATGTTGAAAGGTACCCACTCAGCCAACCCTATAACCCAGGAGCAGTACAGACACTGCCTAAAGTGGACGAAGAGCCTTTGGAAGCCATTAAGGTGACGTCAATCGACCGCCTTGACTAAAATGCCAAGAAGCCACGCTAATGTCATTAGAGACACTACAACATAGCAGCGTTAGACAGGAAGCACACGTGCCATCCGCACATCGGGACACATAACAAGATCCTGAATACACAAAGAACACATGCAGAATAGTTCTATAAGTTAGAGGATAGGCACATGTACGTACTGAATTACGTTATTATCTTGTCACACTCTTGTCCACAGCAACACAGAAACCGCAAGAAACAAGAGATCCTGTGAAAGTTGAAGTTGCTTACACGCAATTAACCTATGGAGCTGCAGGAACACCTATGGGACCTGACAGAACCATACATAACTAGCCTATGGGGACTATAAAATAAGACAAACACGTAGAAGCCATGCCATGGCTTAGGAATTCACAGTAGGCCACAAGCCTCTCAAAAGAGCTGAGCCAAATTGAGCATGAACAGGATAGCACACATTTGGGACGGAAACTGCAGCCAATGCCGCCAAGATACAAGTGACATTTAATTCCCTGAACTACAGTAACACCAGCTGCAGTAGATGCAAATAAATCCTCATAAAAGAAAAGTAATTTAGAGCTCCAGAAGCCCCAAACACGGTCTCTGAACACATGGTTCAGCCGACTCGAGTGATGAATCGAAACTGGCGCTGGCAAAGAGGAGCGATATCACGCCACCAGACAGAAGCTTGCAACAAAGTTGTTACAGCGAGCAAGGGTTGCATGATGTGAACGGACACTGGCATAGACTTTGGTGGTGCACACACAATACAATGCAGACACATGGTTGTGCTTATTACCTTGAAAAGGTACACCTCGAGCTGAGAATAATTTCGGGTCCCAGGCCTGGGGGCGTCAGCTCTAGCCAATTAGAGTTCAGTATCCTAGGGGTGGGTAGCGAAGGGCAAGAACCAATAGTAAGACCCTCACACTGCAGCATTGTCTAGTGGTAAAAATTATGGGATGGGCCAGACCCGACAGCTGACATGGGAGAGCCAGTGAACTAACATGCATAGGGGCTTCTATAGAAAAACTACCATTCAACAGCCAATCCCGAATAGCGATAGGTTTTCTGGAGAAGGGCCCAGGTGATGATGTCCTCATGATGCAAAATGCCAACAAAACCTGCCTGTGATCTGGAGCTCCCCGAGACATTCCAGGATTCCTGATTATCCTTTTACTGATTCCTGTTGGTTTTGGCTTTATTAAATCGCAGATTGAACTTTCTATCTGGATCTACGTTTCTTTTGGGGAAAGGTGTTGGGCCTTCAATGAGTTTGAGAGCTCCTAGTAGCCATCAGACCTACCTGGGAGTTCATTCCCAACAAGTTGGTAGCCAGAGGATGGTTACCTGTGCCAGCCCGGCACTAACCCAAACCCTTTTGCAGCTGAACCTGAATGTCTATGGGACCCTTGCATGGATTTCGAGAACACCAGGAAATGTGTACCCATTTAAAGGTTGACGGGAGCTGGTTGGAAATCATCCTGCCCGAGATCGGTGAGGTGTCCAGGCAAACCAGGATGGGGATGCAAGAGCCTTGACGGGGGAGCTGGCAGCCGAGCAGAATCAGTGTAACACGGAACATAAGTTTTGGGAGGTATTGTTTCATATTGCTGGGTATTGTCAAGGTACTATCTATTATTTTAGTAGGGACCACAGCGGAGGTAGAAGTTCTTTTTCTATGTTTAGGGAGCATTAGGTCTTCGAGGTAAAAGGTTCTGGTGAACAACCAGGACTATAGACTTGAAAGGCTTGGATGATAGAAGTTATGTAAATACAATATTCCTGTCGGTTGAACGTTGTAGCTTGTGTCATAGATGATGGTATTCCTGTGAGGGTTAGCAACGGAGCTAGCTTAGATTGCAGAAGTTGAATTGTATTGATAGCTTGGTGACGTCACCCTTAGGTGTGCACATAGGACATGGAGTGTGGAGACATTGAGGAGCTAGTGTCGAGAGCCTGTGATTGGCAGACGAGGTGAACCAGTTGTGGTGGTGGGCGGAAGTCGCATGATTGTGGTGGTGGGCCTGAGGAGGCAGAGATTGTGAAGGAGGTGCGGTGTATGGTGCATGCCTGGTAAGGCTAAGAGCCAGAGAGGCTCGTAGAAATTGGACGTATAATTATTTTATTCTGACCTTTTGTCCCTGAACAGCGGATTATCGAAAGCCTCCACTAGGTCAGGTAAAAGAGGTATTTTTTTTTGTTTCTATTATTATATTTATTGTTCTAAAATCATAATCAAAAATGTAAATATAACTATAAAAAAAAACAGCTAAGAGAAAAAAGAAGAAACAAAAAGGACAATAAATAACAGAGTAACACACTGATATATACAAAGCAGTTCTCATCATCCTATTGAAATTCTCATCGGTAGCCCCCCTTTAACGATTAAATTAAGATCTTTTAGAAGTAAGACCACCTCGGAAGTATGAAACATTTCATTACCAGAAATGAGTTTATCCCAAAACATATCTGAAAACAGAAAAGCTGGATCTTGAACAAAACGCTGAAGTCTCAATGACCTGACGGTCAAGTACCTATACAATCAATCGAAAGATGACGTATTGACTGCATTACATTTACATTACATTTGTCACAGATATCCGTAAGATAGAGATCACTGTAACCAACATGAAGAATTTCCAGAGTTGGCAACAAATTGAGTCTTAATGTTAAGAAGTCCATCCTTGTAACCGCATTTCTTTAGATATTGCGGGAGTAAGCACCTAGGTTTATCTATTAGCAGGTGTGATGAGGATAATTTAGCTCTCCTCATTTTATCAGTGGTTATGATCCAGTCCATACAATGTAATCCTTCCTTGGTTTTCAACGGATATTGGATAAGGGTGTCAACATCAGTATATGAGAGAGCAAGTAGTTCATCACATCTGATCCTTAATTTATTGAGTAAGAGGTTTGTTGATTTCTGCATGGCTTTTGCAACTTCATCATAGAGGGATGACTTGGCAGGGTCCAAGATTATCTGTAGGTCGAGATCCATTTCCACTCTATCCAGTTAGTTAAAGTTATAAGGTCCAACTCGAACCTTAAACATACAATCGGAACACAATCAGGAAGTCCTAAAGTTTTTTTCCAGACTTTACTTTCGACCTTGCCCCAATCAATATCAAAAGCTAACAGGTTGCACTCCATGCCAAAAGTAATGACAGGGACTACCTTCCCAACATAAAATTTTGTCGGCGGGAGCAAAGAAAATTTACAATATTGCAAACTAAATTTCTTCATCTGTGCAACCAAACTACCCACCTTGAGATCGATAGAAGAGAAAAATTCTCTCCTGGTGGGAAAGGCTGTTATTTTGGGTCCCAAATAAATTACCTCTTTAGAAGTGGAAATCAAAGAGTTATCTAACTGCCAAAGAAAGGATTTGATCTTCTTTAAATGATGTTTAAAAATAATAATTTGTGACTTTTCAGAATTAATTTTTAAGTCATTTTCTTTGGCGTTCTCTGAGAGGGCAGTGCGTAAGCGTTGCAGACCAACCTGGGTATAATCAAAAATGACAATGTCATACTGTTAAGCAGAATCCTGTGCAATGCCCTTAGGGACCACTACACACAATTAAGACTACAAGTGGCAATACAAGTTCACCTTTGGTACAAGTCTGTACTACACTGTTAAAGTGGTAGCAGTAGCGGAGCAGCCAGACTTATCTCAAGAGCAAATGAGCAGTAGTAGAGATTACACAAAGGACCACAATTACTGTACTCAAGCAAACACTGACTCAAGGTTTTTGGTTAAAAAGTAAAAGTACATTTATTTTTGACCATCTGTTTGTAAAACACTTCACTTCTATTAAATTAAAACCACACGTAAAATACACTACACACAACCAATTCACTTTGGATAAGGCAACTCAAATTAACTACCCTATGATTTGACAAACCGGTGTTGTGAAACAAAAGATGTTACTGTGAATACATATGCGATCACTTTTTGACAGTAATGACAGTTTGGTCTTACTAAAGATATGCGTATCCGCGGAAAGAAATGTTACCGGGGTAAAAACACACTTAGCACCTGAGTTAACCAAAGAGAGTTGGGGGCAAAAATCATCAGCAATACTTTTGTCAAGGCAGACAGAATCAGAGAACACTTTCTAACCCAAAGATAAAAGTCAATAGGCCTGCGCCAGTGTTAGGTGGAACAGGGTTCCTGTTGTCGAGGATCACACAGTCAGATAGTTCACAAATCAATGATACCAGGAGTACTTCGATATTGTCAAAGAGGAAGCAAAAGTTATAAGAGGGAAGGAAGATAAGGACAAGCCCTTGGTGAGGAGAAAAAGGGTTCACCCTAGTTCCTCGAAGTCGGACACAGTACCTTATTCTCTGATGAAGCTGGTGCCACGGCAGTTGTTCCTGGTAGTTTCCTGCAGACTCACAGTTCCTGGCTCTTCAGTCGTGGGGACAAGAAGGAGGACGTCTGGAGTGAGCTGCACTACCCAGGGATGAGGCCAGCAGCAGCAACGGTGAATAAAAGGTGCGCTCCTTTAAAACAGGAGAGGCTCTTCATATGGCTATCCGGACCACTACAGCAGTGTGCAGTGATTTTGACCAACAGAGGATCCTCTGGCTGTGGAAGATGAGCTGATTGAACCCACCAGGCTCAAGGGAAGAAGACTCCGGACTGGATCTTCTCTTGTTGTTGAAGGGTAGATAGCTCAGGACTGCACCAGGGCTTCACCGGGACTTGGCAGTTGCAGCAGCCATCGTCTTCTCCTCTTCTCCTTGGTTCCTTGCAGTTCCAGTGGTGACTCTGACTTCCAGCCCAAGTGTCCTGCCTTTTATGCGAGAATCCCCCATTTACACAGCCTGGCTGTCAATCACGCAGCAGGGGGGTTGTCCAGCCCAGACAACCACCTCAGCCAATCATGGCAAAGTATGACTTGGGTTTCCTAGGATACCCTGTGCAGGGGGTGACTACACCCTTCCTCACATTCAGCCCACCTAGACACCAAGGCGCCAAGAGGAGGGCTTCTTTTCAGAAGCCCGCCAAAAGACGATGAACAAAGAAGGCAAACCTGGTTTGCTGCGCAAAGTAAAACACAAAAAGGACTTTAACAAAAAGAAATGGCAAATAAACCCGACCGGAGCCAAAAGAAAGAGGCTAATATAATAGCCTGGAACAATACCACGTGTATGTAATATAATCGCGGTAGAAACGTTAGGGTAGATACCACTGCCACCAGTCAATTCTAAATGTTAAAAGAGCAAAACAAAGCTCAGCGAGGCACAGACAAAAGGGATAATAAGTAACCCTTTCCAGTACTCCATGTAAGATGGGGTGTACTGGGTGTGTAGTTTTAAATTACTACATAAAGTTAATGGCAATTTTACATGTTTCTGGGGGACAGTAGTCAGCTCCAGAAAAATGGAGTCGGGGTAAGTCTCAAAGACTACGCTGTGTTACTGCACTGAAGGTGCTATGTAACACACATAAAAAGTGCGGCTCATGGAGTGGTCCGCTCCAGAGACCAAGATCACACAAACAGTAGATATACACATGACAAAACACTTGTAAGAGTGGGATTAGGTTCACACTCTTACCAAGTAGAAAAAATAAACTCCAGAAATCCAGCAAAGCTGCTGGGGGACTCACTAGGTGAAGGAAATTAGCCATAGAATGATAATTCTCCCTAACACATCGGCATACACTAACCAACTGATTCTCATACTTCCTAATTTGGGTCCCACCAAGCCGCACTTCCCCAACCACTGTGAGAGATCCGAAAGGTATAAAATAAAGAGAAAAGGTGCCAACAGACAACCTTGGCATACCCACCTCGGTATTTGAATAGACTGTGACACAACCCCTGATTTAGACAGGCAGACTCTTAATGATGATCTTTCGTGCAATTCAATCAGAATGGACAACAAATTGTCTGGAGAACCCACAATTTTAATTAAGTCCATAATCTGTTTATATTTATGGAATCAAAAGCCTGGGAAAAATCCACCCAGGCTCCAAACAAGGGGCATCCTCCCTTTTTTAAAGAGTCTGAGCTTAAATATCAAGGTATTAAGAGATGTAGATAGTCCTTTCCTAAAGCCTGTCTGTTGGTTGTGGACAATACCTTTTGCCTTCGCCAATTTCACTAATTCAGCCAAGATGATTCCTCAGAAAATCTTCCCATCGGCATCTAACAGTGATATAGGCCGATAATTTGATGGTACCAATCAGTCAACTTTTTTTTAAATGGGAATAATAATCGATTTTCCACAAGAATCGGGAAGAGTTTGGCTGAGAATTATATTATCAAACAGAGTCTTCAAAACCCTAGACCACAGTTCAGGATCTAATTTAAGAACTGCATTGCTCAGACCTTTAGGCCCGGCAGCCCTAGAGATTGAAGATTTTTTTTATAAGGGATTTGATGTCCTCATTTGTGAAAGTTAGGGACCACTCCGGAGACAGTTATTTCTTAGAGCCATGGAAGCCTGTTGAGTCATATACATCTGAGAAATGTTTAATCCAGACAAAGAGGTATTATCATGTATCAAGGGAACAGTGGGGAGGGGTCACTCCCCTTCAGCATTTGTGTAAAATATTACTACCTTATAAAGATAATATTTGTAAATATAGTATAGAATGGTACAAAAGTACTGAATGACAATTAACTAAACCAGGGCCACTTTGTGGCAGTTTCTCCAAAGACGTGCAGCAATCACTACTGACACACATACAAGGTACTCACAAGGGGATGAAATCGACCAAATGCATGGACGTATTTGAGTTATGATGCATGTTTCATTTATGTTATGTTATGGGTATTAATACAGTGCACGTAGCCTGAAGGCATCATATCGCTAGAAGCAAAGAAATGGCAGCATCTAGGGGCTTAAAATAGTGTTTGTTAAGGAGTGATGAAAAACTAGGTTGCCGTCTGTGGCTTGCAGGCTAACGGAAGGTTGTGATAATACAGTATCCAAAAATCCAATAGATACAAGGCACCACAGTTCATAGGAGCGTTAATGACTTATGTAGTGTGCTCGCCAAAGCGTGGTACATGGCACACATTTATATACAATTATCCGCCCAACCGAAGTTGGTACTCATTTATCAACCTCGGAAAAATGAAAGGCTGAGTTGGACTTGCCAAGATTTAAACTTGCAGCCTGCAGATCACACACATATTGTAGCAGTGAGTGCTCAACCCTCTGAGCTATCTCACCGCTTTGCTATTAAAAATACAATAACACCAAAAGAAAATATTCATAACTGACTGCACAATGTAGGCCAGACATGTAGTAACACTTATGTTTGCTGTGACTTTGATGATGCAAAGTAAAACATGCCATACTGCAGTAAAACACACCTAGACGGGCAGCAACAAAATGCCAATCTAACTACATATTAACACTTATCATGCTTGCGTTATCATAGATACAGATAAATATACAATGCTGTAGTAAGGACTGACTGCACACAAATATTTTGCTTTATCAGAGATGCCCAGTACAAAATGTGAATCCATAGTAAGAAATGGCTAGTTTAGCTTCACCAAAATGCCAATCTAGACAAGTAATAAGACTTATCATTCTAATTTTATTATAGATGCCCATTTCGTTTTAGTACAACTCCTCCTGCCCCACCCACCCGGGATGTGCCATCTCCCTCCCACCGTTCTAAATCCAACCCCCAAAATAACCTCAAAGGCCCAGCATTACCTCCACTTCCCCCTTCCTCGTCCCAGTACGTTTGAGGCAAGGTGATTCATAGGCATGTACTGGGATGAGGAAGAGTAGGACTAGGAGTAATGGTGATTACTTGTAAGTAATCCAGGCATTGAACAGAAGCACACATATTCACACACCATTAGTGTGGTCATTTACATGTGCACCCACTCACCATTAACTCACACACGCACACCCAGCCACCCATACAATAATCAATCACTCACACACATTACATATCATACATAAACATACACAAACACGCACACACATACACATTTGCATGCAAGCATGCACACACATTTACAAAACAAAATGTTCTTACAGAATCGTGTGTTTCTCAGAGGAAATCCGCTACAGGCAGGCCTCTCTGGCTTCCATGCTCCACGCACGCAAGGATCCAGCTTTGGTTCATGTCGTGCAGAGCAGAGGTGTTGGAGTCTTCCATGTCCAGTGGCGGTGGGGTTCTTTTGGATATCATTGTGGTTTCGAAAAAATGTTATTGCTGTTACTGAAAACCATAACAGAAATGATGTCTTTCTTAAGTCTGAGGGACTTAAAAATAAATTAATGTAAAGAGGACTCTGTCTGCCTCTGCGACCCCTAGCGAGGGGTCGCAGAGGCAGAGCCAGGGTTTGCAAGGGAGTTGCCAGAGGTCACAGTTGCAACCCCTAGCGACCCCCAAATGATGTCCCTGGAGGAAGGTTAAGAGAAACCATTGTTTGAAATGTTTTAAAAAGTGTTGCCTACAGGGTGCTTTTTTTCTGGTGGACAGGGAATTGGTACAATATTTGTAAAGTTGTCATCATGTGCTGTTCTCATTAGGCTGGAAGGAAGAAATGTTTTTTTTATTTTATAAATACGTTTATATTGCCATTTTCCAAACAACACAACATTGTTAACTCTATTTTCTCTGCACCCACCCTCCCATTTCCCCTCCCTTTTCCCCTGTCCCAACCATAACCCGTTCTATTCTCTCCCCTGATTATCTTTGACCCCATCCCTCCTCCCTGCCCATTTGTCTATCCAGCCCTTGGCTGTGACCTGAGTTTATGTGTTGCTTCAGGACCAAAGCATTAGTAGTCCTTGCTCCTTTGTGCTCTTTACTATTTATGCACTCAGAACACCCCCAACAGTTTCATTTTCCTCGGGCACCATGGTGATACCCCTGAATGGAGTAAGTGACCCACTCGGGTGCCACAACATTGCATACCTTACCCACTCATTCATGTTCATTGGGGGGGTTCCCTCTTTCTCCAATTCTGAGCCATCACGAGCGCCCCTGCCATCATCAGAATCACACACGCCTTTCTTTGTGATTTTGCTGGTAACTTTTCTGGGATTCCTCCCAGACCCAGGATGGCCTCTCCCTGAGTGCCCCTCCATTGTACCCCAAAGATTGCTTTCTGGATCGATGTCCAGTACGATTGAATGGACAGACACTCCCACCAGATGTATGCCTAGCTTGGGGATCTGTGCCATTGTTCCTCTTCAATTAGATGCCCATGTATCGACTCCCAGCTCTTCATGTATGCCCATTTCCCCAGTTCCTCCCCCTCTTTGGTAATGGCATACATTTCCCCCACTATATGTTTGTTTCCTGTATCTGTTGGAACATATTTTTTGAAGGGGGTGAGTTCCCTGGTAGTGGCTCTCCTAATCGTGGCCAGTTGTACGGAGTGTTGTATTTGAAAATAGTGGTATCGCTCCCCTTCTGCTAGCTCGAAGTCCTGTTTATACTGTTTTAAGGCGTTCAACTCCTGTCCATTAAACATGGTCCTCAGTATTGTGCATCCCCCCCCACCCCGTCTGGCCACCTTACATATTCTTTTCCCCAATACCGGCTGTAAATTGCAGGTGTCTGAACAAAGGTGTCAGCGGGGAGGGGAAGGTGGTCAGCCCTGCTTGTCATACCGACTCATCTCACGCCTTGCCCACCTGTGCCTCTATTTCACTAAAATACATATGTGTTGGTCTATCTTGCTTTTGTCACCATAGAACCTCCTCCAGTGTGCCCACACGTCTGCCCTGTCCATTGGTCTCCACTCCTTCACCCTGTCATCCCAAAATCAGTCCCTAATAACTTTGATCTGAGACGCTAGGTAGTACGCTCTGAAATCTGGTCTCCCAACCCTCCCTTATTCTTCAAGGCTCTCATAACTTGTCTCAACACCCTGGGTTTTTTGTGGTTCCATATGAAAGCACCCATATTTTTTGTAAGGCCCAGAAGTAAGTGTTAGATACCTGTAATGGCAATGCCATAAAATGATACAGCAGCTTCAGTAGAATTACAATTTTTAGCACATTGATCCTCCCTGACCATGATTTTATTTATGTATTTATTTTATTTTATTTTATATTTTGCTTGTTAGACGCTTATACAATAAGAAATACTGTTTCAAAGCGCCCACAGGGCAAGGGAGGCAGCAGGAGTGGGAAATACATTAAAATACATAAAAAACACAATACTTTAAGAGCAGTGGGGGAGAAGGAGAGAGGACGAAACTATTATGCTTGTGAATATTCAGAACAGGCAAGTGCAGCAAGGAAGAGGGCCTGGGGGAAGTGCTAAGGAGTCTGAGCTCATGGGTGAGCCCACAGACAAAGTGCTAGGAATGTTGAGTGCTACACGTCCTAGAGCGGTGATTAGGTGTAAGTGCGAGTTTCCAGTGCAGATGGTGTAAGTGCAAGTGCAGAGGATAGATCGGAGCTGGGCCGATTGGGTGCGGGAAGTCAGGACCCTGAGTATGTATATGGCCCTGGACACCACTTGATGCAGCTGTGGGATTAGCAGGGGATAGAGGGAGGGAAGGAGGAGGTAAAGAGGTGAGTTTTAAGGAGCTTCTGGAATTTAAGAAGACTCTGCTCAAGGAGCAGAGGGAGTGGGAGGATGTTCCATAGGATGGAGCCAGCTGAGGAGAAGTGAACGACCCCCTGCCCTCTGTTTAGCAAAACACTTTACACACAGAAAGTTGGAGCAAGAGGAGCATAGTGGTCTAGAGGGAGAGTTTGTAGTAAGATAAAGTTAAAGATAGGGTGGTCCCCGGGCCCAAACCACCTTGTGGATAAAGCATAGGAATTTGAATTTAATCCATGTAGCAACCGGGAGCCAGTGAAGACTTTTTTAGTGCTGAAAAGATATGGTCCCTGGGTTTAAGGTCAAGGATACGTTTTGCTGCCCAATTCTGGATTAGTTGGAGGGGTCACAGAGTGGAATCTGGTAGATTCAGGAGGAGGCTATTGCAATAGTCAAGCCTAGGGAGAACCAGTGCTTCGGTCACATTGAGCCACTGGAGGAAAATGAGAAAAGGGAGAATTCCTTTGAGAAGGAAGAGCTGGAAGTAGGAATCTTGGCAATGTCCTGATGTGTGATAGGAAGGAGAAAGAGGAGTCCAAGATGACTCCAAGATATTTGACTTCGGAAGAGGGCACATGGGGATGGCCCAAAGTTGAAGGCCATAGTGAAGGGAAGAAGGAGGGAGCAGGGTTCCCGATGGGAAGGATCTCAGTTTTACAGGAGTTGAGGCAGATATCATTGTCGGTGCACCAGGACTGGATGGCAGATATGCAGTCTGGGATGATGGAGGGTGCAAGAGGGTTGGTGGGGTGTTTGAAAAAGAGCAGTGTGTCATCTGCGTAACACTGAAAGTTGGAAGAGAAGGAGGAGATTAGGCGTGCAAGCAGAGCAAGGTAGATGTGAAAGAGCCAGGGAGAGAGGATTGAACCCTGGGGGACAACAAAGGTGGAGTGGGAGGTAGGAGATGAGAAGGTGCCCAGGATTACTTGGGAAGAGCGGTCGGTAAGGAAGTATGTCAGCCAGTCCAGTGCTGTTCCTATATACCAACGGTATCATGGAGCCTTTGTATGAGGGTGGTATGTTTGACTGTGTCAAAGGCAGAGGAAAGATAGAGAAGGACAAGGACATCTGGGGAGTTGGAGTCCAGAGATGGAAGCAGTTCTTCATGGGTGTTCAGTAGAGCAGTTTCCATGCCTCTGGATGCTCGGAATGCAAATTGATGGTCTTGGAGAGGAATGTGCTCTGTGCTACTGCCACGGTTCAGAATGGCCGGGTGAGTTTTGAGGTTAGCAGGTAGGTACTGCTGTGGTTTTCATTTAGTTTGTGTGTTGCATGTTCTTCACATTCTTTGCCAGACATCAGGCCGTTGCAAGGATTTACTAGGGTTGGTTTGCCTTCAATTGTCATGATTTTGGTGCGCCTGCTTACTGAGGGTTGCATTGTTGGGGTTTGATTTGTGTGTGTGTGTGTGTGCGTGTGTGTGCATGTGTGTGTGTGCGTGCGTGTATGCATGCGTGCGTGTGGGTGTGTGTGTTGTGTTTGGTATTGTATTGTTATTTGAATTAAGTGAGGTGCTGTGTTCTTTGTGTTTTGTTTTGGTGCAGGATGTTACCATTCTTTTGGATTTGAGACAGCGAGGTGCAATTTTCCACTGAGCCTTTGGTGCACAGATACACCAGAGTATTCAAGGTTATGGAGTTGTCTAGTTGTCAGAATGTACTGGCAACAGCCTCATGCTGCAGGTGAGGTTGTTGTTTGTTTTGATGCTGTTGACCGAAGGTGTGTTGGACGGTGGATTAGGTGACTTCAGTTGTTTTTGCGTTTTGGTGTCAGTTTATATTTTGGTTGGCCAGCACCTCTGCAGAAGTCCATGCCATGAAAATACAGATTTCACACCACTGCCCACTCCCCTTACTCCCCTTACTCCCCGTACTCCCTTTACGTAATAGCAGCTCTGTACTGCACGCACATGGCATTGGTGGCACTCCAGGTATCAGAGCGTGTGTTCCGAAACACAAAAAGTACCATTCCCTCAATGTGCAGTGTAAATGCGATGCAGACCTCACTGTGACCAACTACTTCACTACGGTGAGGCACCCTGCCTGCGTACATCGATTCCCACAAAGGACAGCACCCTTGGATCTTGGGTATGTATACACAAAGGTGAATGTGGAAGTGAAGGGGTGTGGGGTAAAGCTTCACCTTGCACATTTTTCACAAAGTATCCTGGGGCTTGATCCACGTGGCTTCACAAACACCCCATGCCATGCCCCCTTCACACTAAAGCAGTCAGGCTGAAGGGACAACAAGTCTCAAAATACATTGGTCACCATAACTGAAAATACATTATAATGGTAGAGCGCCCCGTCTCCTACCCCTCAGATTTGATGCCGGACCTAGGTGGCCAACCATTGAACCAGAATGGAAAGCACCCCTCCATTTCCAGGAGCACACAATTGTCTGGAGACGTGCACAGCACCAATCAAACACACTTTCACAGACACATATCAAATACACCACACTGGACAAGAAAAGGGCGCATGGGCCGCACCATGCAATGTAACCATTGGGATGTGCAGGGACAATTGTGGAATGCAGCACATATGTTGCAGAGCAGGATGGGCATAAGTCATTGTATATTGTCAAACTATTATTATTATTTATTATTATCATTATTATTATTATTATTATTATTAGGGTATTCATTGAGCGCAAGCCTAGCTTCGGGACACAACATGGCACTTTGCAATCATAGGGGAAGGAACACAGTGAGGGAAGTCGAGAGAAGGAGAGCGTGGAGTTAACAGGGGAGGGTGAGGATGGCCAATTGGCAGCAAGAAATCAACAAGCAACCAGGGTATGAGATAGTAAGGAGTCTCAGGTAAGGTGGGGAGTGCAGGGTGTCTGGACCGTGGTGTTAGGGAGGAGACATTCCTTTAAGAGGAAGGTCCTGAGATCCTTACTGCACTATAGAAGCAATGGGAGAAGTGTGATGTTGGCGGGGAGGAAGTTCCAGAGTCTTGCAGTGTAAACCGAGACGGTCTGTCTTCTGGTTCTTTCCTTCATGCACTTTTGGAGTCAAGTCTGCACATTTCCTACCTCTGGTGGATCGCAGGCCTCCACAGATGCTGACTTTCTCAGTGTGGTTGCTTGGGGACTTCAGTGTGACGTAGATGATGCAACAGGATTTGAAGATGATACAGACATGCAGAAGGAGTCAGTGCAGTTTGATGAGGGTCGAGGTGATGTGGCATACATTTCCCCCACTATATGTTTGTCCCCTGTATCTTTTGGGACACCATTTTTGAAGGGGGTGAATTCTCTGGTACAGGCTCTCCTAATCATGGGGGGTTGTAACCAGTGTTGTATTTAAAAATAGTGGTATTGCCCCCCTTCTGCTAGCTCGAAGTCATGTTTACACTGATTGAAGTCTTTCAACTCCTGTATATTAAACATGGCCCTCAGTATTATGCAGCCCCCCTCTTGCCACCTAACACATTCTTTAGCCCCAATACTGAGTGTAAATTGTGGGTTTCCAAACAAAGGTGTCAGTGGGAGGGGAAGATGGTCAGCTATGCCTGTCATACCGACTCATCCCACGCCTCTCCCACCAGTGCCTCAATTTCACTACAATACATGTTTATTGGTCTATCTTCCTTTTGTTGCCATTGAACCTCCTCCAGTGGGACCCCCACTACTGCCTTGTCCATGGGTGTCAACACCTTCCCCCTGTCATCCTAAACCCATCCCTAATCACTTTGATCTGAGACACTAAGTAGTATGCTCTGAAATCCGGTTCTCACAACCCTCCCTTATTCTTCAAGGTTCTCATAACTTGTCTCGACACTCTGGGTTTTTTGTGGTTCCATATGAATGCACCTGTATTTTTCTAGGGCCCGAAAGTCAGTGTTTGATACATGTACTGGCAATGCCATAAAATGACAGAGCAGCTTTAGTAGAATTACACATTTGGGCACATCCTCCTTAACCATGATTTTATTTATTTATTTATTTATTTATTTATTTATTTTATTGTTTGATTATTAGGCGCTTATACAATAGGAAATACTGTTTCAAAGTGCCCACAGGGCAAGGATGGGGGGGAGGAGCAGGAGTGGGAAATACATTAAAATACATCAAAATACAATACTGTTAGAGCAGTGGGGGGCGAAGGGGAGAGAATGAACCTACTATGCCTTTTGAGTATTCATAACAGGCAAGTGCAGCAAGGAAGAGGGCAGGGGGGAAGTGCTGGGGAGTCTGAGCTTGTGGGTGAGCCACAGATGAAGTGCTAGGAATGTTGAGTGCTACATGGCCTTGAGCCGCAACAAGGTGTAAGTGTGAGCCTCGAGTGCAGAGGGTGTAGGTGCAAGTGCAGAGGATAGATTGGAGCTGGGCCAATTGGGTGCGGGAGGTCAGGGCCCAGAGGATGTATAAGGGCCTTGGACACCAATCGCAGCAGCTGTGGGATTAGCAAGGTAGAGAAGAAGGGAGGAGGAGGTAAAGAGGAGAGTTTTGAGGAGCTTCCGGAATTTAAGAAGATCCTGTTCAAGGTGCAGAGGGACGGGGAGGATATTCCATAGGAGGGAGACAGCTGAGGAAAGTGAACAACTACCTGCCCTCTATTTAGCAAAACACTTTACACACAGAGCGTTGGAGTCAGAGGAGCATAGTGGTTTAGAGGGAGAGTATTTAGTAAGATAAAGTTGACAATAGTGTGGTACTCGAGCCCAGACCGCCTTGTGGATGATGCATGGGGATTTCAATTTAATCTGTGCTGCAACTGAGAGCCAGTGAAGATTTTTTAGTGCAGGGAGAGATGCAGTGCCTTGGCTTGAGGCCCAGGATAAGTATTGCTGCCCTGGATTAGTTGGAGGGGTCGCAGAGTGGAAGCTGGTAGATTCAGGAGGAGGCTATTGCAATAGTCAAGCCTAGAGAGAAGCAGGGTTAGGGGTCATATTGAGTGATTTGAGAAAATGGTGAATTCCGGAGGGCGCTAGAGAGCCAGCTAAAATGGGCATATGTGTGTGAGCTCCCGACCAGCCCCATAGATCCAGGAAATATCCGGCCCCATCCAGCACACCAACATTGCTAAAAACTCTTGCAGAATCTGACTAAACTAGCAGAGGTACCAACGCAAGCAGTTCGAATGCTCTGGTCACCACTGCAGAGGCATCGAGCGGGGCCCCTGTGATGGAGGAGTACGAAGGACACATGGCCTGCCCACCTATGAAGGGAAGCAAAGGCTGTGCACATAGGGTGAAACCGGCGGCCGCCTGGTAGGAGGACACCCTTGGACCCAGATAGCACACTGGCCCTGACAGGCAGGACTAAAAGATCCAGTCTGACGAGGCCATCAATTCCCCAGCGACTCCCGGAGGAGCCCTCTTCCGGCACGGCATGCACATAAGCCAGCCTGGAGATCCAAAGCAGACCGCAATACAGTGAGGGACACCCCGTGCTGGAAGGCTAATATAACGAGGTGAGGAGTGGGGCCAGGAGGAGTGGGGCCAGGAAAGCTTGATGCACAAAGGCCCTGGGGGACACAGGCGAGAGAGGCTCTAACAGGCACACTTAGAAACTGCCTTGCCACTGCCCCCTCCCACCAGCTACACTGAACAGACTCGGGGGAAGGCTTCAGCTGTGAGACCCTGGTGCTTATGAGGCCCCGGACAGCACTCCGATACCGCAGAACTAACAATAATTGGATTCTCGCCTCCCCCTCATCTGGCGACTGAGAGAAGCGCAATCGCCCTTGTTAGGGTGGAACCCCTGAACAGTCTCGTCCGCGGGAACGATGCACCACACACAGCAAAGAAATGCAGAATGAAACGGGTAAAGCCTACGTCCCAACACAGGCCACACTCTGAAAGTGCAAACTGTAAACGGGACTGGGGACATCATCCACCTGCACTGACACTGGGTGACCCAATGAAGAATACGGCTGGGGGATGACCGCCAGGCGCCCTTCCCTCGGGAAGGAGGGGGAGCGTAAGTGATATACACACAATACAAAAACGTGGGGAGTCAAAGCTCCAAGCACCCTACAACCAAGACAGCATAGATAAGTGCTGCAGCACGATAAGAGACATCCCAAGGAGAAAAGACAACCCCTGCTATTAAGACAAAAAAAAATGAAAACAGTCTGGGAAGAAATACTACAACCAGCAAATGTAAATATGTCGAAATCTCAAAAATCCAATAAACATCAAGCAAAACTACCTTTTGTACAACCTGCCACATCCAAAACCTGACCCTCCGGAGAGTGCTCCCCAGGGGACACCACCTCATCGTCAGCACTGTACCTGGGGGGGCACACAGTGACATTAAGAGACTACTTGGGAAAGTGCAGGCGAGCATGCAGTAAATTTGACCACATGCAAGTATGCCTGGAAAAACATGCAAACTGCCTAGATGAGTTGGAGGGCAGGGTATCTACAGTTGAGGATGAATCCTGCACAACTATGATGGACATGGTCCTAGTTAAGAGAACCCTCAACGAAATCTCAGTCAAACAAGATGACCTTGAATCCCGATCCTGCAGGAATAATCTAAGAATTGTTGGGGTGCTCTAAGCCAGCAACATAAGCAACATGGAAATGATGGTGGAACACGTACTGGGAGAGACCCTTGGGTACAAAGGCTTCTTAGATGTCTTCATCTTTCTCATCATAGAAAGAGCCCACCATATCCCCAGTGGGAAATGCCTATAATAGCTTGCATATTGAAATATCGAGACATAGGTCGGGCCCTGCCTGAGGAGGGCCAGAGAATTGGGATCAATAACCTATCAGAATGTGCCGATGTGCTTCTTCCCGGACTTATCAAAGTGCAATAATCCAGGAGGACCTACATTGAGGTCAAGAAAAGAGCAAAGGACATCAAGTACGTAATGCTATTTCTGGCTAAACTAAGAGTTTAGCACAACGGCGCAGTTCTTTCACACACCGGAGGAAGCTAACATGTTTCTGGAATCACTGCCTGGGGCACCACGCCGTAGAGAGAGTAATGAACATGGTGTTGGTCCCCCCTAAAGCACAGATTTGAGTATAGACAAGACCGTTGTTCTAGAAGCTCATCCGGGAATAGGCAGTGGAGCAATGTAAGCTACATGGGACTGTCAGGGTGGCTGGTCCCCTAGCGTTGTCCATGCGTGAGCAACTGTTAGTTATGAAGTGTAGGAGGGAGGGGGAAACTGGCAGGTTGGGGTTCCTGGTAGGCGTGGGGAGGTTTGGGTATTGGTTGGGGGGCTGGCAACTTGCAGTGACCTTTGGTACTACCTCTTCTCATTCTCTTCTCAAGAACAGAGTGACGCTCCTGCTCACAAATTGGGGAACAACTGAGATGTCCAAGGATTTGCTAACACAGAATGGCAAGCTCACTCAATAGTTTGACATGGAAGATTAAGGGACTGAACTGTCCGTCCAAGGGTCATAAAGTTGTCCTATATATGCAGCTGCAACGGCTGGATATAGCATTTCTACAAGAGACTCACCTAACCCCTGGTCGGGAGGCAAAATTTAGACAAAAATGGGGTTGCCATCACTATTTCTCTTCATGCTCTGCATATTCCAGGGGGGTATGCATAATGCTATGGAATATGGTGGGGTTCCGCCTAATCGCCCAGAGCAGAGACCAGGAGTGGAGAGCTGTAATGCTATGAGGGACAGTACAAGGTTGGGTGTATACCCTGATTAACTTTTACGGATCTAACCAAGACTCACTGGAAACCTTGAGGATGATCTCTAGACAATTGGAAGGAATAATTTGGGTGCGGATTTCAACGCAGTAATGGACATTGACCAAGGGACCAACCGCCCAGCGTCAAAAGTGACGAATAAGCTGCAAGACATGTGCTGGTTGTGGGAGGTGGAAACATCTGGAGACTAAGACACCCTGGGGGACAGGGTTTCACATTCCACTCCTTGGTACATGAATCAGCGTCCTGACAGGACTATTTCCTGATCTCTCATACACTATCGGTGGGGTGGCTGACGTCACCATTCTGGCACGCACACCAATAGATCACACACTGGTACTCCTGACCTTAACACTACCTGACAGAGTGGTGAGGAGACCACCTTGGGTGTTTAGAAGAGAGAGGCTGGCTGATGGGATGTTGCGGGAGGGGCTGGTCATAGTCATCAACAACTTTTTTTAGCTAAATGACGCCTCAGGGGGGTCTTACATGACCCTGTGGGAAAGCTTTAAATGCGTAGTTCGAGGAGAAAGCATCTCTGGGGAAGCGGGGATACTAAAACACATCAATCGACAGCTAGTGGAGACCGAGACTCAAATAAAACAATTACAAACAGAGGCAGTGGAGACGGGCATAACCAAACATGCTGAGATTAAGAATCAAAACCAAGAATTCAATGAGTTAGCTCAGAGGGAGGTGAAGTTTCTCCTGGTTAAAATGGCACCATGATAATATGGGGAAGGACAGCGCCACGTTATGGTACTAGCGAGGGTGGTCATACTAGCAACACAGAAGGGCTGAGTCCTATCCATCAAAGACAAGCAGGGGGATGTGAAATTCGGGGAGGCAGACATCGTTAGAGCATTCTGTGCCTTCTACAGTCAATTGAACTCCTCACAAATTCAGGTAGCACAGCAGGAGGTGGGAAAATACCTGGACAAAGTGGCGTTATACTTGTGTAGAGAGGAGGAGAGGGAATGGCATGGCCGCCCCCATCCCTGGAAGACGTTCTCTCAGCAATCGAGTCGTTACTATCCGGGAAGGCTCCTGGGCCCAGACAGCTATACAGCTGAATTTTACAAATGCTATGGTCCAATACTAGCCCCACATTTGATAGAGGTATACAAACAGAGTCTAGAGGCCGGTCATCTACAGGACTCGATGCGAGAGGCGGTGGTAGTAGTACACTTGAAGCCAGACAAAACTCCAGATGACTGTTCTTCTTCTCACCCAATATCCCTTATACATATGGACAATAAAACATTGGCCACAATCCTAGTGACCAGGCTGGCCCCATTTATGTACAGATGCGACAAGGCAGACCAATCTGTGTTTATTCCTGGAAGATCAACCTCCTATGGGCTTCACAGTATATTCGAAATAATGTCAGCTGTCCAGCAGGACAAATCCGTCTTGGTGGCACTACTGAATGCTATGAAAGCGTTTGACTAAGTGGAATGGCCCTTTCTGTTCACGGTACTCTGCAGACTGGGTCTGGGCGAGGAATTCATAGCTATGGTCCAATTTCTCTGCACCTCACCTAGCGCTAAAGTCGGCTAAAATGGTCTACTGGAAACACTCTTGGGGATAGGCATACGACAGTGGTGTCTGCTCTCCCAGATAGTATTCACATTGTCAATTGAACCAATGGCAGAGGGGATCAGGAACCGACATGTCCACAGAGGGACAGAATTATACAAGCACAAAATAATTATTTCTCTCTCCGCAGATGACATGGTGCTTTATATCAAGGTCCCAGTGCACAATCTGGACCCTGTCATGACAGACGTGGCTACTTTTGGAGACTAGTCTGGGCTATAGATGAATGCCACAAAATTGGTACTGTTCCCACTCACAGAGAACACCACATGATTTGCTGATGAGTTGGGATTCTAATGGCACAACACTCACACTAGATACCTGGGTGTATATGTAGCGAGATTCATGGAAGAACTATACAAACAGAACTACCGCAGGGTGCTAGATCAAACTAAAGAATCAGTAAATAGATGGCTGGATCTGCTGATCAATCGATAAACGAGGATATCCGTTGTTAAAATGGTGCTACTCCTGTGTTTTCAGTATGTGTTACTCAATGTAGCGATCTTGCACTCTAGAGAATATTTCTGGGAGATACGGTCTGAAATACTGCAGTTCATATGGGCCGGGAAACAGGCACGGATATCATGGGAGAAACTGGTAGTCCCCATGGAGAGAGGGGGCCTAGTACTTCCATATTTTGAGGTATAAAGGTAGGGTTTCTAGGGTACTGGATTGGGGGTCAAATAGACAGAAGGCATGTTGAGGTGGAGAGGGCACTGGCATTGCACATTGGAGGAGATAAAATGTAGGGGGGAACTCACACCACTAGATGTGTTCCTGTATTTTCAGCTAAGGGACCCCACAATACAGATTTTTCCAACTTCCCCACTGAACCTGTAGTGGCCCCTATACTGACCCACATGGTCTTGAGAAATGAATGTAGTAAAGTAGTGTCCATGCTGTATAAATTGAGTATGGATACTAGAAGCAGTTGGGAAGACACATCTAGAGCAAAATTGGAACAATCACTAGGGCAGATAATAACAAAGGAGACATGGGGCTATTGCTGCAGGGAAACAAGGAGGGTTGCGCTCAACTCCAGATATACACTGATACACTAAAAGTATCTACGTCAATGCTACTACACACTATTTGTTTTGTTTGATTGTTTTATTTATTTGTAATGCGCGCCAGACCCGAGGGTATCAGGGCGCAAAAGATACATGAATACTTTCAGCTTAGGGTTACACAGTTATATAAAAGGATAGACAACATTTGCAGGCAGTGCTATGTGCATACAATAGGAATAAGCATTACATCATTAAATAGTTAGAATAGGATTCTACATAAACTGGGCATTATGATATATATTTACAGTGCAAGATAAGGGTAGAGGCAAGAGGACAGTAACTGGAATGCATTAGTGGTCATTTTCTTTAAGCCAATTGATGATTTTATGTCTAAAGTTCAGCTAAACCCCCCAGCTTTAGTCGATTTGAACCTTGATACAATCAGATAGTTTGTGTTGGCAGTTCTAGTGGGCCGGCTGGATGATTTTCTATTCAATATCTCTGTGAGACAGCGGGGTGCAGCGTTGTTAAGGCACTTGTGTGTTAGCAAGGCAGTTTTCAGCAGGATTTTGTCACTGGTAAAGAGCCAGTTATTCTGTCTCCTTACCTTTGAGATGTGCTCATTTCTCGCTATACCCAAAGCTGCTCTAAGGGCATTATTCTGGAGAGTCTGAATTTTGCTGATGATGCACTTGTTGCCACAAAGGTAAAGGGAGTTACAATAGTCTAATTTGGACAAGATTAGAGCTCTGGCCAGAATGGTACAGCTAATCTTGGATAGGAATAGTTTATCGGCTCTAATTATCTTACAAGTGTATGCAGAGGCAGAGGCCAAGGAGTTATCCTGTTTGGCAAAGGTGAGGGTGGAGTCTAGATAAAAGCCTACATATTTTACCTCTTTGGCAACTTTAATATTATTGACATCAAGATTAAAGGAGGTGTATTTGAGGCCAAGTTTATTGAGGTTAGAGGTAGTTCTTAAATGATTACCTCAGTTTTGTCATCATTCAGGCATAGACGTGGACAGCCATCCATGCCTGGATGATGAGGTAGATTCTATTTACCAAGGCCAAATCCTCGTCATAATCCCCAGTAAGTGGTATGAGAATCTGGGTATCATCTGCATAGTTAGTGAAGGTGATACCAAGAAGGTCCAGATCATTGAAAATGAGCTTAGTAAATATGTTGTACATTGTAGGTCAGACACAGGAGCCCTGGAGCACTCCACAAGTAATAGGAATAGGGTCTGCCGCTGCTTGGTGCTACACACATTTTTCCTGGAGACCTTTGTGAACTGCCCGCAATGCTCCATGTTCCCAGCAGACTTCTTACATATGGCATGGGGATGCCAAAGTGTTAGACCGTTCTGGGCACAGTTTTTTCGAGACACTGGGTGAAACAGTAGGGGAGGAAGTGGAGCAGGCACCATTGATCACATTGTTGGGGTACACTAGACATATCCGCAAATACACCAGGAAATTGGCCAGCCTGTTATTACTCCTGGCTAAACAGCGAGTGGCCCTGGTATGGGGTAGCACACAAATCCCCAAGGTGGAACAATGGTGGACAAATATTTTACACTGTAACGAAATGGTGACAGAATATGGACAATTAGCGCACCCACAGTCCACCCAATGATATATGGGGACCATATACGCAATACCTGATCAAACACACGCCAGTACGGAGATAGCAACTGAAGCTGCCTTACGCCCTCTTTTTTGTACCCAGTCAACTGCTCTGAAAGTCTTGTCTGTGTCCGTAATAACTAGCAGCAAATCATTCACACATGCTGTGACTTTGTGACCACCCCCAAATGGGACCCCTTTTATTTTGTCAGTGGTCCAAATGGTGGCCAGAAGAGACTCCAAATGGAGTGTGTAAAACAGCTGGGAAAGGGCATCCCTGCTTTGTACATCTTGAGACTGGGATGCTCTAAGAGAGCTGGTCATTAATTGCTAGTCGTAATCGCGGACAGTGATAGTTCACCTTTATCATTGTTAGGAATTTGGCGATTAATTTACCACAGCCCACTACTTCAACCGACTCAGAGTCAGAAGTGTAGGACAATTTATAGACCTTATCTGACAGAGTCAAAAGTTGCTTCCTTTCTGATTCATAACCATCTACAGAAGGTACCCTTAGACACCCAGAAGAAAAGGCCGACCTAGCCAATGTTATTGCCCAGTTAGCGGCCCATCAAATATAGGCCGAGATCAGATGCCAAGAAAATGTAACCAAACTGGTTGAACTACAATCAAGACCTTTACTACTGCAGGGGGTGCTTTAACCATATCTTGAAGGTGCAAATTTAGGAAACGTTTTCTTAAACTTCAAACGCCTAGCTGATAAACTATGGTGGGTAGAGAAACTTATAAGATGCTATTTAGCCCCTCTACTGAAAAGATAATTACAAACCTCCTATCAGCTACTTAATCTTGCAGAAGGAGACACCTTTCGATTCATCAAAGAAGGGCTATTAAAAAGAGTGGGCAAACCTGTAATTTTTATTGGCAGAAACTAAGGGCCATCAGACTGAACCTGGGAGAACCCCCTCCCTTAGAAATGGGTGAGCAGGTCAAAAAAATTGTGGCCATGTGGATTAGTGACACATCTTTAGAAGAACTGATGAGATAATCACTCTGGAACAATTCACTAATTCCTTACCCCCTTATTTGCAGAAAGCTGTTCTGCAGGTAAATCGACCTACCCTTGCCATAGCCATTGAAACTGCACAGAACCATTCAGATGCTGCTCAACACTTTTACTCAGCTCTGGGAGGAATGGAAAGATCATAAACCCATCCACTGACCCCAAACTCAGGGAGTAGATAAACCTGGGGGATCATTCCGAAGCAAAGAAGGCCTGACACGAGAGAGAGTGGAAATCAGGAAGACTGACCTAAAGGCAAAATAGGTAAGTAAAAGGGAGGATGTAAAATGAAGCAGACCACCTCCTCATATCTTTCTCTCATGTAAAGAAACAGGACACCTAGCTAGACACTGTCCAAAGAATATAGCAAATGAACGTATGGAAAAAGGTTGTTTAAAGGGTGAAGAGTGGGAAGAACCCGAGGAAGAACTAGAGACATCTAGCATCTGCTTATGTCAGACTCCTACTGAATTTACCTATGAGAAAGCCTTGGTAAACGTGATTGACTCAGGTAGCAAGCAAACTGCTATACGGGCTGATTTATTTCCTGCAGAAGATCTAGACAACACAGCCTTAGTCAGAGTTACAAGCATACATGGAGACAATGAAATCCAGGGTCAAATCCTGTGAGGTACAATCCGCCATAATTCTGGGACTCCCTGAAGAAGTCATCATGCGGAGGGATTTCCCCACATTCTCTACGCTTTTACAAGAACCTCCACCTCCATATGGAGATAATATACCTCAGCGTTCTTGGCAGGCGAACTACTACTCCCAAAACTCTCCAATATGGGACTGGGAAACTTCTGAACCTGTTAAACCCAAAATAGACCTTAAACCCTAATTCATAGAGTATTATAGAGAGAATAATAACACCACTCTACCTCTATCTACACCGACCGAAGCCAACAAGTGGAATATGCGAGAGTTCCTGGACATCTATCATTCCTGTTCTCTTCCCTGTCTCAACAACGGACAAAGAACAGGCATATCCACCATAGGGGAAGGGTATTTGAGAAACCCAAAGGTGTCTCACTTACTAGCCTTGGGGATCTGTCATTCAGGTGGTGAGGATACGGCCATCGGTATTGGATCCAGTTCCTGGGGGTGTACCAGTGGGGGAGGATAAGCTGGGGGAGGGGTCTTCAGCAAGTGAAAGTGGGACACTGAGGGTTGAGATGTGGTATCCCCTTTGCTGTAACACCTTAACCCCATCCTACCCTGTAGGATACCTAGAAGCTCTCCCCTCCTTTTCCCCATACAAACACTTTCTTACACAATAACAGACTAACAACAGAGCCGTTTACCTGACATGTCCCAACACACGGTCAGGCAGAGTCAGGCAATTAATAATAACCATGCACACCTGACGGCCCTTTACCTTGCCCCCAGGGATAGAAGGTGTTGAGACCTGGAAGGATGACGAAGGGGGAATTTCCAATGCCCTTTTCAACTCAGAACCACAAAGCCTCTCAAAGGGAAAGCACAAGACTGAGAGCTATAGCTGGCATGCGGAGCAGCAGATGTCAATGGTACATGGGGGCCTCCCGAATTGATAATACAGGCAGAGAGGCAAGCTGGCTACCAAGGTACTATCCTTCACTCCAGAGAACAAATGAAACAAACAGGTTCAGCACAGCTGGTGAGTAGGAGGAAGCTGATAGCAAACCGAGCAGTGTGGAGCCCAAGGTTGCAAGGTGCAACATTTTGAATGCATGGAATCAGAAAGAGAACAACCTTGTGTATATGTTTGAACTTTAAAGAAAGGACAGTAGAGGTTCAGGTGCAGAGAGGTCCAGTGCCAGGTGAGCGCTCATTCGAAAGACTCTGACCGGGACCTGTTTAAGAAACTACAAGAACCAGAAGGTCTTAGAAAAGGTTGGCGTGAGGCATCAGTGTGGTCCTCTAAGGGTTACGTCAAATTCTTTATACATTCGAAAGTCTCTGGCCCATGGCCGGACGAAAGCTAGGGCAAGGGAACCCTGCTTTCTGATAAGATTGTGAACTGTGGAATACGGCAAGTGTGAACCCGACAGAGGGATGGTGAAAGAAAGGCAGCAGAAGGAAACTTCGGCATTCTAATGAGAATGAGCAACACATGAACTGTGATTGAAATATATGAACTGTGTTAAAGAAAGGCTGTAGTGAACCCAGCAGAGAAAGGCCCAATTTTTCCAAGGAGGATCCGAGCCCAACAGAGGGAGATCCTAGGGGTGAAAGGCAATTGCCCAAGGTGCAAGACCACTGAGAGAACTTTTGTTTTTATGTTATTTTCAAATCAAAAATAATAAATCCGTGAACAAGAATTAACCAGGTCGAGGGTTGGCCACAGTGCCGTAGTGGGGAATTGTTTAGAAACGACATTTGAATATCACCAGCAATATGTGGAAGGCCATAGTGAACCCCGCTGTGATGCAGACAGAGGTCAAGTTGCAAGAAGTATCTGAGCCCGATGGAGGGAGATCCAAGTGACAAGTGACAAACAGCAATCACCTAAGGTACAAGACTATCGAAGGAACCTTTTGTTTGTCATTGTGTTCTTTTTAATCAGCAAGACCTTTCTGCAAAGAGACCTTTTCTGGAAAGAGACTCAACCTCTGAAGGTTTTGATAGTTGAACTGGAACTGTGAACCTTGTGCCGACGAGGCCAAGGAGTGTGTTGTGCTCGAGAGTCCTGCCTTGGTCTGTGCTTCAAACATGGAGAAGGGAGACCCAGCCATACTATCCTGACTTCTCATTTTGTGAACACTTCTTTCTTTTCTGATGAAAATTATTCCCCACATGTTTTGTAATTTATTGGCAATAGTATTTTTTTAGTATAGGGTCTTTTTATTTGGCAAGACGCCACTAGGACTGCCTTATTATTATTTGATGATCGTAGCTTGCTAACATCTTAGATTTAGGTTTAGATTAGGCATTTATCTCACCCACTATAAAGGTCAATAAACACAGTGGAACTGCGATCACTTTGTCTCTCTTTACTGCTGCCACCATAAGTTCCTTACAGTTGTCTTTAGATGAGGGAGAGTAGGAAGAAGCAGGATAGGTTTTCAAATGAGCCAATGGTGGAGACATCCAGTTGGGTGCATGGGCATGATGCCTTGTGAATGATCCGCCAAATAGGTCCTTACAGGAATTCCCCTTTTCTTCATCTGCCCTTTACTTTGGACACCCGGGTGAGAGACTCTCTTGATCTAACTTAGACTTGCTCCCCAACTGCAGAGGAAATTAACTGTAGGGCTGCTGAAATTGGGGAAAAGGGCAGCAAAACAAGAAGATACCAATAGATTAGCAGTGATTGACATGTGTGTAAGGCTTAGTTCATGTCACATAGACCCACTTGCACGTTCTCACCACCTGCAAAGGAAAGGAGTCTAGAGGGCTAGATATGTAGGAAAAAAGAGCAGAAAACAAGAAGGCACCAACAGATTAACATTGATTGCCAGGTGGGTGTGGCTTAAGGCACATGACCGAGATCCACTTGTACTTGCTCACTAACAGCAAAGGAAAATATGCTGAAGGGCTGCTTAAGTAGGGAAAAATGGAGGTAAAATAAGAAGGCACCAACAGCGTGCAAGAAAAACCAAACCTGATTGCACTAGAGTATACTGAAATAACTACATGGAAGTAAAAAACATTCACCACTTAGCCAGGACAGGGAACTATGGTCAATGCATATTGTAAGTGACACTGGGGGTCATTCTGAGTTTGGAGGCAGCCATGGTGCTATTGGCACCATGGCTGCCTCCAAACTCGGGTCCGGGTAGGCGGAATGGGGACTTACCGGACATTCCGACCTATGCGGGCCCGGTAAGTCCCGATGCCAAATACCATTCCCCATTCCCATTCGAGCCCCCATAGGGCTCAAATGGAATGGGGAAGGAGCTATAAATTGCGGGCCCGTTGTTAGCTCCAAGGTCCCTTAATGGTTCCCGCTAAGAACGGCTGGTCAGACCAGCCGTTCCTGGTGGGACCCGCTAAGGGACCTCAGAATAGGGCAGTAGGGGGTTACCGGCACCAGCATCCTTACCGGTGCTGTTAACCCCTTACCGCCCAACTCGGAATGACCCCCACAGTTTTATTGCATTTGAGGTTCATTACCCCTACCCACACTACCATGCCTCATGACCCCAACAAGGAACTTTTGGATGCCACAGGGAATTGCCTACAATGAGGCACACACAAAGACCATGGTATGCAAAGAACACATATTTGGACTCTTGAAAGGAAGGTTCCGGCGCCTCCACTGGACTGGAGGGACACTAATGTAGGCACTAATGAACATTCCAGAGAATCTTGGTATGATAGTCCTTGTGTGTGTGATGCTGCATAATATGTGCCCTAGGAGAAATGTACCATTGTCTGCTAATGGATGTGGCACATGCACGCTCGGAGGAGGGTGACGAGACATCTGATGGCAGACCAGCATAGGATAGCTATCTGGAAGGAAAATATTGATGCATGCAGTGTCAAGATTTGATAGCAGAAAAATAAATCTGAAATAAAATATCCACACTACACATTGTAAATGGATAAATCACCATAGTAAAATCTAAGACATGACCCAAAAGACTACCAGATCTTTACTTGTGATGTTAACTCCATTTTCAAAGTTTGTGAAACCAATATCCTCCCTTCACTCTCGCTCCCGAATACCTATGTCCTCCCACCATCCTCACTCCCCAACACCCATGTCCTTCCTCCATCCTCATACAGAACGCAATATCAACATACAGCTGCATTACATCTTTCTGCACTTCCCTGGTGCAGATGGATACCTGGTTACACGAATGGAAGTGCGTTGAGACCTGCACTTTCAATAACCTGCAAAGGATCCCTCCGTTGGGGTGAGAGAAGTGGAGCTAATGGAATCAAGTTTGTAGATGTGCTGTAGTGTCAGCTGTAAAGCATGTTGCATTGTATTATTGCCTGAAGATATGCTCTCAGTAAGTACTCACACTCTCTGGCCAACCTCTGTATTTGTAGCAGCACCTTCCGTGAGGTGTCTGAACTGGCAGCAAAGTTCCCTTGCACTTTGATGATGTCATTGTCAGATATTTCATATGATGATATAGGGTTAAACATACTTTGCAATCATGTGCCCTGCTGGATCATGGTCATGGCCTACGGGGAACAACAGCTCACATGATTGCTTGAGTGACACTCATATAAGGGTATGAAGTCATTCAATTCATCCCTGCCAGGTTGATCTGTGTTTTGTGCATTGTGTCAGGGGTTCACTAAGTGATTCCGGTCAAAAACATGCATTAATCTCCCGTTTATCTGTTGTGTTTCTTTCCCTGTTTGCCAGTCATACTGTAGTCTTACAGAGGTATGGCTGACAAACCTGGTTGACATGACTGCCACTAAAAATGGGTCACGCATTCTCTAATGTTAGGATAGTGGCATGTCAGTGTGTCTCCCCATTTCAGGGTGCAGGGCACTACGTTGGTGTTTTGGGTGTGAAGGGATCCAGGTCTTTGTGTTTCTACATTGCAGTGGAGTGTTGTGAGAAACCTGAGGGTATTCTGACATCGACTCACCAGGAATCTTCTGTTCAGTTGGCCAGGGATAGGACATCGCATTTGGATCCCGACCCTGGGGAAGGACTAGAGAGGGAGGATCACCTGGGTCTAGGGTCCTTGGGGATTGAGGATTGGAGAGAGGGTACCTGAATCTGAGACATGGTAACATGGTATCCCCCACTTTGCTAACACTGACTTATCGGACCCTCCACTAGTCTTTATGGGATATTGTCAATCCTTTCCAGATTTTCCCTGTAATCTTACTTCAAGTGCTCAGACGAGGAAGAGACAATGTTGGGTGTCCTGACCCACGTTTGGACTATTATGCTGCAACACTTGGTGCAGTGGGCTTAGGAAATCCAAGAGGGTGGAAAAGCCCACATTTGCGCCAGAATCCTGGAGAACTGTGCAGTCTTGCGCACAGCAAAATGGTCCCCTGACCTGCCACCCATCAGTGCTAAGGAATATTGTGCTGTTCAAAATCTGTTGTTATTAATGTCAAAAATGGATGCAATACTGGTGCTCACCACTACCAGAAAGCATGCGTTTTAAAACCACCATACACTTGTGTAAAACTGAACAAATAAACCAAAGAAAGACTTACTAAGAGGTGGATTCAATGTAAAACTATATTCTGAAATGACTTGAAGGAAGTAATTGTCTAATGTATGTATTGAAAATAGCTGGGGAAGTCAGCAGCTTAAGTGAATTTGGGTTTAAAGCCACTAAAATTGAAATGTTTAGAATAAATGAATGACCTACTTTTGAGTGTCACCTAGGTTGAAATTGTTTAAATGTCATAGTTTTTAACTTAGAATCAGTGTTCTAGCTGCATGTGTAAAAATTGCAAGTTTGGTTTGAATGTAGAAAACTGGGAACTAAAGTGACATTTAGCTGAAGCCTGGCTTAAAGAGATTGAACTCTGCCTGACAACTACCCCCGACAGGAGTTGAAACTTGATCAGCAGCTGTGTTCCCAGGCCTGGCTGCATTCTGCTGCCCTTGCCAAAAGGAGATGACACCTCTCTGATTGAATAAGGGGAGGAGCACCTAGGGCTGCAGGAAACTGATCAAAGCACTGTCTTGGGCTCAGGCAAATGATATATTGGGGGGGGTCGTAAAATAGCTTCCTCTTGGGAGAAGTGGGAAGAGAAGTGCCTCTGTGAGCAAGCTGAGCTTGGGGGAAGTGGACAAACCAGAAATTCCACCATGTGCTTTGGAAACCACACCCCTTTGGGGCCAGAGCATAATTTTAAAAAGATGGATAATTCATAGTGCAGACTTGTAAAAATTATATAAATAATATCATCATTCTTGTGATTTTTCTGTGCACATTTTAAGAGGTGTCAGGACTCTGTGGTATGTTCTGGGGAGTAGTAGCAGAAAATAAGGTTGTTACTCCAAATGTATGCATGTTAAAAATCTGACACTTTATCATCTGAAACCCATATCCCTTGTGCACATTTGTGTAAAATCTGGAAAAGTTTAGAGGTCGTTATCTGGAGGAAAAGGGCAGAATTCTGTCAAAAGTGGACACAAAATCTTACAAAGAGAGGGATAGGATGGTTTTGTGCTACAGAAAATATGTTAACTGGACATATAATATTAGAAAAATGGCACATAGATAAATAGGTATTTGGATCAGAAATAGATTTGTGTGCAATTTGACAAGGGGAGGATCCTCTGACCATAAACCTACCTCATCACTCTGACTCACTGTTCCCTTCTCAAATCAGGTCAAAGAGAAATCCTTGACCTATCAAATCGTGAGTGGGTTGGGCAAAGAAAGTTAGCATCTACACCCATTTTCAAAAGACATAACAAGAGCCACTGGAAGCCAGACAGGGACATTCACTTTCCACTTTCTTGCGGGACGCTTTGCCCGGAGACTCCAGACTTCAAATCCATCAATCTCCAGAGAGACCAGAGATCCAGAGAGACCAGATCACTGTGCAGTGCTGAGAGCTGACCCAGATCTCTGTGCGCAGAACCAGTACCCAGTGGTGAGAGAACCGCAGCCAATCCTGGCCCGATCCGTGACGAAGTCGCATTCCTGTCCAAAATATAGTGTGAGTTCTTCTCTTAGTTTAAAATAATCTAATTCAAACTATTTTAACCTATTGAGAACTGCATCATAGAAATCGTGTCCCTCCTGTTGATTCAAACCTGCAAAACTGTCATCTGTCATTCACCTTTATTTTGAGAATCTACCTTCACAAAAACGTCTGCATCTCTTGAACCGTTTGTGATACAAGCGAGATTTATTTTAAAGCTGAGATCCTAAGCTTTCCAACAAGCTCTAAACCGACTTGCTACTACTTATAGTTCTTCATAATTGCGCTCGACGCACGCGACTAAATTGCCGCGATTTGACATTTTGTTTCATTTCAGCCACGTGTAAAAATATTTGTCTTTTGCTTCTATTCCGGAATTCCGTTTTCAACCTGGTAACCGTCCCTGAATCATTGATAGGGCTGGCCTGAACTGATTTAAAGTATCTCTCACTCACCCTGAACCTCTAGAGGGAATTAAAATCATTTTTAGCATATTTTTCCCTTTTTTGCATACCACCTTTAAAGTACTTTGCCTGTGTTTAAAATCATCCCTGTTTCTCTAAGCTTGCTATAGGGGAAATGAATTTGTATTGTACTGTGATTGTATTCCTGAAGACTGTGTGTGTTACTTCCACCTCCTTACATTGGGGGGGGTGAATTGCCAAAAGAGGAAAAGTGATTATATTATGTTTTGCTGAAATCATATCAAGTTTATTCCTGTGTTGCTTCTTTTCCAGCTTGCAATTCCTTGTACCATATAAAGCATTCTCAGCTACCTTATCCTCTATAGTACTCCTAAGTAATTAAATCAGTGTGCTAGTATAACATTATCCATTGTTGATCACTCACTGTCATATGTCTAAGTGTGATATCAAATATTAATCTATTATAAAAGTGTGATATATATATCTATTGTTTAATTTTTCAAATAAACCTTTTTAATTTGCAAAACAAACCTACTTCTTGGCTCAGTGGGGTCAGGGGAATTCTAAGAGAGGGGCGTTATATAAGGGTTTTTCATCCAGAGTATAACTTGTCATAAAAATATATAAATAAGGGCTTCCCTTGAGCAATCCCAGACAAGGCACTGACTTAGTGGGAATGCTTGATTGGAGTCATTAACAGAGTGGGGGCTCGTAGCCGGGGATTCTGGATTAGATCTATCACTTGTGCAGATTAATACAGTGTGCTAACTGACAGAATATATAAATTCTGTTGGATCACCACGCCGTGTTACACTGTAAAGACACCCCTCAAACGAATGCTCTAAGGAAATGGTCTGTTTTGAAAAATAAAATACAAACTTCTGTAAGTCAGGAAGGAAATCAAGTTCCAGAATGACGACCTTGGTAGATATCAAAATAGCCAGAGAACACCTCTTACATAAGCTTTTTGTGAGAGGTGAGTGGGCTCATCAGGACCAGGCGGTCTGGTTGCAGGCAATCGCACCCCAGATCACTGAAACAGGCTCAGGTACATGGAGAGATCAGGGTCCCTTACATGTGGCCCTGAGTGAACTATATATAGCCCCTAAGGCCGAGGATGTGCACAACAAGATTGCCAGGGTAGCAGCATATTTATATTTACATGTGGGAGCCATACGGGACAAATGTGCTGAAGGCCAAGATCTGGCAAATAGGTAACTGATGGCATTAGAGAAGGCCCAATCTGATCTGGTCTCTTCTGAGCAGAGGCTGCAGATGAGCCAGGAGTCAGAAAATGATAGTAGGCAGTATATTAGTAAAATAAAGGAGGATATGGATATCCTGCAACAGGAAAAGGCTGACCAGGATACTAGATTTCTGGCCTTGCAGAAGGAGTACCAAGAAGGTTTGGACTCCCTACTGCAGAGCCAGAAAAAGCTGGAGCAACAACTAGACTTTAACAGGGCATACACAGAGCAGGTAGCCACCCTGCAAATCTGACTAGACAGAGAGAAAGAGGAAAGCATTAAATTGATTTTGAAAGACCTGGATACCCAGGCAGAGTTTGATCAAGAACGCCAGAAAGCTGGTGCTTTTCAAAGGCAGAGGGACGACCTGGCGGCACAGATGCAGGCTCTTAGTCAGGAAAGGGACACCTTAGGCCAGGAAGTCTGCCAACTAAAAGAAAAAATTGAAGGAAATCACCTGGCCCTCCAGGGGCTGGGTGACCTCCAAAAAGAGCATCAGAACTTGTTAGAGCACACCAGGAGGGTGGAAGATGCTCTGGCAAGAAAGGAGCAGGCCAGTAGGGATGGGACTCAGGAGGTAACCCTCCTGCAGCAAAGACTTGCCCAGTATTCCAGGACCAATCAGGAGGCACAGAGAGAGAATGAGGCTCTCTGTCAGCACAATGATAGGCTCCAGCAACAGGTAGCCATGCAGGAGAGACTGATAGAGTCTAGTAAGGCCTTAACTGAGGAACTGAAAGCGCAGGCTCTTGCACTGCAACAGGGAGCAGGGGCTGATAGAGATGAACTTCGCTGGGAAAGGGAAACATCTGAGCATAACCTCAGGTGCCCTAGTAACAGATGCCTTCATCTCTCCAGTCATTGGACTCTGCCACCCCCATGTCCCCTGGCACACATGAGCACAGGGCCACAGGGAGGGCAGATTACTATCCGGCCAAAAGTATGGGGTTCATAGGCCAGTACCTCCCAGGAATGGATGGGCGGGCATCTGGGTATGGGCATCCAAGCACAGTGCAATTTAGTGGGGAACCCCAGGAAAGTAGAACCACTAAGGGCATCCTAAAAACCTCTGCCCAGTTAGGTCAGTGGGTGGGTACCCATCAAATCCTGGCAGCAAGGAGGGATCTGAAGACTCCTCTGAGCGGCCCAGGACACAGGAGACCAGGTCCCCACATTCTGCCAGCCATTCCCAGGCTCGCAGAATCTGGGAGAGCCTGGAAGATCAGACGGGCACCTCTGGGAGCAGTGCTTCTGAGTCAGAGGAGGAATGGACCAGGGATACCCGAACCAAAAAGGCCAATAAGGCAAAAAGGGCCTTGCTTAAGGACCCCTTAAAGCAGATCAAGGCAATAAGGAGTGTCATCACCCCTTATCACAAGAACTCCAAGTATTCTGTTTGGGAACACTTGGAGCTCTTTGAGCAAATGATGGAGACTTTCCATTTGAAGGACAGCAGTAGCTGCATTCAGTATGTCAAATGGACATTCTCCCCAGAATACTCCAGTTTCTTTGCAGGGCTGGAGGACCAAAACCATTCAAGATGGTCCACATATAAGGCGGCCATCTTGAAACATTTTTCTGGTCACCGGAATCCCCAAGAGGCTCGCAAGGCAGCCTACAATTTGCAATGTGGGAGGATCAGGCCCCACAGAATTTGTGCAAGAATTGAAGCGTGCCTTTGCGCAGACCACCAGAAGGGTGCGCACGGACAGCAGAGAATTCATCAACACATTTTTCCATGCACTCCCCAAATACATAATGACCCAGCTCGTGAAAGATTTTCATGAGAAAATATCTTTATACTGGGTCATTGAGCAAGCCACCCGCATCTATGAGGTGCAGAAACAGGTGGAAAATAGGAATCAGCCCAAAAATCCCAAAACCAACAGCACCCCTGCTGCTGCCAAGGTGACAGAGGTAAAGGTTGCCCCCATTTTAGATTTGGAGATGGGGGGCCTAAAAACCTGCCTGCACCGAACAATTCACAGCCCAGAAGGCCCTCGGGCCAGTCACAGACAGGGAGTCAAGGAGGTAATCCAGCAAATGGGGTCCTTCTTTCCCCTGACTATGTAACTCCCTGCTAGAAGGGAAACAGACCAATCCTAGGTTATGTGTGGACTCCTCCAGCCCAAGGGGGGGATCCAGCCAAGCACCTGACCCAGGGAACTTCCCTCCTAACTTCCCACAGGAGGGCAGAAATTCCCCAAACACGGGGTAGAACATTTTTCATTTTTGCCAGTCATACTGTAGTCTTACAGCGGTATGGCTGACAAACCTGGTTGACATGACTGCTACTAAAAATGGGTCACGCATTCTCTAATGTTAGGATAGTGGCATGTCAGTGTGTCTCCCCATTTCAGGCTCCAGGGCACTAAGTTGGTGTTTTGGGAGTGTTTCACTGTGAAGGGATCCAGGTCTTTGTTTCTAAATTGCAGTGGAGGGTTGTGAGAAACCTGAGGGTATTCTCACATCGGCTCACCAGGAATCTTCGGTTCAGTTGGCCAGGGATAGGACATCACATTTGGATCCCGACCGTGGGGAAGGACTAGAGTGGGAGGATCACCTGGGTCTAGGGTCCTTGGGGACTGAGGATTGGAGAGAGGGTACCTGAATCTGAGACATGGTGACATGGTATCCCTCACTTTGCTAACACTGACTTATCGGACCCTCCATTAGTCTTTATGGGATATTGTCAATCCTTTCCAGATTTTCTCTGTAATCTTACTTCAAGTACTCAGACGAGGAAGAGACAATGTTGGGTGTCCTGATCCACGTTTGGACTATTATGCTGCAACACTTGGGGCTTTGGGCTTAGGAAATCCAAGAGGGCGGAAAAGCCCACATTTGCGCCAGAATCCTGGAGAACTGTGCAGTTTTGCGCAGAGCAAAATGGTCCCCTGACCTACCACCAATCAGTGCTATTCAAAATCTGTTGTTATTAATGTCAAAAATGGATGCAATACTGGTGCTCACCACTACCAGAAAGCTGGCGTTTTAAAACCACCAGACACGTGTAAAACTGAACAAATGATCTAAACCAGGCCAAAGAAAGACTTACTAAGAGGTGGATACAATGTAAAACTATATTCTGAAATGACTTGAAGGAAGTAATTGTCTAATGTATGTATTGAAAATAGCTGGGGATGTCAGCAGATTAAGTGAATTTGGGTTTAAAGCCACTAAAATTGAAATGTTTAGAATAAATGAGTGACCTACTTTTGAGTGTCACCTAGGTTGAAATTGTTTAAATGTCATAGTTTTTAACTTAGAATCAGTGTTCTAGCTGCATGTGTAAAAATTGCAAGTTTGGTTTGAATGTAGAAAACTGGGAACCAAAGTGACTTTTAGCTGAAGCCTGGCTTAAAGAGATTGAACTCTGCCTGACAACTACCCCCGACAGGAGTTGAAACTTGATCAGCAGCTGTGTTCCCAGGCCTGGCTGCATTCTGCTGCCCTTGCCAAAAGGAGATGACACCTCTCTGATTGAATCAGGGGAGGAGCACCTAGGGCTGCAGGAAACTGATCAAAGCACTGTCTTGGGCTCAGGCAAATGATATATTGGGGGGGTCGTAAAATAGTTTCCTCTTGGGAGAAGTGGGAAGAGAAGTGCCTCTGTGAGCAAGCTGAGCTTGGGGGAAGTGGACAAACCAGAAATTCCACCATGTGCTTTGGAAACCACACCCCTTTGGGGCCAGAGCATAATTTTAAAAAGATGGATAATTCATAGTGCGGACTTGTAAAAATTATATAAATAATATCATTCTTGTGATTTTTCTGTGCACATTTTAAGAGGTGTCAGGACTCTGTGGTATGTTCTGGGGAGTAGTAGCAGAAAATAAGGTTGTTACTCCAAATGTATGCATGTTAAAAATCTGACACTTTATATTCTGAAACCCATATCCCTTGTGCACATTTGTGTAAAATCTGGAAAAGTTTAGAGGTCGTTATCTGGATGAAAAGGGCAGAATTCTGTCAAAAGTGGACACAACATCTTACAAAGAGAGGGATAGGATGGTTTTGTGCTACAGAAAATATGTTAACTGGACATATAATATTAGAAAAATGGCACATAGATAAATAGGTATTTGGATCAGAAATAGATTTGTGTGCAATTTGACAATGGGAGGATCCTCTGACCATAAACCTACCTCATCACTCTGACTCACTGTTCCCTTCTCAAATCAGGTCAAAGAGAAATCCTTGACCTATCAAATCGTGAGTGGGTTGGGCAAAGAAAGTTAGCTTCCACACCCATTTTCAAAAGACATAACAAGAGCCACTGGAAGCCAGACAGGGACATTCACTTTCCACTTTCTTGCGGGACGCTTTGCCGGGAGACTCCAGACTTCAAATCCATCAATCTCCAGAGAGACTAGAGATCCAGAGAGACCAGATCGCTGTGCAGTGCTGAGAGCTGACCCAGATCTCTCTGCGCAGAACCAGTACCCAGTGGCGAGAGAACCGCAGCCAATCCTGGCCCGATCCGTGACGAAGTCGCATTCCTGTCCAAAATATAGTGTGAGTTCTTCTCTTAGTTTAAAATAATCTAATTCAAACTATTTTAACCTATTGAGAACTGCATCATAGAAATCGTGTCCCTCCTGTTGATTCAAACCTGCAAAACTGTCATCTGTCATTCTGAGCTTTACCTTTATTTTGAGAATCTACCTTCACAAAAACGTCTGCATCTCTTGAACCGTTTGTGATACAAGCGAGATTTATTTTAAAGCTGAGATCCTAAGCTTTCCAACAAGCTCTAAACTGACTTGCTACTACTTATAGTTCTTCATAATTGCGCTCGACGCACGTGACTAAATTGCTGCGATTTGACATTTTGTTTCATTTCAGCCACGTGTAAAAATATTTGTCTTTTGCTTCTATTACGGAATTCCGTTTTCAACCTGGTAACCGTCCCTGAATCATTGATAGGGCTGGCCTGAACTGATTTAAAGTATCTCTCACTCACCCTGAACCTCTAGAGGGAATTAAAATCATTTTTAGCATATTTTTCCCTTTTTTGCATACCACCTTTAAAGTACTTTGCCTGTGTTTAAAATCATCCCTGTTTCTCTAAGCTTGCTAGGGGGGAACTGAATTTGTATTGTACTGTGATTGTATTCCTGAAGACTGTGGGCCTCATTACGACCCAGGCGGTAAGTTACCGCCTGGGCCGTGACTTTACCACCATGGCGTAAACTACGTTTACGCCATGGTGGTTGGCGGACTTACCGCCCCATTCCGACCTAGGCGGGGCGGTAAGTCCCCAATCCCCATTTACCCTTCCCCATTCCCATTTTTGCCCCATAGGGCATAATGGGAGTGGGGAAGGCGTTAATTACGCCACCGTAACTTACGGTGGCGTAATTAACTCCATGGTCCCTTAGCGCCATGGATTTTAACACCTGCTAAAAGCAGGTGTTAAAAGCACCATGGCGCTAGGGGACCTCGTAATCAGGCGGTAAGGGTCGGCGCTGTTAACGCTGCCGTAAACCCCTTACCGCCTGAGTTGTAATGAGGCCCTGTGTGTGTTACTTCCACCTCCTTACATTGGGGGGGTGAATTGCCAAAAGAGGAAAAGTGATTATATTATGTTTTGCTGAAATCATATCAAGTTTATTCCTGTGTTGCTTCTTTTCCAGCTTGCAATTCCTTGTACCATATAAAGCATTCTCAGCTACCTTATCCTCTATACTACTCCTAAGTAATTAAATCAGTGTGCTAGTATAACATCATCCATTGTTGATCACTCACTGTCATATGTTTAAGTGTGATATCAAATATTAATCTATTATAAAAGTGTGAAATATATATCTATTGTTTAATTTTTCAAATAAACCTTTTTAATTTGCAAAACAAACCTACTTCTTGGCTCAGTGGGGTCAGGGGAATTCTAAGAGAGGGGCGTTATATAAGGGTTTATCATCCAGAGTATAACTTGTCATAAAAATATATAAATAAGGGCTTCCCTTGAGCAATCCCAGACAAGGCACTGACTTAGGTGGAATGCTTGATTGGAGTCATTAACAACAATTAAGAGTAATGCACACTTCCTATCTGAAACACCACTGTAGTACTGGGACGAAGACGACCCTCCCTTGGTCTTTGTGGGATATTGTCAATCTTTTCAAGCATTTCCCTGTAATCTTACTTCAAGTACTCAGACAAGGAAGAGACAATTATGAGTAATGCACACTTCTTTTTCTAATTTTTTTATTCAAAGTTGATTTATCAAGAAAACTCTTGATTTTATAACAATTTTTTTTTTTAAATTAACTTTACATTCTCTTATTCCAATAAAATCAATAATGATAGATATTTATACAATTTCATATATATGAAATTCACTAAGTCAGTTAATAATAACATAAGTGTGAAAACAAGTAAAAAAATAACACATATATCAGGAAAGAAAATACATTCAACAATTAAGTGCATATGAATTTGGCCAGATTAAGCTGACCAACATTTATGTTTCAAGCTGGCCCTAATGGGATTAATGACTGAATTTAGATTCATGCCCATTCGACAAACTTAAACGGTGAAGGAAATTAAGTATTGCATATCTAACCTCTTGACCTTTCAGCATGAAACAATAACTCCCATGCTCTGTGCTGGGATAAATTATAATAGCCCTCGAAGAGGGGTTTAAGATAGATGGATTGAAGAGAATTTAGCATAGGACATTCAGTACATAGATGTTGAAGGGTCTCTATCATCAAATTACAAAACCGACTTTGAACATTTATTTTTGGGAATAGTTTGCGTATAAAGGGTAATTCATGTGTAGGCCATAAATTGAGACGGAAACGTAGGTACTCATTCCTCTGATGTGAATTAGGAAATTTAACAAGGTAACTTTCTGTGTACCCATAACGTTACAAGGCAAATTGATTATTCTTAAACTTCTGATACATGAAACATGCTGTTCTTGTCTTGATCCAATCAAATTCCCACAGGCGAGTCTTTGCTTTATCAGGATTTTCACCTAATAACTTTAGGCAGAATCCTGAATCATCGGCTATCTTTTGCACTTGCGAACGCCATTTGGTGGGAAAGGTATCTAATGAGTTTAACAAGTATTTTGCAAGTATCCCTAAAAGTCCTGAGGTTGACATGGCCATAATACATTTGCGGTACAGGATACACAACTTCCATTTGTATAAGGCATATAAGGATAACAGGCCTAGTTCTTGCCTTATGAGATGAATGGATTCAGAGATGGGTAAAGTAAGGATTTTCCTATGAAAGCTTCCGAACCATAGAGGACTACAGGCACCATATTTTGCCTCTAATAGATAAGTAAAGGCATGATTGAAAATTTGCAATATCTAATTTTTATAATGCGAGCTTGTGCGACTGCTGTGTCTAATTTGCCTTTGATATGAGTTCCATATTTAGCAACGCCTGTTTGATTTTTTATTAGTGTGCCTAGATAAATGTACGTGGAAACAGAGCTCAAGGACACATTCTGCCAGGGCCAATGGAGCTTGGCTGTGCATTGTCTTGCTTTACCACATTAAATGATTTACTCTTCATTACATTTATCGTAATACAGTTCTTAATGCTATAATTATAATAAAAAATATGACCATGTCGTCTGCATAAAGAAGAAATCTGACTTGGCTACCATTAATTATTGGAGGGTCCTCTTTGATGTTCAAAAATTGTTTGCCAAGGTCGGAGATGAAATAATTAAACAAGGCTAGCAAACAGCCCTGTTTCAGGCCACGAGCAGTTTGTATCGGATTAGACAACATACCATCATTTTATAATTTAACTTGAATTGAGGTTGCAGAATGGAAATCAACTATCCATTTTAAGATGTTCCATGGGCAACCTTTGTCCAATAATTTCTTGAACAATATTTCTCGGGGCACTGCATCAAATGCCATACGGAAATCTATAAACGCAAGATAAAGTGGTTGATTGCATTGTGTGGCTTGAGATTGAATACTGCACACAGTAATCATGTCTATGGCCGTACCAATGCCTGACAAAAAACCTGTTTGAAAGGGATGACGTAATTTGCATATGTTAAGCCATTGATTAAATTCCTTCAGAACCAGACATGCAAAAATGTTCCCAGGGCAATCCAAAAGGGCTATAGGTCGATATGATTTGGGTTCACTTCTATCACTCTTTTTTTAAAATTGGTAGAATGATGGACTTCTTCCATGATTGTGAGATACGCCCTACCAAAAAAACATGTTTAAAAATTGAATGGAGGATTTTTTCCCATTCCAGCGGCTTATCTTTTAAGGTACCATTATGCAGACCATCAGGCCCAATTGCTCTTGATCTACTTAGAGTTGCGATGCAGCAAAGAATGTCTTCAATCTCTATTGGGAAGGTGCACATTGACTCTTGTCCAAGAATAGGACATTCCATTTCAAAGGAGTAGGGAGAATTGTAAAGTTTGCCAAAGTAGCATTGACATATCTCCTTAGAGCGTGCATTGATTTGCATGGCTCCCTGGTAGTTTGAAGTGGCCTTATTCAGACAGGCCCAAATACCACTTGTTGATTTTAATAGAATCTGTTGGAACATATGTTCATTTTCACTGCGGTACTGGATCGCCCGCCGATCTTTTGGCCAAATTCTATAGGTCAATTTCAGTTGTTTACTCATTAGGACCTTTTCAGCTTCATCATGATACTTGAGATTACGAATCATATGCCTCAATTTTGATTTGTGCTGTTGGACTTCTAAGTCAAAAACATGGTGATGCTTACGTATAAGCCTTGCACTTGGTAATTTATATTCCCTGAATTGTTTCATAAAATGAACATAGCAATTAGATCCATCTTCACAGGGAGACATACAAGTCTGCTCAATGCGATCTCTTAGTAGAGACAATTTCTGAGGATTCCAACGTAGGCGAGTGCCTCTATTATTGACAAATGTGTTCCAAATATGAATGTTCTTCCGAGCTTTATTCAGGGACAATGGGAGTCTGTGACAAACCTGCAACATATTGTGGTCACTAAGCTCTGTGTCAATCACCTTAAGGGAGACTATATGGTTCAAGGCTTTGGTGTTCAAATAAATATAATCAACAATTGATTGCTGTGAGCCTCTGCTCCACGTAAAGCGAGGAGGAACATCACCACCTATAGCACCATTAAGCATTGCAAATCCTCTTTGTTTCATCATAAGAGACCACTTTATTTCAACATCTGCAGATTCCATGGCATTCCCTGAGAGTAAATGTAGGTTCAAATCGCCCCTTAATAAAGGTATAAGACAATGCTATGTCCAGGAGTAATGTGTTAAGAATGACAGATAAATAGTCAAAAACTGTTTTACTGTCAGTGAATACTTGCTCCAATATATGTTTATAATAGCAAAAGTGGTGGTACCTCGCAAGACTTTCACAACTTGAAACTAGGGAGCAGGGGTAGGATATGATATACAAGCAAGGCCAGCAGTTTTTTTAATGGCCATAAGCAATCCACCCATTGGTCGACCCAACCTGTGTTTGATGGCAGGTATGATATGAATAAAATGAAAGTCCCATATACATAATGCACACTTCCTATTGGAAACACCACTGTAAAACTGGGACGAAGACGAGGGAGCCTAAACACTACAGAGCTGAAGGTCAGGCATGTCCCAGGAATTGGCTTAATTGGAGCCAGGTAAGACCGGCAAGTAAAGCACACCTGAACACCATTGATCGGTTACAGGTGCATAAAAAGGTGGCGTTGAAGGAGCAAGAGAGGAGGAGGAAAGCATCAGAGGGAAGAAGAGTGCAGCAGGAAGGCCAGCCCAACCTGCGAGAAGCCAGAGGAGAATGGGATGCCAAGATGCTGATGGACTGCAGAGCCTAACAGAGTGTCATTGTGTTGCGAAGGAGCCATGTCTCCAGTGAGCCAGAGAAGGTGGGAGAAGGGAGCTGTGTAGTGGGGGTCCCTTCGCTATGGCCAAGAAATGTTGATTCCCCTGAATGGAATTCTCAGTTCAACTCACCACAGCGCTGCACTGGGTTGTGAGAATAAGTTTGAGGATTTAGGCTTTGCTGAAAATCAATAGTTCTCTACTGCTTAGCAAGGTTCTGGGCATCTGGATCTGGAAGCATGTTTAAGCTGGATATAGAATGTTGGAAGAAAATGCTTCGCCGGAATCAGGAAAGTGAGTGTGTCCCTGTTAGTTGTCAGCTGTCTCTAGTTATCCTTTTAAACGACATCACAAAATGGGTGTATGGGCCGGCTTAACTAAGCCTGCCCCTGTGAGCTGGGATTGGAACAGGACCTCATCTCTGCCTTGCATCTGAGTGTTTGGATCAAGGCCGGATGATGTCACACTTATAGTTTAGCTTTACAGTCCTTCGAAACCTCCCCTCAGCCACTAGTGTCAAATACGGATTTTATCCTAAATACTTATTTCTACATTGATCACGTATACACAATTCACATACATATATTCCATATTTTATGTAGCATCTGTTCATCAAAATCCCGCAGCTGTGGTATCTTGTTTCACCTTTCTGCAGAATTCTTTCCTTTTTGCCATGAACACATTTTCCAAATTGTCTGCAAATTTCCACAAATGTATGCCTTTAACATAGGGATGTGTGTGTACATTTTCACAATTCTAGCATTAACACAGTTCACATAAAACCATATATATTACCATTCCTGTCCATAATATGTTACACAGTTAAACCATTTTGTGATGTGGTTTAAAAGGATAACTAGAGACAGCTGACAACACATAGGGACACACTCACTTTCCTGATTCCGGCGAAGCATTTTCTTCCAACAGTCTATATCCAGCTTTAACATGCTTCCAGATCCAGATGCCCAGTACCTTGCTAAGCAGTAGAGAACTATTGATTTTCAGCAAGGTCTAAATCCTCAAACTTATTCTCGCAACCCAGTGGAGCGCTGTGGTGTGGGAAGGCCTTCTGAACCAGAATCCTGAAACTATCTGGCTTGCTACCAAAAGGCTTTCCTGGTGAACTCGCTATCCAGCTGATTTGAAATACCCAGAAACAAGGAGGGCAGATCCTGTGCAAATCTGGTGACCGGCCTAGCTGATCCATTCCCGCGCCTGATGTGCTGTCCTTTCCTTGATAGACCCGATCCAATGACCAGAACTGACGGTCCAATTTAATTAGAAAGGACTGTAAGTATTAATAGGAAGAACAGTGACCCATAATATATCTGAATTGTATGATCTCAATCTCAAACTCATCCCCTCTTTAACTCAGAACCATAGTATTGCTAGAACTATCCTTGCGCTGACTTTTCTCTTATCTGTGTTACTAAACCCTAACTTCTTATTGATTTGATTAAGAAAAGTAATATCCAAACCAAACGGAAACTAGAGTATCACGCATGAATGGTTATGAGCAGCCGTGAATAACTGATTTTTGCGTGGCATTCTCTTTTTTGTAGTCCTTAACATACTATCTGTCAGTTTTAAACCTGAATTTCTGTTTTCCATTCTCATGCCTATTTTGCAAAAATGACTTTTACTAAAACTTTCTTAAATCCCTCAGTTTTTATGATAGAAGCAAAATTTAAACTCCAATTTATACTGAACATCCTTAGCTATCTATAGAAACATATACCACCGTGCGATTGGCCCATTAGAGTGAAAAATTGCACAAGGAAATTTTGCCACAATTTGACATTCTGAAAGTTTTTACACATGTGAATTAGCTTTAAATTATTTCCTAATTTGACTTTGAGATTCCAAATGTTTTCATTTGACTAAATCATTGCTTGTGATTGTGTGCATCTATTCAAAGTGGCTCCCATAGAAATGTATCATAATTTAAGCATTTTTGACCACATTTGGTGTTCTTGCTCAGACAATTTCAAAGCCATGCTGACAGTTGAAAAGTCAACTCCGATCTTCTCTTGTGTTTAAAAGGGGGATAGTGGGAGTGATATTCTGTTTTATATGTGTTATTCCTGAATACCTGTTCTCTGCTCACATCTATTTAAATTGCCTATTGGTGGGTTGAGGGGTATTGCAAGGGGAACCTCTAACCTTAGTGCTATCTCTTCCAAACCAACACAATAGTATTCTTTTCTGAGCTGTATTTGTTTTTGTTTTCATTATTTGACTCCTAGTGCATTAAAGACATTATTTAGCGTCTGTTCACCCCATTGGTGATTGTTGTTACCTATTAAAATATATTGTGATTTAAATTCTAAACACATAAATAAATATTTACCCTTGCAAACTATCCTGATTCCTGGTTCAGTGTGACCTGGGGGGTCTCAGGAGAAGGGTGTGATATGAGTGGTATATCGTTTAGAATATTGAACTCATAAATAAAATAAATAAGGGTTTCATTGGTGCACTACATGCTGGGCGTGACTTGGGTGTGTGCCAGATTGAAGTCACGTACAGCTTGGGGGCTACTCCGGGATCCTAAATATCACATACCACTCGTGACAGTCTAACACAGCGTGCTAGCCGACGGGATACATACACCTTGTTGGGTTACCATACTGTGCTACACTGTACAAGCACCCCTCAAAAGAAATACTCAAAGGAATTGGGCCTGTTTGCAAAAGAAAAGTAACCCTGAGCTAAGTCAGAAGGAAGTTCATATTTCCGGAAAGGCGACCCCAGTGGAAATTAATATTGCTAGGGAACACTTCCTGCACAAATTGTCAGGTGTGAATGGCCACAACAGAACGAACAGATATGGCTGCAGGGAATAAAACAACAAATCGCTGAATTCAACCTTGATAACTGGCAGGATAAGGGTCCATTACATCAAGCACTTAGCGAATTGTATATGGCCCCTAAAATAAAAGAGGAGCAGTGTAAAATTGGCAAAATAGCGGCCTACCTGTACCTCCACATAGGAGTCATACAAGAAAGGTATGCTGACAATATAGATTTGACCAAGAGGCAAGTGGAAGCACTGCAGAAGATCCAGAGCAATCTGGACTCTGCAGAGCAAAGGCTCCAGGATAGCAAATAATCTGAAACAGAGGCTAGGCAGTATGCCACCAAACTCCAAGAGGATCTGGCTCTCTTACTGCAAAAGAATGCAGAACGAGAAACCCAGATACAGACACTGCAAAAAGAGTGTCAGGAAAAGTTGGGCTCTATACAACAGAGTCAACAAAAGCTGGAGCAGCAATTAACTTTCAACAGAGTCTGTGCAGAACAGGTAGTTATCCTACAAGACCGCATTGACAAATTAAAAGAGGAAAACAATACATTAATTATTAAAGATATCCACTCCCAAGAGGAATTTGATGAGGAGTGCCAGAAGTATAGTGCATTCAAAAAACAAAGGGACGACCTGGCTGAGCAGAGGGGCACTCTAAGTCAGGAGAGGGATGCCTTAGGCCAGGAAGTCAGCCATTTAAAAACTAAGTTGGAGTCAGGAGTTTGTTGAGATCAAAACTGATTATGAAAAGCTGTTAGAGCACACCAGGCGGGTGGAGGATGCTCTGGCAAAGAACAATCAGACCAATAAGGACCAAACTCAGGAGGTGAGTGTCCTGCAGCAAACATTGGCACAGTATTCCCAATCCAGGCAGGAAGCACAGAGAGACAATGAGGCTCTCTGTGAAAAGAATGACAGGCTTCACAAACCGATAGCCCTGCAAGAACAAATCATAGAGACCAGTAAGGCCATAATAGAGGTGCAAAAGGGTCAGATTGTGGCATGTCATCAGGGAATAGGGGCTGAAAGAGATGAGGTAAAATGGGAAAGAGAAACTCCTGAGCATAACCTCAGGACCCCTGGCATCAGGGACTTTAATCCCTTCACTTCCATGGACCCTGCCACCCCCATGTCCACTGGCTCATATGAACCAAGGGCCACGGGGATGGAAGATTTCAACACAATGGGAAATATGGGACTGACAGATCAGCAACTCCCAGAAATGTATGGGTGGGCATCTATATACAGGTTCCCAAATATTAGGGCCAGCCTCTCTGATCAGGGAGACTCCAGTGAGGGGAGAATCAGAGAACTGAAGCCTTAGAAATATTACCTACCAAGGGATCAGTCAGTCAAATTTGGTGGGGAATTCCATGAAACTAGGGCCACAAAGATTATCTTAAAAACCTCTTCCCAGCTAGAGCAGTGGGGGGTACTCAGCCAATCCTGGAAGCAAGGGAGAATCAGAAGACTCTTCTGAGCACCACAGGTCTCAAAAGACTAGTCCCCCGCATTCTGCCAACCATTCCCAAGCCCCCAGATTCAGGGAGAGCATAGAGGATCAGACAGCCACCTCCGGTAGCAGTGCCTCTGAGTCAGAGGATGAGTGGACAAGGGTGACCAACCAAGGAACCGTAACCATAATCTCCTGCCCCTGAAAGTCTGCAACGTAAGGAACAGAGGGTGGGTAGGAGAAATAAAGAGCCTAAAAAGACCTATTTTGTGGAGGAGGTTTGAATCTTCCAATTTGAAGGAGAGGGGTCCTCAGAGGATTCTGGGAAAAGGATCTTCTCCTTCAGGGATGGGTGGAACTCCTCCCAAAGACAAATGGGTCCCAAGAGACCCTGGTCAAGACTGAGTAGATGTAGGGTTCAATTTAAAACCACCCATCATTGAGCCCCAGAGTGACCAGCTAGAAAATCACCTTGTTAAAACCAATTCTGATGACTGCCTCCAAAAAGGGGTGGGTCAGCCCAGAATCAGAACCAGGGTAGCCCATAACTCCTCCCATATCCAACTGTCACCTTTTTCTTACAGGTTCCCAAGATCCAAAAGAAAATCCTGCCCAAATCACCCCTCTGTCAGAATTCAGAGCAGAGAAATTAACCCACCAATTGGCCAAAAATGAGCATTATCTTTGCCCCCTTGAGGAAAAGGAGGGAATATTTTATGCACCGGTCCAAATATAGGGGTAATGTACAATTTTGGCACTGGTGGACACTGGATCCCAAGCCACCCTTCTGTCAAAAAGGGCCTTTGATCAGCTGAATTCGGGAAAGGGAGAGAAATGCTAAATTCCTCTCACACCTCTTCCTGGACAACTTCAGAACTTCGATCGGAAGTAAATTCCTGTCGAGGGGACTGTGGATTTAGACCTTAAAATTGGGCGACAAAAGGTGAAGCACCTGGTCATAGTTGTGACTCCAGCGGGCACAACATGTTTACTAGGGAATGACATCCTGAGTAGATTGTCTCCCTTCATAGATTGTGTAAACAAGGTCCTCTGGACTTAGACTAACCGACCAATAAAATTGAAACATAGTGTCAACCATGTTAGTTTAAATGGCACATGCTACATGGTTGAACATAAACCTGAGCAAGTTGAATTCCATTTCCAAAACAACCAAATCCATAACGTGACAGTAATTGCAGTAGGACAACAAACTGGTAATGGGAAGTCCTCTCTATTTCTTAAAATCAACCTTCCTTCCAGTCTAAAGTGGCATTCGACACTGGAAGGGAATACTCTGAAATTCTATAAAAAATTCACAATCAGAAAAATCCCACTTCTATAGTCCGAAATGATGAGAAACCAACTCAAAGCTTGGCTGATATTCCGAAAATTGGAGAACAGTTGTCCATCCTTATTCAGTTAAATGAGGGGAAGGACTCTGTTCTCACCCGAGTGTGTGTGAACAACGGTAAGAGCTTCATTACTGAAGCCATGTTCCGAAAACTCCCAAAAGATCCAGCCATTCCCACAGTTAAACTGATAGACACATGGGAAATGGACCTGGAAACACCCAATTCCAAGCATCTCCTGCCTAACAGGTGTGTTCTAAAAATGTCCATAAGCAACAAGGGCATAGTCCATAATTGTTGGGTTGTGCAAGATGTTCCTGCTGCATTTTATTTAGGCAGTGACATTCTCAATCGCTTTGCGATTAGTTTGCACCTAATAAACTTCAAAGCCTGGTCCCGATTAGCAGGTAATCCCATGGACTTTGATGACCCAGAGAAAGCATTTCGGTCAGCTCAACTGCTGCCATATGCAGTTGAAATTCAGATTGAAGAGGAAGTCACCATCCCAGAATGGACCCGAAAATATTCACTTGAAGTCAATATTAAAAGAGGACAGAAACTGAAAAATCCTGATGCCTATGTGCACCTCAATGTCCATTTCCAACAGCAAGGGTTGGGATTAAACCCAACACCACTAGTGAACTCAGAATACAACACCATTCCAATCGGGGTAGATAACAGCAACCTAAGGAGTATCACTCTGGGTGCAGGCACCATTTTCGGAATGGCGGTTGATGACTGACATTTTTCCACAGATTTAGGTAATGAACTGGTAGGACCAATCCCCAATGACTGTTTTGACAGTGACAGTGACAATGATACAACACCAGACAGGATCTTCACCCGGCCTGGGGGTAATTTCCTGGTGTAATCTTCCTGCCCTTATGGTAAGGAAGATGTGACCTGTAACTTCAGGAGGGATGAGGTGATCTTTCAAGTCCACCAGGACTGCCTGCCCCACCTGAAGCCATCAGTCCAAGTCAGTACTTTGACCAGGGAGTTCTCCACCCAGTTGGAGGAGGCCGCTGAGATAGCCAAACCAGAAGTCTTTCCGGGCTTCAGGCAGATGGTTGAAGAGAGAGTCAACCTAGCTGATGCCGGTGAGACTCTGGAGCAAAAGCAAAAATTAAAACAAGTTTTCTTAGATTTTCAAGATCTCTTTGCGGTGGACTGATATTACTGTGGTCGCACTGACATCCACACAACAACAATTCCCACGGACCCTGGCATGACTCCAGTGTTTGTGAAGCAATATCGCTTGCCTCTCGCATCAATGGAGTCCCTTACTGAAATAATTAAGAACCTTGAGTCCCATGGGATAATTCGTCCAGTCCACAGCACCTTCAATAATCCGGTGTTGTGGATTTTGAAACCAAACGGCCAGTGGAGACTCTGTGCTGACCTAAGGGAGCTCAACAAACGGATCCATACTTCCCGATGGCCTCTTCCCTACATTGACCAAGGGCTGGCCCAGATCTAGGAGTCAAAGATATACAATGCCATTGATCTGACCAATGGGTACTGGACTGTACCTGTCAGTAGGGAGGACCAATACAAGTTGGCCTTTACCTTTGCGGGGGCAGCAGTACACTTGGACCCGGACTCCCTTCAGATACATCAACTCCGGCAATGAATTTAACATCGTTCTGCATTAGGCCATGCCCGATTTGGGTGAAAGGAGTAACCTGGCCTATGTAGATGATGTTCTAATCACAAGCTCAACGGTGGAGGTACACATAGCGGAGATCCGTTATACTCTGACACAGTTGAGGGCTGCCGGAGCAAAACTCTCTTTCCAAAAGGCACAGTGGTGCAGGACCCGTGTCAATTTATTGGGGCATGAGATAACTCCTGAGTGTCTCTGACCCCAGGAAAAGAAAGTAGAAACAATCCAGAAACTAAAAGACCCCACAACTCTGCAGGAACTAAGGAGCCTCCTTGGACTGACTAATTACAGCAGAAAGTTCATTGAGGACTACGCAGAGATCACAAGACCCCTGATCCATCTGTTGAAGGGGGGTGTCAAGTGGGAATGGGGTCCAGAACAGCTGGGTACAAAATCGGACCCCAAAGTAGTCAAGTGGCAGAGCTGATGGCTGTGTACAAGCCATCCTCACTGCTGTCCAAAACCAACTCCACGAACTGGTCATAATCACTGATTCAGATTTTGTACAGAACGGGTTCGTGGAGCACCTGGTTCACTTGAAAACCAGAGGCATGCTATGTGCTAATAATAAACCACTAAAACACAGACATTTAATACAAAATATTGATGACTTGGTCACCTCAAATGGGATGACCATCTACTGAAAAAAGATTAAGGGTCATTCTAAAGTAGAGGGACCAGACAAAACTGGAAATGACCTAGCTGATCAGCTGGCCAAAACCAGAGCTATCCAAGGGGATGTACTTGAGATCGAGTCCCTGTTGGGGGAAATAAAGGTCACTGCTATTACTAGGTCCCAGACAAATGCTCACAATGAACTCTCAACTGCCCAATGGAGTAAAGAGACCCCAGATGCTGATTTGATTACGGCTCAAAAGGGGGATCCAATAATTCCCCTGACGGATACCAATTGCATTGGGAAAGAGGACCTAACAGTGTTGATGAAATTTCCAAAAATGTTCCAAATCCAAGACGGTTTGTTGGTGAGGAGATCCATATCTGGCCATGATAGGTCATCGGGGGTTTCATATGACATTAGACATCTTGCGAGAGGTTGCATACTGGCCACACATGGGGCAGGACCTCAACCAATACTTGAAGGAGTGTCTTGTGTATGCACAATTTCAGCCAACATCACTCACACACCGTGCTCCCCTCCAAAAGAGGGGGATGACACTGCCTTGGTCAGATTTGCAAGTCAATTTTATCGGGCCCGTGATTCGCTCCTCTAGTGGGAACAAGTACATGTTGACCATAACATGTTTGTTTACTAAATGGGTGGAATGTCTCCCGGCCCCAAATTGCAAGGTAGAAACAGCAGCTGCCCTGATGATCAATCACATCTTCTCACATTTTGAACTACCCGAAAGGATTGAGTCAGACCAAGGTAGCCACTTCACTAGCAAAGTGATGACAAAGATGTGGGAGATAATTGGGGTCAAAACGAAACTACACATTGCCTACCGGCGGTCCTCTAGTGGTGGAGTTGAGAGGTACAATAAAACTATTGGTAGATTCTGGGCCAAGTTGAGACAATCGATTACCCCTTGTCCTGATGGCCATCAGGTCTACCCCTTCTTCTGCAACAAAAATGTCTCCATTTGAGCTGATGACTGGACAAAGGATGGTGCTACGCCAGCATCTGCTCTACAGAACCCAAGAGCAGACCTTGATAAATGCCTCCACAACTCATGATTATGTTGAGAATCTGAGAAAACATCTTAAACATGCTTTTGCCTATGCTCAGCGAAATCTAGAAAGATCTGCAGACAGTATGAAGACCCACTAGCATCTTAAGACAACTAAAAAGGAATATCAAGTAGGAGACCGGGTCTACTTGTACAATTTCCAAAGGAACCAAGCCAAAGAGCGTACATTCCTCCCAACTTGGTGGGATCCTTTTGAAATTATGGACAGAATCTCACCAGTCGCCTACAGAATCCACATCCCCAAGGGCAGTTTGACAGAAGGGGAAGACAAGTGGGTCCACATAAACCAGCTAAAGAGTTGCCAACCCAGGCATACTTTGCGACAGATAGAAGGGCTTACCGGAAACCCAGAGGGGGAAATTCCGGAAACCTAGAAAAATGATTTAATCTTCATTGATTGCACCTAAGAAAATGAGCAAAGGATCACTGAAGACTAGTTGGGGAATATTGCCAATTGTCAAAGAATGCAAATGTCTTTCCCACTGCTGGCATCCCCCGAAGATGTGTGGACACAGTAGTGGGAACATTTCCATAACCATGCTATGTTCTATTTTCTTTAATTGAACTAAGAATCATCCCAAGAATCACCAAGGAGGACCACAAGGGGACCCGTAGGAAAAACACAAGGAGCCCGGAGTGTCGCTTCATACTCCCAACCAGAACCAGCAAGGAGAGCGGGTCGCCTCAATCACGGATGGGAGAAGCAACTGAATTTCTCCACATGGACAGAAAAGAACATCCCAATTTCCCGACTTCCCCTTGATGGGAGATCAAAGCCAAGTCGGGAGGGGGGGGATCTGTGGGATGTATTGACCCAATCCGCTATCTTATGCGGCATCACTCTGACAGTTATGGTGCAAGGAACAGCAACAATGGCGGAAAAACTCTTGTGTGCGCTAAAAACCTCTGAAACCATGTGTTTAAATGCACAAAAAGATGGATGCACAAGCTGCCACCCATGGTGCATATGTGGTGGGATAACGCATATACTGCAGAAAATGTGCCAGTGGGCTCCATGACTAGCAAACAGAGTGCAGAGAGAGAAGCAGCACTTTGCAAATGAAACTCCAAAATGTGCATATAAATGACGTTTGCTTTGTTGCTAAAAACTACAAAATGCCTATACACAACACTTCTCAACATTCAAAATCCTACTTGGCGCTAAAATTAATGTAATCTAATGACGCATGGCGAATGTACAAAGTCCTAAAGTGTAAAGAGCAAAAGATTTCCTCAGACAAACTGGATTGTCTGTAAACTGACAGCTCCTGTCGAAATCTGTGTGCAGTACACTGGGCTACCGGTGAATGACAGCTATCAGATGAGCTCCTGGCAAAACCTCAAAGTATCTAAACTAAAAGTCTGCCGGATTAGCAAACATAAAAGGATTGTTGCAAAAAGGAATACAGATCTCAGTTGTGTTTTTGATCCCACAGATTTAAAGCAAAGAAAGTAATGTATTTATGTTTGATGCAACAAGTTTGATTTCTACTGAATTTAAGAAGTTAAGAATAAATTAGCCTGGCTGAGCTACAATAAGTGGAAAAACAGGTTTCTCCCAAGGGGAGGTAAATCCTCTCAGCAGAAACTCACTGGTAGATAATAATTGTGGGTTAGGCCAGACTTTTGTCTACAAAAAGAGAATGAACAATGGCAGATCCTCCAACCAAGGAAATGGATGTGTGAAAGGGTCGTAAACTGCTCCTGGAATGAATTCCCCAAAGGAGGGGGCTACACCTGGACTCCAGGGAGAGACAAAGGGGCGGACCATTTGCTGTTAAGAATGAACAATGAACGATTTTTAGAGACTCATAAATTGTTATTCAAAGTGGTAAAAAATATAAAAAGGACAGAGTTGTTAGTCTAATTTTTGGCTGCACGTTTTAAGAGGCGGTAGAACTGTGTAACATATTTGTGGACAGGAATGGCAATATATGTGGTTTTATGTGAACTGTGTTATTGCTAGAATTGTGAAAATTTACAAACACATCCCTATGTAAATGCACACATTTGTGGAAATTTGCAGACAATTTGGAAAATGTGTTCATGTTGAAAAGGACAAAATTCTGTAGAAAGTTGAAACAAGATCCCACAGCTGTGGGATTTTGATGAACACATGGTACATAAAATATGGAATCTTTGTGTGTCAATGGTGTGGAGGTGACCAATGTAGAAATATGTATTTAGGATAAAATCCGATTTTGAAACTAGTGGCTGAGGGGAGGTTTCTAAGGACTTAAAGCTAAACCATAAAAGTGACATCATCTGGCCTTGATCAAATCACTCAGATGCAAGGCGGAGATGAGGTCCTGATCCAATCCCAGCTCACAGGGGCAGGCTTCGTTAAGCCGGCCCATACATCCATTTTGTGATGTCATTTAAAAGGATAAATAGAGACAGCTGACAACACATAAGGACTTACTGATTCAATCACTTTCCTGATTACGGCGAAGCATTTTGTTCCAAAATTCTACATCCAGCATTAACATCCTTCCAGAGCCAGATGCCCAGAACCTTGCTAAGCAGTAGAGAACTATTGATTTTCAGCAAAGCCTAAATCCTCAAACTAATTCTCGCAACCCAGTGGAGCACTGTGGTGTCGGAAGGCCTTCTGAACCAATATCCTGAAACTATCTGGCTTGCTACCACAAAGCTTGCCTGGTGAACTCTATCCAGCTGATTTGAAATACCCAGAAACAAGGAGAGCAGATCCTGTACAAATCCGGTGACCGGCCTAGCTGATTCAGTGCCATGCCTGATGTGCTGTCCTTTCCTTAATAGACCCAATCCAATGACCAGAACTGACGGTCCAATTTAATTACAAAGGACTGTAAGTATTAATAGGAAGAACAGTGACCCATAATATATCTGCATTGTATGATCTCATTCTCAAACCCATCCCCTCTTTAACTCAGAACCATAGTTTTGCTAGAACTATCCTGGCTTTGACTTTTCTCTCATCTGTGTTACTAAACCCTAACTTCTTATTGATTTGATTAAGAAAAGTAATTCCCAAACCAAACGGAAACTAGGGTGTCATGTCAGTTTTAAACCCGAATTTCTGTTTTCCATTCTCGCGCCTATTTTGCAAAAATGACTCTTACTAAAACCTCTATAACTCCCTTGGTTTTTATGATAGAAATGAAATTTCACCTCCTACTTGTACCTAACATCCTTAACTATCCGGAGAACCCGTTGTAGCGAAAATCTCACAAGGAAAAGTTTGCTGCAATTTGACATTCTGAAAGATTTTACACTTGTGAATTAGCTTTAAATAATTTCCTACTTTGACTTTGAGATTCCAAATGTTTTCGTTTGACTAAATCATTGCTTGTGATTGTGTGCATCTATTCAAAGTGGCTCCCATAGAAATGTATCATAATTTAAGCATTTTTTACCACATTTGGTGTTCTTGCTCAGACAATTTCAAAGCCATGCTGACAGTTGAAAAGTCAACTCCGATCTTCTCTTGTGTTTAAAAGGGGGAAGGTGGGAGTGATATTCTGTTTTATATGTGTTATTCCTGAATATCTGTTCTCTGCTCACATCTATTTAAATTGCCTATTGGTGGGTTGAGGGGTATTGCAAGGGGAACCTCTCAACTTAGTGCTATCTCTTCCAAACCATCACAACACTATTCTTTTCTGTGCTGCATTTGTTTTTATGTTCATTATTTGACTCATAGTGCAATAAAGACATTTTTTAGTGTTCTGTCACCCCATTGGTGATTATTGTTACCTATTAAAATATATTGTGATTTAAATTCTAAACACATAAATAAATATTTACCTTTGCAAACTAGCCTGATTCCTAGTTCAGTATGACCGGGGGGGGGGTCTCAGGAGAAGGGTGTGATATGAGTGGTATATCGTTCAGAATATTGAATTTATAGATAAAATAAATAAGGGTTTAATGTGTGCAATAAATGCTGGGCGTGACTTGGGTGTGTGCCAGATTAAAATCACTTACACCGCTAGGGAAGAAAGGCCCAAGTCGATCTTGTAAGGATAACACATTTTAATCTCACACACAGATGAGAGCAGCAGCAAAGAACTCTGCTGCTAAGAATGTTCTGCCAAAAAGTAGTACAAGCAGAATCTTATAAAGGAAAGCATTGTCATAGATGACACAATACATACAGTAAATTCCTGCATGGCTGGTTGGTGTGCACCTATACATGATCTGCCTGCTCCATAAGATATGCCATGTCATTGCATCCAGCCCAGTCAGTCAATTTAACATCATATGGATGGTGCAGTAAACATATTCTTTTCACGTTGAAGATCAAAGAAAACATTAACTACACACCTGACATAATGCTGCTTTATCACTATGGTGTGCACCTGGAAGTCCTTAAGAGGGGTACAAAGGAGGTTCTGGGACACTCTAACCTCTGCACACACATTTCACTCACTCCCTTCCGCGCCATCTGGCTCCAAAGTCTTCACCCTCATTTTGAACTATAACATATCCCTCCCAGCAGGTCGCAATTGACATCTCACGATTTCCGCTCAGGGATTTTCCCTGTCCGTCCTCTTTGAACATTTCAGGACTTGTTACTTTGGGGATGGTGGTCAAAGGACACCTGGTGCCATGGAATTCAGGGATCTTAAGGTTCAGTCAGTTATATGGGCTATAACTCGTAGTCGCCTGGGGATAGACCGGGTGATGCTTTGGCCAGTGTGAGATAACATACACACCAAGCGCCGGTCTGTGATCATGACCTTGTAGGGCACATTACTCTTGAGAAAAAACACATCTTTGCAACTCTGTTAGAACAGTGAATCGGCGCTGTGCCAGTTGGGGGTGTGGGCTGTCTTCATGGGAGCTCGGGCATAGCTGGAGATGTCCCTCATCTCACAATTTGGTCCTAGTGCATACAATACAGCATTCACTGTACAGGCCTTCCCTTCTACCTATGATTACTAATATCTACGCAAAACAGCAATGCTGTTCACAGCCTGTGCTATGCTATGTGGTTGATTACATTTGATTGTATTGAAGTTGGGTCCTTTGTATTGGGAGGTGGTCCTTTCATCATATGCCCTCACCTCTGGCCCATCATAGTGCTTCAAATGCATCTCGCCTCACTGTAAGCACTTAGGGGGTGGGACAGGGCTGCTCCCTTCCCAACATTCCCCCCTTTTGTTACTTCTACAGGAACAAACTCTGTGTCCTCTGCACTCCTGCTCCCTCCTCTCTGCTTCCACATATGGCAGAGTTCCCTTTATTGGCGCCCAAGCCCAACACACTGACTGCAAACTCTCACCTTTACTCTTCAGATGAGCAAGTCATATAAGATGGTACTTAGTGAGGGCATAATTCCCACTTCTTGGCAAACTGCCCACTTGGTACCAATTCTGAAGAAAGGCTCACCCCTTGTACCTGGAAACTACCGGCTACTATCGATGCTAGATTCCTCAGGGAATTTGTTTACCTTATTTCTGCTCAAAGAGTTATAGCACTGGGTGGAGCACGGAACATATTGGGCAAATTTTAAAGTGGTTTTCATGCTAGATATTCAACTACCCATAAACCTCTCCTCCTGGACCACTTGATCGACCAGGCTCAGATGTCAAATAGACCTCCCCTTTATGCAATCTTTGTCGATTTTAAAACCACCTTTGATACAGTAAGGAGAGAATTGCTGTGGAGAAAATTAGAACTTTTGCCCCCCAGCTCTACTGTATTTTTTTAAACTGATACACAGCAATAACACTGTCTCTCTTAGATTGGATAGTGGGGGCACAATGATGTCTCCCATAATGCAAAATGTGGGAGTTAAACAAGGCTGCGTCACTGCGCCTACCCTGTATAAACTTTTTGTGTCAGATCTCCTGGATTATTTAGCTATGATAAAAGATTGCCCACCGAACATTGGTGATTCCCACTGTCGGGTCCTGGCATATGCAGGTGATTTGGTTCTGCTGGACCATACATTTAATGGTATTCAGCGAACTGCCAGGGGCCTTTGAGACTATGCTGAGCAAAATGGTTTAGACATAAACAAAGACAAAACTCAAATTACATTGTTTTCAGCAAAGCAAGTGGCTAGACCTAGAATGTGAATACAAAGTGTTGCGATTGATTATACTCCAATGTACAAATATCTGGGACTGAGTTCAAAGTCAAAAAGGGATACAAATCCTGTATTGAAAACCATATAAGAAAGATGGCACAGCTTACTGCACTGATTAATCAGTTTGCTAGGAAAAGAGCTGGGTACTCTTTGCTGGGTATTACACCATTATATAGCCAGTGTCTGAGTATGACCATTATATACGGGTTAGAAAGCCTAATGGGAATCGACATCAACTGGTTACTACCGATAGAGGCCAGATTCTGGAGAAAGTTATTGGGCTAGATGTATCCCTATGGCCATTTTGCGGCTAGAACTTGACCTACATTCACTCAAATCAATGGTCCTGAAGAAAAGAGCTATACTCATAACACAAGTGTGGAATGATACCTCCAATTCTCTTTTAACTAACATGGGCACCTTGATCAGGTTCTCTGAAACAATGTTGGGCCTAAGTAGAGGAATCGATTCACTCTTTAAGGAAGTACAGTGGACATCGACATGGAGGAAAGAGAGTCCTAATCTACACCAGCCCCTTATTAAACATATTGATTTATGGCACTGGTGTGAACATTTTAAGTATCTAGATTCTCTTAAAAGCTATACCTTTGTAATAGACAGGCTGTTTACCTATAAAAAGATGCAGCCTCACCTTGCACTTTGCCAATCGAAAAAATTGAGGAGATTCATTTTACTTCTGCGAATAGGCTGCCAGTATTGAGTATTGTGGGCCCGGCATTGGCTCTCCCGCTGTCCAAAAGTACATGCCGGATATGTGGAAATAGCTCTGAACAGGAAACGTGCAGGCATGTTCCCACTAGTTGTATTAAGCTGAAGATAATGTATGTGAAATGTTTTGAAATATTAGTCTACCACCAAGACTCAATAAAAAGCTCAACATTTTGGAAGACCTGTAATAACTCCCAAAATAGGGTAAGTTTATGACTTTTTTCAGAGTATGGAAGGTGGTGGAGTCTTATCTGAAGGAGATATATAATGTGAGTCTGATTACCCCTCTTTCCGTCACCCAGAAGCTCAAGTGATGATGCTTACAAACTAAACAGATCAAGTTTGATCCTACATATCAAATACATCATAGAAACCAACACAATTTAATCATAAGAACACTAATATATTGCATATCAAAATTAAGTAAAAGAAGGGTATGCCACAATACAAACAATTGTCATGGTTACCATGGCTTTAAAAAAATGCATGCACTATACATAATACAAACACGGAAAAGGGGTTTGCACAAAACGGCATATAGAAATTAATAACCACTTTGTTTCAGGAGCGCCCACAACTGATTCTTGTGGGTATCTCAGATTATCGTCAACATGTTTCAGCCTTCTTAACTATTGGAAACTATCCGTAGTATCTTTTCTTCTACATTTTAGGCCATCTTCAGGACACAATTTCTTCAGTATAGTCGGTAATACATCTACACCCCAATTGGTATTCAACGTGGTTATGCTACAAAACACAGAAAAACATATAAAACGGGTCATTCTTTTGGTCAAGGGTTCAAAAAAGCAGTTATACATTAAAATCAAGACAACTTTTTTATGTCTTGCAACACTTAAAACATACAGCAAATCAGGACAAGTATCATAAAGAAACCAAGCACAATCACTTTTAGTGAGTCAAAAACTGGTGACGTAAGAAAACTCTGTTTTTACCACAGGTGAACATTTCTTCACTGTTGTTATTTAGCACATGGCTGTTACTGCTTTTCAAACTTCATTTTTAAAATTTTTAAAATAGTCAAGCTACGTATTTACTCTGAAGCATGCTGTAAAAATGTTATCCTTCTATAGACTAATGCGACAGAGACTTTTACAGAGAAAGAAGCAACAGTCTTAATGGCAGTGCCTTCTCTCACTTACTTTATCCCATACTGCGGATCAAACGAGTTTTCAGATAACTCCACCCAAAGGTATTTTGTTAAAGATGATTGTGATATTGTTAACGCTACTGATCCGAGCACATGTTTACACAAGTAGACTTTGAAGGAGATATACATAGTTGATCACTTGACTGTCGAAATCTAGCAGTTTTTAGCAGTATTAGAGAGAGCACAACTTACTTCGTGTGGTTCTCATACAAGGCGCAGAAATGGATAGGACAGAGTCACGCCTATCTGTCATGAGTGCACATACCCTTCTGCTTAGAGTCCAAGGGGACAGCGTCCTCCAAGCAACCAAAAATAAGTAAAGTATATGAAAACATATCACTGACTGCTCGATTATATATGGGGCGTGTCATATTTGTTCAGAACCACTTACTTAAAACAGATCACTGTGGTCCTCAGGGGGCCCGTTTATACATATTGAACGTTTTGGCAATTGCAGAGAGGAAAGGTAAGGGACTCCGGATGAGGAATCAGATGTCATCAGTGGAATGGGGTCCCTGCAGGGAAAACAAGGCTTAATTAGTATGTCTCACAGCCCGTGAAGAAGGCGAGGAGTGAGAAGCAACATTTAGAGGCAGTGTGAAAAATCATTATCGCCGTGGACAGTGTGAGTAAAAGGGCCTCTAATGGCCCTCTAGGTGGAGGTCGGAGTGCGGGAAACAAAAGACTTACCTAACATGAGTCTGTATCACTGTTGCTGCTGAAAACACAGTTGGCCTCTGTTGTTTATCTGAGTAGGGCCACGAGTGTGTTCACACGGTCGGGAGTACCGCTTGAAATATATCATCGGTGGAAGACGGAAATGGGAAAATCCAAATAATGGAGTAGTTCCCTGCAGGGAACACAAAACAAAATGAGATTGTTACATCTCATGGCCACGGAGAGCCAAGCGGGATTCAATAAGTGTTAGAGGGGGACCTTCTAATAACTATCTAGACGGGGAGCAATATTGGAAAAAGGGGCTTACTTTGTGTCAAAGTGTGTCACTGCACATCCGACTGTTGCTGCCAAACACGGTAGTAAAACGCTAAATTGACATCTGCTGTTTATATTAGTGGGGCTGGGCGTGTGTCACCTGCAAGTAATGGCAGGTACGTTGACGCAATGTAGTGCAGTGGTTCTCTTTAAAGGTGAACACTCACATATTGAAGCTCAGCTGCTGTTTTTAGTTGTGCTAGTCGTGTGTCACGTAAAACAGTTAGCACAGTTTTGTACGCACTTCTACTGCAAAAATGTCTTTTGAAATAAAAGGACAATTCTCATAATTCAATATAGGCACATCTCGGGTGTAAAGCATGTTTTTGAGAACACCAAAAAGAAGGTGCAGAAGCGGTCAAATGTCTCTTGCACCGGGGAGAGGGTATTCACAGTGTGTAGGATCATACTTTATCTGTTTAGTTTGTAAGCATCATTACTCGAGCTGCTGGATGATGGAAAGAGGGGTAATCAGACCCACATTATATATATCTTTGTTGACTAAGTTCACTTTTGAGTTCTGATCCCCCGTTATCAAAAAAGTGGGAACTTAACTGATTAAGTTAAGATTATCTGAAGGAGGCCTAGAGAGTTAGTGAACTAAGCCATCAGTTACTATATCTTTGTTGAGCACAATACGGGATGGGGAGCATTTCATACTTAGGGCCACTTTGTGGGATATCAGTGTGTGTTTCAATATCTTTTGTCTTGCAAGGTTCTTTTGAAACCCCAATTGATACCATCATTCTTGCGCTATTAGGTGCCACATTGGCACAACATCGAAGGCCCAGTTGACAGGTGCAGAAAATAACAAGGAAGTAAATGATTATGGGCATCAACATCTTCATGATCTGCCAAAGTAAACCAATCACTGTCCTGTACTCCTCCTTCCTTTTTCATGTGAATACCTAGGCCATGAACAGCTGTGATGATGTGGGATAATGATGCATTCTCCACATCCTCTGGAGGCACAAATGAACAGCAGGAATCACCAAATTGTTTGCAAACCCCTCCTTCTATTGCTGTTAACATGTCCAACACCTATCAGTTTTGCATTGTCATAAGTCTCAATGCATGCAACTCAATCTTGATCACATTGAACCTGTTCTCTGTATCGTTCATGAGCTAGACCAGCTCGCCTCTCACGATCTGCAACCATTTGGCATTTGCTGTGGCCTGCACTCCCAGTAAAAGTAAAGATGCCAAAAAACGATTCTGCAGAGCTGAAGAGCCAGTATTCTTCTGCTATTTCAGCTAGCAATGCAGAAGAGTCTTTGGATAGGTAATTCGATCTTTTTGTCATCTTTGGTTGTTGGAACTGTCCTTTTCCTGATCTCAAATGACAGAGATACTAGCCATCATACATGTGAAGTATGCACGTAGCAAATCTCCTAACAATTCTGCAGTTTTCTGGGCATCACTTCTAGTCCTCGATGGAGGAGTCAGGGGCGTTCTCATTCGCCTCCCTGTGACTACGTCGTGGTGTGTGAGGTGGTGGTCAGAGCCGGGCTGATTTCTTAATGCATACATTCTTGTGTGGGCAACAGGCCCTTACCTTCATTTTCGAATGTGGGGAGACTAGTTGGCCCCTGGGCAGGCAGTGCTCCACCTTCATGTGTTCTTCTGGGATTACTAATAGAGCAGAGTGCAATGTGGCCAGCGAATAACAGCCCCTTATTGATGGTGGTAGGTGCAAGTAAGCTAGTTGGCCACAGAACCAGTAGTAATCCATCATCGCCGCTGTTCCCTTCTTCATGTCTGTGATCATGAGAGTTTTATTGCAATGTTCGTTGGAGCCGTCAAGACTGACCCCTTGCTGCAGAAACAGAGTCTATATTCTTCTTCCTTGTGCACTCTCAATGGCTTTTCATTCATCAGCTTTGTGATATGCCCTGTCGAGATTTGTGAACAGAAATTGTCCACCCGTGCTATCCTTTCCTTGCTGTATGTTACCAGTCCTTCTGCCAAGCAAGGTATTGTGGTGACCTACTAGTTGTTATTGACATGTTTGCGCCCTTTCACTATCAGATAGGGCAGCTCCACACTTGATATTTTTTGAATCACTGCTGTACTGTACAAGATCTAGACCCACTATGTGCAGTTGCACACTTTGTGCCTGGAACGTTCCCTTTATTCTACATAGCGCAAGATGAACTTTGCATTGTGTTTTTATAATTGGGACTCCTTGAGGTACTCACACCTTGGGAGCCTCTGACTCTAGCGGAATGAGTGAACACAGATACCACCTTCCATTCACAGCATTTCTTCACACAACACTCATCTCAGAATACCATGAGTAGTCAATCTATTACTTGTATCTGCACTATTGAATATATTGTGACATGGCACCCTTGAGGCACACTCAAAGCTTCGATAAGCGCTCTGAGTTCCACCGACTGTGCAGAATGATGCATGGGCAACCTGTCTTCATCCAGTCCACCTCATAGATCTTGGTCTTAGCTTCATCAGGATTAGTAAGTAGCCCATCAATCGACACATTTGCATCAGCCAGAATTTGATAGACTTTGCTCGACCAAGCAGTCACACAGGCATGTTTTACAGAGAATACATAGGTGGACAAAGTTTTTAAGATGACAGTTTGGTCTGTAGACATAAGGCACTTTCTAAACAATGAACATAATCGCCAATGATGGAGCGCCTGGTGGGAAACCAGCCGCAGCTCATACCTGAGCCTGGCACCTGGGATACTTTGTGGAAGATGTAATATTTGCTTGCAATATTTGGTCTCCCATTTGTCAAATTGAAAATGTGTCTTAATTGATTGGGTTTCAAGCCCATACAGAAGGCATGGTACTGTTTTTATGTTCCAAAAGTACCATGCTGGTTTGATTGAAAATTTGCCATATTTGAACATAATGATTTTTGCCTGGGAAATAGCTGTGGCTAGTTTCGATTCCATTCACTTCATCTGGGTCCTAGCAGCTCTATTGCCTTCAAAAGACATGCCAAGATAGACATACTGTGGGACTACGGTCAAAGCAATCTTATTAATGGTCCAAGCAAAAGATGAATGCCCTGATCTTTTTGGAGAGTATATCACAATCTGAGTTTTATCTCTGTTTATCCTGAGTTCATTTTGTTGTATGTACACGTGGAAGGCTGAGAAAAGATTTTGTAGGCCCAGCTGTATTTTCAAAATAAGGACTAGATCGTCTGTGTACATTAATGCTTTTATCGACTGGTCATTAAGTTTAGGGGAATCTGAGATCAACTTCTCAAAAACATGCCTGGCATCATGGATGAAATAATTAAATATTGTGGATGCCAATAAACAACCTTGCTTTAAGCCTTGGGGTGTGTGAATGACACTTGATAGTAATCCGTCCAAGGTCAATCTAATTCGAATAGAGGTGTCAGAATGCAATGCTTGTATGACATCATAGAGTGTTGAAGGACAACGATCTCTGTTCAGTTTTGACAACAGAATGACACGGGAGATCGAATCAAACGCTGCATGGAGATCTACAAAAGCAAAAAAAACACCTTGTTTTGTCGTCGGGCATTGGTATTTGATGGCATTCAGACAGAGCAGATTGATGTTGGTGTCCATGCCAGCGACAAAACCTGTCTGATGGGGATCTTGGAGATGATGTTTCAGGGTCCACGCATTGAAATCTCTCAAAATAAGTTTTGTGAAGATTTTCCCTTGTGCATCTAGTAATGCGATAGGGTGGTAATTAAGGGGGAGACTAGGATCCCCCTTCTTGAAAATTGGAATTGTTATGGAAGTGTTCCATGATAGAAGCACAATTTGCGAGGTTAGAACTTCTCAAAATAGAATCAGAGCCCATTCAACTGGATTTAGTTTAAACATTGCATTATTTAAACCATCTGGCCCTGCTGCCCTGGATGAGCTGGCCTTCATTGTCAAGTCATGGGTGATTTCAGGCGAGAAGTTAATGCACCAAGACGTCAGTGAGTGTTGAACATCTGGCATCTTGGTGTATCACTCATCAGCCTATAAATCAGAGTAACATTTAATCCATTGTAGTTCCTGAACACCATTAATCTGTGCATCTGCTTGCAAGTGTTTTTTTAATAATTGCCACGTGTCTGCCTAGTTTTTATATGACATGGCACCGGCCTTGGCTTTCCTGTCTTTTTGAAACATGAAGGATTTTCTGCTCCTAAACCAGTTTTTATATCGACATTTAGCAGTTTTAATGTCTTGCCAACACGAATCCGAATTGGACTGTAAAAGGCTTTTATTTATTTGCCTGTATTCGGCACATTTGGAACGGAGTTCAGGATCAAACGTATGGTTATGTAGATTGCCATTTTTGTAAGGAATGGTAATGGTGTTAGTGAATGGCTTCAATAAATCAGAATATTGCACTGGACGATGGGCTGAGATATATAACTCAATTGCTGTCTGAAATGCAGCAGGTTTGCTTGGATTCCACCGTAGCCTAGTTGTTGAGGTATTAATGACCAACTCCTGGGTGAAGACATGGGACCTTGGCTTAGATGAATTCCAGAGGCCTCTAATGATAGAAGTGTGTTGTCACTGTGGTCAGTATCACAAATGACCAGTTTTTGGATGCACTGTAACAATTGTGCCTCCACATAAATATAGTCGATAATGCACATACTCTTGCCCCTTTGACAGGTATGTTGAGGTGGAAAGTCACCTAGAACTGCCCCATTAACCATGTGGAAGTTACAAACTTCCATAAATGAGGTCCATGTAGACACCTCTTTGGTTGCTCGTTTCTTATGCCAGCAATCAAGATTTAAATCACCCATGATGATAGTACGGGTAATGAATGCGCAAATATATATCTTGTCAATAATTCTGGTTGGGCCAGCATAAAAGGCTTCATCAATCATTGCTGCTGGATTGCGATATAGATTCACTAAGACAATTGACTGATTTTGGCATGTTATCTTAATGAGTTGAATGTAAGCACTCTCAGAGGCCCGAGGTGAAATCGCAAAGCCTAATGATGAATTGACGGCCACTAATACGGCAGAAAAAGGTCTGCCCTTGCCACGAATTGCTGGAAGCAAAATAGAGTCATAACTGTCACAGGTGAAGAGGACAGCCACGTCTCTTGCAGTGCTATGATATGGTAAATACAAGGTACATTTTTGATGGAGGATTGAAGATGCAAATGGCCTTGGGTAATCCAAATCGCAATTTTCAAAACTGATGACCCCTCCGGAACTGATGGTTAATTATGCGAGTGGCCAAGGGCCGGTGTCGATCGATCAAATGTGGCCTGTGAGCCTAGATAAATATTAGTCTTTGGGTTTACACAATGTGGCCTAGCTGCTATGCGATCGGGGTCTTGGGCAATTAGAAATCCCATTGCGAATAATCACATTTTAGATTGCCAGATGGTGCTCATGACTACTCCAGAAGGAATCCATAACCTGACCACTGAACACGTAAAGTCAGAAATGAACTCAATTTGATCAATGTCAGTAGTAGTCGCATCTTCAAGTTCCACAACGTCACTGAAAATGTTCAAAACACTGTGCCTAAGGAGGTCATAGGTTGGAAAATTGCCTCCTCTACACTTTATAATGAGAGTGTGGCACGGTGAATTCAAGGAATGCGCATATCTCGAGGGATTGTGAGATGATGACTTATTTGGTAAGCATTCGGAATGATGATGCTCTGAATTTACCCTTTCGCTGTGCTCACCGGGCAGTCTTTCAAACATGGTGCTTGGTGTGAGGGTGCAAATATTTCCTGATCAGGCCAAGCACTGCTGCCTAGGTATTGGCGTTGGAATGTGGGCCCTGCGATTGGCGTTTGTATGCCAGACTGCTGTATGCTTGACTTAGACAGCCGTTCCGCCAGATATACATCGACCATGTGTTTTAGAGCTGTAATTGAATTTTGATTTTGGTCACTACCTTCCGTGGCTGGTACTTGCTCGGCCATGCAAAAACTGTTTTCTTGACCGAATTAGCTTGTGCACAGGGTTTATCAACGTTCTCCACCTCCTGAATAGAATTGATGAGATTATTAAGTGGAGAATAAGAAATAGAGTGCTTGTCCATGTCTGGTAGATTAGAAACATAGATATCATGATCTTGGTTATTGGTAGTATTAGACACATTTCGGAGGGGGTGTGACTGTGGGTGTGAGTTAGGAACAGTTGTTTTGTTTGAAAGTCTGGATGAATTACCCAATGCTTGAAAAAAGGCATTTAAAGTGCTTTTTAAACGTTTAGTCACCGCCATGTTTTTAGATTTTTTTATGAACTTCTGCAGCCCTTTCGGTGGGAGCTTAGAGCTCTTGAGTTTTTGATTTGTGCCGCGAGACACGCTTAAATTCCGATTTCATGATGGATAAATCACTGCTGAATCGGAAGCTGTTGGACATGAAGTCAGAGAAACAGACGATATCCATGACTGGTCCACCGTGGGTGGACCCTTTAAATCAAGATTGTGCTCAATAGGGCAGATTATACCGGCAATAGCTGGAAAATGACAAGTGGAGTCAACTAGGGGACCCAAAGGCGCTCCTGAGCTGGGTAACAACTCTTGATTAGTAAATTCTTCAAGGCGACCAGATTCATCAACTGGTTCTTTGGACATTGAAGGTGCATGCATCATGTTGGCCTTAAAAGTTGAGTGATTGACATTTAGCCATTTAACTAACTCATCAAATTGGTTTGATTGTACGGTCAATTTTGCATCCAGAGTTTCATAAAGCTTCAAAAGACTCATGATTGTGATGTTAATCGCCATTAAGGCAGGTTGCAACATAGCCAAGTGGTGTTGGATAGCCTCACTAGGAGACGATCTAGGGGGTCTTGGGGTAGGGTGGATAAAAGAGTCCACTAATGACTGAGCCTGCGCTATAGTACAGTTTAGCGTTACAACCTGAGAGCCCTTTGTACCCTCCTAATCTACTATTGAAATTGCTGATTCGCACTGGCTTGCATATATGGAAATGCCAGACGAGTCATGGCTAAGAGTTGGAAATGTAATTGGAGATAGGTAAAACGGGGCAGCCACAGGGGCACTTGCCCTGACAGAATCCAAAATCGTATTGTCAGAAAGTGGCTGAGGATTGACCCGATCACAGGGGCCACTGGCGCCATGCATAAGCTCTTTACTATGGGCATACATGGGGACAATAGAGTGTTTGATGGTAAAACTGTAGATAGTGGTAAAAAAGGCTGAGGGGCCGCTTTAAATCGAAATGAAGACGAGTTTCTAAGGGCGCACATTGTTTTAGCAGTGTTTGGGGCACATACAGGGGTGATAGTTAAAGCAGTGTGGAACATTTGTGACGCTACGACTGGCGTAACATTAGAGACTGCCGCCAACCTATTGAATGGGTGACCAGGCATGTACGTTTTCAACAAGTATGCAGCATATGCCATATCCACACTGGATGTTTGAATATATGCTTACCTAAAAATACTAATGAACCAGTCACGTGATACAATATTGGCACAGCCTCACTGCTTCACGGCTAAGCAGCGAAGCAGGTACTTAGACGGTACATGCACAAGTGCGCACGCGCTGTGCTCGAGCGTGCTCTCTATATGGAGGAGGTACCAAGGCTTCAGGAACAAGGGGCGGGCTGTTATGCAGAATCATATGCAGTACCCTTTGGGAACACCACACACAGTTAAGACTACAAGTGCAAGTACAAATAACCTTTGGTAGAAGCCTGCACTACATAGAAAAGTGGTAGCGAAGGATGAGCAGCCACACTTATCTCAAGAGTAAAGTGAGCAGTATCAGAAGTTACATAAAGGACAGCAATTACTATGGTTCAAACAAACACTGACTCAAGGTTTCTGAATAAAAGAATACACATTTATTTACACCATCAGTTATAAAACAGCTCACTAATATAAAGCAGCAGAAAATCACAATCTTAATACACTACACAACAACCAATCAATTCTGGACAAGTTAAGCTCAAAATGAAGTGTGAGGAAAAAGACACTCCAGCAATTTAAAAAGGGAGGGGAAGGACAAGGTTATCAAAAATCAACAACACCAACAAGTGATAGACAGGGCAATCTAGAAAAGGCTTACTACAACTAGGATTCAAATCAATAGGCCTGGGCCAATGTTATGGACAGATTCTTCGCAGAGGATCAGACAGCTTGCGGTTAAGTCTTTGCCAAGAGTTCAAAACGAAGTTGTTCAGAGGAAAAGTTATTGAAAAGAGTACAGAAGGACAAGCCTTCAGAGAGGCAAAAGATTTAAAACACTTTTACTGCGGTCAGACGGGACAAACAACCAGATTTGAACAGTACCTTAGATGAAGAAGAATGTTGTAGCTGAGGCGGTAGTTCCTGGTAGTTCCTGCAGGCTCACGGTTCCTGAAGCGACTGTCAGACTGACAAGAAGGAGGAAGACTGGAGGGTCCTGTGCTACCCAGGGAAGAAACCAACAGCAAAGCAAAGCGATGAATAAAAGGTGCGCTCCTTAAAAGCACAAAGGGACTCTCTCAAGCTGGCTATCCGGTTTCCTGTGGCACAACAAATTCGACCAGGTGGAAGAGGGAGGTCCAGGGGCTTTGTGAGCTGGTTGGTCCTACCAGGCTCAAGGGGAGAAGATTCCTTGCAGATCTCCTCTGTTGGCAAAGTTCTGGCGATTTGGAACTGCAGCAGGGCTTCACCGGGATGTCCAGTATTTGCAGCAGTCATCTTCCGTCAGCTTCTCGTTGGCTCTCTCGATCCAGTGGTGACTCTGCCTTCCAAGTCCCAGAGACCTGTTTTTAAGCAGTTTTCCCCCATTCACACAGCCTGGCTGTCAATCACACAGCAGGGTGGCTGTCCTGGTAGGACAGTCACCTAACCAATCAAACCAGAGTACGACTTGGGTCTCCAAGGAGACCCTGTGCAGAGGGCCTAAAGCCCCTCCCTCACATGCTGTCCACGCAGACACTCAGGGGCCTACAGAGGGCTTCTGTGCAGAAGCCCCCCAAAGGACGGCGAACACAGGAAGCAAACCTGTTTTGGCGTGCAGAGTAAAACACGATAAAGACCTTTACAAAAAGAAATGGCGAGAAAACCCAACCGGAACCAAATAAAATTAAAAGGGGTCCAGTAGATTAAAGTTCGAGGCTACCACCATAGCCTCTAAAAGTACAGAGACTATTTTCATAGCTTGCGGTAAAATAAAAAGGGTAGATACCACTGCCACTAGCCAAATCTAAGAGAAAGAGAAATGAAATAATGTTTCATGAGAAACAGACAAAAAGGGATAACTATTAATCTTTTACAGTAATCTATGGAAGATAGTTTTTACTGGATCTGTGAATGTAAAAAGACTAGTAAAGTCAATAGCAACTTTACATGTTCTGGGAGACAGTAGTCAGTCCCAGAAAACAGAGTTTAAAGTGGGAAGTCTAAAAAGACAACCCTGTGTCACTGCACTAAAGGAGCTGTGTGACACACAGTAAAAAGATGATGCCTATGGAGTAGGTGAGACTCCATAGTCCATGAGCACAAAAAAAATGAACAACGCATAGCAAAACACATGTAAGAGTGGGAAAAAAGGCTCACACTCTTACCAGGTGAAAAAAAGAAAATCCTAGAAATCCAGCAAAGCTGCTGAGGGACTCAGTAGGTAAGGGAAATTAGCCATTCTGGAGAATTCTTCCTATCACGGGCCAACCAGCAGAGCTGAAAATGTAATAAACAAACAATCATCAAGGTTTGCTATGCTACGAAAGTGTAGCAGTTAGTCACTTAGTCACTTTGAGGAAGCTGAACACGTCACATGGTAAATGGAACAAGTCAGCACGTCAGATGGACGCAAGTCACCTTGTTTGAATTTCTTGTTGAAAGTATAAATCCACAATCCACTTGAGGGCACAGGACCAGCAGCAAGTCTCACAGCAAAGCGGATACTTAGCTGGTACTTGCACGAGTGCGCCAGCTCTTTGGTTTTGAACCGAGATTCATCATCAGTCATAATCTTCATTCCCACTGCTTTCTTCACAGTCTTCTTGCACTGTGTGATTATTATCCTGATCACACAAAATCAAAACATGATCATCACCAACAGGGCTCAAAGGAATTTAAAAATATTCACCATCCACTGTGAAACCCACGAGAAGATTGACCCAAACCAACTGTCATCAGCAATATCGTCCACTTCGTCTTCCATCTTGATGTGTAGGTTTGTCAGCATTGTTATTGCTTCCATCAGGTGCCATTCTCGTCATCGTGAGACGGTATGAAGGTGCAACATGATTCTCCGATTTTCACGCAAACACTTCCATCCATAGCTGTAATCATATCCAGGACATTTATATTCTGGAGAGTCATAAGTCATATGGCTCTCAGCTCCTCCTTCATAGCATTGAATCCCTTTATGGTGGTGTTGATTGTCTGCAGAAACTCCCATCTGGTTATCTGTAACCATTTAGCATTTGTCATCACGTGGATCCTGGAACATTCGGTGCGCATATGGAATGGCATCATAAGCTTCTATTGATTTGGCTGAGAAATAATTGTCTCTCTTCATTCGATTCAAGAGTTCAGCAGATCTCTTCTTCCTCAGGTGTGGATCTGCTTTTGGAAACTTGCCAATGTTCAGGTCACTCTTTGGAATCACCAATGCTGGAACATGAAAGATTACTATTTAACATAATCCTTCCCAATCTCTGGGCAGCTTCATGTAAGCTCTGGATCCATAGGCCCAGTAGTAACCCATTATCACCACAGTCCCATTTTTCATTCCTGGTACATCAAAGATTCGTCCAAACTGTTGATTCTCTCCAACTTTTCTTGTGCCGTTGTTTCTGAAGCATAATTCTGCATTAGCCAAAGGCACTATCTGCAACGGGCCTATTTTGTCTTCGACCCACGTCAGAAGCTTTGGAAGCCTCAGCCAGAGAGGTTTACATCCATTTTCCACTCGCTCAATAACTGGCTTGTGATGACCAGTTACTGCCACAGCTCTGCATATGAGTACACATTCTTCCAATCCGTCTGGAGAAAGCACTATTCCCCAGATCTGCAACTGTCCTCTTTCCTTCCATCTTCACATTTCTTCATCAGTCTTCCCTTGACATAAGTCTTCTGTTCACTTCCCATCTAATTCCTGCTTGCTTTATATCAGGCTTTTTATATCTTATCACATGATTTTGGTGTGTGCTCTCGCTCTTGTCTTCAAATCTTGTGCATAATCATCTTCATCTGGCGATGTCCATTCTGTCACCTAAACCAACTATGACGTTCGACCCTGGAACTGACCTATTGTATGGCAAAGTGCAAGGTGAGTAAGGGAATGAGCTGTTCGTACATCTATTTCAATAGCTATGAATATTTTAGACATACCCATAGCATAAGGCAGGAATGCAAATACATAGCAATCCCCCCGAGAGGTCCTGTTTCCCACCTCTTTCATTTGCTAATACCACATTTTGTTCCCCAAATGTGTTGTACTGTTTAAATAATTATTTAATTTGTAATCATCCTGCCTTGCACTTCTCTTAGGTCTCTTTCTTGCCAAATGATTCTGCCTATAATGACAATAAAGTACATTTAAAAAATGGACCTTCCTCCAAAGGAAAGTCTAGGGTCAATTGTCATAGACTTAGGTACCTCTACATGAGCTACTAGAGTAGGGACAATCACATATGGCCTAGGTCTTTTGACAAGGTCTGGTTCTGTATAAGTCACTGAAGTGAGAAGGATCACAGGGACTCTCTCTTTCTTGGGACCAACGAAATACACAGTGTAAATCAATAAAATCAGAAAAACAACGATGAATGCTGGACATGCATAGATTATGCAGCAATACATTAGGCTCCACCCTCAATGTCTCTCCATACATCGTTGACCTTGCTCACTTTCTGGAACTGCTATGTTCTCATTGGACCACAAGGTAGCCTATAATTACTTTTAAGGAAGGAAAAACTCATTTTATTCAGGCAATCTGGTTACATGCTCCGGTAGCTGTTGAATCTGTTCTATGATCTCCACAAGTAATCGGCTCATTGTTGGATGATTTATAGGATCTTGCATAAACACAAACGTGTTGGTAACTTGCCAAACAAGATAAAGATGAACTTGGAGCAAATAATAAAAGATCATAGCAAGGAGTTTGTTTGTGGACATCGATGTTAGATAGGACCATTCAGGCACTCGAAAAGATGTTCAGGTAATTGTTTTATCTGCTCTAAAATTGCTGCCAATAGTCATGTGATTGCCGGGCCAGTCTTAGGATCTTGGATGATGGCACATATATCAGTGCTCCTCCCAACAAGAGCAGGATATGCTCTGAGTATAAATATGAAGATAGCAAGAAGTAGTCTGTGTATGTCAACATTGGTTTACACTATGTGCACCTCCAAAGAGAAACTCAGTGAGGAATGAATCGGGGAACTGCTCCCTCTTCCAGTCGTTGAACAGAAAGTCCAAATCGGGCAAGTTTGTTTTCACCTCCGTACACAACAGTCCAATGTCAGCAAACTCCTGTGGCTCACGAATTACAGCTTTTTCACTCCTTGCAACAGTACAAATGTACACTTTTACCCACCAACCGGGCAGTCTCTGCGTCCTTCTTCCTCGTCATCGATCTAGTCTGCATGTGCTGAACTTCTTCTCCATGGCTTTCTTCCGAATGGGTTGGGGGTATGTTGGCCTTTCCAGTGTAGACTTCACATCTCCTTGGTGTATCCAAGATCGTCTCCCTAGGACCTTGACTGCTGATGGAGTAATATCCTCTACAATGAAAGGGCCGCTGAAACGGGGCTCCTGCCCCTTTCTTGTGAAATTCCTTATTAAAACCTTATAACGAGAAAATAGTTTAGGTAAACCTAGTTCTTGAACTCTGGTTGCTTTATGGTCTCCATCTGTGTTCTGAGACCAACAGCCCGTCCGCTTGACTTGATCTCAAATGACAGAGACACTAGCCATCATACATGTGAAGTACGCACGAAGCAAATCTCCTAACAATTCTGCAACTGTCTGGGCATCACTTCTAGTCCTCGAGGGAGGAGTCAGGGGCGTTCTCATTCGCCTCCCTGTGACTACATCGTGGTGTGTGAGGTGGTGGTCAGAGCCGGGCTGATTTCTTAATGCATACAATGCAAGGGGCAGGCAATGCAGCCACCCCTTTTTCAATGTCAGGTTCAATTTAGCTATTCTCTCTTTGAGAAGACTGTTGAATCTCTCACATATCCCTTTCACTTGAGGGTGATAAGCAGAATAAAACTTGCTTTTAAAGCCAAGCAATAAGCTAATTTGCTCAGATATCTCATTCACAAAATGGGGGCCATTATCTGATATCAAAACCTCACATACTCCCCATCTAGGAAATATGTCTCGGACTAAAATCTTTCCAGCGCAAGTGGCATCAGGGGGTGTGTATGGACCAGCTTCAATACACCATGAGAAGGGTCACACTACCACTATCATATACCTATATCCATTACAGACCTGCAACATATCAACATAATTGATAAGTAAATGCTGAAAAGTACCATTTGGTCGAGGAATTACTCCTCTGACTGTTCGCAGTGTGTGCCCAGCACAAAACTTTGACATATGATGAAGTTTACTACATAAAAAGCAATGTGTTCTAACAGGTTCCGTACAAACCAGCCCTCCACAAAGGTTGCTGCAAGGCTCTCTCTAGTGACAGGTACAGCGTAGTTTAGCTGTTCTAACGCCACCCTTAATAAGGCTACAGCCATCACCAGTTTACCAGTGCTGTCTTGTCGCCACAATGCTTCAGAAGGGGATAAAGAACACCCCCTCTGCGTCCACAGTTCTTTCTCTTCCTGTGGAGCTCCACCTTGAATTTCCATTAGCTCTGTTTGTGATAAGTGATTAAAGCTTTCTTTCAGAACCATTATCACAACCATTTTCTCTTTCACATCAGGAGTACCAAAACTCATTATATCGGATGAAGATGCAACTCTTTTTGCCTCTTCATTTGTGGCTTGGTTTCCGCGTGAAATAAAGTCAGTTCTCTTAGTATGTGCTGCACATTTATCTATTGCGATGGCTACTGGGAATTGTAGTGTTTTAATATGCTGAACCAATAACGCAGCATGTTGCACTGGAGTGTCATCCGCTCAGAGGTAGCCCCTCTTTTTCTATCGTGCTAATCCTGGGTACACGGCTGACGTCACATAGGTGGAGTTACTGTACACTGTTACTTCCTGGTCTGCTTGTTTCTTGAGTGTGCCAATAAGCGCTACCAATTTTGCAGCCTGTGCTGGGAAATGAGATGGCAGTCTTGCACCTGCTACCACTTCACATTACCCATTTGCTCTGTGTTTTACCACAGCAGAGCCTGAATGCCTTTATCCATCAGTTTGATCGATCTTTGAAGAATTATCAATAAAAAGAACCTCCCTAGCTGCTAGAGCATTTTCCTTTACTTTCGGGTTCTCCTCATAAAATTCCTCATAGTTCGAGGAATCATGCACTTGCTCATTCTCTGCCAGTGGTTCAGCTACCAACGCGGCATGATTCACCATGTTACACCTGACTATTTGATCACTGTATTCAATGTGACCACCTTATAAGTAGAAGATCTTTGAGACATCGGTGTACCCTTAGGTTTTTTCAAAACAGCAAACAAAGCATGCTCAACAAATGAAGTCATGGAACGCCCCTTCACTATACTTGCAGATTTCTCTATAGCGAATGCAGCCACTGCCAGTGATTGTTCACCAGGGAAGTGACCCTTCGTTATTGGATCCAAAATCCCACTGTAATATGCTAAGGGTTTGTACCCCAATGTGGTTCTCTGTGCGAGTACTGCTGTCATGAATGTCCCATTCGTGTGTGAAAACAAAACTAACTCCTCAGCCTAATTGGGAATTCCTAAAACTGGAGCTGTACAAATTGCCTTTTTTAGTTAATCAAACCCCTCTTCCATTTCCTCAGACCATTCATTTTTTTCCTGATTCACCACTGCCTTTTTCAGGGCCTCTAACAATGGTCTTGTGTATAAACTATAATCAAATACCCATGCTCTAACATAATTGCATAATCCTAAAAAGTGTTGTGTCTGCTTTATCCTATGCAGTTTTGACATTTTGAAGATCTCCTCAGCTCTTTCATGTGTAACTTTCTTTCCTTCATGCAAAATGAACTAACCTATGCACTACACTTATTCTCTTCTTGGCAATACTGCAATTTCTCTTTGTCCTCCTTATATCCTTTGTCTGCTAAAAAAATCATTAGCTGAATCAAGTCTTATCTGCACTCTTCTTTTGATGTGCTACAGACCAAACATATCAACTAAGTATTGCAGCACAACACTGGGCAAATCAATATTACTTAGGTCCATCTGCAGGACCCTATTGAAAATCGATGGAGATTCACAGTACCCCTGGGGCAAATGTGTGTTTTCAGCTTAGATTGATGAAATACAAATGACGTGAGATCTTGGGAATCTGTATGTAACAGGATTGAGAAAAACGCCTTTTTCAAGTCAATCACAGTAAAATATCTTGCCTTAACAGAGATACTACACAGTATCATCGCCGGATTCGGATCTAGAGAAAACTCTGCCTCTACAATCTGGTTAATTGGCATAATTGAAATAAATGCCACGACTCACAATTTGATTTCTTGATAGGATACACTGCAGTATTACATAGTGACTCTGAAGTCACTAAGATGCCTTGATCCATCATGAATGATACTGTCTTAAAAATACCATTGTCTGCCTCTTGAGACATGGGATGATGTCTTGCTCGAAGTAAAATTGCTCCTGGCTTCAATTTAATTTTAACTTCTCCCACTCCTTTTAACAGGCTTACGTAATAGGGGCCCGTAGTCAATAAGGAAATTGGTACTTTCTCCATGTCTTCATCAAAAAATGTGGGGCTCTGCCATACTATCATCATTGTTTGTGGGACTGCTCGTCTTTCTGTCCTGATCCAATATGTAATGCTCATTTCGAACACTACATTGTCATTTGATGGGTTGCCTCTAAACATATCCTTGTAAGTGACTTCAGTCAATCTATAGCCTTCCTTAATAGCAAAAACTCTTCTCCATGGCTGCCTTTATCCCAACATTGAAGCATGGCCAATTCTCCTTACACTATGGCTGCCTGCAATTCCAAGGGAAACACCTGTCCCCCCTCTCCTTCCCTGGGTATCTGTGGCCTGAACAGAAATTCATCAGGTATTCTCATAACCTTGCCCATTAAATCGAGTATCCATGTTAACAAAATGTGTACCCCATAATGAAAAATGTGTGCTTTAACAGCGCTACTCACACGGCTATTTGACCTGTGAATGCCATAATAAATTTGCCTATGTTTAAATAATGTATTCCTGGTGTTGAACACACTATGCCTTCATCAGTGAAGGAAATTGTCTTATTTAGCTTTGTCATTAAATCTCTGCCCAGTTAATAAACTGGTGTCTGTCCTGAATACAACAACGGGACAGACATTTCACACTCTCCTATAGAGACTGGCAATTGCTCAGTAAAAGGAACTCTACTTGTAGCTCCAGAGAACCCTTGAGCATTCATGGCATTTCCAGATAACGAAAACTTCCCCCTCTCGTATACATGAGTGAGTGGCCCCGGTGTCTAATAAAAAAGAAAAGGATTTACCTTCTATGGTAACTTCAACCCTTGATTCCTCTTGAGGATTTGGTGTCACTGATAGTACTGAACACTTCAAGTCACCCTGTGAGCTGTCCTCTTGTGGGTGCATACTTATTCCCGTACCTGTAAAAGGATTCCCTCCTGCAACAGTGACACCCCCTACTCTAGGAGTCAATAGCAGTCCTGTATTCGCACTCCACTGTATCTGCATGGGTGTGTGCTGTGACTGCCCTTGAGGTGGATTCAATGGTGCTTGCTATGGCTATAAAGCCTGTTGCATTTGTGGTACTTGTGCTTGATACACTGCTGATCTTGGGAAAATCTGTCCCTACTTTGTGGGCTATGTGCTGCAGGATATGCTGTCCCCCTCTTGAAAATGTCCTAGTTTGCACATAGCCTTAGCTCCCACATGTTCGTGTAATATGTCCTGTCATTTCACATGTCCAACACACAGGAGGGAATTTCCTAACCTGCCCTTCCTGCATGCCTGGATTGCCTCCTTAATTATTCTGGAAGCTTCCTCTTCCACGGAAGGCTACCCCTGCCTCTTGGCATCAATCCATTCCCTCCTTGATCCGACTGCTATTGGTTATTCACCTGTGGCATACCTGCTGTCTGCTGAGGACCTAGCCCTTCTCGACTGGTCAACATCGCCCCTTGTATAGCATATTTTGACAGCTTGTATGCACTAGTTTAGCTTCCTCAAGCTTCCTAGCATCTTCTCTCTTTCATTTTTCTCTTGCAACAATCGGCAATGGTGCATAATGGTCAGCTGTATTTCCATCCCTGACTTTGCCTCCATACCCACCAGCTTCTTGAGCTGTCTCTGTACCTGCTCTGGCAACCCCTGACATACAATATGACAAAATACAGATTTCCCCCAAGGCTCTCAAGTTTCCAAAGACCACTGTTCTTAGAAATTCTGAATTTAAGAAACGGAACTTCGTCTTTTGCATCTTTTGTGCCATAATTGCACCCATATCTGACCTATTGGGATATTGTACTCTAAGCACTTTCCAGACTCCTACTCTACAATTATTAAACTGTTCTCCATCATTCACTGTGTTCTGTGCTGTGACACTTGCGTAGCTTGCCCTCGTCCAAAGGTCATCAGCTCTTTCCCCAAGGATAGCTGCTAGAAGACCCTTAATGTCCCCTATAGGTAATGTGTTTCCTCCTATTATTTTTTCCAATTCATGAATCCATTTCCCGGTGCCCGAAGTCAAACTCGGGAGCTTACACCTTAGATTATCCTTATCCACCTGGGGCCATGAGATATACTGCTGCCTGGCCCCTCCTTTTCCTAACATGGGAAATTGCAAAATCCCAAAATCGCAATCGTGTCCCATCGTCTGCCTGTTCATAGCAGGGCCCATAGTTCATGATCATCTACTTTCTGATAATGACCTCAGCCTGCTCACATATGGCGGTCAGGGCCATCTTAAGCACTTTTGGGGCCCTGGACATGGACAACTTTGGGGCCCCCCCTCCACCAAACCAAAGAAATGATGTAAGTGTGTTTGTTTGTTTATTTATTTATATAGCGCTCCAAACGCAGAGGTGTCTGGCCGTGTTCCAGGTTCATTCAGGTTACATGTTGCAAGTAATTTAAGACGTATAAGTAGGCACTAGTTACAAGACATTATTTACACATTGAGTTTCACAATATTATAAAACAGAAATATACAAAGCTAATTTAATGGATATACAACATTCAAAATAAGCGTGTTTACTCCCTTTAACTCCCCTTACCCTCTTCATTCTTGCTCTAACAAGAATGATAAACAAGTAATATTTGAAGACCAACATTAGCAGTCTACAAAGAGGTTACTTCTGTTCTAGTATAGATACAGGAGACTTTTTTATCAATTATATCCAGGAAGGTATTCAGCCTGTAGTATTAATGTGGGACCGTATGTAAAAGGTACATGTAACCCAGAATATAGAACTCAAATTATCTGCCTTACAGAATGCAAAAGTGCTCAAGCACTGATCAAGGAGACCAATTGGAAGGAAGGAGAAAGCTACACATACCATAGCATGGATAGTGGATGCAGATTAGAAGCTACAAGGATGGTGTCTGTATCCAGACAGACTGAAATTAGAAGTGGGACATTGTTTTCAAATAGTGTTGTCATTAGAGATCAAAGGAACATGCGCCTATAGTGTGCAATTTATTAATGCTCACTATTATAGTGTATGCAACACGGTAGCCAGTGAAACCATGAGTGAGGCTTTTCTGAAGATCATATCCTGAAAAGGAAATCACTCTGTAGGGCTCACAGTTTTGAAAGGTTTAAGGACTGGCAATTTTGAGAGGTTAGGCAATACAAGATTAAATGAGATGTCCAGGATCACACATTGGATTATGGGGTGAAGCTGTGATGTGCGCCACTTCTGCAATTCCTGCATTTGAACACTTTCTTTTCCAGTTCTTTCCATGAACTAAAATAATCTAATTTTATAAAACTGACTTGGAAAGTACACAAAACACATTACCAAACATGACAATTTTTAAAAACTAAATATTACAGAAGGGTGTTACGCAAAATGGGAATGATTCTAACTTCATTGTCTCCATCATCAAGGGAAGTTTACAAGTACCAGCATAACAAGTGATGTGATTTAACAATCTAGGGTTGTCTTTAGCATTTTTTGAAGCATTAAATACTTCCACAGCACTGATTTGTGACATTGTAATTTATAATTGTGAAGAGAAATATTTGACCTTTACAAACAAGCAAATTGTTTTTTGTGTCAAAGAAGATGACCTTAAAATATGCTTGCCCGAGGCCTGAAACATCTGGTCCGCTCTCTTCTGTCATTACACTCAAATGACCTCCATTAGAAAAAGGAACAATGAATCGCAAGTGGTCGAAGTGGGCAAGAGCGGTTGGGAGCGATGTTCCTCTATTTTTTTTAATTAAGATTTACTGTTCCTATACTTTTATTTTAAAAAGAAACCATTCCGGAATGAAAGTGTAGGAAGAACTTGAAGCTTGAACTGCAGTGCACTGAATGTTCACTTAAACAGCAGGCACATTTGTTTGGGGGTGTTATAATGCGTGTGGGATGGAGCTTTGCAATGGGGTTTGTGGGGTGTGAGGGCAGGCCAGCAGGGAACATAGTTCCACTATTTCTTTTCATACACTTCCACTACTGGTAATGGATTAAACGATGCCACCAGCATGTGAGAAGGAAAACATTGCAGAAGACATTAATGTAATAGATATTACATGATTTGACCAGGATCACTGTATCGTCTTCTGGCAAAGTCAGGATACAAGCATGAACGCTTTGGTTCCACAGTCTTGAATTTGGATACTTATTTACCACTTGGTCTAAAGGTTTATGCTCATCATTGGAGGTGTTTGCATAGGTTTTACAACACCCTATCTGACCAAACCAATTTCTAGACCATCATCATATAGAAGACATGTTAATTTTCGTAGCAACTCCTATCTGGTGCAGGTACATTGCTGATAATAGAACCTGTTGTGTTGCAAAACCAAGTACATATGCAGGCAGGTTTATAAACTTCAAACATAGGAAAGGCTCAGCCAGCCTTGCTGGAATGTACTATTCTAATCTTGCATATGAACACATATCTGCAATGAGTGCTTAACACGCTGAGCTAACTTCCGAACCATTGTGGCACTCAATTTATCAATTTGCATTTGAACTTTGGCTATTGCACATGATCAGCATAATTCCCTCAGGATTTAAAGAATGCTACAGGAGTTGTGACATAAGGAACACACATACTATGTATACCACAGTGAACACAGAAAGCATTACATAATGAATTCATCAAGGTAGAATGTACTTGTCAAAACAGAGAGGCAATAGGTTTAGAGCCTGAGCAACATGCCATAAAATATCCTGATGTATGCTGTTTAAGTCTGGTGAACAATGGAATGTTACGTCTTTAGATCAGGCAGCCTTGTGGGGCCCCCTCCAAGGTGGGGGCCCTGGGCAAGTGCCCCTTTTGCCCTCCCATAGAAACTTCTCTGATGGGGGTGATTCCCCCTCTAGCTAAGAGGTCATCTTTTAAGTCGCTCTGGCCACGCTACGCTATAGCTTTGGGATCCTTTCTTTAGGTAGGTCCAAATTTGAACATCTGACTTCCTTGTCTGTCTGAAAGCATCCCTCGGGACCGCATGCACCATCCCCCTCCTCCCCACAGAAGGTTTCCCTGTCTTCGTCTGACATATCTTGTCCCCAACTAGCATGACTGTCCTCCTTCTCATCTCTGTTTAAAGTTAGCCTGTCCAAAGACAGGGCTTTATGTTCGAGGCAAAACAGGCCTCCCTCCTTGCCTCATAACTGTGCACTTTCAGAGCACGTCGGAAGCAGCTGCATTATGTACGCAATTCGTATGCGCAATCTGTGGCAGTGACGGTTTGATGTGTGTGCAGGGTCCTCTACTCGAATAGGCGGTGGAGCGGAGCGAAGCAAAGGAGTGGTGAGCCGCGGTGACGGGTCCAGTGCGGCAGCCAGTGAGGTTCTTGATCTAGGGGTTGAGTCGTGCCGAGCCCTTGTCCTCAACCATGCCAGGAGCCAAGAGCGTGGCAGATGGCAGGAGGCGGGTGACCTTTTTCTCCGAATGCCCCTGGACTCAACTTCGCTGACCACAAAAAACGAACTGAAGAAGGAGGCGGCGGCGGAGGCTGAGTGGCACTAGCAGGTACTGGGCAGGGGAGCGATTCTTTGCCCAAGGCGGGCAGCAGAGTAAGTTCGCTCCTGGCTGCGTTCCCGAGAACAATAAGCAGACGGGGCCCTGATAAATAGGGCTCTTGTCCATTGGGCAGGGGAGTCCTCTTCCTGTTAGTGGTAATAATTGGGCTGTGAGTCTAGTGGCCTGAGTGAGTTTGTGCGTTCTGGCTCCATACTGCGTTCTGTGCTGGTGTGTGCACAGCTAGAGCACAATTTGAGTGACTATGCATTAACTGCAGGGCTCAGCCTGTTTGTGACAAGAGCGTGAGTGTGCGCTCTCCACTATCTGAAAATCAGTCTACCAGTGGGGACTGCGGGCAGTGCCTATGACCCACGCGGCTGTGAGTGGAGTTGTATTTGCTTCGGCTAAATACTGCGTTTTGTGGTGTGTGCACAGTTAGAGCATTCTCTGAGTGATTTTGCATTAATTGCAGGGCTCAGTCTGTTTGTGATAAGAGTGTGAGTGTGAGCTCTCCACTATCTGAAAATCAGCCAACTTGTGGGGACTGCTGGCAGGGCCTTTGTCCCATACGGCTGCGAGTGGAGTCGTATTGGATAGATTATTTTCTTTTCCCTGAGGCATTGTTCCTGCTAATCAATCTTCAGTGCAGGCAGGTGTGGTGATAGGATTTGGGCTAACTATGTCCTTTCTTTGAAACTGCAACATGCCCCCCAAAGGAAGAGCAGCACAGTCCAATTATAACCTCTGCAAGTGCAAAGTGGTGTCAGCCACTGACGATAACTTGGGAGCAGGTGTCAACAAGAAATCTAAACAACAAAAACAAAAACAGATCAGTAAAGGCACTATATCAACTTTCTTTCCTCCCGTCCCCATAGTGGAGGTGACACCAAACAGCTTGGGACAGGAGCCTGTGAACAACTTGTGTGCCAGTAATTTTCTCGACAGCACTACTGGGCTCATGATTGACAACAATTCCTTGTTGGAGCTATGCCTTTCAGTACAAAGGTCTTTGACTCCGGCTATTGCAAATCCGGTGATGGATAAGGGACTGGTAGACACTGCAAATGAGGCCGTACAACCCACAGCTTGCCAAGAGAGACTATCAATGTCCCCAAATCTCATGATCCACTCGGATATTTCTGAGCCAGAGCAAAATGGAGGTTCCCCCATTGGAAAAACTACCTTGGTAGAACTCCAATCTTCGATGGCATCCTTACAATTTGCTCTAAAAATACTGCTAAAGATGTGTGGCCCTATTCTTGAAAATACAATTAACTTGGCCAATGAAGGGAGAGACAAAGAATTGATCACAATTTGTCTGAAGCCATACTGATGATTAATGAGCCATTGATACCGGCTGAAGTAGATATCAGTGTAGCTAATGACTCAGAGATCTACTTTACTCGTAAACAACAAAGATTAGCAAAAAGGGCTCATAACAAAAAAAGAGCATCAAACATGGCTCTCCCGCCCCCTGAACCAGCTCAGGCTACAAAAAACACGAAAAAAGCGAGAAAAAAGGCTGCAAGGGCGAGGATGAAAAGAACGGAAAGAGAAGGAAGTCTTACCAGCTGGCTCATCACGGACAAAGATAAAGAAGTCTCTGAGGTGGAGGACGAAGTGCCTCCACCTAGAATATTACCAAAGGAACAGGTGGCTGGTAATCCTTCATCAACACCAAACAGCACGAGACGAACTGATCAATTGGAGATGACAAAGATGTCAGATTATGAGGGTACTGACCTGCAGCCGATAACTAATACAAACAAGACATGTCTTATTAAGAATTTTTACCAAAAGCATGATCATGATTGGCTACCTCGATCAGAATTCCTGATCCGTTTACATTCCATTCCACAGTTAAGAGTTCTAACATCGGATGACTTTGAATACATTGAGCCATTAAAGGTACAAAATACTAATGTCTCGGCTGTCCACTGCAAATTTCAGGCAACGGCTGACTTGCTTCGAGCGCATAAATCAAATCTGCTCAAGGTCGATGTGGAAATTGATGTAGACCCTGGGAAAAAAGACTCAGAGTGTCCTACGAAAGTGATAACTGTAATAGAAAGTAAGATCCACATCCATCAATTACCGGCAAGTAACGTGGTCCGAATGGCCGATGTACAGAATATCCTAAAATGGCTTGCTGAGTCACTTCCCTCAGTGCTTAAGAAAGACTGAGGGATTTCGATTCTCTCATGGAATAGCAGGGGCTTCAGCCACTTAATTAATCAGAATGGTTCACTACCTTACATAAATAATTTGATGTGTGTAGGTTTGCAAGAGGTGTGGCTGACTACCCATGTGCTGTTTGAGGGATTCACAGTGTACCAATCACTGGCCAAAAAGAGGGAACGGGGAATACCGTTCGGTGGCTTAATAATTGGTATACAACATAACATCAAATCTCAGCGAATCCCAGTTATAACTGAGGACTTTGTGATCGCTATTGAACTATCGTTGTACATTGAGAATAAGGCAGAGAATATGCTGTTAATCAATCTCTATAACCCGCCGGGGGAAATCCAAACTGAAAGTATCCAAGAGATCCTTCATGACACCATGATCAAATGGACTATGAGGAAAGGAAATAGATCCATTATGGTTATGGGGGACATTAATTGGCATATGACTGGTGGGGAGGGTACTATGAGTAATCCACATCTAAAATCTGAGAGCATAATGTCCCACAAGAACGTTGAGTCGGATGGTCTTTACTGGATGAGGTTTTTTGAACTATGGGACATGGAAATGGTTAATGGAAGAACTAATAGTGACTGTCCTGGACAACATACCTGGGAGGGCTGTGGGGCAAAGAGTACGCTTTATTACATTTTTGTAACTGCTGATATTGCAACCTGTGTCAGGGATAAGAAAGTAACCAATAATAGTTGGAGTCACCATGCAGCGCTTGAGTTAATTATATCTGACGACACTGTTAGCCCGGGCATAAAATGTATGGGAGATTTAAGGATTAACCATGCTGCAACTCGTATCTCCTGGTCTGAACGAAATATAGCAAATGCAAAGTCTACCCTATTAATAGACTCTTGTAGGGATTTAGTTGCATGTCAGACAATGTCAATAGAGGAGATTGACCAGTTAATTTCCTCCTTCGCTTCAACTCATGCCTTGACTAGGGCTGGTAGTGTGGTGACAAGCCAAGGATTGAGAAATCTGTATGATTGGGAGGTGAGAGACGCCAAAAGGCGATTGAGAGCGGACATTAGGAAAGCTAAGAACTCTTCACTTTCTTTCAAATGCTATATGGCTTTAAGGAAAAAACTGAGGGGTCACTATCACGCATAGCTAAGACAGAAGATACATCTTAAGAAATTACAACAATGGCAGGAGACCTTAAAAACATTGGGCCTCATTACGACCCTGGCGGAAATCGAAAAACGATGGCGGAAATGCAATACCGCCATCGAATAGCGCTCGGTGCGATCATGACCCGTCACCGCAAAGTACGATGCCATTAGCGACACCGTAGTGAACGCCAACGCTAACTGCACCAAGCACGCGCGCGCGCCATGCCAAACCGTAATTACCACCATGGCGCAACGGTACGCGAATTCCGACCCTAGCGGACATGCACCTAACGCCATCAAGCACGGCGGAAAGTACCATTCCGCCATGGTGAGAAGTACGGCATCGCGAACCAACCGTAAACGGCCCTACTGAGTGCTTGTACACCGCTCCCTGGCCACATTGTACAACCCCCCGTAGGTGCAATGAAGTCACACAATGCAACCAGTGAAATGTACTAGTCATCCATGCCTGCCAACGAACAAATGAATCTCAAGAGTGCCCAATGGGAGCTGCAGGGCACAGATGGCACGAATACAGAAGCTATACAAATGGACATGACCTCAGTCTCCCACCAAGAAACGCACGCAAACACAGGCACCTGTGACCAGCAATATTCCGATAATCACATCATTCCACCAATCCAACTGGCTGACCGGCATCTGTTACACAAAAGCTAATCCCCCGCCCCTGAGCATGACATCATCAAAACAGTCATAATGGCAGCCCTTATCCCTGACCTCACTGGGCTCCGTAGGCAAACGCGCCCAGCACAGTACCACGCAACTATACTCAGAAGCCGGAACCCAATGCAGATCTCCTCACAATACATCGCTCCCCAAATAGGAATATGCCACATCACTCGCAAAGAAGAACGCTACACGGTTCATATCAGAATAGAAATTTAATGCACAACAAATTCACCAAGCCCATACAGCCATTAGGCCATGAACTCCAAAATATATTTCATTATCGTGGGCTGCATCCGCAATAAATGACCAGCTACTTCTTGTGTGACGCCCTGTTCCTTCATGGTACACAGGGGCTAGATTCCCGTACGAAAAGGCAACATGGAAGCGCCTAGAACCGCAGGGCCGTCCCAATAGGGAGGCACTAGTCCAGCTGAAAGGCCGAAATGTTGCTCCTAGCCACTAGTACTGCGTAAGGGCATGTGGCCCATTGGCGATCGTCCCATAAGATCGTAATGCTGCTCCACTGATTAACACGAAGCAGCAGGTGTCGGGAGTAAAATCCATCTGCAGGAGTGGCATACAGATGGCAGTGGCAAAAGGGGAGGAGATACCTGTCAACCAAATGAAATGAAAAAGAATAGTATGGCCATCAGAACTACATTTGAATTACTCACTTCAATGATCACACCAAATCCACAGCCATATGCATGCTAGCCCACTCCAAAGGATCATCACCACCCAAAAACCACTTGCGAATCATAACTATCTATATCGAGGTGAAAACACTATCACAAACGAGTGTACCTGTGCATGCGTCTGTTAAAACAGAATCCATCAGATGGGATTGGTAACGTGCATAGACACAAGTGTCTGAAGGCGCGTCGAGACAGGGAGGGCTCAACAAGGCCAGATAGACGATGGCCCCACTATGGCAGCCCTGCATCACATAGCGCAGGGGAGGCGGATAGATTCCAAGAAGCCCTGTACATGGCAAACTCTGTATCAAATCATCTGTCCATGCATCCATACATCATTCCCTCATCCCGTAATGAAAACGCCTGTTTCCATACTCACATAACATGTGAAATTTCAATTGAGTCTGTGCGTTATGCAGCCTGCAAAATCCACCGTGCCCCAGCCCGTTATTCCAGTGTTGTGAAGTAACATGTATTTGGGAACGTCCGGCCTCATCGCCCACGTCGCTATTGCGCATCCCATACTATTCATATCAATCATTGCATCCTCGCCATGGCCCCTGTCCCAAGGACATTGAACAATAGAACGTTATATTTGCAGTCAGACCTGTGGGCATCTCCTCGCCGCTAGCTGAAAACCGAAAGCGCCGCCCTTCGAATTCCTCATTTGCAACATCACGTCGAAAAGGCATCTGTGGCCGCTTGAAACCACAAATTAATCCATCTAGTGCGGATGTGTGTGAAAATGGCAACTGCCTTCACTCACAAATGGAACGCCCCGCCCGTCGGTGAAGCTCGGTACAGTGTTGCATGAGGGTCCACCGTTACTCGAGTACTACGTTCCACTGACCCTTCACAAGTCTGTTTGCGGCTGCAAAGATTGTATGTGAACCAATGGGACCATAGCCGAATGAACATATCAACCAATGTTACACTGCCATCGGGTACAAATACATGATTGCAATAGCAAGATGCCATTCGTCGAATTGCAGCGTTGTGTGCGGGACGTGCTCGCCCAAAGGGGAGTGCAGCTTGCACAGGTGGAATGAATCACCACAGGTGGAGGCCATACAGCCTGAAAGCACATAAATTGCACACCCAGTCTCCTGCCACAACCACACCCACTCCGAAATGCTACCGGCAGGACTAGCCATGTTGGCCCTGGGGGACCTGATAGCACTGCAAGTACTCCAACTACAAGAAGAAGACGAACACCAACTACAACCGGCCGCACGGCGGAGACGCAGGAGGAGGAGGAGGCCAAGGCAGGGCCAGCAAGGGCCGCCAGCACAGCCACTACCACGACGCAGGCAGCCCGCAATCCCACGCCTCCGAGCACATCCGTTCAACCTCACTGATGAGCAGATCCACACCCTCTACCGTTTGGACCGGGACACCATAACCGCCATTGTGGACATGACACAGGCTGACCTTGTCAGCATGATAGATAGCCCAACCGCCATCCCACCCCTACTGAAGGTGGTGTCTGTACTCCACTTCCTGGCCACAGGCACCTACCAGCACACAGTCGGACAGTTGCATGGCATATCACAGCCACTGTTCTCACGGACACTATTGCAAGTGCTCGATGCCCTCCTGAAGCACGCAGACGACTACATCTCTCTACCACGCTCGGAGCAGGAAATTACCAACACAAAAGTGGGATTCCATGCACTTGCCGGCATACCGGGTTGCATTGGTGCCATCGACTGCACCCATGTGGAATTGGTCGTCCAACATGCCATGGAGGCCCAGTACCGCAACCGAAAACAATTTCATTCCCTGAATGTACAGATGGTGTGTGACTCCAACAGGATCATTACACATTGTTGTGCCAGATTCCCTGGATCTACCCATGATTCTATGGTCTTGAGGAACTCTACTATACCACGCTACATGGAGCGACACGCAGGGAACAGATCCTGGCTACTCGGTGAGTCTCATTTCATGCATGATGATGTGGGGTATGTGATGCGGCAATGACCTGGCAGGAAGGGGGGGGGGTGCGTACGTAGCAATGGCATTCCTCAATATTCCTTTCTTGTCCACATGCAGGTGATGCCGGGTATCCACTGAAGAGATGGCTCCTCACACCAGTCCGGAACCCACGGGACCAGCATGAGGAGGACTACAACCATGCCCACTCACGTACCCGTGTAGTCATAGAACAGGCATTCGGCCTACTGAAGACTCGTTTCCGCTGCCTCAGCAGGTCTGGCGGGGCACTCCTGTACCGCCATGTGAAGGTTGCAAAGATGGTCATGGCATGTGTCATGCTCCACAACATGTGCGTACGTAGAAATGTGCCCATGCCCCCTGACGCAGAACTGCAAGCACCTGATGATGGTCATGATGAGGGTGGGGATGTGGCAGCACCTCAAGGAGTCTGCGAGGCACAGGAGGGCCGTGACATTCGTCAGCATCTCATAGATGCATGCTTCTAGCACTCACGCCTGGTGGCTGATACATGGACACGGGACTCGTGGCACTGTGTGTGTCTGGGACATGCACAATATGGACTGTACGCCTATAATGGCCTCGTACACAAAGATCAATGTCCACACATCTCATTGCATGATCGTGCATTGTTTATGGCATATGTGATATCATGTTAAACACCCTATCGACCCGCCACCCAAGTGAGCCCAACACACCCCCTCCACCCTCCTACCTCCCCCCCGAACACCAGTGTCCAAAGATGCTCATTGTCAGTGGCCTGTCGCTATTGCAAGCCCCCTCTGCGGGTATCAGGGGCACCCCTGCCTGTGGAGCGCAGGTTCCTCCCAGATCTACGTTGGGGGCTGCCCTGGACGGAACTTGCAACGGATGATGTCTCTGCCTGCTCACGTCCATGCATGTCCCTAAGGGTTTGTGAGAGCTCAGTGAGCACACGGCGCACTGCGGCAAGTTCGGCACATACGTCTTTGGACGTCGCATGCAGTTCCCCCCTCAGGCTCTCGGTGCTTCTCTCCATTTGTACTCTCAGGCTCTCGGTGCTACTCTCCATTTGTACTCTCAGGCTCTCGGTGCTACTCTCCATTTCTGCCCTCAGTGTCTCAGTTGATGTTTCTATGTCTGCCTTAGTGCCCCCACATTCATCGGCATGGTCCTTGAGGAGCGTGGCCAGTTGCTGCTGTTGCACGATTAACTGGTCGAGGGACTGTTGCCTCTGCTGGGCCATGGCCATTTGCGGTGGTGTCACAGAGGGGCTGATCACCTCATGTTGCCTTGCCACAGGGCTTGTGGGGGATGGCCAGTCGTCGTCTTGTGGGTGCCCCTGCGTGGTATCCTCATGGTGTACGGGATGGGACAGACAGGGGGATTGAGACAGGTCATGGATGGATCTAACTTCGACATCCCCGTTTTCTGTGTCGGAGCATGCTGCCATTAATGCAGTATCACCTATGGTGCTGCTGCCACCAGAAGCAGTGCCTACTGTGGCATCCATTGGGGGGACCTGTGGTGGTGGTGTTGTGGGCATGCTGGCTGCTGGGGTGCCTGTTGGAGTTCCCTCCTGTGTGCTGTCACTTGATTTGTGCTGCTGCCGTGTCTTCATCCGTGCAGCTGAGGTGGAGGGTCTTTGGCCGTTGGTCTTGGCCCTCTTTGCAGGTGTGCTGGTAGGGGTGTCCTGGAGCTCGTCGTTTGGATCAGACCCTGTGGTGGAGTAAAGGAGGGCGAGCGTTATTAATGGGTCTGTGGGAATTGGAATGGCAATGTATCACATGCATTGGGGTGGTACCTGAGGGTGATTTGGGTCTGGGCCTTGGAGGTGGTTTCATTTGTGTGTGGAGTGAGGGTGCAGTTGTTTGGCAGCCTGCAGTTAGGGTGTGCCTGCTGCACGTGTAGAGGGTGTTTTTAGGATTTTTAATTATTTATGTATTTGATGTGAGTTTTAAAGTGTGCTATCAGGCCTATGTATGTGGACGTTCTCCTGGACATGTGTTCCTGTTGCACTATGTGGGCACGTGGTACTTCACATGATTGGACATTGTGGTTTTGGCATTGTTTTATTTGGGACACCTACCTGAATCTTCGGATGTCTGCACTCCTTTCTCCATCCCTCCGACTCCCTCTATGCTCTCCATTCCAATGGTGGAGGCACAGATTTCTTCCCAGGGGGTCAACTTGATGGGTGATTCCGATCCTCCCCCGGTAGCTGTGGCAATGTTGCGGTTGGCAGAAAGTATGCTACGGACGCGTATCCGCAGGTCATCCCATCGCTTTCTGCATTGCTGTGGGTTGCGGGGTGCGGTCCCCACCGCACTTACACGCTGTGCCACCAGGGCCCATATGGCCTTCTTGTTCGCAAGTGCCGTCCTGGTCATTTGCGTGGAGAAGACGACGGCAGCATTCTCCTGGAGGGTCTCCGTGAGCACGGTGAGTTCCTCACGGGAGAAGTGGACCTGCCGCTTGCGGTCGCACGCTTTCTTCGCTACTTTTCCCATTTTTCTTGGTTTCACTAGGGTGGATGACGGGTTGGGATGTGTCTCAGGGTAGTATTTTTTATGGTTGTGTGGATTTTGTGGTTTTATAGGTGTACGGCGTGATGTTTCCCGTTCCGGGACCATGCTTTTACTTCCGTTTCCGTATATTTACGGTCACCGTACTTTCCGGTTGGCGCTCACTGCGGTGTCCGCTGTGATGGGTGGCGGTATTGCACCTAGGGCGCCGTACGGCGGCGGTGTGGGCCGTTTTGGGGTCATTTCCGCCATCGCGGACTTTGCACTTCCGCCATGGCGTGGTGCTCGTGCCCGATGGGTCAGAATGAGCCGCACTTTGCTCCATCGTGCAATGGCGGAAACGCTATTTACGCTATGGCGGTCCGGTCGGTTGATTTCCGCAAGGGTCGTAATGAGGGCCATTGTGTTGTAAGAATACTAGGAATATTTGGGCCCTAATAGGGGAAGTCAGAGGCAATAGAACCAACGCAATAGTTAATCCGATAGGAGCAGAGAGGTTTTTGGGCTGGAACCTTAAAAATCTTATTTGATAAAGTCCTGTAGAATACCACGTCCGTGGCAAACAGCTATTCTTATACCAGTTCACAAGAAAGGTGACAAAAATGATCCAGGCAACTATAGGTTGCTGTCGATGCTTGATTGTACTGGTACATTTTTGATGGCCTAATCCTAGAAAAGCTACAAGATTGGGCTGAGAAAGAACAGATTTTCAATCGTTTCCAAAGTGGCTTTCGGCTGGGCTACTCAACAACTCATAACTTAATTATATTAGACTCTCTGCGCACCGAGGCTAGGAAGAAGGGAAGTCCCCTGCTCTACGCACTCTTTGTGGATTTCAAAGCCGCATTTGTCCTGGTACAAAGACATATCCTATGGTCTAAACTTGATCTGCTTGGTTGCCCAAAAGGGATTTTATATTACCTAAGACTTCTACATCAGAATAACAGTGGAATCTTGTAAAGAAGCTGGTATCTTTCCTCTCAAGGACAAGGTTGACAATTATTTGAAAGACATTGGGTGGTTCACTCGATTTGAAGGGTTTACTCCTAATACTAAGAGGGTGCTTACTAAAAAAGTGGAGTTGCACGATTGGTTAGCAAATTATGCCCATTTGGAGAAGCTAAAGTCGTACCAATTTACTAAGTTTATACTGTACTTATACAAAGAACCACAGCTCTACCTCAATCTTTGTCCAGCAGTCAGATTTAGGCGATTTATAGTGTTACTTAGGGTGAATCATTTGCCGGTTCTGGTGTGTACGGGTGTTATTAATCAGCTACCACAGTCCGAACGATATTGTCGAATTTGCCAAAACCAGGCAATTGCAGAATCAGGGAGACATGTACTTACGGGTTGCCCTGAGTTACGCATGACATACCAGGCTCACTAGGGGAAATATGTACATAATTACGATTCTATCTCAGAACTGGCTTTTTGGTGGAGCAGCGTAAATTCACAGCATATAGGTCGTCTGCTTGCAATGTATAACGTTTGGTTAGTAGTTGAAAGCCGACTGTGTATTTCTATTTGAAGCATCAGTATGCTGTGGATATACCTTTTTAATAGGGCCAGTATCTAGTCTTTTAGTTTCTACCCTTTATAAGTGAAGCAATAATCACTGAGTTATGGTTATGGTGCTATGGCTCTATAAATTCAGAATCTTAGGTACGCTGCTAATGTTGTTCTGTGCCTAGGAATATAATTCTACATATGTGGTTATATAATTTGTGTTCGATTATGACTTATATGTTTGAATAGTTCCGACAACAAATGTAAACTGTGTATTAATTAATTAATGATTTTATGTGTGTAAATAACATTTGTTGTTTTCATTTTTTTATGTGTAAAGTTTATTTATAAACTGTATCACATTAAAATATTAAATTAAAAAACTTTCAGATCGATCGCCTTTCCCTTTATTTCTCAATTCACTTTTTGTTCTCATCTCCTGATAAACCTACTTAATTCTGTCTCTGTTTCTTCCTATCTCATAATTCTCCTCTTAATTTACTCTAGATGGTTCTAGCATAGGTTCCTGTGATGAGAGGAACACCTCATGTCCTCCCATGTCACTACTGGATTTGGTTCCATTAGCTCTTTCTCAATACGATCAATGTCACATGCCCTCTGCCTTCTCTTTCATTTCATTTCCTCATCAAATACTCATTGTTTCTTTGCTTCCTCCCTAATCCTTTCTTCTTCCTGTCTTTTTGCTTCTCTTTTTTCATTTGCCCTACGCACCTTGTCATCTCTGCATCTTTGCATTCTTTTGTCCCTTAATTTCTGTCCATCCACTTCTTCTCATTTATTTTCTAGCCTGTCTCGTTCTTCAATTGCTCTCTGCCTATAGTCATATTTTCTTTGCTGTTCAGCTCTTTTTTCTTTTCTTAACTGTTCTTCCTCATACATTTTTTCTTGTTTCTGTCTACTCTTTCTTTTAGTTTGTCTTCTTTCAATCGTTTCTCTCGTTCTCTGTCTTTTTTTATCTTGCTTGTCTTTATCTTCCCCTTGCTGTACTTCCTCAATGCTTTTCCCATCAAGTTTGAGCAATATCTGACCACCCATCCATTCATTCTGTATGAGGGCTATCTCGTCAGCTTTATCCTTTTCTCATTTCCATCTCTATATTTCTTGTTCTATATCTAGAGCCATACTAAGCCATTCACTTCTCTCTTTGTTCTGTAAGGCTTTAGATATCACATTCCTTTCTGGAGTTGCTTCCAGACTCTCGTCACTACTATAAGCAGGCGGCTCGTGTGTCAGATTACTGTATCCTGTTGCTGCCTTAAGCTCTTGGGACGGATACATTCCTTCATATTTCATGCTATTGGCATTTATTTCAAGCACAGTATGATGGAGCAGAAGGCTCAACACACCCCTCTTTACACTTGCTAAGCATCCAGTATTCAGTAGGCGATTCTTCCCTCTCCTCCTGATACATTTTCCAAATCTCTAGGCTATCTAACCTCTTTTCCATTTTCTTTCCCGTTTAGCAGTGTGCAATTGCGTAGTCATGTGTTGCAAAGCAGCTTTTGACAGTGATCCCCCTTGTGGCCATGGCATGAACACCTTATCTGCCATGCCCTTAACCCATTCTGCACTACATTGTTTAAGCTTGGGTGCGTGTTTTGGCAGTTGTTTGCACAGGTGCATGAGCTGAGTAACATCCTCCATCCTGACAAGTCACAATCGACTGTCAATACTTACCGTTATTTTACACAGGACATACTTTTCAGAAAAACAATACAATATGGGCATGCACCAATCGTCGAAAGCTTCATGTCTCACTTTACTTCAATCCACCTATTCACTCAACACCATTAAAACCTAAATAGATAAATAATCTATTCTGAGCCTTTTACCATAACCTATTATTTGTCACTCTTCTACATTTCATCATTTTCTCAACACATATAACAAATACAATACAAAAACTGACAGACTGGCTGGCCCCACATATATCTCTGCCAATGCTCCTCGTGGCTACTCTCGCCCCTAGAATGACTCCTGATCGGGAGTGTGAATTGTTTCCTTTAACAGATCTATCTGTTTGTAGCCTAAATATCCACTTGAACTTTCAAACAAATCCTTCTAGACGTCCCTGGACGTAGGATTCTGGGCTTATTTTACGGATCTCTCTTCGTCCATATATCTACTTGAAGCTCTTCATCATTAACTCAAATATCCAACCAACCATTTGTTACTTTCTTCCCATTACCCCTTTGCCATTTAATACACAATTGTTTTTGCCACATTTCTCAATCTACTCACCATTCGATTTTCAGCTCCTGACCCTCGGGATCGTCTCCTCCTCAACAGGCCACCTTAGCCTTCAGTCTGCTATGCTGCCTGTAGAAACCGGAAGGTGAATTTGAGAAAGGGGGTTCGGTCCCACCTGTCTCGTTGTGTCTTGCAAGATCTTGTTTCGCCTGCTATCCACAGGAAGCCTCACGGTCCTCCAGCTAAATGGCAGAGGACATCCCATATTTCTGAGACCATTAAAAGCTTACTGGGTCAACAGATCTTTAACCATCCTACCTCTGCTACCAGGTGAACCAATATTCCTAGAGCCCTTTAAGACAAGGTAGCAATATTTCGAGATGGATGGGATACACACTTTACTGATTCAGGAATTTGGCAAAACTTTGTTCTGTTTTATTTGCAATTATCTAAAACAGGGAGGTTACAACTGACATTATCCGACGTTCGCTTGAGCTCTCAAAGCATTTCAGAAAAAACATAACTTTTATAGTCAAAACTTGTCATCAATGATGTCACAACACCTGGCAAACTACAAAAACCTACTTGGGGATGTGGTAGGCTCTCTGGGAAAATCTAAGTATACATTCCATACTAGCAGGGGTAGCAATCGGGTCTCTAACATCAGGTGGACAACTAAACCCACCTCTAGTACAAATCATCTTCATCGTCATAAAATACACAACGATTCATTGGTTACACAAACTATAGGGTTCTCTTAATACGTGGCCCTCTACGATTGGTTGGCACGCTTGTAGCCTTCTGCAAAATTCCACACGCTAGCAGCAGGCAGGCTACCACTCCAGGTGCATAGAGGGTCGGCATGATCATGCCTCCCCACCCAATTAGCCCAACATCTGTCATCACTCTTGCCATTTGCCATTCAATTAAGGCTTTGAACTTGGCCTTGAATGGGCTCTCTGGGCCTGAAAATTAAAGGGAATATGGCATGGACCAATCGCCTGGTTTCGGTGTAGCCCGACCCAATACCTATTTTGGACAGACCATGTCACTAGAGACCATGTTTTGCGCTCTTTGCTGCATATAATACTAGTAAATGATGAACTCTTGGCACCTTCAAGGTTTTTCCATTTCACCTCAAACAAACGTGTTTCTTTCTCATGTTCATTGTAACTACTTCATAGACAACCAGGCTCACAGTGGCCTCAACTTTTGGTGCTAGACCAGCCAAGACTTTCTTGAATTTCTCCTTCACCATTATCTGTTTTCCAACTGCGCCACACTAAAAAACCTTTCCAATCATGGGTTACAAGCCTTGCTAAAGTGCATTGTGAAACATCCAGGTTCTATACATTCCTATGCATATTTATTGGCGCAATGCCGCAAACTATTCACTACATAGCCAGGCTTAAGTCTATTTGCATTACTGCATCTGCACACATGTAAAATGACTTTGCATTTTCTTCAGTGTTTCTTTGCATGAGCATCTTCATCTTGAGCCCTGAAATGTTGCTCATCTTCGACACCTCCCCTTCAGATCTTATAGGGTTCTTCTGTATCTTTTCAGGGTGCATCAGTTCTGCTCCGCATGACGCCACCATTCTTCTTTCTCTCTTATTTTTATACTTCTTCCAGAACCTCTCCCAAAAGAACGTTATTTCTTGTGCATGCATATAGGGTTTTCTCAATGGATACCTGGTTTCGAACTGCATGTGTTGATATTTCCGGTTCTCAACATATAGACAACATGGGGGCGGAGCTTCTGGTAGGGATACTTGACTCCTCCTCTACACTCCACTAATATTATTACCATTCATATGTAATCCCATTCCGCCCTTTATAGGACCTCCGCCTATAACATCCCCCCAATACAGTGCCAATAGTACCATCAATGTCACACAGAGTCCTGCGATAATAGTCAACCCACAATAATAAACAAAGGTCCATATTTTCTAATTCGTGCATCTACAGGTCCTTACTTTTTTTTTTTTACTTTTATTTATATTGGCAGAGGTTCACAGTAGACACACATGTTAGAGCGCAAGGTGTACATAGCAAGTATACTATAGAGCAATACATTAGTCACAATACAGCAATCACAAAAATATAAGCATGACATTTATGGGAAGAGCAGAGTACAGTAGGTCATAACGCAGGCAGTTCCTGATGGGGCCAGGGATGAGCCAGTCTCAGGTGTCTTTTCCCCTTGATTGTTAAGGTAGGTATTGAATTCAACCCAGATGTTCTTGGGGCGAGAGCGAGCAGGGAGCATAGTAAGGTATTCTTCCTCACAATTTTGGGACCAATTGAGCAATCACAGACATTTCTGAAAAACCGGGGGGGAGGAACTTTTCCAACTCTGAAGTATACATTTCTTAGCTACCATACAACTTATGTTGAGGAATTTGGCCATGAGTCTGGTGTCATCTGATTTCCACACCCCAATCAGGATTCCCAAAGGGTCAGGGTCAATTACAGTATCAGCAACTTCAGCAAGAGCTTCTAAGATTCAGATCCAGAATTCCACCAGTTTATTGCAGGACCTGAACATGTGAAAATGGTCTGCCTTCTCGCATTGCAGCAGGGGCAGGAGTGTACAGTGGTATGGATGTACCTAGAGGTCCTATGTGGGGTATAATACAATCTATTCAAGAGTTTATATTACATGACGCGGTAGCTGAAGTTAAGGGAAACCTTTTGAGTATGTAGGCACATTTTCCACACACCTGGTCAGATATTTCCAGGCCCAGTTCCGTAGCCCACTCACTGCCCACTCCGGGGACCTGAGCCAGTATATCGTCCAGCAGTATCTTGTACAGCAAGGAGACAAGACAACGGCACCACCCGAGTTGGCGATGTATGCGATCGCTGGGGTCTCAGAGGGCTCATTGGGGAAGGAGGGCCATTTAGTTCAGAATGCCGCCCGGAGCCTATAATATTGAAGAGTCTCCAAGGCGTATCCAGTGTGTCCGAGTTTCCAAGTCTGGGGATCAATGAACCTGCCATCGGGGTAAAAATCAGACAATGCCTGGTATCCTAGAGCCCCCCAATGTCGAGCTAGAGCGGTGTCGTGTGTTGGCTCCAAACCGGGGAAGGCCCACGCAGTGAGCCATTTGTAGTATGGAGGGGATTCAGCTGCTGAGTAAAGCCAACGGGCCCAGGCACAAAGAGTCGCATCGATTGGATCAATGGGGGAGTCAGGTGTGTAGTGCTGGTGTAGTATGAGGGACATTGGGCCTCATTACGACCCAGGCGGTAAGTTACCGCCTGGGCCGTGACTTTACCACCATGGCGTAAACTACGTTTACGCCATGGTGGTTGGCGGATTTACCGCCCCATTCCAACCTTGGCGGGGCGGTAAATCCCCATTTTCCCATTTACCCTTCCCCATTCCCATTTTGCCCCATAGGGCATAATGGGAGTGGGGAAGGCGTTAATTACGCCACCGTAAATTACGGTGGCGTAATTAACTCCATGGTCCCTTAGCGCCATGGATTTTAACACCTGCTAAAAGCAGGTGTTAAGACCTCCATGGCGCTAAGGGACCTCGTACTCAGGCGGTAAGGGTCGGCGCTTTTTAAGCCGCCGTAAAACCCTTACCGCCTGAGTCGTAATGAGGCCCATTATGTTGATGCCACCAGCCGCCAGAATCTCTAATTTAACATGCGGGTGGGCCGCAGAGCCGGAGTACCAGTGAGAGGAATGACGGGCCTGGGCCGATATCCAATAAAGTATTAGATCAGGGGCTGTGAACGCCCCTTGTTTGTATGGGAGCGCCATATCAGCCCATTTCTTGCGCACCACGCCGGAGTGCCATAGGAACTGTGCGCATAGCGTATGTAGTTTAGTGAAATATTTCCTCCCAGGCCATATGGGCATGTTACTGAAAGTGCAAAGCAGCTTGGGGAGTAAGACCATTTTGATGAGGGAGAGTCAACCAGCCATCGACAATGGGAGAGATCGCCACCGCAAGATTTTCGTCTCGACTGTTTGTGCCACCATCAGGTAGTTGTCAGCAAGCAAGGTGGGCTTGGTTAGGGAGATCTGGTCTCCCGAGTATCGAATACCGTCAGGGGACCAATGAGAGGGTATTCGGTAGTAGGTTGTTGGGTGTTGTTAGTGAGCGGGGACACCTCAGACTTTGAGTAGTTAATTGTAAAACCTGAATAGGTTCCAATACAGTGATGTCTCTTAATATGGGGTCCCTAATGTATAGTAATATATCATCCGCATAAAGGGATATGATTTCAGGAGTGTCTTTCAGTCTTATTCCCATGTGGGCATGGCGTGTACGGATGTGATCCGCCATTGACTCTATTACTAGAGCGAAGAGGATCGGGGAGAAGGGGCAACCCTGACTGGTACCCCTAAAGAGTGTGAACAAGATAGATGTCAATGAGTTAGCCCGCACTCGCACCACGGGGGAGGTGTATAATAATTTAATGTTTCCAATCATATTCGGGCCAACGCCCATTGTTTCCAGCACCATCCACATGTACCTCCACGAGACCATGTCGAACGCCTTCTGAGCGTCGAGTGTGACCGCCACGGCTTGCGCATCCTGGTCAATACTGGACATTACATTAAACAGCCTCCTGATGTTATGGGAGGTGGACCTCCCAGGAACGAAACCTGCTTGATCCTCATGAACCAAATATGTCATGATCGGGAGGAAACAGTTTGCTATGATTTTGGCCAAAAAATGTGTGTCGAGGATCATGAGGGAAAGTGGTCTGTATGACCCACATTCGTCGTCAGATTTGCCAGGTTTAATCAATACCGTATTGACAGCATCGCGTAAAGAGGGGGGAGGACGGACAATCGGAGCGACTCATCACAGACCTCAAGCAACCTGGGAGCCAGTATAGCAATGTGTTCTTGATAAAATTCTGTGGTGAGTCCATCAGGGCCCGGCGCTTTACCCTAAGTAAGTCTGAGATAGCTCTAACTATCTCATCTAGGGTGATTGGGGAGTCAGTTTGGTCTCTGGTGGAGGAGGAGATACACGTTGTGGGTATTTGGTCAAGCAGCTCACGCATGTGTAGTTCAGTATGTTCGGCGGATTGGGAGTATAGGGACCCTTAGAAGTCAGTGAATCTGTCTAGTATCTGTTGGTCTGCCCATTGTGTATTACCTTGCTTGTCCTTAATAGAAGTGAACTGGGACTGGCCAGATTCCCTCCTCAACAGCGCCACTAATGTTTTCCCAGGTCTATCCCCCTCACCATATTTCCGAGCAGCATGCGGACGACTAAAATATTGGACTTCATTGGTGGCAAGTGAATTGCATGTCTGTAGTTCTTCACTAATTTGGGCGAGTTTAGCAGGATCAGCACCAGCAGAGCATTGCTGCTCTAATTGTTTCAATTTGGCCTCAGAGCGACCAAAGGCAGCTATAATCGCTTTCAGCACTCCCGCTTACCTGGATATAGACATCCCGCTGATATATGCTTTGACGGCGTCCCACCTGACCCCAGCGGATGTGGCCTGGAGGGTGTTGTGCTCAAAGAAAGATTCAATATCAGCCAATATGACAGCCTTGAACACAACAACCTTGAGGGCCTCAGATTTAAAGCACCAGGTGCTGAACGTCGGGACAGGTGCTCCCAGTTCCACTGATAAGGTGATTGTAGCATGGTCAGACAGTGTGCGGGACAAAATCTGTGCCCCCTCCACCCTACCCATGATTTCACTCGACACTAGGAACAGATCTACTCTGGAGGAGCTGTCATGGACTGACGAGTAATAAGTATATTCCCGACGTTGAGGATAGAGTGCCCTCGAGGCGTCACGGATGCCGAGGGTTGTGATGTGGCTATGTAGTCTGCACGCATGGCCAGACAAGGATCGGGCAGCGGTCCCGGTCCTGTCCAGGGCAGTATCCAAAATGAGGTTCATGTCACCTCCCCATATAACCTGGACACCCACGTAACCCAGCAGTATGGTTGCAACAGTATCAAAAAACTCCGGGGAGTCTACATTAGGGCCGTAGGAGTTCACAAGCAGATACTCCCTGTTCAGTATCATGCAGTGTAATATGACATAACGACCATTGGGATCTATTTAGCTCTTGTGTAATACAAATTTGATAGATTTATGAACCATCGTGAGCACGCCCCTGGCCTGGGTGGAGTAGGAAGTGAAGTATCTGGCGGGGCGCCAGGACGGAGCCATGGTCCTTGGCAATTGACCACCGGAGTGCATTTCCTGTAGGAGCAGTATCTTGCAGCCATGCCTATTGTGTAGGCCATCATTTTGCGAGCCTTGGTGTGGTTACTCAATCCCCGGACGTTCCAGGACATTATGACAGTGGGCATTTCAGCAATTTAGGACCCATCCCAGAACATCTGCTGCAACCTGCATTGGTAGGTACATTCCAGAGCATTGTTGGACAGTACAATATTGCCTCAAGGAACATCCCAGTTCCTGTAATTGTGTATGCTCTTGTGATTAGAGTTGAAAATGCGCTCATGTCTCTTCAATACATGTGTTGTGATACCTTGTGAGCCTTTTTGGAATAACACCCCACACCCTCCCACCACCCTCACCGCCAAACCCCAACTAGCAGTGTGAACATCACCCCTCCTTACCTGCCCACAGTTGGGCCATCCCCAACTTGGCCCAACATACACGGAAGCCCAACTGTGGCAAACCGGCAACAGAGGCATATCTAAGAACAGTGCAATCGCAGTGGGGTGCGCCATTGCCGTGCACCAGCACGCTTGGAACACGTAAGGTTCTGTTACAAAAACAAACAGTGTTAGCAGTCATCCAGTGCTTGCCCCTCCATCCTTAAGTGGGGAGTAGAGGCTATTCTATGGGACATTAAAGCAGTGCAATTTAATCATTGGTGAAACAACAGGTATAAGCAGGGTAGACAATCCAGTTTTTACATTAGCACAGCAGCGTGTACCCCTTAGGGACTGAATGTTGTGTGAAGAGCAAGAACAGTGTGGCAGGGTACATTGCATGGCTGCGCTTAGTTGCAGGCGCAATGCTGATGATCAGGATGGTGATCGATCGACGTGTGAGTAGGAGACTCAGAAGACACAGGACAAGATTAGAGCTCAATCATTGTCCATATGGTCGTCAGCAGGAGCGTGTAAGGGGACATGAGCTTCTATGAATTTCACCGCCTCCACTGGCACCGTAAAGAAGTATAGTTTGTTGTTGAATGTGAACTTCAGGCACGCAGGGAATAATATGGCATAGAGAATGTTCCTTTCTCTAAGCAATTTTTTAACTCCAAGGAATTGCCGGCGCTCCTTTTGTACTCCAATCGAAAAATCTGGAAATATTCTGATCACCTGTGACTCCAGTCTGAGTTCTCCCCTCTCCCGCACCAGTCGGAGAATCTGGTCACGGTCTTTAAAACTTAGGAATTTCGCAATAATGGGCCTCGGGAAATCCCCTGGTTGGGGTCACGGGGACAGTGCTCTGTGAGCTCTCTCAACGCTAAAAAAAGGGGACAGGTCGGAATTGCCCAGCATTTCCTTGAGAAGATTCTCAGTAGCAAGTTCAAGTCATCCTTTAAGCGCATTCTCCAGGACCCCAATAATGCGTATACTGTTTCTACGTGATCTGGATTCGAGATCATCACATTTGGCTTTGACTGACTTCATATCACGGACCAGCGTGGTCACTGTGTCCTGTAGCGTAGTTATGTTGTCCTCATTGGTGCCTATCCTGGTTTCAGCTTCTGTGATTCTCCAACCATGATGGCCCAGTTTGGCTTTGAGTGATGCAACATTCGCGTTAATATCATCTAACTTTTAATGGAAGGCCGCAAAATTCCTGGCCATTGACTCCATCATAACAGTTAAATCGGTGGCCGGATCCTCCGCGGGAACCGCCTCGTCCACCTGATACTTTGTTTGGGCTGCATCTAGCCTCGGGTCGCCTTGGTGAATTTGTCCATGGCACCGGTCTTATTTAAGTTCCTGGATCTGTTGGACATCGTGCAAGATGGTGGCTGAGTCCCCAGCTGCCAGAGTAGGGTATTGAGCAGCAGAGAAGACGTGTGGCGCAGGGAAATGGGAGCCAGACAGGACCCACCAGTCACTCAGTTGGGCGAGGGGGCCCCTTTCAGAGTCTTGGGCAAGTCACGGATGGTTAGTCAGGCCACCAACCCCCAGGGGGGCTCCACAGATGGAGAGCAGCACCCCTGTCGCACTCATGAGCGGGGGTCCTCAGTTCTGACAGGCGGGGGCTGCCAGTGCCTCCAGTGGGTGATTGAGAGATGCAATGCAGGAAGGCCAGGGGAAAGGGCAGCTGAGCTGATCTGCACCGAGGGCCCCATCGCAGGTATAGCACAGTGTAGACACAGGTGGCCGGGGCCACGAAAACACAGGGATCAGCTGCCGTGGGGGTACGAAGCAACAGCAGCGAGGTTGGAGGACGGTGGAGGGAGGCACTACATATTTATCCCACCAGCTCTTCACCTGATGCACAGCAGGCTGTTCAGGTATTGGATGGTAGATGGCCCGCAGGGGGCCCGTGAAGACCTCGCGCTGGGCCCAAGGAGGAAGCGCAGCCATGCCCCCCGAGGAGCTCCAGAGGAACGGGGCACCGCGTCCTGTCTCCACAAGTTTCTTCCCTCCGGGACCAGGAGCCGAACCGCTCCGGCAGCAGTGCTGTGGCAGGCTCAGGAGGCCGCAGGAAACTCGCCACCCTCCGGGTCCGGCGAGGAGTGGGGCAAGGTTCTGCCTAGCAGAGCGGGCCCCAGCGGTCATGCAAACAGCCAGCGCCACCCCCAGCACGGGTCGCCGGTGGTCCCCAGGAGCAGGCGCTGCCTCGGCGCGGGACAGCGTCTCACCAGGGGCAGTCCCGGTTTCACATTCGCTCCGAGCGTCACTCCGCAGGACGCCAGAACTGAGCCCCTAAGCCGACGGCCAACAGGATACCAGCAGGTGGGCAGTCACAGCGGGCACACAGCACCAGCGTTACAGGCACCAGGATTGCAGGAGCATTCAGCGATGTCGCGGGGGAGTCACCCAGCAACCCGTTGCGTGCCTCCACGGCCACCGATGCCCAGGCCCAGGCCCAACCCGACGCCGGAGAGCAGCAAAATGAACTGTAAAACAGCCACGGGGCACCGAATCCAAGCCAAATTTCACATACAGTTAGCCCTAGATGTCAGCAGGGCAGGGGAACGGGTGTAAAGGCAGGATACTGTGGATGACTGCAGATGTCCATGGATGAGATGCGGGTGTGCTCAGAGCTACAAAGCTAAACAGCCATTTTGTCAGCTGCTCAACAACGCCCCACCTCAGGTCCCTACTTAACAAATGATTTACATTAGTCACATCCATCTTCTTCCTTCTTCTCTCCTGAAATGAAAACACAGATACACAATGAAAAGTAGAGACATGCAAGACATACGTTTTACACAGAGAAAGAGAAAAAGAGAGAAAGAGAGGGAGAGAGAGGGAGAGAGAGAGAGAGAGAGAGAGAAAGAAACCAATGATTACTAATATCTACGCAACAAATAGCAATGCTGCTCGTGCCCTGCGCTACACTATGTGAGTTGATTATATTTGATTATATTGAAGTGGAGTCCTTTGTATTCGGAGGTGGTGCTTTCACTTCCCCCGCATCCCCCTGGCCCAGCATAGTGCTTCAAATGCATCTTGCCTCACTCTAAAGTGCTTAGGGGGGTGGGACTGGGCTTCCCCCATCCCAACACAACACTGAAACTAGATGAAGCTGAATAATGTGAGCCTGTTTTGTGAACCAGTGTTTGAAGCTTGGGGAAGGGAATCCCAAGCTGCTTTGGAACATTGTTTTGTGAGCCGATGCTTGAAGATGGGGCAAGGGAACACGCGCTCCTTTGGAACATTGTTCTGTGAACCATTGCTTAAAGTTTGTCGAAGGGGACCCCAAGCTCCTTTGGAACCTTGTTTTGTTCTGTGAATCAGTGCTTGAAGCTTGGCGAAGGGAACCCAGAGCTTCTTTTGGAACATGATTTTGTGTACCAGTACTTTAAGCTTGGGGAAGGGAACCCTAAGTCATTGGTTCTGTGAATCTATGTTTGAAGCTTGGGAAAAGGAACCCTGAGCTCCTTTGGAACATTATCTTGGTGAACCAGTACTTTAAGCTTGGGGAACAGAACCCTAAATTCTGAAGGAACATTTGTTTATTTGTTTGTTTATTCACTTTAAGTGCGCACCAGACCCGTAAGTAGCAGGGCGCAGCAGTAAGAAAATGCAAAGCTTACATAGTTACAAGAAATACAGTATATACAATAAAAGCTTAAATAGTATCCATGGTTATAAAATATACAAGATATACAATAAAGACTTATGTGATTACAAAAATATGCAATGTACAAATATACAAGTTACAGAGAGGCACAGAGTTTAAATGAGAATATAAGGCGAGTGAGACTCAACTGATCAAGGTACGGAGTAGGCCTAGAGGTAGGAGACTAGGGGTCGGTAGAGATCAGGTGTTTGATGAAATTATTTCGGAAAAGTGGGTAAGGTTGGTCTACTCTTAGATCTAGTGGCAGTAGGTTCCAAGATTTAGCAGCCTTCACTGGGAAGCTATTACCACCAATTGTGGTGAGTCTGTATCTAGGTATGGCCAAGCAATTAGCATTGCCAGCTCTAGTAGGTCTGAGAGAGATTCTTCTATGAAGTTTATCTGTGAGGTAGCTAGGGGCAGCGTTATTTAGAGCTTTGTTAGTCAGTGACAACGTCTTTAGCTGTATTTTGTTACCAGTAGACAGCCATTTATGATGGCGTTTAATGGAGGAGATATGGGTTCTTTTATTTATGCCAAGTGCTGCTCTCAAGGCATTATTTTGTAATGTTTGGAGCCGCTGGATGGTATTTTTATTAGCACCACTGTATAGGGCATTACAATAGTCAGTTCTGGATAGTATTAAGGCTCTGGCCAAGATCAACCAGCTGTCATTAGAGAGGAATGGCTTGCCAGCTCTAATCAGCTTGCAGGTGTAGGCTGTGGTGGAGGCCAGGGATTTTACCTGTTTATCAAAGGACAGGGTGGAATCCAGGTAGAAGCCAAGGGTTTTTACTTCCTTGGAGACTTTGATGGTATTTCCATCGATGTTGAATGAGGAAAATTCCTGACCTAGTTTTTTGATGTTGGCATGTGTTCCCATGATTATCAACTCGGTCTTATCATCGTTCAGGCATAGGCCATGAGTGGCCATCCATGCCTGGATGATAAGATATACCCTGTTCACCAACTCCGTGTCCTTGCTATGATCCCCAGAAAGCAGGAGGAGAATCTGTGTATCATCTGCATAATTGGTGTAGATGATACTCAGATGGTCCAAATCATCAAACAGGGGCTAGGTGAAGATGTTGTATAGAGTTGGAGAGATGCAGGAACCCTGAGGAACACCGCACAGGATAGGGGTAGGGTCTGCAGCTGCCGATGGAAAACTCTCATGGTTCTCTCGCTCCGGAATTATTCAATCCATCTGATAGCCACAGGGGAGAAGTGAGCGGCAGAATCAAGATCTCTACAGAGGATCTTATGGTCCACAAAATGCAGCTGAGAGATCTAGTAGGAGCAAAAGTACTGACTTCCCTTTGCCTCTCAGCTCATTAATTTGGGATTTTAAATCAATAAGGGCAGTTTCTATTCCGTATAGAGGGCGGAAACCAGATTGTCTGTCTCCTAGGAGTTTGTGCCGTTCTAAGTGTTTCTGAATTTGGTTATAGGCAGCTTTGTCCAATATTTTGAGTAAAAATGGTACAGTGGTAATGGGGCGGTAGTTGGTAGGGATGAGGGGATCTAATGTCTGTTTTTTTAGGAGAGGGAGCACCCACGACTGTTTTAGGTTAGCAGTGATGGAGCCTGAAGTAAAGGAGGCATTAATCAATTTAGCAATGAATGGAGATAGTACCCTGGCAGCATCTTTTATTAGTTGCGGAGGGCAGATGTCACCTTTACAATTAGAAGGCTTCAATGAAAGGATTATTTTTTCTACTTCCAGAGTAGACATTTTGGTGAAATGGAAGATATTGTCACGTGCCTTTGGTGGGTAGCTAGGCAGAGGGTTTTTGAGTGAGTGCTGTAGATTCAACGTTTCTTTTTTGTGCTGGATTTTATTTTGGAGCATGTTAATTTTGTTTGATAATGCCTGTTGGATGTCTGTACACCAGGATTTATCCTTAGTACAGATATCAGGTGTAGCTATAGGTGACTCTAATTCTTTTAGTATAGAGAAGAGTTCCTTCATGCTAGAGTTGGATTTGGCAATGCGCTCGTCACAAGAATTACGTTTAGCCAGGCAGACTTCATTCTTATAGTCTTATAGTGTGAAGAGAACAAGGTTAATTTGGCTTTATTATCGGTGGAGAGGCAGAGTCTCCAGTTGGTTTAGCTTTTTCTTTTCAGAAGGCGTAGGTCTCTAAGTTGTGGCGTGAACCATTTATTTAAGTGGGCTTTGGGTTTGCTAGATCTAAGTTTAAGAGGGGCAATTTTGTCCAATGTAGTGAGCATGATATTGTTGAATTCCTGCACTAGGATGCTAGGATCTAGATTTTCTGGTAAAGCATTTAGAGTGGGAAGGATCGCAGGGATTACTTTATCAACTGTAATACTTTTTTTGTTTCTTGTTAGACATGGTGGCGCTAGTAGAGGGGCAGTGGGAGTAGGTCTGGTCGTGGATAAGTGAAAGGACACCAGTGAGTGGTCTGTCCAGGAGAGAGGTGTGATGGATGAGATAGTAACTGCACAGTTATGATCCGCTATCCAATCCAATGTTCTCCCCTTCAAATGGGTGGGTTTATTGACTTTTTGAGACAAGCCTAATGCCTTAATTGTGTTAGCTATATCTGTAGCATTTTAGTCCATCGGATCATTAAAACCTATGTTGAAGTCCCCTAATAGGAGTAATTGAGAAGTTGGTTTGAGGTTGTTAGAAAGTATATTACGCAGATACTCATCAAAAGTGCCAAGAGGACCCGGCGGTCTGTATAATAGATGGATGGTGAGTGATTGAAATTATTTATCTGGAATTTAGCAGATAGAATTTTGCAGGATTGTGACAATTGAGTAGGGGCTAGTCTGAGGGATAGACACATTCTGGAGATGATAGCGATACCGCCTCCTCGTGCACCATCTCTGTCTTGTCTGGCTATTGTTTAGCCATCTGGGATGGCTAACATAAGCAACGGTCCTGCTGCGTTTATGTAGCCATGTCTCGGTAATCGCAAGGAAATCAAGATTGTCTTCTGTGATTAGATCAGCAATGTCAAGGGCATGGTGACAAGCGATCTTGCATTGATAAGTGCTCCTTTAAGGGAGGGGGCCTCAGTAACCGCTTTAACCTGGACAGGTTTGGCTGTGATATTATCGCTTGATTTACGTTTTTGATTATTGGTTTGGTGGGCATTAGTATTGGTGATAGAATGTGAAGGTGACAAATTAGAATGAATAGGTTTCAAAATGTGCTGAAAGTTAGTCTTCAGGTTGGTGGGAGGTAGGGATCTTCTCAGTGGTTCGTGTAATTTTGTTAATCTGGCGGGGAGTCTAAGGTTTCTATTAGATGTGGCACAAGGTAGGGAAGCAAAGGATGGTGGCCCTAGAGCAATATGGAATGCAGGTTGTGAGGGCGTAGCATAGTGTATAGCTGTATTTGTCAGTTTGAGCGGTCTAGGATCTAGTATGGGTGCTAGAGGGAGCTCAGTGAAGCATACTAGGCTTCTAGTATCAGTATGTAATGTGGCAGCCATAGTGCAAAACAGAATAGTTAGAATTAACATCTTACTCAGTTAAGCGGCAGGAATATGGCAGTGCTAGTAGAGGCACCTATTCCGGGTACCAGTTGGTCAACACAAAACCTAAAATTGTTGGAACTGTATACCCAAACTTGCAAAGGGAACTAGAAGCTGCTCCAGACTTTCTTTTGAACATTATTTGAGTTTGAATAACACTACACTACCTTTCTGTATTAGACGTGAGGGCAAGCATTGGTTTTGACACAGATGGGCCCTCATTACGAGTCGGGCGGTAGGGGATACCGGCCACCGGTAAAGAGACCGGTGCCGGTAATCCCCTAGCGCCCTATTCTGAGGTCCCTTGGCGGGGACCGTAAGTAACATGTGGTCGGACCACATGTCCCTTACGGGTCCCGCTAAGGGACCAGGGCGCAAATAATGGGCTTGCCATTCACGTGCCCGTTATTTGCGCCCTCCCCATTCCCATTGAATTGAGGGGGCTCAAATGGGAATGGGGAATGGTTGGTGCAATGGGGACTTACCGGTCCCGCCAGGGTCGGACTAGACAGGTAAGTCCCCACTGCACCACATCGGACTCGGTCCTGTTATTGGTGGCAGTCATGGTGTAAATAGCGCCATAACTACCACCAATCTCGTAATAAGGCCCACAGACTCTTGATTTTGACGTATAGACATAGGGCCATATCACGAGTCACCCGGTATGGAAATAACAGTGGCGGTAAACCCATCGCCACCGCTATTTCCATACTGGGTGATTCGCTGTCCTGCAGGCGCAGGTTTCATTCCCGCCAGGTCTGACCTGGCGGGTTTAACACTGCCCGTCTGCAGGCGGACGTGGAAACACCGGCACCATCACGAGATGGTGCCGGTGTTTCTGGTCCCCATTCCCATTGAGTCCTATGGGACTCAATGGGAATGGGGATTTACCAAATTCCGCCTCCAGAATTCCCGGGTCACCAGGGTTGTAATGCCCCAGTAATTCTGGGAATCACAGAGGCGGAATGGTAATTCGAATCCGGCGGTAACCAAGCCGGAAAAACCGGCATGTTACAGCCGGACTCGTAATGCGGCCCATAGACTTTCCTTAGTTTCTTTAGGTAGGGCAATACCCACCTTAACTGTAGGGCAATCTAGGCATTACACCCATTGTGATACTTAATAAAGATTCCATTGTTGAATATACACTGTGTTGTCTTGTCATCTCTTGATACCATGTCTGTCTCACAGGGCACACCACTGACATCCTTATTGTGCTTTCATCATGCAATTCTTGTGGGTACATTCATGGTAGTGGAAATTGTACTGCCATTTCCACCCACTCTAGCATATTTGGCGGACTGCATTGTTTAATCTGCTGTGTAGCCTGCAGCTGCACACAACACTCATGTGTTTTGTTCTCATATGTATCCTGCATCCTCATTTTGTACTCACCTGGGTCAACTTGACTGCCAACTCCCACCACTGGTCTGAATACTCCCTCTATGAAAGCCATGTTACGATGCTAGGTGCTTTCTCCTCCCAGGGTGTGACGTGATGTTTCATGCTTCCACTTCCTACAGCTGCTGTCTCATGGTGTTAATTAGCAGGCAGAGTTCACACCTGTACATTCAAATCGTTCCAGTCCTTCCTGCAATCTTTGGCATCACACCGAAATGTACTGAGCTCATTGCCACCACCTTGTCCCTTATGTTGTTGCAGAAGGTGTTCTTCCTTTATATGGAAGCCTTTCTTTGCTGGCCATCAAGAGCTTCTCAGTATTGGCCACCACCCCCTCTGCCACAACCTGAAGCTCCCCCTCACTGTATATGGACATGCAAACCCGCATTTCTGGTACATTTCCCTTCCCCTTGTCTGCTGGCATCCTTCCTGTTTGCATGGCTTCTGGATTGCTGCAGGAAGTGGAGGAATGAATTGGATTTTTAAAGATGGACACCACTGAGGTTCCAGTTTGAAATATGATGTTGTTTCCACTAAGTAGCAATTCTGCCAGCGGATTTACCATTGCTAATTTCTTCAATTTTCTTGTAACAGTAAATTCCCTGAAAATTGGTGGAATTACCATTCAGAGTGGATTTTCGGTGGTAATTTCACAGAACAGAATTACTGTTACCACTAATGATGTGTACGTGCTCCCGTCAACCTGTAATATGGTGGTAATTCCTCTAGACACCACGGTGGTAACCGATTAACTTTGCGCCCAATCGTAATCAGGCCCTAAGTATGCTTCTTGAAATAATTATGTCAAATCAATTATGAACATGTACAAACACAAACACGAAATTGTACAAGCACGAAGATTCTCTTCCACTTCGAGTACACACATGTAGTGCTCCGGTCTTTCCAGCGGCAAGTGATAGTTGAGCTTCTGCTTGTTTCAATGAGTGCAAATAATGGCAGTTTCCCTAATGAAAGAGTAACTATTATCAAAAGAAGACCTTAATAGCACACGTGGCTCATTCTTTGTTCCGGGCCTTTCAGCCATCTGCACAAGGTTCAGTCCATTAAATGGTAGGTTTTCTATTATGCACCCGTCTGAATAATGCAACTCCTTACATTAAGTAGGCCTTTTAAAGAACTTCATGCACAAAGCTAGAGATGGTAGTCATGCATTGTAAGGTCAGTACCCCGCCACATGATGCTGTTGTCTTAAAGTCGCTTTCTGTGACTGAATCTGTTCGAAACTTTGTTCTGAATGGTTAATGGAGTTATGATATATGGCGCTCCCTTGACTCTTTTGCAGCAGAAATTTCCTTTTCATAAATACGTGTATATATGTTGGAAAATCTGAAAAGCCAAATGCTCAACGTGGCATACATTCTGTGGCCTTATTTTCATTTCATGTACAGCTACTGCACCCATCCTATGTATAAGAACACAAAGGCTGCAGATGAAAGGTGGGGGAAGCACTTGTCACTGCGGCCCATTAGACATAATGGGTCACATCATGAGTTTGATGCTTATGGTAAAAACGTGATATTTGAAATACTTGTTAAACATGGTATCTAGAAGTTTTTTTTTTTTTTTTAAGACTGCGACCAAAAAGAGGCAGGCACGCACAGAGAAATATGTTTCAAATACTGTTTTTTACAGATATTTACAAGGATGTGCCAAAATAAAAACAAGCATTGGCAATGCCAACCGTTTAGGCTTTTGTGGAGGCATGGAAAAGGTACTTGTCAGGTATCAACTGGCCATTGATCGAAGCAGGAGCAAAATGGTGTAAGTACCTGTGCATCTAATAGCAGTGCCTTACATTTACCTACTACTTATACAGAAGCCAAAATTGTTGCCTTTGGCAATGCTTGTATTTAACAGGACTTCAGTGAACTATACGCAGAGTGCTTATACATTTAGTGGCTGAAGGAACACCTGATTAACACAATTGTATTACACCAGAAGCAGGTTTACAGCTACAATTAAGTCATTGGGCCTCAATATGACTTCGGCGGTAGCCATGCCGCTATTGGCGGCATGGCTGCTGCCGAAATCGGGTCCGGGTTCCCAGAATGGGGAATTACCGGGCCATTCCGAGTTCGGAGGGCCCGGTAATTCCTCCCTCCAGGAACCCGGGGCCAGACCTTCCCCATTTCCATCTGAGCCCCCATAGGACTCAATGGGAATGGGAGAGGATGCAAACAATGGGCCGATTACGAGCGGCCCATTGTTTGCTCCCTCTACCCTCACGTGACCCGGTAAGGACGCCTGGTTTGACCAGGCGTTACTTACCGGGTCCCACGAGGGGAGCTTGTAATGAGACGGAATGGGTTTAATGCGTCCGCCTCCTTTAGCGGAGCCCGTTAACCCGTTCCACCTCACTCGTAATGAGGCCCATTAACTCTCAGAAGAAAGCTTTGAAAAAACACTGGCAGGCACTTTGAGTGCAACGTGTGATGGTAAGGCTTGATTAAAGCGACCTAAAAGAGTTCCCTTGAGGAGGTGTTTTGGGCAGGGAGTAAAAGGAACTGGGTGGGAATGGCCCTACGGGTTAGCATGGCCACGGGCAGTCAATGAGTGGGCAAATAACCAAACAACACCCAAACTGTGTGTCCCTCCTCATATGTCATTTCTGCATATCTGGACTCTAATGCAATAGTTTCGGCTTATAGGTGTTTCAAGCGACACCTAGCAATGATTTTTCAACAACTAATCAGCTCTTCCAACAATTCTATGCCCAGTGTAAAATATAAACAAACTCCAGTGATAGAATACATAGGGGAAATGCTGGATAGTGGGAGAAAAAATGCAACAGTGTTTCCAGAACAATGATTTGTCTTGCTGATGCACTTACTGGACATCAGTCTTTCATTGAAATATGATATTTTTGGGCACAGAAATTCTCAATTTGGGGATCCCTTTCCGGAGAGGATAACTAGTGCATGGTCAGTCACACTCCTAGGGTTTTTAAGTGCCCCTGCTACTTCGTTATTTACTCCTGTTTCCTCAGTCTTGGGTCATCTGCTCATCACAGTTGGCAGTGCAGGAGATACCTCGAGGTGTATTCCAATCGCATGCACACGCACTGTAGGCCTCAATACAGTTTGAAACTGAGAATGGATACAGACTGGCAAAACAAGGGAGCTTCCACTAGGAACACGGCAATGTGGCTTTCTCAACGTTCTCTTGTTTATTAGCTCTCATTCTAAGGTTCCTAGATCTGGTCTGCAAAAGGTCTTACATCTCAAAGATTTGCAACAGTCTTATTTTAAAGGGGGGCTCATTTTTTCTACCTCACTCATCCTTTCTGCTCTGTCACCTTGAATTTGTTTTCTTCCTTCCACCTCACATATGTTGCCAATTTTGCAATTACTATCCTCTGGCATTCTCAACATCACCATTGTGGCAACTGCTACAGCCCCATTCCTCTCCAAAGTATACTCTACCACCCTTCTGGTCACTTCTCCCAACCACCTCCCATAACTCCTGTCCTCATCTTCTCCATTGCTGTATCTACAATCGAGGTGTTACTTTCTCTGAACTATGGCCAACCACAACTGCTTAGTCAACTATCCTTGATCCCCCCCCAAACATTCTACAATCATTTCCCCCAAACCTTTTCCCTGTGTCCAATCTTCCGTCCACCTCAACAGTGCTATCTCCTATTTCATTCTCTTCGCCACCGCCTCTTTTTTTCCATTTTCTGTGTTTCTCATTGCAAGCTCCTAACACCCATAGGAAAGCCATTGGCTCTGTGGCTGCAATTAGTTTCGCGTTTCTCCATTTTGGCACACATTTAGATAACATCCGAGGAGTGCTATTCAGCTGGGTTCAGCTGTTTACTCTGCTCGTCCTTTCCGTACCCGCCTTCACCACCACCAACAACGGATCTTTCATTCATCAGACTCACTTATACCTGAGGGCACTTGGACTCTTGCTTGGACTCCTACTTCAATACCAGTATTTTTACCTATAAACATTACTTCTAGTGGCTAAAATATCTCAATTTCTGTTTCCAATCTAGCCACGCCCACAAACTACGTGCAAATCCTTAAAATTGTGAACGTGCGCACAACCGTACGCACGCCTCTGAGGTGTGCACTGGCGAGTGCTGTTCAGCTGTTCCACTATGCTGCTCGTGCTGGTACCTCCTCTCATATAAATCTTGCTGTGTAGGTACTATCTTATTCGACGTTCCAATAATATTTACCAGTATTATTATTTGCATGTCTGTGTACAAACTCACGACCGCAACGACGGCCTTCAGCTCCTCCATTACCCCTTGGTAAACAAGTGAGCCAGAAAAGTACAGGCATTACGACACCAGCCTGCGGTCCTCCACCCCGCCAATAATCAAAGTGTGTCCATATTGCAGGTACGGAAATCAGACAGTTTTAGTTCATACCCAAGGATTCCATGGGCATTCACTCTAATAAACATTCACCTAAGCCTACCCTGCACTCGCTCCTCATCCATCGTATTCTCTTAGACGTTGTCTGCCAGCAATTATTCAAAATGTTGAAATATCTGACGCCATTCTGCATGCATGCTTAACCCCTTCTATAGTTCAGCCACCTCAAGAGCATTATTACACTCCCTTTGCTATGTCTGAAAATATGCTGGAACCATGCGTGCAAGTTGCTATCCATTCAATGGATTCCTCACAGATTTCTAGGCTATATTCCCAAGTAGTCCAACACATATCTACAGTGAAAGATATGAACCATCCTAGAGCCCTCTGCACTGTGTCAGTTTCGAATAGGACAGATATTCAGTCTGACTTTACAGCCTGTATCTTTAAAACCTACTGAACATCTTAGTAAAGATAAGAATTTAGGTCCACACTTAGCAGACTTTCAATGTCTCAAGTACTTTACACTGAAATACTACAGCTGAAAAGACCAGTTCTTTTCCTGGAAATTCATCTGTGGCGTCTTTTAGCAAACCAACCCTGAGACCATCCTTTGGCTTATCACAACCTCCCTCATTACTAGTAGATTCCTCTCTTGATGCTCGGAACTCAAATGGTATGCTAACAAAGCCCCAGGACTATATGGCTCAGCGGATCACATAGCAGAATATTAACGTTCTTGCTCTAATTGCAAAAATAGATGTGGTCTACATTGTGCAGCGAGATAAGAATAATACCTCTCAGGCTGTTGGCCTGTCATGGGGAAATAATGATAATCTGATGCATTTTAAGCCGAACCTGCCAGTGATAGTATCGGAGTCCGACTCATCTGCCCAAATAACAGCCCCGGAGATGTCAATCTCATATCTTGTTCCAGAATCTTTACTATTAGCTGAACAACAGCCATTGAATGAAAATCTGGATATTATTGAAATTGATACATCTGATAGTCAAGGTAATGAGACAATTGTGCCCCAACCACAATAAAATAACAAAGAACCAACCCGCACAATGACAAAAAAAGTGAATCACAAATCTAATAAATGAATTCAAAAACTTTGTCCCTCACAGAATGACGAGAGTCTTTCATAATCTTCAGCTATTAGACTAACAAAGGATAATTCTCATTCTGACCAAACTTTGTCGCATTTGAAAGAGGCAGCACCATTTACTCCTCTTCAATCACTGACAGTAGCTCAAGTACCAAATGCAATGTTGCCGAATAATGTTGAAAGTAGCCCATTACAAAATGCTGCTACTGATCGCAACACAGATGGCATTAGTCCAGATGAACTGATGTATTTTTCTGTACACTCAGTTTTGTTGCTTCCGCAAGTAGACATAGTTCACCAATGTCTACATCATCCGGACATAGGGTTAAATCAAACTAGACAAAGAATATGTGTGAATGTAGATGTAGACTATGAAAAATTCAAAACTTTGGCATAAAAAAGGAAACTAACACTAGCCTCAACTGTTTCTCCCGAGATAACTTGTGTAAAACAAGAAGAAATAGTTCCTAATCCAGATAAATTAGTCACGCAACAAGACTTGAATCAGAACACTGCACAGGACAATGTGATGTCATATGGTAATCACTGAACTGTCACCCGAGTAGAAGGATTTGTAGAAGCATCAAATTTCAATACTGTGGAATTAAATGTAACCGCCCTAAGAGATAAGAACCTGATTTGGCGGAATAAAGACAATGAAGATTCCGCCTGCTAATAGCGCAGGGAGCTCTTGCTTCTATTAAAGACAAGGAGGCGAGAATTAAGCACTAAGCTTCTTCTTCTTGTATGTTCTCTCTCCAGCAGTTTCAACAAATAATATACATTTTGTAAACTTTTCTTGTTAAAATAACCTTTTTTTGTGGAAAAACTTCAAGTCCCATCATTTCTGTAGTCCTTTAGTCTCTGGCCATGTGACCTAGTCCTTCCTTTTCCTCTGTCCTTCCTCTTCTTTGATTGCTTCGAACTGCAATAATTTCTTAACTGTGTAACCAACTGGGTCCACTTCTGCTCCGAACTTCCTACCTCATGCTGAGCTGGTCTCCTGCATTTTAACTTGCAGACTCGCTCGAGGAACTTGCTTTCTCTAGTGATCAGCTGTTCATTTGCTCATCTCCTATTGTCAAGACAAACAATTATACATGTCAGGGCGGGGAATACACACCCTACTCTGGAAGGAAAAGTCATGTTAGTTAAATGCAGTACATCATTTCAACATTACATCTTGTCTCATATTTTTGTGTATTTGGGCTGGGAATTTAATGCTCGCCTTCTTGTCTTTAATAGAATCAAGAGCTTCCTGCGCTATGAGCAGGGTGAATCTTCATTCTATGTCAAGACGGAGGCGAGCATTAAGCTTGTTCAAAGCTTCTCACTACTACTCTGCTATTGTACTAATAGGCCGGTAGTAAAATGTTCTGAATGTCGTATCGCTAGCCCAGTCTGCGGCTTTCATAATGTCTTGTAAAGCTGCTTCCTGTCCTAACGCTTTCGAGGCCATTGCTCCTCTAACTGAGTGTGCGCCAAATTTTGTCATGTCTATGCCCGCTAGACTCATGATGTCTCTGACCCATCGCGCTATAGTGGCTGTTGCCACTCCTCTGTGTGGTTTCCTACGTGCTATTAGCAATTGGGTTGTCCCTGCCAGTCTTAGCTCGGCTGTCTTGTTTTTGTATTCTTTTATACATGCTGCTACACACCATTTTGGATGTTCCTGCATGTAGGGGTATGTGATCGTGGCAGAGTCTGTTTTCGTCCTTCTAACTAGGTTAAACGTTACGCCTTCTGGGCCGTACGTTTTCCTATTGACTTCTAAAGCTTTCACGTCTGCTACTCTCCTGCATGACACCATGCATAATAACATCGCTATTTTCTCTGAAAGCTGTCCTAGTGCCAAATATCTGTTACATACACTACCGATACATCCCATAAAGTCTTGTATCTCGGCTGAGGTGGCTTCCTGAATCTTATTCCTTTTAGGAGTCGTATCACTGCTACGTTTTCTCCTACTGGTACTCCTTCCACGGGCAGGTGACCTGCTGAAATCGCAGATCTGTATACCCCTATTCTTCTGTATGCTTTGCCGTCTTGGAGGAGTTCCGCTAAGAAATTCAGTATCTCGACTAGAGGGGCAGAAACAGGATGAATATTTCTCCTTCTGCACCATGTCGACCACTTGTTCCAAGCTGCGTCGTAGCTCCTTCTAGTTGAAGGCGCCCATGATTAGGCGATGAGGCTTGCAGCTTGTGCCAAAATTACCGGGAGATTCCAGCATCTCCTGCTATCCTGCACGCCATCAATGGCAGTGTCCCCTTCACTCTCAGAGAGTGAAATGACCCAACTGGGTCCGTGAGGAGGTTCTGTCCTTGAGGCAGCACTCTCGGGTAATCTGCTATTAGTTCCATGAACGCTGGGAACCATACTTGAGAATTCCAGATCGGAGCCATTACTATCAAGTTCACTGCCTCTCTGCGTACTTTTGCTAGTACTCTGCTCACCATTATGAATGGGGGAAAGGAGTAAAGTGTATGCTCTCTCCAGTCTTGCAGGAAGGCATCCACTCCGGCTGCAGATGGGTCCAATCTCCAGCTGTAGAACATCTCTTTCTGTGTGTTTAGCCTGGATGCAAACAGGTCCATGTGTACTGGGCCCCAAAGCTTTTCCAGCTTCTGGAATATTACCCGGTCCAGCATCCAGTCACTGGAGTCTAAGAGATGCCTGGAGTTCCAGTCCGCCACTACATTCAACGAACCTGGTAAGCATTCGGCTACTACTGAGATCCCCGATTCCAGGCAGGAATGCCACAAATCCTTGGCTATTTCCGCTAGTAATTTGGGTCTCGTTCCTCCTAAATGTTGGCGTACTTGACTGCTGAAATGTTGTCCATTTTCAGCAGAATGCAAGAATTCACTTTTCCTTTTGTAAACACCTTGATCGCAAAGGATCCGGCTAGTAGCTCCAGACAGTTTATGTGTAATTGGAGTCCGTGGCGCTCCATCTCCCTCCTGTCTGGAGATCTCCACACCGGGCTCCCCAGCCTGCTCTGCTGGCGTCTGATTCTATTATCAAGTCTGGGCGGTCGTCGAAAATGGTTCTCCCGTTCCAGGCTTCCATGTTCGCTAACCACCATTCCAGTTCTGTTCTGGACCCTTGATCTAAGAGTACCAGTTGATGGTAATGTAGGCCTTGCTGAAGGTGTCGTATCTTCAGCCTCTGCAGGGCTCGATAGTTTAATGGTCCTGGGAATATCGCCTGTATTGATGCGGCTAGTAAGCCTTCTACTCGCGCTATGGTGGGGAGTGATATGTTCGTCTTGCTGAGACATGTTCTTATTTCTCTTTTTATGTCTCTGATCTTTCTGTTCGGGAGATCCAATGTCACAGACTTGGTGTTCATAATAAAACCCAGGAATTCTATCCTCTTCGCTGGTGTTATGTCTGATTTCTCTCGGTTCACTAGGAAACCTAGTGAGGTCAAGAGTTTCACCACCCAGTCGGTCTGGTAGGCAAGGGTCTCTCTGCTGTTGGCCATCAGTAGGATGTCGTCTAGATATATAATCATCCGAATCCCCTTTTCTCTGATCGCCGCTGCCAATGGTTTCATGATCTTCGTGAATGCCCATGGCGCTGAGGACAGCCCGAATGGCATCGTTGCGAATTGCAATAATTGCCCGTCCCAGTCGAACGCTAGGAACGGACGGAAATCTCTCTGCACTGGAATCGTTAGGTAAGCATCTTTCAAGTCTATCCTTACTAACCAGTCACTCTGTCTGAGCGTGTCTCTGAGCTGGTGGGTTCTTTCCATTTTTAAATGGTTGTAGACCACCCAGCTGTTCATGTGTTTCAGATTTATCACTGGTCTCACCTTGTCTTTCCGGTGGACCAGGAACATATTGCTCACAAATCTTGGGGGTGTTACGCATGGTTTGATTGCCCGTTTTTCGGCTGGGCTTTGCAGTTCTGCGTCTAGCAGTTCTTTTTCTGTCTGTGTGGAGACAAAGGGGCGCGGCGCTTGCGACTGGGCAGGGGTCTCTGTGAATTCTAAGCGCATTCCTTTCACTGTCTGCAGGACCCAGGCATCGCTGGAAAGCGAGCGCCAATTTTCTCAGAATGTAGCTGTCCTCCCCCCTACTGGCAGATATGTCAAATTTCTCACCTGTAGGCAAGTTTTGTCCTCTTCCCTGTCCTCTGCCCCGCCTTCCTCTAGGGAAGTGGCCACTTGGGGAAAGAAGGCATCTGGTTGTCTGGACTCCCAGTATTGGTTTCTGTTGTTCTGAGGCCTTCTAAATGCTTGGTACCGACCGGTTGAGTGACCTCTGTAGCGACCGGTCCCGCCAACTATCCCTGGAAACAGTTTCTTCATCGAGGCCTGTGCCTTCTCTAGGGAGGTGTAGGTCCCTACGAACCTCCCCATTTCTTTGCCAAATGTTTCCCCGAACAAAAGGCCCTGAGCTGCCTCTCCAGCTTCATATGACGACAGATCTCCTAATTTACGGTCAATTTTGAGCAGGAGACCTCTCCTGCGTTTGGATGAAATTGCACAATTTGCGTTGCCTAGTAGACATACGGCTCGCTGGCCCCAATTTGACAGGACTCCAGGGTCTACCTCCTCGTCTGTATCCTTGGCTCGCTCGGCTAGATCCATTATTTTAGCCAGAGGTCCGGCCAGGTCGAGGACTTTTTCTTGACAACTTTTCCACGAGCGGTATATGCCGTTTCTTGGGTCTCTGTTGGATTTGGCGACAAACGATAACATTTTGGATCTAATTCCGGAGCTTCTGCGACTTTGCCCGGTAGGTCTGATCTTGGGCATTCGGCTCTCAGTCTTTGTCTAACCTCTTTTTCAAGAGCTTTCCGCAGCCTTTGCGTCATATACTTCGCGACTCTCGCCGAAGGAACCCACTCTGAGGATCTCGGATTTCTGATCTCCTCCGGCTGAAACATGTCTGATGTTTCTTCTTCTTCTATGTGGTGGAGTTTTCGTTGCCTTTTCTTAGGCGTGGGTTGGCTTCCCTCGTCCCCTTCATTATCTGCATCCTCTTGAGTGGATGTAGGGGATATCAGCGGTTGCTCTTGTGGGAAACCTTCTGGGAAGCCATCCTCTGGATAACCCATATTGTATTCCCCTCGGTAGGGGGTCTCGAGGCTCGGCACCTGTGAATCCTTAATCCTTCATGAATGCTTATTTTAGTCTAAAGAAAGCGTCTGTAGCCTCTGGGGCTCTTGTACCAGCTCCTTCTAATTGGCCCGGGGGTGGGGGGGTCAGAAGAGTCTTTGCTCTTCCTGGCCTTATTACACCCCTTAGGGTCTTTTCCATTTGCCCTTGTGGACGTTCTTTCTTCCTGCTTGGTGCGTTCTTTCTTCTGGCTCAGAAATAGTTTGATTGTATGTAGTTTCTCCTGTAAGGGTTTGACCCCTTGAGCCACTGCCTCCGTTAGTGAATCTCCCAGCACTTCTCTGAAGCTATAGGCTAAGTCTTCTTGATAGATTGCCTCTTGCTCCTCTTCGCTCCATTCAAAGTTTGACATTTTTTTATGTGCTGACAGGTGCCTGATCAAATACCTTTCCAGGTGTAGTCGCACGTCCACAGATTCACTTTCCCTTGAGGCTGCACCTTCACTGCACTGTATGCTGTATCTGTGAAGGATTGTATTGAGACAGTAATCTAATTTAATGTTAGGAACAACACTCTTATGACTGTTAATCACACGAGTTTATCCGTCACCGTGTTGTATTTAGCTCCGTAACGCTGTGAAATCAGGGATTGAATCTCCCTCGGAGCGTTATGCGTGAAGCCCCGCCTCCGTGAGGGTGGGGGCTCTTTGCTCCAAGCTTTGTGTATTGGCTCGCGTCGCGAGCATAGCTGACTGGCCGCTCCACCCCCATGACGGTGGGGGTCGTTTTCCTCGGCGGCTGTCTGTGGGGAATTGATCTCCCACTCGTGCTTCGCTCCGCCCTTCCAAAGGTGGGGGCTGTGTTGCGGCTTACGGGCTGCGCTGCTTGACTGAACGGGAATTCGGCAGGCCCCTGATGTGCCGTATAGTGCGACGCGGGGCTGCCGACTCTCTCTAATATAAGAATGTAGGTTACTAACGCTGCCGCGTCGCGCGTCCCGGGGGCCTAATCATAACCCCATACATATAATATTTACAATGGTGAACGAATTTAGTCAATTCTATGAAAAATACACTTTCTATTTGCAAACTCTACGCAGCTAAGATAATATGGTAATTATCTGTGGAGAGCAGGAAAAGAAGAGGAAGGACAGAGGAAAAGGAAGGACTAGGTCACATGGCCAGAGACTAAAGGACTACAGAAATGATGGGACTTGAAGTTTTTCCCCAAAAAAAAAAGGTTATTTTAAAAAGAAAAGTTTACAAAATGTATATTATTTGTTGAAACTGCTGGAGAGAGACCATAAAAGAAGAAGAAGCTTAATGCTTAATGCTCGCCTCGTATTGACATAGAATCTAAAAGCATGTGCCTTTCTTGTTGAAAAACGAACAATACAACCACTCCCTAATATTGAAAATGAGAAAAATCTTGTTCAAATTTCTAAAGACAATCCAACTAGACACATGCCACAGAGAAAAGCCTCTCTACAACCCTTATGTAAATGTAATTGTTCTTGTAATTCTGTGAGAAATCTGAAATAATCTCAGTTGAAAGCTTTAGTAGATCTTCAATCTCAGTGGACATGGCTTACAAAAGCAATAACAGCAAATGCAAACCGTAAAACCACCTAGACCCATGGTGTACCATGGCTGTGTGGAACACAAGGGGCTTTGCTCATATTTGCACTGCTAAAGCAAAGTACCTTGTGAAATATGATATTCTTCTCTTACAAGAGACGTGGATGACTATTGCCCCAACATGGCCTGACTTTCAGATAGCGCATGTTGCTGCGACAAAAGCTTCCAAAGGTCGCCCAGCAGCAGGTCTGTTGATTGCAGTAGCTAAGGTCACAACATCCAATACCTCTCATCCATTATATCCTTATGCAGCTCTTCTAAATATTTATTGGAATCCAACAGCCATATCTGATGAATCATTTTAGAGCAAATAGAAGACATGCTGGACCTTATCTTATTAGACCCCCACACTGGAATTACATTGATTGCAGGTGACTTCAATAGTAATTGTATTAATGCAAATATTCAACAGTCTCAATCAAGAGCCAATAAATGGCTCATAATGAAAATTCGCAATTTTGTCATGTTAAATGGAACTACTATAAATGCTCACCCCCCCGCCCTGACGTGGTCAAGAGGATCTGGATATTCAACATTTGACTATGTGTTCATCTCATCTACCATTGAAAATCCTGCCAGTGAACATAATATTCTGGAACTTGCATGGATGCCATATGTTTCATCACCAGCTCAGTTTTACAAACAATCTTTAAACATTAAACCTGCTAGAAAATGCCTAATATGTCCGTTGTTTAGAGTGGAGCTTCTAAAAACAAAACACAGTCTTTATGAACATGATCGAACAAGGAATATATATTGCACTGACTGTATTCAACTAATCACTCAGACAACACTAACTCATACTAAACCACTCTTTACCCCTTTAATTGCCATGGGTTCCCCCACCCCCCGCAACAAGGCCTTTTTTGATGATTCTGGTATGTTTCCATTCAATGCCTTGTAACGTTTTTGTTACATGAGATATCTCGGCCAAATTTGGTCCCTTTTTCCCCCATATGTAGTCGGTCATAACACCACCCAGGAATCCTAGGTTGCTGTAGGGGGGGTTAGAGAAAATAACGAAAAAGGGGGAAAGTTTTGTGTTTTTTCAAAACATGCCAATAAAATGAAGTAAAAAGAAGCCTGTGGTTTTTTCCTTGTAAGAGCTAGGAACGCATGGTTTGCTGTGCTGAATTCCCCAATTACCTGGCTTTCAAGAACAGGTTGAGTGGAAACGAAAAAACATTATTTTGATGTGGTTATCAACCGTTTGGTGAGAGGCAGGCGATTATGGCCATTTTTGCCAATTGAACATGCATGGAGAGAATGGAAGAAAAGGGTAGGAAAGCCGAATTGGAGGACAGAAAGGCATACATTTCGGAAAAGTAGAAAGAATTCCAAGTTTAGGAAGGGTGATTTGCACAGGTCGGGCAACAACTAGGTAGGGGAAAATGCCATAGTTTGGGGAAAAAGCTGGAAAATTACTGAAAAAAGGTATGCGGTGGATATTGTTGGCTTGGTACGGCAATGGCTTCGATGAATTTTGAGAAAAACAATGCTCCTCTACATTCCCCCGACTATTGCAGTTAGGAATGCACCCATTTTTGTATTGTTTCACAAAACAAGCAATACCACAAGCCAAACAATGAACCATGGTACACAGGAGTTTTCTGCTTACGGCCTGAACAGACGTAATTAGCATATGTAAATCAGTAAAACCAATGTGGTGAGGAACGGCAAGCATACATTGTTTAAAAGAGCACAGGCAGTCCTTTTCAAGGGTAGTGACTTGTGTAGGTTACAAAAGTGTATGGTGCCTAAAGCAGCGATTAAATGTAGGGCACATTTGGGAAATTAAATGGTTGTGTGTCAAAGGGCACCAGCAAATGGGTTGAAACGTTATGAAACCCACACAAACACAATAAATGTCATACCTTATCACGTTCTCACAGGTGTCCCAATGAAAACGGTACCTCACATGTTTGGGTGCACCTACCTGGGCGCAAGGGGAAAGCCGAAAACACCCCCAACCCCAAATCTTTTCAGACAGCTGAATTTCACAATTTTTCCAGACAGGCACACAATATAGATATGGGCCTCTGGTGTCCAAGCCACCAAGAAAAATAGGGAACCCCATGCATTTCCGAAAAGAGGACACCCGTGGGAATCGGCAGAGGTCTGACTTGTGCAAATCATCCCAGAGTGTATCACCCAGAAACCCCGGCAAAGTCCGAAATGTGTCCAAAAAAATAATTTTACGCACATTTCACTAGGCTCACCCACCGAAACACACCTGCAACAACACATGGCCTACCGTCCTGCATTCCCATAGGTGTCCTGATGAAAACAGTACCTCATATGTGTGGGTGCACCTACCTGGGTGCCAAGGGGAAAGACGAAAAGACCCCCAACCGGAAGTCTTTTCAGACAGATGAATTTCACTATTTTTCCAGAAGGGCACACCATACAGATATGGGCCTCGGGTGTCCAAGCCACCAAGGAAAAAAGGGACCCCCATGCATTTCCGAAAAGAGGACACCAGTGGAAATCGGCAGAGGTCTGACTTGCGGAAATCGGCCCAGAATTTATTACCCAGAAACCCCAGCAAATTCTAAAATGTGGACAAAAAAATCAATTTTACGCACATTTCACTCGGCTCACTCACCAAAAAATGCTGCCAACAACACATGGCTTACCGTCATGCGTTCCCACAGGTGTCCCGATGAAAACAGTACCACTCATGTGTGGGTGTACCTACCTGGGCACTAAGGGGAAAGCCGAAAACTCCCCCATCCCCAAGTCTTTTCAGACAGATCAATTTCACGATTTTTCCAGACGGGCACACGATTCAGATATGGGCCTCGGGTGTCCAAGCCACCAAGGAAAACAGGGAACCCCATGCATTTCAAAAAATAAGACACACGTGGGAATCCGCAGAGGTCTAACTTGCGCAAATCGGCCCAGAATTTATTACCCAGAAACCCCGGCAAAGTCTGAATGTGGCCAACGAAACCCATTTTCTGCACATTTCACTCAGCCCACCCACCGAAACATGCCGCCAACAACACATGGCCTATGGTCCTGCGTTCCCACAGGTGTCCCGATGAAAACGGTACTGAAAACGGTACCTCACATGTGTGGGTGCACTAATCTGGGCGCCAAGGAAAAAGCAGAAATCACCCCCAACCCAAGTCTTTTCAGACAGTTGAATTTCACGATTTTTCCAGACGGGCACACCATACAGATATGGGCCTCAGGTGTCCAAGCCACAAAGGAAAACAGGTGGCCCATGCATTTCCGAAAAGAGGACACCTGTGGGAATCCGCAGAGATCTGACTGGCGCAAATCGGCCCAGAATGTATTACCCAGAAACCCTGGCAAAGTCCGAAATGTGGTAAAAAAAAACAATTTTTGCACATTTCACTTGGCTCCCCCACCGAAACACACCACCAACAACACATGGCCTACCTTCCCGCGTCCCCACACGCACGTGTCCTGATGAAAATGGTACCTCACATATGTGGCTGCACCTACTGGAGGTACAAAACGAAAAGGGTAACCCAGTGGTAACCCCTAGCCTTTCCTCACAGCTGTTATGCTCACCTGGTCTCTGCAGGGACGTTGGGGCACGGTTGGAGCTCTCCCAGGACTTGGCTCTCTTGGATCAATTCTCTCCCTCAGCTGCTGCAAAATCAAAGACTCGGGATGAAGGTCATGCTCCAGAGAGAAGATGAGAGGCAGTGAGAGGGGCATGGTGGTGTCGTGATCCCCCTCAACCCTTTCCTGCCAGAATGAAGTGAGCAAGAGTTTGCCCATGCAAGCTCACCTGTTTTAATGTAAGGATGAGCTCTCCGTCCTTCTTTCTCTTAGCAGGGGTTCCGTGGATGGACCTAGTTGTGTCACTGGTCCTTAGCATGGAGGTCCAGACCGGCTGCGACCTATTCCACCTTGAAGGTATGTGTTTATAACAATGATTATTGTCCATATCCTTTGTGGTGATTTTCCCAATGATTACTGTCCTTAATGTTATATTGTCCTTTCCTCTCTCTCTAGGTATGAAGATGGCCCACGAGTGAGTGGTGATGGAAGAGAGTCCAATCCTGAAAACCTGCAAGTTGTAAATTGACTTTCTGGATGATGCGCCAAGTTCACGAGTTGTGCTGCCAAGCGTTTAAAGTTTATGCAATTGCTAACCTTGTGCTCTCTGTCTCCTTTGCAGGTGATGTCAAGTGATTCTCCGAACTCCTGCTTGCTGCCAGATGAGAAGATCTGCGAGGATGCTGCACCAGAAGATGACCCTGTGTTGATTGGGAGTTCGGGGCAGGTAAGTCCAAGGCGCTGCCCAAAGTGGATTCGAGGAGACAGGTAAGAGGCATGGGGCCGCTGCTGGGTTGGAAGCACGTAGAAGTGTTCCAAGCAATGGTGAGGCTGATCTCAGGTAAGAGGCGCGTGGTAACTGCAGAGTCGGAAGCGGGTAACAGAGCTTTCTGTGATGGCGTGGCTGACCCCAGTTAAGAGGCGCGCGGCAGCTGCAGAGTGGGAAGCGGACAGCGGTGCTTCCAGCAGTGGTGTGGCTGATTCCTGATAAGATGCTGGATGGGTTCCGTAGACTGAAGATGCTCGTGCTGAACAGGCAAGGATCTGTAGACGGCTGTAAGCATTAAGCTGCACAAGCAGACTAACTCAAAGCACCAGCATGTGGGTGGGGCTGGTTTATATAGCCTTGCCCCAGCCACTCCCTTTAGGCCCCACCTTGTGCACCCCCCTTGCCACTCTCCCTGACTTCTGCACGTGCCTTCTATGCATTTGTATGGCCCCGCCTGGCTTAGATGCACATGCCCTGAGCATACTGTGTGCAGAGCACACTTTGAAAGGAGCTTGGTGCCAGAGGCGCAAAGACTTGGTCCCTTGGTACCCTCCAGGAGATAAAGTGAATGGCCCTTGACCAGTGGCCATGACAGCACTCCCCCTCAAGGCCCCTCTCACGGTTGTCCTTCCCTCTGGTCCCGGTTTGATGGGGTTGTTCCGGTGAAATTGTTTGATGAGTCGTGGAGCATGGACAAATTCAGCTGGTTCCCAAGTACGATCCTGAGGCCTGTAACCCTCCCAATCAATTAGATAGTAAGGTTTTGAGGGCACTTTCTTGGAGTCCAGGATACGTTTCACCTCATACTCAAGTTCACCTGCGATGATCTCTGGTTCTGGTGGCATTGAAATTTGAGTGTCCGGTTTCACTGGTTTTAGTAGAGAGACGTGAAAAACTGGGTGAATTTGGATGTTTGCTGGTAAATCTAATTTCATGGCCGCAGGGTTTACAATGGCTTTAATTAGGTATGGTCCCGGGTATCTTGGCCGGAAGGAAAAAGATCCCTTTTATCAAATGTTTTTGGATGCCAACCATATTTTATCCCCAACATGATATTGTAGGGCTTTTCTCCTATGTAGGTCTGCAAATTTCTTTTGTTGTTCCTTAGCTTGATTTAAGTTTTCAGTAGCTTCTTTAAGAGACTGAGTAATAATTTTATGCAATGACGTGATCGCTGGCATATCCAATTCGTCAAGTGGATCAAAGGAAGATGTTCTTGGGTGCCGACCATTCATTGTGTAAAATAGGGTCTGTCCAGTGCTGGTATGAATAGAGTTGTTGTACGCGAATTCACTTAACCAGAGGATGTTTTTCCAGGACCCTTCTGTTTGTTGCTACATACATCTAAGGTATTGTTCTAGCGTCTGGTTTGTCCTTTTCTTTTCACCATCAGTTTGGGGATGGTGACTCGTGGATAGGCAAAGGTCGATCTAGGCTAGTTTACAACATCTTCACCAGAATGCTGAAACAAATTGAGTTCCCCAGTCACAAACCAATACAGATGGGAAACCGTGCAGCCGGATGATTTGTTCCAGGAATATCGTGGCCAGAATAGCAGCAGTGGGGAGTCCCTTCAGTGGAATAAAATGTGCCATTTTAGAGAATAGGTCTACCATGACCAATATTGTATTAAACCCATCACAGGGTTGCAGATCGGTAACAAAGTCCATAGATAATGTATGCCATGGTGTTAGTGGTACTCGTAATGGTCTCAACAATCCTTAGGGTATTCATTTTTGGGATTTGTTTTTTGTGTGCAGGCACCGCAAGTTGTAATGAACTTGGCAACATCTTTTCTCTAAGAGGGCCAATAGTTTTTAAGGATCTTGGCTCTAGTCTTTGCGATCACAAGATGTCCTTCCACCAATGACTCATGATAGTTTGCTATTATCTTGGTTTGCATTTCCTTGTCTTGAACATATAATCTTCCATGAAAGTATGGCAGATTATCCTTGATGGATTATATGTCCCCCTTACTCAACCATTCCTTTTGGGCTGTTTGGTCTATCTGTACTCGGATATCAGTCTTTAAGTCTTCCCAACAGGTAGTGTCAGCAAGTTGATTTGAATCCTGTCTTTGGGAATAATGGCTATCGGTTTGGATGGATTAAATGCGCCTTTGTCCTCTCCCATACGCGATAGGGCATATGCCTTTCCGTTACGCACTCCTGGTTGGTAGGTTATTACAAAATCGTACTCGGCAAAGAATAAAGACCAACAGAGTTGATGTGAAGATTGAGCCTTAGCTGTTATTAAATATTGCAGGTTACGGTGATAACAGTGACCGTGTGTCTTGCCCCTAAAAGGTAGTGTCCCAAAGTTTTGAAGGCCCCTCTGATTGCCAGGAGCGCTTTGTCAGTGATTGCGTAATTCTTTTCAGGTGCAGAAAATGTACAGGACCAGAATGCTATGGGATGAAGCTGCCTGTCTCTGGGTCCTTTTGCGATAATACGGCTCCCATGGCAATACTGGAGGCATCCGTTTCAACCACATATGGTAGGTCAGGCCAAGGATGTCGGAGTATAGGTGCCTAGGTGAAGGCTTGTTTTAATTTCTGAAAGGCGTTCTCAGCCTCAGCGGACCAAAATAATTTCTTATTCTTTTTTAGAAGAGATGTGATTGGAAGGACGATCTGTGAAAATCGTGGGATAAATCGTGGGATAAATCATCTGTAAAAATTAGCTAATCGAATACACTCTGCACCCCTTTGGGGTGTTTTGGTGAGTGGACAGAGGGAAATGTCTCTGAAATTGGCTGGAAACCAATTCTCAAACATTTTGCTCTGGCCACCCACCGAAACACACCACCAACAACACATGGCTTACCTTCCCACATCCTCACACGTGTCCTGGTGAAAACAATACCTCACGTGTGTGGGTGCACCTAGCGGGGGCGCAAAAGTAAAAGGGTAACCCACTGGTAACCACAAGCCTTTCGGGACAGTACATTTTGTTCATACGGGCAACCTACAAATTTGGACCTAGGGTGTCGAAGCCAGGAAGCCGAACAAAGGAACCCAACCTGGTTTGGCGCGCAGAGTAAAACACAAGAAAGACCTTTACAAAAAGAAATGGTGAATAAACCCAACATGAACCAAATAAAATTAAAAGGGGTACAGCGGATTAAAGTTTGAGGCTACTAACATAGCTTAAAACAGTACCAACGCTATTTTCATAGTCCTTGGTAGGAAAAAAATGGTAGATACCACTGCCACCACCCAAATCTTAAAGAAAGGGGAACAAAATAATGTTCCATGAGAAACAGACAAAAAGGGATAACTATTAACCCTTGCCGTTACTCTATGGAAGATAGTTTGTACTGTGTCTGTGAATCTAAAAAGACTAATAAAGTCAATGGCAACTTTATATGCTCTGGGAGACAGTAGTCAGTCCCAGAAAATGGAGTTTGAAGTGGGAAGCCTGAAATGGACAATCATGTGTCACTGCACTAAAACTGCTGGTTGACACACAGTCAAAAGTTGATGCCAATGGAGTAGGTGAGACTCCACAGTCTATGAACACAAAAATGTAAAACACACAGCAAAACACCTGTAATAGTGGCTAAGAATGCTCACACTCTTACCAGGTGGTGAAAAATAAAAATCCTCGAAATCCAGCAAAGCTGCTGAGGGACTCAGTAGGTAAGGGAAATTAGCCATTCTGCAGAATTCTACCTAACAAAGGTATAAGAATTCTCAGCAATTGAGAAAACTAACTGCTGTCACAAATTCCCAAATAAGCAAACTCTGAGGACTATTTATAGGAATCACATCAAACAAATAAAACTAAATCAGAAACAAGCAAATGCAGAAAGAATGTTGTCAACATTAATAACAAAATCCTTGTCCCATGGAGCCTTATTAATAATAGAAACAAGTGTGCTGTTTCTTCTGTCTTGCTCAACTCTGTCCCTGAACAAGAGTGGATTCTTTATTTTACAACATTACTTTCGAATCATACACTTCAAAATCAAGTTTTATTTAATTAAATCCCTGATTTAAGAAGTTTAACCACTTTTGATAGGTTGGACATAATTTTTGTAATTAAAAAACTTAGTCTAATGAAAAATCGTAGTCCATCTCGCGCCCCAGCACCTGACGGTCTAGCAAATGTCATATTAATTCGAATGGGTCACAATTCTTGAAATGATCTTCAATAATGTAATCAAAATGTCTTGGGAGGATAGCTCAGGGCCAACGTGCTCGCCTTGTAAGCAAGACGACATGGAGCAACACAGGGTATTAAGCGTATTATAAATAACAGCAAACATCCCAAATCCCACCAACATGGCAAAAATCAGTAATAAGTCCAATATTTAAAAATTGAAATGGGTCAGAAGCCCTAAACTATCGACTGATTATGTTATCGGACATACCGGTAAAGCGTTATTGAACATACCGGGAAAGATTTTTGCTAGGCTTGTCCTAGGACCTAAATTTATGGCTAAACTCAAATAATCTACTAAACGAATATCAATCAGGTTTTATAAAAGGAATAGGCACCTCCCCTAATCTAACATTATTGGCTGCTATTAAGAAACATGCATTAGCATCAAAACAACCTGTGTTTTTAGCTTTTGTGGATTTTAAGCAAGCATTTGACTCAGTCTTTAGTAACATTCTATGGCAAAAACTTCTTAAAACAGAATTCCCTGCATATATCTTTTACCTAATTTATACATTTAATACTGATACCTTGATAAGAATAACATTAACCACTGATGGTCTTTTAATAAAATACATTTTAACATCATCAGGTCTTAAACAAGGGTGCATCTTTGTATCATTCTTATTTAATTTCTATATACAAGATATCCATAAAGCTTTTAAATCAGTCTGTTCATTTTCGTTTCTGCTAAAAGTTAGCGATAAAAAAATATCATGGCTATTGAATGCAGATGATTTGAACATCTTAGACAGGAACACTATAGCCCTCCAGAGAAAACTGGCAGCCTTTGATAAATATGCTTTAGAAAACCACTTGTCTATTAATGTCAAAAAATCAAACACAATGGTATTTCAACACAAAATCTCTAAACAAAAATATAAATGTAATTGAACCCTAGCCAAATCTGCTCTTGACCAAGTTATGACATATAAATACTTAGGTCAGAACGTAAACACTCATCCCCATGATTGACCATACAAATCAGAATTGAGAACAAAAATGACATATCTGACAGCACAAGATAAAGCAATTCAAAATAAGTATGGTACACTTTCCATCAAACTAGCAGTTATTTTTTATAATCAGAAAGTAGTCCCAATCATAATTTACAGATTTCAGGCAAAACTACCAACTAATTGCCCGAGCTGGGATTTACTCGAGGAGGTATATTGGAAAAAACATTATTTCTCTTCCCTCCAGTATCCCAATTGTGATTATTAGATTTGACCTTGGTCTAGTTTCAATAGCAGCTAGAATAGCTTGGCAAACAATAGCATGCTACCGGAAAATTCTCTGTGATGTCAAACCTCAAACCATTCTATCTATATTTGAACAAAGCCTAATCTCTTAGACACAAAACCCATTGAATCCTTGGTATTCATATTGCAATTCTATCCTAAACGATGCAGACATTTTGGTCCAACTGCTGTTAGAGAATCCTGACAAAGCAAAACTCAAACTGTGGCAACATGTCTGGCTAAATACATGGGAAAGATGTAATACATATCAGATCTTTCGTGTTGGTGCCTTTCAAATTAAACCACTACAAAAATGACCTCTATATCTTACTAAATTCTCCAAACCCAAATATGCAACATCAATTCTGGGACTTTGTTTGAGTCATTCATCCTACAGCGTTTCACTCTTTAGAGACTGACATGTTGAGCCAATAATTAATTGTTGATTGACACTGGAATCGCCGTGCCCTGTGTAATGAGAAGTGGATGTGGAAAGAAGTAAATTGAAAATATTCTGAATGTTTGTGTTAGTTGTAAAGACCGGAGGGGAGGTCTGCACTTCCACTCTCTATATGGTAGAGGGAAGGCAAAGAGACCTCTGCCAAGATTCTCTAATATTGATAGTTGTGGTCGAGCAATCAAGGCTTAGCTTCTCAGGACGTGATGCAAGCTGGTTCTTAAGTACAGTGTAGTCCCCAAGCACCCACGAAGGAAGATCCACACACTGTATCGGTTAAAACACAGTCTTTATATAATTAATATTCAAGGTCATACATACGATCACGATAACTCACTTTGTACTCCGAAAAACAACAATGGTAAATATGTACAATTCTAAAGTGGCACCACTAACGTTATTAGATCTCCTTAAAGTGCATACGGTCAGAATGACACACAGATCAACATAAAGAGGAAACCAGCAGTAGAGAGGAGAAAGAAAGCAAGATGGTTGAGCACTAGGCAGAATACTTGTCCCGCTACCTAGACACAGTTCTGTGTGGAGATCCCCCCACCTGGGCAACCTGTTGAAGAAAGATACAAGCCCAGTCCATATATTGCTCACACTAGACTTTCCAATAGTTCTGCAACCCCAAAGTACCTTGGCGTTGTAGCGTTCCACGTCGGGGAAATCGACAACCCTTCTTGAGTGTCCTCCCTTTCAGGCAGGAGTCACGGGTCGTCGAACGTCCGACGGAGAACAGGTCGAGCTACGACGGTGAAGTGGCCACGTCGTTCCTAGCGGTGCTCGTTGACGGGGAAGGATAAATGTCCTGCAAGGAAGAGGCATGCGGGGCACCTCTGTGTCGATAGTTCTGGACCGCAAAGAGTTGAAGAACTGTGGCACAGCAAGGGCGTCGAGTTGTTGGCTTCTCTGTGGTCTTTGGGTCAGTCAGGCCTTCTCCAGCAGGATATGGCAGTGACGATGCGGACGAGAGCGTCCTTGGATCAATGAAGTTCTTAGGCAATGGGAGCACAGTGGCTCCAGTCAGCGATGATGGTCGTGGACAGTGGCGGACAATAGTCCGGGCGCTTCTTCTTGGAGTTCCGCAGCAGTCCCCATATTGGGTTGGCAGCCTGTTGAAGGTCTGTCTACCAGGGAGCATAGGCGAAGATTAGCTGTGCACGATGGTCCCTCATACCAGGTGCTCTCTGGGTCAGTTCTTGAAGCAGAACAGCTTTCAGATTGTGAAGGAGAGAAACAGCAATTCTTCTCATCCAGCAGGGCTTCATTATCAAGCTTCAGTTTCTCCAGTTACTCGTCGTAGTGGACTTCAGCTTTTGAACACAATTCCTATCAGTGAGAGGTCCCCAGATATACTGTTGATCTCCCATTCATTCCGCTGGGTCACACTCAAGCATCCAATCACGACTACGGGCATTCATGCAGGCAGGCAGCCAATCAGTCACACAAGGTATTCAGGCCATTCACTTTTCTCCAGACACTCACAACAAGTTATGTGCATTGGGACAAGTACCGAGCCATCAACACTCCAAGCTGCATTCATACCGGTTTCGGGCAGGGCTGTCTCAACCATTGTGTCAACCACCAGATACTAGACAGCCACAACATAGAATGTATATTCGTCACACACTCCATTCACCCAGGTCCCACCAATAGGCGTACCCACAGCATACGGTCATTGAGAAGGCTCCAGCCAGTCTGGTCGGCACTTCCCCACACTACCATATACAGAACTTCCACCGAACAGGCAGTCAGGGTGAAGGGACAGAGGCAGGGCTTCCCGGGACTTCGGGAAGATCAAGGTAACAGGTGATGGAAGGCAAGAGGCCATGGGGGGCATTTTGTCTCCATCAGGAGTCTACCGATTCCAATGACAGGGCCTGGGCATCCCAAAATGGAGGACACTCAGGGCACCAGTCATTTCAGCATGGAGCTGCCACCAGCCCGAACCCTGCCCTGTGGGTCACACACAGGTGCCCAAAAGCATACACAAAGGGCACAGGGTTGTACCCCTACCCATGGGTGCCATAAGGGCATCCCCAGGGTCGGTTCACCAAACGAAAAGAGAGTTGCACCGCCAGGAGTCCCACATGAACTCCTGCGCGGAAAACATGACAGAACACACGATAAAAAGCAGTAAAGGACAAGGATACAGAGGCCCTGTCCCTCCGATGCATTTCAAGCATCACAATAGTGAAATGTGAAGGTGACTGGGTATAACCGTTCTCATTTTGTTTGTTAAAATGATAGCTGTTGTTGAAATGGAAGGGCACACAGAGGTGCACTTGATGTTTAGACAGCAGAGGGCAAACTAACACTTATACATTGCATCAAATGATAGCTGTTGTTGAATTGGAAGGGCGCACAGAGGTGCACTTTGTTATTTGGACAGCAGAGGGCAATGTAACACTGCTATATTACATCAGCTCAGTACAGAATCATACCTAAGCATTTTATATATATATATATATATATATATATATCGGTTCCATCTCAGGAAGGGGAATCTGTTAATGAGATCTCCCTTTCATAAGATCCAGGCCAAAAATAGTGTGTGCACTGTTGCCCTGCTAGATCAGCATCCTGTTCTGCAGCAGCACAGAGCAGGTTAAGGAGTCACAGGTGCCTTCTTGAGAGCTGTAATAACAGCCAGGTTTCTGCAGCACAGGAGCTGTATTTCAGACATGCACCACTGTTCCCATAACCACATAACTATCATGCACCACTGTTCCCATAACCACATAACTATGAAAGTTACTATCCTGGTGGCCCCTAATTATGGACTCCTGGTCAGAAAACAATACAGAACACAAATGAAAAATGACTATAGGACAAGGACAGGGAGGCCCTGTCCCTCCAATGCATTTCCAGCATCACACCTGCCGTCGGAACAGCACCCTTGAGCAGACCTACAAGGCAGCACGGCACCATTATTATCGGGCTCAAATGGGAATGGGGAGTAATAAATACTGGCACCCGTAAATGGGCAATTACTGGGTCCAGCGGGGACAGAATACCCCAGTAATTGGCCATTGTTGGATGCCCGTAAAAAAATAACTCTGCTGGCAGCCGTGCTGGTATTTACTGGCACGGCTACCGCCTCAGTCATATTGAGGCCCATTGTGTGAGTAAAGTTTCCATAATGGAGAACATAGCAGCAGAGGCGGAGCTTTCATCAAGATTATGGGAGGAAATACTCTGTTCCTCAATTGTTCTGTCAGCAGTTGGCAACGTGTTGTTCCTTAGTAGTTCAGGAAATATTTCAGTTAAGGATGATTACCTCGGTCAAGTCTGGTTAAGAGATTCAGTCTTCAATGATGTATTGAAATGTTCACCTTGCATATCCATAAGTGGGTCTTGTGTTCACTTTTATAATAGACCTAACTTTATTTGATGAGCCTATACAGACAAGCTTGTAAGTGACTAGACTCGATGAGAAGCAAGTGGATGGAACACCCGGCAATGGAGAACTTACATTATCAGCCAGAAGTTCTATATGTTGCCCTGTAATAGGGGTTGTTAGAGCCTTAACAACAGATTCAAATACTTTAGTTACTATGAATGTAATACAAACTATGGGCCTCATTACAAGTGTGTCGGTCCGGAAACAAGGATGCCGGTAAACTCACTGGCACCCTTGTTTATCGGCAGGCAAACTAGGAGTCTGCCAGCCAGAGCTGCTGTGCCCAACATGTCTGACCCTTCTGGGCGCAACTGCCACGGTAGGCAGACCAGTCATGCAAGTGCCTGCACCGTTAACAATGGTGCCAACGCTTCTGAGTCCCCACTCCCATAGGACTTTCATTTTACCAGTCCCTGACCACCCAGACTGCCGGATTTGTAATCTCCAGGTGGCACAGAGAAGTCAGGCTCCAGTAAAATATTACGGGTCTGGTGGCAACCTGCTGGTAGCACCAGCAGGATTACCACTGGACTCGTAATGAGGACCATCATGAGTTCATCAACTATGTCATTACAAAAGTCAGCCCCCGCTTCCTGTATGGTATCACCCTTAATTTGGTAATCAGTGATTTTCGTCTCCTGTTAATATTAACAGTGGTTTCATGCAGTTTCACTGTGCGATGTGGACAAGCACTTAGAGAATGTCTGGGGCTTTGTGCATTCCCATTTATGACATCTGAGGGCAGAGGCTCACTTTCCACCAATGAGAGGGAACCATCAAGAAAGGAGGAAGAGATGGGCAAACTATTCAAGATTCCAATGTCAGCCTCCCGTTTTCCCCCAGCAATCAGTTAATCTTGCAGCAATTGTGGGGGAGAATGTACAGACTCAGGCATATGTCGTCTGCCTACCACAGCACATTTGGCCACCAGTGCTGCAGTAGGCATGGGGGTGCAGCGCTTCAGCGTGGCTGCAGTAGTAAGGTGTGTAATACAAAGGAAGAAATCCTACACACCCTTATCTAAAGTTCAAGCCAATCTGCACCCTAATGAAAATACTCTAATGCTTTCCCAAAGCACACTAAAAAGAGTCACTTACCCCAGGCAAGGTGGGGAACATTTTTGCAAGTCCAATGATAAGAATGAGGGTAGGAGGCGACTTGGCGTTTCACAGGGTGGATTCCTGTATCAATTGATCCTTGGCAACAGACTCTAGCAGTCATTAGCTGACCACAGTAACCAAATCCCCACATGCCCTTACACCCAAACACTCTTCTCACTCTGTGCGGTCTACCTCCTCAGCAAGAGAGGAATGGAAATAGATGAAATAATCCTGTTTCACTGCCAACCAGTCAAAATATTCGAGGATTTGAAGCTGCAGCCAAAGCATTCTGCTCACTCCGGGAGGAACAATTGATATGGTTGATCCCCTTTAGCTATGTACACATACCAGGAAATCTATAAAGAACTGTAGGGAGCCTGTTTCTGTATGCTGAAATTCTAGCAGAGCATTTCCAACCTTTCAATACTGGGTTGAAATGGTACATTTTGTGAGCACTGTTTTTGCAAATAATTGGGCAAAACAGCATGCAATTTACAAGTAATTCTCTAATGCATGGAAATGTCCAATTTGTCTGAGAGAGCTGTACATGCGAGCAAGGTATGGCCCATTGGCCATGATGCACCAGTATGGCCTGCATGATTCCTGGAGGGAGAGGAAGCGATCCTGTGAGATTTTATCTGTGATAATGCCCCCTTTACAAGGTGCAGACAGATGCAGGTCGACACCCATTATGAATAAGTCACCCCTCACTACAACCATGCTCTCTTTGCTCAAAATGTTAATATAACAATTCATATATTGTCTGGTTGGGTTGTTCTGATTTGTGCAAGTTTCAAGTCATTGCTATAAAATGGAATGTTATTTTAGCTCTCTGATTTACACTTTCTTTGCATATAACTTGGTCACATGGTTTCCACATGTTAATATTTTCAATCTTGCCAATTATCTTGACATAAACACTTCTATGGGTGGTCAACAAGGTAGGCTTTGGCTTACTTCTACTTGGCTGTTTTCTTTGACCCTGGAATGTGAGCAGTGTGCATGAATTGGATATATGCTAAACTGGCAGTGGATTTTATTTTTTGACGCAGCAGATGTAGTATTTGCTGGGTTTTTCCGTGTAACACATTGATTGAAATACTCCTCAGATTAATTTCGTACATTGAACCCCAAATAAGGTACCTTGTTGAAATCCTGGATGTATATGTCGACACACCATCCAACAAAAGGAAAATGATGTACCATTTCCATCCAGAGTGGGGAATCAATGTTGTTCTTCCAGTATAAAAATGTGCATCTTTAATTTACGGTGCCCAAGTTAGAGTGGTGGTAGGTATTTTAACACACACAAATTATGAAAATCATTTTCCACAGGAAGCTGCCTGCGATCCTAAAAGGTAGTTAAACGAAATGGTTCAATGCAAAGCTGTCACAGAGGCATCCTTCAAAATTGCTAATTATTTGGGGAACAAGAAATGTATTCTTATAGATGGTGAAATGTTAAAGGTTGCAGTGGCTCCCATTGTCTGTTGTATGAGATTTTAAAAACTGTCCTGAATGTATCACTGTCATGTCACGTGTGCAGTAAGGAGCAAACACTGTGGCAAGGAGGTTATCTGCAATGTGATTGCTTGTATCTGCCAATCTGCTTCTTTCAGATGCACTTCCTGATTTCAAAACTTTAATCCCGCTGGACAGTATTTGACTGCTCTTGCTGTTTCAAGCTACACACCAGATTACTGGGCACTGGTGGATAGCAGGTTTCATACATTCTGATATGCTTGACAATATTTAGGAGACATCTAATATCAAAAAATAAAATAGCGAAATTTCAATCTGTTAAATTTCAATTCACTTTGCCCCACTCCGCCATTCTGCTACACCCATGGATTTTACTACAATTTCTGCACTAGTCCGTCGGACCGCAAAATTGCTAAATATTTCAGTTTCTGTTCCAGCTTTGCTTATCCCCTTGCATCGAACCTACCCGAAGTGAAGCAGAAGCTTTGCATTTGGCGGTTTTGCCCACATACGCAACACATTTCACATTTATTTTTGTACATGTTTCTTGATCGTGTTCCTCTCATATAATGCAGAGAAGTCACGATTTGCTTTTGGGCACACATGCTCCTTGGTCCATTTCGGTTTTGTTTTTGGGCCATGCAACCAATTCATGATCACGCGCATGCACACTACGTCGTGAGTAGTGCAGAACTAGCACAAACCGAAAAGAGTCACACAAAAATACTTGTTTGACTGTGCAATACCAACACAGATCGGAAAGAACCGCCCAAAGTTTCTGATGTGGCTGCATGAAAATTGCACATGTAAAAAAAACTTCAATGTTTCTAGTGTTGCTGTGCGAAACTTGCACTTGTTAGAAAAGAACTACCCAAAGTTTCTCATGTCACTGCCCGAAACCAACAAGGGTCGGAAAAGAACCGTACAAAGTTTCTCATGCTGTTGAGCGAAACTAGCACAAATCAAAAAGACCCATGCAAAGTTTCTATTTGTGCTACACGAAACCAACATGAAAACTCAACAACATGGTACGAAAAAAAAAACACAGAAACGTTTTGTTGTTTCATTGGATGTGCAGCACGGCCAGGAGGGAGGTGACTGGTTCTCTTGTGCGAAATCTGCCACTAGTGCCCGAAATTCCCAGTGCTCTGTGCAAAACCGTAAAAGACTGAGCGCAAAAAATGTCAGTTTGTGCGTGAAATTTCAGTGGCAGTGAAATTTCAGTGGCAGTGCAATTTCAGTGGGGGCGGAACCCTAATACTGATTTCGTAGAACGGGCAAAAGGGGATTCCAATGACAATTTTGTACTTTTCCTTTCGCAGGCTGAAGTTTCACCCAGCCCTACACTTAAGACCACACATGCTGCACAGCCGAACGCTGTTTGCCACCCATAACACTACTTGCACACAACTACACAAACTGTACAAAGAGGAGCCACACCAATCTATCCTTATAGATGTTGGAACTGAAAACACAAGGGGAGATTTGGAGGTCAATCTTTTCAATGTTCAACTTTTCCCCCTAAGTTGCAGAAAAGTAAAGTGTAGGACTGTCAAAGTCTGCTTTACACCTTGCTTTTATATTACGTGTGTTAAAAACCATGAATGCCTCTGATTGCAGAATGCATTTACAACTCAGCTTGCTTTCACTAGCTGCAAAGGTCATACAGATTTTATAGGGATCCGTTGGTTTTCCACCTGCTTCTACCATGCTGGTGGAAAACCAGGCAGATTTGCTACCCTGAGAGGGAAGAACGGCATGCCATGTTAAGTTTGCTCTGCTCTCCTGCTCAGCCTGCTAAGAAAGGAAAATCCAGCAAACAAGAAAAAGTGGCAGTAAAAGAATAAAACCACTTTTACCACTTCTTTTTCCCAGTCCATGCGACACTGAAAATTACCCCTGAGGAACATAGAGTAAACCATGATTGATTGATAGAGTTGGTATTCATAACGTGCCTGTAAGCAAGTATTTCTAGGCACCACAAGACAGGAAGGGGAGAACAGAGGGAAGACAGGACAAACAATCCTACTAGGCCTTGTACCATTCGGATAGTGCAAGTGTGACAACAACAGTGTAAGGTGGAAAGGGAGAGGGGCAAGTACAGGGGAGAGGGTAGGGGAAAGTGCCATTTTGACATCATGGCTCTGAGTAAGTGCAGCCAGGGGAACACACCTCTGGGTAAGCGCATGTAAGGCGGGGGGCAGTAAGAGTTACAGACCATAAGTGCACGGTAGGGCCAAGAGACAGTTCAGGAAGACTGGTCATGGATGGGCCTGGAACCCTGTGAGACTCTGAAGGTACCTGGCAACTAGTCAGGGCAGGCAGACAGGAAAGTTAGCAAGGAAGATGGGGGGAGAAAGCAGAGGAGAAACGGAAGGTCTTGAGCAGCTTCTGGGACTTCAGGTGGTCTGGCTCAAGTTTGAGAGGGGCAGGGAGGTTGTTCCAGAGGGAGGCACCTGCAGAGGAAAGAGATCTAGCCCCACTCTCAGCTTGGAGAAGCGCCTGCCCCTCAGAGAGTTCTAGGTAGCTGAGAGAAGGGCTCTAGAAAGAAGGTATTTAGGCAGAGAGAGTTGGATATAGTGCTGGCCGCGGCCCCAGAAAGCCCGGCGGTCGATGCAAAGGGCCTTGAACTTGATCCTTGCAGCCACCATGGGACAGGGCATCATTTCAGAGGTGGAGAGATGCGGTCCCTGGGCTTGAGGCCAAGGATACCTCTCACAGTCCTCTTCTGTATTCGTTGAGGGGGCGAAGAGTAGAGTTAGGCAGATTGAGAAAGAGGCTGTTGCAGTAGTCCAGCCACGGTGAACCAGATGTCTGGAGACAGTGAGCTTATGGGGGGAAGGTCAAAATAGGTAGGATACCTCTGAGGAGGTGCAGCTGGAAGTGGGCGTTCTTGGCAAGGTCTGTGGTATGAGGAGAGAAGGAGAGAGTGGAGTCGAAGATGACTGCAAGGTTTTTAGCCTCTGAGGAGGGCAAGGTTAGAGGGCCCAAGGAGGGTGGCCAAAGTGCGAGAGTGAAAGTGGGATGAGGGGTCCCAATGAGAAGAATCTCAGTCTTACTGGCATTGAGGCAGAGATTGTTTGAGGCACACCATTCCTGAATCACACATATACAGTCAGGAATGAGCAAGGAAGGAGAGGAGGCTGAGGGAATTTCTGAAAGAGAGCTGTGTGTCATCCGCATACCACTGGAAGTTAGAAGATATGGTGGGAATCAGGTGGGCCAAAGGGGCGGAGTAGCCATTGAAGAGCCAGGGTGAGAGGATAGAGCCCTTGGGAACACCACAAGTGGAGAGAGAGGTGGTGGAGAGAAATTACCCAAGTTGGACCTTGGAAGGTTGGTCCAAGTGGAAGGAGGTCAACCATGCCAGAGCTTGATCCATGATGCCCATGTTCTCATGGAGTCCATTAATCAGGATGCCGTGATTGACTGTATCAAAGCCAGAAGGAAGGTCAAGGAGGATGAGGACAGCGGGAGAGCTTGAATCATGGTTGGAGAGCAGATCTTAACAGGTGTTCAAAAGAGCAGTTTCCGTGCCTCTGGCTGCTCTCAAGCCAGAATAATGGTCGTGGAGACAAACAACAGATTTAGGGTGAAGGGTTAGCTGGGAGATGACGTGCTTTTCCAGGAATTGGCTCAGGAAAGGTGTGATGGAGATCGAGTGGCAGTTTGCTGGGAAGGAAATATCGGCAGAAAACATTTTTTTAGAAGGGACTGAGCACAAGGGTGTGCTTGAGGAGAGTTTGGAAAGATCCAGTGGCGAAAGAGTGATTACAGAAATCGGCCAAGGATATAGCGAGGGGAGCAATGTGGTCCTTGAAAGTTCTGTAAGAGCAGGGGAGCACCTGTTTGGGAGACACTGTCATAGATCGGACTTCTCTAGAAACATCATCAGGTGTTATCAGAGAGAGGGCAGGAAGAAGGAGAGGAGGGGGAGAGGTGGCAAAAGGGGGCCTGAGAGGGGTTGGGAGGAGAGAGAGGAAAAGGAAAGTGAGGACATGATGTGCTGGGTTTTAGTAGTGAAATGAGAAGACAGAGCCGAGCAGAGGGCCTGGGAGAGAACCGGGGAGGTGGAGACTTCAGTAGGAATGTCAAGCTCTTTGCAGATGTGGTTGTGTTGTTAAAGGCCACCAATACCCAAGCTTGAATATGGACCCTCTTCTTGGAGAAGACAGATAATTTGTATTGCCTTTGGAGCAGGCGCTATGCCAGTTTGTCAGAGTGTGCACCCGATGCACTCCACTTCCGCTCAGCTACCCTGCGCTTAGGTTTCAGTGTTGTTAGGGAGAATTCTCCAGAAGGCTAGTTTCCCTTACCTACTGAGTTCCTCAGCAGCTTTGCTGGATTCCTAGGATTCAGGATTTTTTTGTTTTTCACCTGGTAAGAGTGTGAGCCTTTTTTCCCACTCTTACATGTGTTTGCTCTGTGTTTTACATTCCTCCATAGGCATCATCTTTTTACTTTGTGTCACTCAGCACCTTTAGTGCAGTGACACAGGGTTCTCTTTTTCAGGGTTCCCACTTTAAACTCAATTTTCTGGGACTGACTACTGTCTCCCAGAACATGTAAACTTGCCATTGACTTTATTAGTCTTTTTAAATTCACAGACCCAGTACAAACTATCTTCCATGGAGTACTGGAAAGGGTTATTAGTTATCCTTTTTTGTCTGTTTCTCATGGAACATTATTTTGTTCCCCTATCATTAAGATTCGGTTGGTGCAAGTGGTCTCTAACATTTTTTTCCTACCGCGGACTATGAAAATAGCCTTGGTACTGTTTTAGGCTATGTTAGTAGCCTTGAACTTTAATCCGCTGGACCCCTTTTGATTTTATTTGGTTCCGGCCGGGTTTATTTGCCATTTATTTTTTGTAAAGGTCTTTCTCGTGTTTTATTCTGTATGCCAAACCAGGTTTGGTTCCTTTCTTCGCCGTCCTTTGGCATGCTTCTGCACAGAAGCCCTCCTTAGGTGCCTGAGTGTCTGGGTGGACAGGATGTGAGGGAGGAGTTTTAGGCCCGCTGCACAGGGTTTCCTTGGAGACCCAAGCCGCATTCTTGTTTGATTGGTTAGGTCTGCTGTGTGATTGACAGCCAGGCTGTGTGAATGGGGGAAAACTGCATAACAAGAAGGTCTATGGGACTTGGAAGGCAGAGTCGCCACTGGATCGAGAGAACCTGCTGCGGGTCCAAATCTCCTAAACTTCGACATCAGATAAGATCTGCAAGGAATCTTCTTCCCTTGAGCTGGTGGGACCAACCAGTTCACCAAACACCAAGCAAGGCCTTCCCCCCTGGTCGAATTTGCTGTGCACCACTGCAGTGAACTGAACTTCATTTTGATCTTAACTTGTCCAGAATTCACTGGGTGGTGTGTAGTGTATTAAAATTGCGATTTTCTGCTGCTTTATATTAGTGAACTGTTTTATAACTGCTGGTGTAAATAAATGTATATGTTTTTACTCAAAAACCTTGAGTCAGTGTTTCTTTGAACCATAGCAATTGCTGTCCTTTGTGCAACTTCTGATACTGCTGACTTTACTCTTGAGATAAGTCTGGGTGCTCAGCCATCGCTACCACTTTACTGTGTAGTACAGGCTTGTACCAAAGGTGAATTTGTACTTACACTTGTAGTCTTAATTGTGTGTGGTGTTCCCAAAGGGTACTGCATATGATTCTGCCTAACACTGGTGTACAGTGGTGAGGATAAACATTACACTTGGAGTGCTGCTATTACTTTGGATCAACTAACTGCAAGGCTAAACACCACTAAAAAGCTATTTTAATTATGTCTGATTAGAAAGCTACAGTCAGGAGACCCTCTTTCGTTACACTGTTGATTATCTGAAAAATCTGTACAGAGAAAGAAATCTCTCTATTAAAGGCAAAAAGTCAGAATTAATTGAAGGGTTGTTAGAGAAAAAAAGTCTGGAGCGTGGGTCTGAAATACCTAACCTTCCAGCAAATGTGGAAAATAATGAGGATGATAATGTGTCAGATATTATTGATGAGGAAGATGTGTCTCACAATGTAGGCCTTACTGCTCCTCTGCCTGCTCAGCAACCTCAACCTTTGTCCACTGGGACCCCATCAGGTCCTACCCTCAGTCCAGAATGTATTGCTCTAGAAAAGATGAGGCTTGAATTGGAATTCAAACGTATTAATGCTCAAACTGAACAAAAGCATCACAAACTTAAGCTCAGTGAAATGGAGATGAACCATGCCTTAGAAATGAAAAAGTTGTCTATTGGAAATGCTTCTCTCCCAGAGTCGTCTAGGTCTTCCAGTCCTAAGAGACCCCATATGCCTAAAGACATTGTTGGTATGTATGAGGCCAAGCTTGATATTTTGGATTGCTTGGCAATGTTTGAGTATAACCATGGGATTCAAGACATTACAGGGAATCAGTTGCTTCCTTGGGTCTTCCCTAAGCTACCCACTGTTGCATCTGATGTTGTGCATGAGTTGGGGGAGGTGGATAGGATGGATTATGAGTGTGTGAAGCTAGCTTTAATTGCTAGATTTGGGAAAACCCCTTCCCAGTACCTTAAGAGGTTTAGGACCCTCAAAAAGCATGATGGTACCCCTTGGGCCAACTGGGTATGTGAATGTTTGAAAAACTTAGATGGTTTTGTTAAGGGTTACAGAGTAAACACGTATGAAGGTATGAGAAATCTTGTTATGTTGGAGTCAATTTATGATGCCTGCTCTCGTGAGCTCAGACAGCACTTGGCTGATTCTAAGGAGATGGATCCCAAGAAGTACTATGAAGAGCATAATATGTGCTTTAGAAGAACCCCTTTAAAAGAAAGTGGGACCTTCTGCTGCCATGCCTTCACTTTGCTTATAGAGAAGTCCCTCAGGAGGGAGTTGGATACAGTCCCTTTGAACTTCTTTATGGGCATCCAGTCAGAGGTTCTTTGGCACTGATTAAGGAGGCGTTGGAGAGTGCTCCTTCCCCCAAGCCAGTCAGAGTGACTGACTATGTGATAGGTCTCCGAAGGTGAATGTCACACAAGATGGCAGAAGCTAGTGATAACTTGAAAGCAGGTCAGGTAGAGATCAGCAAGATATTTGATCTCGGGGTTATAGAGCCATCCACATGTCCATGGTCTATTCCAGTTGTTTTAGTACCAAAGGCAGGATACAAGGAGTTAAGATTCTATGTGGACTATAGAGGTCTAAATGCAGTCACTAAGACTGATGCCCATCCTTTACCAAGGACTGATGAACTGGTGGATAAACATGGTGCAGCCAAGTACTTCAGTACATTTGATCTGACGTCAGGCTATTGGCAAATAGCCCTGACAGACCATGCCAAGGCGAAAACTGCATTACAACCCAAGTAGTCCTCTACCAGTTTAAGGTTATGCATTTTGGATTAAAGAATGCTCCTGCTACATTCCATGGGATGGTCAATCAAGTTCTGAATGGGATGGAGGACTTCTGCATGGCATACTTGGATGACATTGCAGTGTTAAGCCCTACTCGGAAAGTACATGTTGATCACTTAGGATATGTTTTGCAGGCTCTTGAGCAGGCCCATATGACAATAAAGGCTGGCAAATGTCAAATTGGTCAGAGCAAAGTGGTCTACCTTGGTCATGAGGTAGGAGGAGAGGAAATAAGGCCATTGCCTAGCAAAGTACAAGCTGTACAAAACTGGGCCACCCCTACTACTCAAACCCAAGTGAGAGCCTTCCTAGGTCTCACTAGGTACTACACGAGAAAGACCTTTACAAAAAGAAATGGCGAATAAGCCCAGCTGGAACCAAATAAAAAGGGCGTCCAGCGGATTAAAGTTTGAGGCTATTAGCATAACTAAAACAGTACCAAGGCTATTTTCATAGTCCACTGTAGGAAAGAAATGGTAGAGACCACTGCCACCAGCCAAATCTTGAGAAACAGACAAAAAGGGATAACTATTAACCCTTTCCAGTACTCTATGGAAGATAGTTTGTACTGGGTCTGTGAATTTAAAAACACTAATAAAGTCAATGGCAACTTTACATGTTCTGGGAGACAGTAACTTTTCCATCATGTAGTGTAAAGGTAGACAGTCAAACAAAAGTGAAATTGCCTTTGCACTTTACGTTTCCGCTATGTTTATGGGAAAGTGTAAACCCTCCTGCAATGAACACTTGGAATCTATCTACTTTTACCAGGTGGAAACTTCAGGCAGATTCCACAGGAATCCTTTATCTTTCATCCTGCATGAATTTAAATGTTGGTGGCAAAATAGCAGCATTTGTCAGGTGGAGCGGGAACAGAAGGCGAATATGTAAACACTGCTCTGCTTCCCACTCTCACAAATTGCATACATTCGTATGGAACAATAAAAAGGGCAGTGAATTTGCATTAGGGGGATCCTGAATATGACCCACAACCCCTTTTAAAAGTAAAGTTAATGCATTAAAAACAGTGACACATGTATAGGGGGATAGTATGTTACTGAGGTGAGTAGCAAGAAGATGAAAACCAAACTTGTATCAGCTGGGGACTGCTCATTTGCAAGTGCAATTAGCCTTGGGCAGAATTGCTTTAAGTGCAAACAATCTATGCTTTCATTCCATTTTCACCAGGACAGTGATCGCTCTAGTTCTAATCCTTTCCCCTTGTGCGAAAATGCATTAAACGAATATGTTTTGTTTCACTATGGCAACTTGTGTGCTCGTTTTCATTGCGCTTAAAGCAATGCAATGACCCTGCAATACCGCCCAATATCTTTCACCATTGTCTCTTTGTTTTATTTTATTCCGCGCAGATGTTTCCTATGTTTTAATGTTGTTGTTTCTGTTGAGTAAAATACAGTTTTTTTAACTCATCGTAAGAGGTTTCAGTCTTGCCATATAATCACATATTATTTCCGTAGAAATTGTGACTGTATTCCTGCTAATCTATTCTCAAATTAATTATTCTTCACCAAAGGTTCTTTACTTACCTTCAGTGGATGCTTCCCTGAGATAACTTTGATTAGGTTACAGGACGGCAGTAATGTAATCAATGTCAGGTGCGCCCTTCAGATACAGAATTAAAGATTGCGAAGCAGCTGGTAGGAGACAATCTTAGCATCTGTTTGTAACCTTTCATGTAATCAGTGGAAGGAAAAGAAACACAAATGTCTAAAGCAGCTGATATGCTAATGGAAAATCCAAGAGGACGTGCTATTGTTGACAAATTTAATAACCACGAAGGAGGCAGCTGGAGTCGACTTGCGCTGCAGATCAAAGGTGATGCAGGTCACAAAAACCACCCGACTTGACACATTTTCCCAAAAAATCAATTCTGACTAAGGTGCACTTATCCATATTAGTTATTTAGTCACTGTATACCTAGCCTGCAGATTGTATGTACATTTGTTTTATCGTGTACATGTTTTTTATTCTATTGTAGACATTGGTTTGATACAAAAAGGCATTTCTTTAAGTTTAAATATGTTATTGGGATGCAGATACCATTGTCCAGTCATTTTGAGCAAACCATTTCAAAGTACCGTCATTATGCCTGTATTAGCTTAAAGATAATACTGTCGTGTTAATGAAACACCTGTGTATAGGCGCGTTACAAATACCATATCATATCATATCTTAATACTGCCGTGTCATGGCGAGGTAAATAAATATGATATGTCGATGAAAATGCTTTGTTATTAAACTGAAAAAATAACAGATTATTATAAATATATTTTACACATATAACAAAAAGTTGAATATACAAAATGAGTGTTATCTATATGTGGGTGAGGCCATTTGCATTCAGTGGTTAATAAAGAGGCCAGCACTCTTAGGGAGTTAAAGCCATATATGTTGGTTTGCATAATTGTGATCAATGATATGCTTTTGGCCACATCGAGTTTCTGAGTGTTGACCACCCTGTTCAGAAACATGCTTAGCACTGAAGAAAAAAGAAGGGCAGAGCAGCTAACACTTTGTGGCAGTTGGAGCATGTTTCAATAATGGCTCGATTAATTACCGTTAATATGCATTACATTGAGTCCTAGTCTTCCTCTTCACAGTCATTATGAACGTAAGGCATCAGCTCCTCCTGTCAGCCTCTCCAAACTACCCTTTTTAAAACAACATGGACGAATAGAAAAGCCCTCTGGCACAGTCGCAGGCCTTCTTCTATGTTTTTTTGTGGCATGTCACTTATACATATTAAACTCTCCTTCATCATGGCATGTTATATGTCAAGCAGGTACCTCAGAGGGAGGGGGTAGAGGGATTGGACTGTGACGAGGAAGACTAGAACTCAGTTTAATGAAGATTACCGTTAAGTAATCAGGCATTACTCCAGTTCATTTTCCTCATCACAGTCCTTACATACGTGAGAGCCTACCAAACAGCATCCTCTTAAGAGCAACGTCGAAAAACAGCAATCCTCTGAGGTCTGTGAACACATATGCCAATACTATGCCTGGAAATAGTAGCAATCACCTTTGACAAAAACTCCATTTACTCTAATCTCCCACCATTCCTGATTAGTAAACGTAGTGCAAAGCTGGCCTGATGGAGACTGGCAAACAGCTAGACTGGTGTGTCCTCAAAACTTTATCCAAGTGGCAGTCACTTGCAGTGGAAAGTCTCTGACATAGGTAAAGACGGTAAGTCGTGGTCACCATGCCAGATGTATAGCAGGCCAGCTTTTTTCATGAACATTGTAGTATGTTCAGGTGAGACCTGTGTTGGGCAGGGTCCAATGGTCTGACCGGAGAAATTGACGCACGCAACAATAATGTGTTCAAAGCAGGAAGAAGTGAAGGACAACAACACATTCAATCATATAGAATCATCCACTGATGACCAAGTGGGACACGGGCAGTCAAAAGCATGGTGTTCTGGCATAGATCAGTCAAAGCCACAATCACCTAATGGCAGTTGATCATGATGTTCATTACTTTTTGAGAAAAAACTTAATTTCCTCAGTTTCCTCCGGATCTGAGCACTGCTCCTGGATTGTAATGGGAGGTCACATTGTTTTTTAAGCCCCCATAGGGGGATTTGAAAAACTGCCCTGTGCAGGAAAAATACTGATGCCATACATTGCTGAGCTATCCTACTGAGACCCAAATAACCTACAATATAGAAAAAGGCATTATGGAACCTGAGATATCAACAACCTACATTTTGGCCTCCATAGATAGAACTGAAAATGGCCAGAGTTGAACTAACATAGTATAAGTGCCAGGAAACCATGAAAGTCTAATGGAAAACACATAGGGCCTCATTACGGCTTTGGCGGTAGCCATGCCGCTATTGGCGGCATGGCTGCCACCAAAACCGGGTCCGGGTTCCCTGAATGGGGAATTACCAGGCCATTCCGAGTTTGGAGGGCCAGGTAATTCCCCCTACAGGGGACCCGGGTGCAGACCTTCGCCATTCCCATTGAGCCCCCATAGGGCTCAATGGGAATGGGTGCAGGGAGCTAACAACGGGCCTATTACGACCGGCCCATTGTTAGCTCCCTGGTCCACTCGCGGGACCCGGTAAGGACGCCTGATTTTACCAGGCGTCCTTACCGGTTCCCGCAAGGGGACCTCGTAATTTTGCGGAATGGATTTAACGGGTCTGCCTCCATTAGCGAAGCCTGTTAACCCATTCCGCAAATCTTGTAATGAGGCCCATAGACCTGTAGTTGGCCTTACGCTCAGAAACCCACATTTTGGGATTGACTTCCTACCAGTGCTAAACACAACTAGAATATACCAATGGACCCACTGTCAGATTTACAGTGGGGTCCCAGAGATCTCAAATGGCTAGGATCGGAACTGGTTAAACCCTCAAGGAGAAAACCTCTCCCATACTACATCAGGCTACCCGGACACATAATTTAGCTCCCTTACAACTCGCTTATGTTTGCCTTGTAAGGCAAAAAAATTGGTGTAATCTTTGACTCCTCTCTCTCGCTCATCCCCTAACATCATGGACCTTGCCATGAGGGCCAACTTTCAGCTCCACCTCCTCAGGGGAATTCGTCCTTTCCTCACCTTCCCCCAGAAGCTCATTGTCTCCAGCACTCAGGTCCTCTCTAGGCTAGACTACTGCAACAGCATCTTCCTCAATCTGCCTCTTTCCTCTCTTCACCCCCTCCATCTAATCCAGAATAGGACTGCAAGACTTATCCTTGGCCTCAGGACCAGGGACCATATATCTCCGGCCCTAAAATCTCTCCACTGGCTCCGTGTGTCTGCAGAGATCAAATTCAAGACCCTCTGAATCATCCACACGGCTTTGTGGGGCATGAGACCCTGCTACATCCAGCTTTCTCTCTCCCTAAATACCTCCCGGTTAGAGCTGTCTGGTCCTCTAGCTTCAACTCTCCGCAGATCCAATGTTTATCCAAGCAGAGAGTGGGGGGAGGGTAGATCTCTATCTGTGGCAGGAGCATCCCCCTGGAAGGGCCTCCCTGCCTCTCTCAGACTTGCATTGGGTCTCCTTAAGTTCTGAAAGCAGCTCAAGGCTCTCTTCTCTACTTCTTTCCCTCTTGCCCTCCCTTGCTAATGCCCACATGGTCTGCTGAGACTGGTGTTCTGGTTCCCTATGAGCCTTACAGTGCACCAAGTGCCCCTTGTCCACTCAACCCCAGCACCCACCCAACAAAGCAACCTAGCACTGCCTTTCTGGGCTCCCTACCTGACCAGCTTGAGGGTTGGCGCCCCTCCTAAATCCGGTCCAGCCCCTCACCCACACTTGACAGTGTTCCCCTTCATCCCCTGGCACTTGCCCTCCTGGACTACCCTTAGTACTTGCCTGTCTCTGGGTCCTCCTTCCCCCTGCCCTCCCCTTCAGTCCCCCCGCCCCACGAACTTCCTACTGCTGGACTTGCACACTCTGAATGTCACAAGGCCTAGTAGGACTGTTATTGTTTTTATCTCCTTGTGCCCCCCCCCTTTGTCTTGTGGCACCTTCAAACACTTGTGTATAGGCACCTTATTAATATACAATAAATAAAAATAAATATAAATAAAAATATAGCCGCTAAGCTATTGAAGTGTGATCCCAATGACAAGTGTGCAACGTGAAGGTGATAACAAAACCAAGGGCCTCATTACGAGTATGGAGGTAGCATGCCCTTAATTAGGGCATGGCTGCCTCTATACCGAGTTCCAGCTCCGGGTTCTGTGAATGAGAAATTACCGGGTCATTCCATGCTTGGGGGACCCGGTAATTCCTCATTCACAAAACCAATCCCCATTCCCATTGAGCCCCTTTAGGGCTCAATGGGAATGAGGATGGCGCTAATAATGGGCCCGTTAATAACGGGCCTGTTATTAGCTCTTTGGTCCCCTTGCGGGACCCACAAAGGACGTCTGGTCTGACCAGACGTTCTGTGCGGGTCCCGCTAGGGGACCTCGTAATAAGGCATCCTGCAATGAACGGTGCCGGTCCCGTACCGGCACCCTTCATTACAGGAGCACCAGGGCCATAATGAGGCCCCAAATCTGGTTTTGGTGAAGAAACAGGGATGGGGGGTGACCCATGCCATCCTTCAAGTTTGGAGGAATTTGGGGGAGTCACCAATTGTACCTGAGTCTATTTGGTTATAGAGTCACACCGCACACTAGCCATCCTGGGTCAGTTACCCTGTGCCAGCAACCACATAGAAACCATTACGCCAGCCACACACTGACTCATAGTGTATCCACCTCCAAGGATCCCAATCATTGTTTTGGATTAGCTAAGGTGCTGGGGGTAGTTACTTTGGTTCCTGCTACATTCTTATTAGTTTGTGTTCTTATCTGCTGCTGGAACCTGACTGCTATATCCTGTGTCCTGTCTGTAGACTTTCAGTAGGTCGCCCTAGTGGGTTATGCAACCTGGACTTATTCTTCCACCTGAACCAAATCCTGCCCGACTGAACCTATGCAAGAGCTGATGAATGGTTAAAACAAAACCATGTCAGGGGAAGAATTCCACAGTGGCAAGATCCCCTCAAATTATGGATTATTGTCCCTCACAAGAGGAATGCCAAGGAGATCAAATGGATCCTGCATCTATGATCAAACAGAGTACCACTGACCACTGTCGTGGCTGTACTTTAGTATACCAAGCCTCTGAATACCGACATTGAGCTATTGAGAAATAGAGTGTCAGAAGCGGCTGAAGTGGTTGAATTCTATTCCGCATTCAGTGTGCTTTCAGTTCGGCTTGACACCATTCTGCACGCCACTGGGGCCTTCCCTCTAACTGCCTATAACTGCCTTGGAGAGCCTGGAGGGCGGATACCTGTACCTGAGGTCCTCTGTTGGCTTTCTTTTTGGTGCTGATTGGCCGTGGCCACTGATGCTGAGTGGGGGTATTGAGTACCATTGTGTTCACTACCGACGCCAACTTCAAATGAGTCTGTATGCTCCCCTGAAGCCGGCACTGATGCCACTTCGAGGTTGGCTTCAGTAGTCGGCGCTCTTAAACTCTTATGACAATACACCGGTAAGCAGAGAGTGTGTGGTGGCAGAGACGACAGTGGATTGGTGCATTAAGGTAGTTTTAATCAGGGCCCTGGTAATCCCTTGCTCACTGGCATACCCCAGATACACTCTCTGTATTGAGGTACTGTGAAGGGAATACATTCAGTGAGTGGTCAATATAAGCACACACATTGATTTCTTCTCTTTTTACCACCATGAAAGAGATGCAGAAAAATAAATATTGCCTTAGCAGTATGCTGTCCAGACATGGCAAACGTCTTTGCAGCCCCCAAGGAGCCATGTAAATATCATGGGGGACCCTCGGACTAAGAAGGTGGCCAAATATATCCCCCCTATGAAAGCTCAGAGTAATATCTAGTCCAAAATTACTGGGCTTTGTCTGGCGGTATTTTCTGGCGTCACTGTCACGTCCTTGAAGCATAGGACTAAGCTATTTTCTGTGCCTGCTGTGGTGTTGGAAACAAGTACTGAGAGCCACTCCTTCACGATTGATAGCAATGGATCACTTCTTAACCTCTGCAATAATCTACAGATAATCTCTGTGTGCCATGTGGTTTCACAAGGTGACAATCTTATTGAGACTGATCTATCCGCCCCTCCTATTCTTGAAGCACTAGTCTCCAACACAAGGGAATATATTGGACATATTGCTTCAGAAGGAGAAGATCTTACAATTACTGCATATGCGGATCCATCTTCTTGGCTTCTTCTGAGCCTAATTTCTAAATTGGGTGCATTGTCAATCTTGTTCTCATAATTCACCACTGAACAACAGACACTTAAAGCTGCAGTGTTCAATTTGTCGTATGCCATCCTGATAAATATTTGGGACCACACTCCTCCCCACTGTCATGACATTGCTTTCTCTGAACCATTCCAGGGTATCGTTTGCCCATCTGTTACTTGCTCTAGTCTATTGTCAGACAATTTTGATCTAGAATTCGAGGGTGACTATGTTGACCGTTCGGACACATCAGGGCTGGCGCTCGGATCGAACGACACAGTCGTATTTCCGCAGAAATGGAGGTGGAAGCTATTGAGGCACTCTGTAATGAGGTCTCATTACTGAGAACTCCACCTGAAATGGCAATGACTAGGGCTAAGCATAGTGCGTTAAGCGTGTTGAATTTCTTAAGCCACAGGGCTCCCAAAAGAAGCAATGCCCTATATTGCAGCACTCAAAAATGGCCAAGGGTTCAGTCTCCTTATTCATTAAGGAACAGGGGGATGGGTCCTGTAGGCAAGTAGAACTCAGAGGTCCCTTGGACAAGTGGGTGTGCCCTGCACATGCTAGGTAACCTCATCTTTCCACCAACAAGGAGGAGGACATATCTGCTGGACACAAGGAATTTGATAGCCGTCACAGCCAAAGTCATCGGCTCCTGACCTATCAGCTATCATCACCAAACCAAGCAAAGTACAAAATATCCCCATCCAAATGACTGACATCTTGAACATCCCACAACCGGCTTTTAATATTCACTCATGGCCCAATCTGAGGTCATTAGTCAAACTTGAAGAAATTACGCCTGACAGCAATAGTCCCTTTTTGAACAGAACAAGACTTCTGCAACTCTGGAGGACAATTCCTTGGCTCAATGCTATTAAGCATGAGGACATCTATGGATTTGAGTAATCCAAGTCGTATAGTTTATTGAATTGGGCCCTCATTAGCCCAGCCACAATGGCAATTACTGCATTGCTTTGTATAGGGGCCCAGGCACTTGAGACAAGGGGCTTTAAATTAACGGTTTGCTGTCTGTCTTCAACTGATAGTGAGGTTTTTTGGAATAAGATATCTCATCAGAGGAGACCCCATGGATCACCCAGTATCATCTGTGTAGTCATACCTTGGAACAAGAAACATATACCCACCCCTGAAATTCTGTACTTAATAAAACATTAAAGTTGCTTCGTTGCAACACTTGACGGTACAACTCATTTATCAAAAAACAAATTGGATTGTCAGTTATTGGTGATAGTGATGTAATTATACTGCAAGAAACCTGGGCCACCAACGATCTACATATTGATGGTTTATGTATGCATCATCTGGCGTTTTAGGCCGGCATGTTTGGTGGTCTAATCAAAGGAGCTAAATCCTCTATGAAAGTATCTGTTTTTTGTGAAGAGAACAATCATCCTATGTTCTGGCGACTATGGATTCAATTGACTTCCGCCTGCTGATTATTAACATCTACTCACCTCCGGGGTTTGCTAAAGTCAAAGAAATACTATCCTAGATGGAGGATATATTGCAAACCTGGAGTGAAAGATACCCGGAGTGGAGTATTATAATTGCAGGAGACTTCAATACTCACAATCTAATCAATTATAGCCTGCAGAACTTGGATGTGGTCAACGGGGGCCTGACTGAAGTGGGCACTGAAATTGCTAAAGGGAAATATTAAGCACAGTACCACTCTAGGTCTAGATTCGATTTGATCTGTTTGAATTGTGAATCTGGGACTACTGGGCTGCAATTGTGGACATGGACCAATGGCAACCGGTTTTATAACTTGGATTTTGTATTTACGGATAAGCCCACAAGATCTCGCTGTACCATCTTCACTTCCATTTTTGCCTCTATTAGTGATAACAGGAGACTAAATGGTCACTTGAATTGCACCGACCACACAGGATCAGCAGGCTCCAGAATAAAGCCAGCGTACATTGTCAATGGAACCGCACAGTGTGGGCCCATAGAAACATCAAGATTGGCAGATACATAAACCTGCATGCTAAATCTTTAATTAGTTGGCTTGATACCAGCAATTGGAGCATATCGTGCTAAATGGTGTGGTTGAATGGGGTGCTGCATTATCAGTCCTGTGCACATGGACAGCTGGTGCAGCACTCTAATTGCTTTGATGCTTCAATACATAGGGCTAAGAGAAACCTCCAGAACCACATGAGATCTATACATACTTCTTGCCATTATGATGCTTGTGCAAGAGCAAATTACAGAATCTTGCTATTATTAAATATAAGAACTGGCTAAGAAGCCATTGATTTCCCCTGGAGTCTTTTTACTGCATGTCCTTTTGGGAAATGTCAAGAAATAATGATGAACAAATGTTCTGGCCCGTGTCAAGACGCTTTATATCCAATAGTGTGGTGTGAGTAACCTGAAGGTGTCTCCCTGACTAGTCCCTGGGGATCTGTCATTAAGGTGGCCAGAACAAAGCCCTTGCTATTAGATCCAGTTCCTGGGGGTGGACCAGTGAGGGGCCATCACCTGGATGGGGGGCCTTCGGGGAGTGGAAGTGGGACATTGATGGGTGAGACGTGGTATCCCTATTTTTCTCGTACCTTTTTCCTATCCTGTTATACAAGAAGCTCGGAAACTCCTCCTACCCCACTTTCGAGACACAAACACTTTTGCACATCATGATTGACGACGGACAAACACCAAAGTCATTTACCTGACATGTCCCAACACCAGGGTAAGGCAAAGTCAGGCAATTGACCAGGATCACACACCTGAAAGCCTGTTCCCTTCCCCACAGGGACAAAAGGTGGAACACAAGAGCACGATACGAGCAAGGAAGACCACACAATGAGACAGCTATCCAGGCACAGCTGTTAAAGAGGAGGAGAAAGGCAGCAAATATTGAAAGGCTGATGAGGAGAGAAGCAACCTTGCCCTTTCTGACCCAGACCCACGAGATCTCTGCAAAAGGAATCGTAAGACCGCGGACAGTAGTTCAAGTGTTTTGAAGCAGATGTCAATGGTACACAGAGCGTGCCTACGCTGATAAGCAGGACCAAGTGAGGCGCCTGCCACCGTGGTTCCGTCTTTGACTCCTGATACAAAGAAAGCCAAGCAGTTCAATACAGCCGGTGAGTCGAGGTGAGAACCGATAAGAAACCAAACTGTGTTGAATGAAGATCACAAAGTGGCACATTGAGAAAAGTTCAAAGAACTGCACATTGTTAAGGGAAGACCAGCTGTAGAGGGAATCAGCACCACGTGGGTGCTCACTTGAGAGACTCTGGTTATTCCCATTTTGAGTGAACTACTGATAACAGGAGGCCATAGGAGAACCACCAAGAAAGGTCAAAGTGGTCATACAGGTGTCGAGCAAAATCCTGTACAGTCAAAAGTCGTTGACTGACAAACTGTTGAGTAAACAAGGGAAGTGACTCCTGCATCAAGTAAGCAAAAGGAAATATGAAGTGGCAAGGTGAACCCGAAGGAGAGGTGCCAATAAAGAGGGACAAAGTCTAAAGTCCAAAGAAACAGTATGTTGACAAAAGTGAACCCGACAGAGGGATGTCCATGGGAAACTAATTAAAAAAAATTAAGATTTGTGAATGCCAAGGAGAAAAATACCTTTGCAAAAGCCAAGGTGCACCCAACTAAGGGAGGCAAACAGTTGAGAAGGGTCTGCACCCAGAAGAGGGGGACCTAGGGGTGAAGGCATCACCCATCGAACATTTAAAAGGAACTTTTTGATTGTTATTTTGGAGCCTATCAGGTCCTCGAAGGTAAGAGACTTTTTGTAGAAAAGAGACTTAACCACTGACAGCCCTGATACCTTACGAGAAACTGTTGTCTCGTGCTGGGGAAGCTCGAGTGTGTGCTGTCCTCAGAAGTCCCACCTTGTCCCACCTTGTCCCATGTTCAAAATGTGGGGGAGGGAGACTTATTGTTTGTGAAAACTTATTACTTTCTTCTGAATCCTATCCTACACTGTTTGGCATTTATTTGTAAGGGTTGGCAATAGTATAGGCCCTTATATCTTAACAAGACACCACTAGGACTGCTTTATGTTGCTTTGATGGTCGTTGCATGCTCCCATCTTAGATTTAGGTTTAGATTAGGCATTTTACCACCCTACCTATACCCTTTAATAAACACACTTGAACTGTGATCACTTGTGTCTGTCTATTCTTAATACCATGCATTCCTTACAGTCGGCATAAAATTTAATCCTATATGTGAAAGTGTCTGGAATGAAACCATTAGACCATTAGGAATCTATTCTATTGCCCTAGCATGGACACCTGGTAAATACTCCCTATGTATATAAGCAAGAACTAGCTGAGGGTTTCCAACGCAGTGATATCATCAAGATAATCCACACTTTGTATAACTCTCTGGCCCTTTCTGGCACTGATACACTATGCAATGCATCACTTAAAGAAAACCCAGAATTCTGGGCAGTGGTCCTGGAAAATCTTTTTTTTTAAAAATATTAGTTGATGGGGTTAGACCTCTTAGTTGGCGGTGGTCCATTTTGATCCCCGTCCACAAAAAGGGAGACTGCACTGATCTGGTGAATTATCACCTTCTAACAATGATTGACGCCTGTCAAAAAATCCTTATGAATATCCTACTTAAAAAACTGAACAAATGGACAGCGGAAGTGGATCTGCTGCCACCGAATCAAACAGGCTTTCGCAAGGGGCGCAATACCATGCACAACATCTCTGTGCATGAATATGTGATTGTCGCAGCTAGGAAGACTCCAAATGATAGCCCCTACCTATGCTTTATAGATTTTAGTCGGCATTCTATACCGTTTCACGACTACTGCTGTGGAATAAGCTCTGATTCTGGGGCATTGATTGCTCATTACTTTATTTTATCATTTTACTAGTAGGAAAAATGTCACCCGAATAGGGACCTTCCCCCTTTTGCTCCATCGTATACGTTAAGTTTGAAGAAGGCAAAAAATGTTTAATCGAGGTTGAAGCTGTCGAGCCGGGATCGAAAGGTATTAGGGGCACCTCTGTAAGAGTTATGAGAGACTCCTTTGCAGATCTGTACACAGCCGGGCCTGATTGACGAGCAGCATCCAGAGAGCATCGAGACGAGGGTCCCGAAATGAGGCAGATTGAGCCAGATACGCAGTCACAATGATTCTTGGTTGCGTCTGTATACGGACGAATTGCATCTTGAGTGACAAACTGATTGATCAGGTGAGTAGTGCCCCGATTCGTAATCGCCCTGATATTAATTGAGTGTTGCTCTTGAAAGATCAAACACCCAGGGTAAGAAACGAGTAAGAATCAATTATGCCTGGGAGATTGTCTTCCTGCCTAGTGGGATTTTTCCACTGCAGTAGACAATCTTTGGAAACTGGCCAGTTCGCGCCACCCGCATGGTCGCCAGCATTTGAAATGTATGTGAAGTATGGAGTAGGGGCAATAATATTTAACCAATTTGGCATAAGCAGACCAGACATGTATCAGACTTTTAGTGGCCTAATGATGGGACTTTTGAATTGGCACATATAGAACACTTAGAATCAGTATTGCTACGCAAGAAAGCACTCCCAGCGGCATTCAATGTCGTGAGAGACTGGAGGAAAGAAGCGAACCTCCGTCTGAGAAGTAGGGAGAAACATGCGCACAGACACAAATCAAATGCAGAGAAAGTGCTAGAACTTGATTAGCATAAAGTGACAGAGGATATTAGAAGAATGAACAGGGCTTTTCAATTAGGTGTACAAAAAAATATATCCACAACAATATTTGCATACATCAGATGAGCTAATAAACAAAATCCTAAATGAACGAAGAAATGAACGTCCTCAAAGTAGTATTGACCTTATTGCCTCTCTACCCATTACTTCTCCACCACATTTGCCACCCCCCACTCCTGTTGTTCCATCTGCACCATCTCCCCCTGTGCATGTGACACCATTTCCTCCACTGCAGACAGAACGTGGATTAGCAGTCGCCTCAGGAAGCAGTTCCACAGAGGTGGCGCCTGCGCCACAAGGAAACACTAGAGTAACTCGTAGTACGGTTACTAAAGACAGGAAAGAGCAGCTGAAAGACTGGGCAGAAACGTATATTGAAGGTAACAATGAGGGAGCTGTGCAGAGTTCCATGTATGACTATAAGAGGCTTGACGAACAACAGGTATTGTTAGAATGCATGGGGGAGTATCTTGTGGAGAAATGGAAAAAATTGACTGGTACATTGGCACGAGCTTGATCAATTGAATGAAGAGATGAAAAGAGGGAACCAGCAGGTAGTGACATATGTCCAGCAGCGATTCTTGCCGCCGTTAAAACCTATTAGTGAAGAGGTGAAAATTTGTACGTGAGAGGAACTTAGATGGATTACTGATGCCTCCATTTCCCCAATAGAAGTGCATGACACGTTTAGTGGGTCTAACGTGTCGCAATGTGTGTCACCCAGACCTCGTGAGACGCAAGAGAGCAAACATAATTCAAGCAGTAACATATATACAAACATGCAATCTTTGAAGGCACATCAAAACCGCCCATAATGTATCTTCTAGAGCTAGGGTTCGGTGATTGACAATTATCACAAATATGACAATTATGACAAGTTTCTTATTCAATCTAATTATTCTTATTTTAGTAACAAGGGTAGCTTTATTCAATCTACTGCTAACTTGGTAAGGGTACGATTAAATCAGGTGGGTCAGATGTCATCTGAGATAGGGTTAACAATGGAGAGAAGCAGGGGAGTGTATTGGTGCCCATATTTTACAATCTTTATGTGAGTGACACGGGCCATTTCATTTAATCGTCAATTCAATTGGCTTGGATATGCCGATGATACGGCACTGCTGGATCATACACCAATTAGGCTGCAGAGATCGATCAACGCCCTGGCTCTGTTTGCACACAATAATATTTTCGCTGTTAACAGTAGCAAGACTAACGTGTTAGTCATTGGAGTGCGCTCCAGCGGGACGGCGTTTTCGTGGTCCATGAATGGGAAAATGCTTAAGGTAGTTAAACAGTATAAATAGCTGGGCTTTCCAATCTACAGCTCCCCATCTGTGGAGTTTTATAATCGGCATGTCCGTTCTAAGATCCTTAAGAAATGGTTCCTCTTCAAAAAAATATTTGCTTCAAAGCTGGGAACAACGTCAATGGTCAGAGAGCCTTATATTGAAAATCTATTGTGCCCAGAATTCTCTATGGGCTGGATGTGGTGCCTGGTCATTTGATGAGCTTGGTGACCCATTTAGAAGGGAAAATAGTGCATTCCATTTTGGGGGTTCCACAGTCAATACTTGTGGAGGCTATGCGGTGCAAACTAGATTACAATAAATATGATCACGCTAGTCTGTACAGCAGGGTATTATGTATATTACTATTCTGCAAGCTGATGGAAAATCTGACACTCTTTTGTCTTATCTGGCTGCATCCGGTACAGGCTGCTGCAAGAATGTGTTCCTATAGCAGATGCCCGACAACACGGTCTCCCTACTTTTCGACCTTAGTCTCTCATTGAATGACCTACTGACCCTTCCAAACTGGGACCGAGTCTTAAAGAAGAAAGCCTCAGCTTTGGCTCACTGTAATGGTGTTGACTGTCTATTTTCCCTGAAACTTTACACAGAATATAGTAAACAGGATTTTGGTAGAAACAGCAGAAGTGAACCATGCACATAACTAAACAAATTCTATTCGGCACCGATTAGGAGATTTATCATGTATTTGCGCATGAGCATATGGGCAGATGGAAAGCTCTGCCCAGGCAGGAACGACTCTGTTATTTTTGTATCTTAATAGTGGAGTCAGCGTGTCACATCCTTACACATTGTCCAGCTATGACATCCTACTATGAAAAAGGGTACACCAGCTTTATTTCTCATAAACTGAGCAGAGAAGATGATTGATCAATTTTGGAGTCGATTGGTCGGAGCAGAAACAGTTGTAATTTCTGCTGCAGCATGTTATGTATGGCACCAAACCTATCAATGAACATTGATTTAAACTGTTCTTCTTCTCTTTCTTTTTCTTTTAATGGTATTGCTTATTGTGATTGTAGTGATGTTTTTAGATTATGTAGATACATAATACTATCTTATTTTATTATGCTATTGATGTGTGTTGTATTTTATATGGTAGTATTCATTGTATATAAGGTTTATTTTAACCAATACACACATACACATTTTATTTTTATGAATACTGAAATTTTCAGGTGTCACACGCATTTATGATTGCGCTCATGAGTTCCCAGCCAGTGAGAAGGCTTTGCTGAGCTGGGTTTCCTGTAGGAATATGACCCCTCATTTGGAAACATCAGGAGCCATTCTGCAATGAGGCGCAGTAGGTTCAGTAATCAGTGCACCATATGATGCTTGGCAGTGGTGCTAACCACTGATATGTACTTGCTTTCGCTGACTTTGCTGTAACAAGCTATCGCACGCTCAGGGACTGTGTACGCAGGGCCTATCTTACACCAGATTGCACCCCAGGCGGGAAGCATTGTTGGCGCCCCTCCGCCCCCAAAAATGACAACCAAAAAAATGGTATGTTACAAATGTTGTAAATACGGCACTTGATAAAGAACTAGATGGAAATACAAATGCAATATAAAATGCATATATTAGATACTAGGTGACAGTTTTCTCCTCCCTACTGGCACTTCTCTCTTTCCCTGTTCCCCCTGCATTTTCGCAATCTGAATAACACAAAGCCTAGTAAGATCGTTATTTTGTCCTCCTTTGTTGCCCCCTCCTTGTCTTGTCATGCCTAGAAACACTTGTGTACAAGTGTGTTATAAATGCCACATCATATTATCCGCCCTTAATTTGTTTCCTTGTTTAGGCAAAAGGCAGGCCACAATATGTGGGTACTTCACCTCCCTTTAAGTCTTTTTTACGGTGCAACACAGAAACACTGGGACTAATTGGTACAACTTGTCAGCAATGAGAGCCCCAGGAGAGAAGGTGTTAGGGGAATGTAATACATTTACAGTGCTATAAATGGAAATCCTTTACTGTGTAATTCCAGCAATGATGGGGAGGTTGGATGGATGGATTGCTCCCTGACAATAATTTTCTAATGACGTTGATACAGTTGGTACATTTGTCCACTGCTTACTGCCACTTTAGATAACTTTTCCATACCACGTAAATTGCCTTTGCCCCATGGCCCGGCTCAGCTCCATCTCACCATGATCCTCCACCCCTGTGCTCCGCACGCCCACATAAACACTTACAGTCACTTGTGTGCACAAACGCATTTACCTATATGTACAAACACACATGCAGATTCCCTCAGCTCTCACTCTCAGGCTCACAGTCACACACATATACGTATACAGACGTGCTCACTGACACCACTCCTCTCACCCCACCATCTCGCACATGCCCACAGGCAGCCAAAGCTAGATGCACGTGGAGCATCATTAGAATGTAGACACTCAGAAAGAGTAAAAGTCTAGTACATTCAACCCAACAACGGTCACGTGACAGTTATGCACCACAGGTACACAGAGAGAGCGCATTGTACTTAAAACACTTCCCCTGAACCCACTGTTACCCACAATGAGCAAGCACATCTATAGGTCACTGGTAACATCATGAGACCACCACAATAGTGCATGCTTTTATACAATATGGTTCTACACACAACGCCTCATCGGTAGCCAACACGATTGAGTATGAAATAAAGTTTACAGTACCAAAAGCAGTACAACGATACACCTCACCTACACAGCCACAAATTCGAGCATTGTGCTCAACAAAGCACCGCACCTGAAGTCATCTTGCAGTGAGCTGCTGGCGAACACGCTAACTCGTCCAAAGGTTAAACCAGTAAGAATGTGCAATTACATAAAATATGAACAAACACTAGATAGAGCCTCACCTGAGCCTGCTGTGGTTGCACAGTCTTGGACGTGGGCCGTCGCTTGGGCAACGCTAAGTCCTTCATCCTCTACTTTGGAAAGTAACCAGAGCACTTGATGTTCAAGAAGTAGTAACTGTACCAAGCACAGGCAGGCAATGCAAGCTCGAAGGCAGGTATCCTCCAGATCATGGGGCTTAGTAAGGAAGGTGAAACAATCACTGCAGCGCTTGTGAAAAACAGGATCAATCAGCAGGGAAATGTGCTGTTAAAGGTGATCAGCGGATTTTTGCTCATCTCACTAGTAGACACATTATGATTTTGCGCTGCAAGTGGGTTTTAGGTTAAGAGCACAGTTGCATGAAAATTGATGCCACAGAATTTTTATTTTGCTGCGTACCACCAGGCACTGGAGTGGTGAAAACAAAAGTGGAGACACCAGTCCGACAACCGACAGCAGACTGTTGGTGCTATACAGCATGTATGTTCTACACACTGAAACGCACGACAATGGCAACCCAGACACCATAGTCCTGCTTCATGCCAGAAGTATCATTTAGGGTCAGGAGTCAGACTCATTCAGATAATAGCTGAAGACCATGTCATGAACACCATTTTCTTTATTCTTCTTTTTTCGTTACTGTGTACTTCCACCTCTCTTTCTATCCACTCCACTTCTTTTTTTTTTTAAACAATTTTATTAATTTTTCCAAAAACAAACAAACCAAACCAAACTTACAGTGGATGCATCATGTCAATCATGGCTACACATAAATTGTTATATTCCAGCACACTGTATCTCCCCGTCCCTCCCCCCTCCCAAGCCTGCTCCCCCTCTTTTCTAGTCCCCACCTCTTGCTGTGGGAGATCCTCTTCAGCAGAGCTTATTGAGTCTCTATCACTTGATCCCTGCGAGGGCCCAAATAGTTTAGCTATCAGTTGCCTCCGACCCCCAAGGGCTCCATCTTCTTCTTCTTTCTCCCCTTTACACGCTTCGTGCCATACCACTGTTTCCGCCTCCGCCCACTTCTGCAAGTCCCTCCACCACGTTTCCACGTTGGGCCTATGACATGCTTTCCAGCCCATCGCAATCCTTCTCTTCGCCAGGACATACGCTAGATCCTTCAATTTGCTCATATGTTTAAGCTTACGCGGTCTGGGGAACCCTCCTAGCAAGCAGGCCCGCGTAGTATCAACCTTCATTTGGATTCCCTTGTCTTCCATTTTCTGTGCTATTTCCCCCCAGTATCTCTCTATCAGCGGGCATGTCCAGAACATATGTACCATTCCCGCGTTTTCCTAATTGCATTTTGGGCACACCTGACGTCCAGCGTTTTTAAATTTGGCTATCTTCTGTGGCGTCTGGTATGCTCTATGGGTTACATACAGTTGTATTTGCTGCAGTCTAGCATTTCTCAACACTTTTTTATGATATCCTTGCGCTCTCTTCCACATCCCATCACACATCGGGGCCCCAACATCCTCTTCCCAATCCAGTCTAAGTTGCACTATCTCCCTGCCCACTAAGGACATTATCAATTCATACACTCTAGACGTTTCGTGTCCCCCCTCTGCTATATCATATATCATATCCAAAGTAGTGTCCGGTTCCCCCGCCAATTCCACTTCTGACCAAGTATCTCTAATTCGTCTCATTACCCCGTGATACGTGATATATTGCCCAGCGCTCAACCTCATTAGTTCCACCAGCTCCTCAAATTCCAGAACCCTCCCCTCCTGCCACACATCCCCCATCACTGATATCCCCACCGGTTCCCAATGCTTCCTAATCATCAACCTCTGTTGCTTTTCCTCCCCTACCACCATAGCTAGTGGGATCTGTGGGGTGCACGGGGACGGCCTGTCCATTAATCGACATGCCCTTTGCCACATTCCCCATCCGAGACCCAACATCCCTGGGCGACCCCCCAACTCCGATTTGGGCAACCATATCATTTCTCTCAAAAAGTATGGGGCGCAGTCCTTCTGGAGCAACCTGTGTTCCAAGGTAGGCTCCTCAGAGAGCCATTTGGCTACAAACTGTAATTGGCTTGCTACATAATAAACTTCCCAGTTTGGTAACTTAATGCCTCCCCATTCATATGGATTCTGCAGTTTCCACAGGGCTATCCTGTTCCTCATCCCGTGCCACAAAAATTCCCTGCATATACCCTCCAGCCTGATAAAGAATTTCTTAGGTATTGACTATGGGATGTTCGCAAAGCAGTGCAACAATCTGGGCAGCACCACCATCTTAAGCATCGCCCCCCGTCCCATCATCGCCAAGGGGAGTTTTGTTCAAAATTTCATACTACTTTTCAGTTTCTCTACCGCCCTCTCCGTGTTATACTTATGTTCGGCCTCAACCGTGTGGTATACATCTACCCCAAGATATCTGAACGTTGTAGCCTCCCACGGTATCTGCAGGATCGGCAGATTCTCTAGCGGAAGCCCTCTGTATCTACCCAGGGGAACACGCATGATTTACTGGGGTTCACAGCTATGCCTGAGTGGTCTGCAAACCTCTTCATTACTTCCAGTATATATTGGAGGTTCTCTTCTGGGTAGCGCAAATACAGTAACATGTCATCTGCATATAATGAAATGAGATGTGGTGTCTCTCCGACAACAATACCTACTGCATCATATTACTGCCTTAAATAAATCGCCAGTGGTTCTAAAGCTAAAATATGCAGCATAGGGGACCATGGCCAGCCCTGTCTTGTGCCCCTGCTGAGTTTACATCTTTCAGAAACCACAGCTCCTGTCTTCACTCTGGCCAGTGGCACACTGTAAAATAGTTCAAGCCATTTAAGATATCCCGGTCCCATACCATAATTGGCCAGGGCTGCCGTTAACCAGGGCCACTTGACCGAGTTGAATGCCTTAATCGCGCCTAATGATACTCTCGCGATCTCACCTTCATCCCCATTAGCATGTTCAACCACCCGGTGTAGACGCCTGAGATTATTTGAGATGTTTCTGTTTGGGACATATCCTGTCTGATCAGGGTATATTAATTTACTGATGACCTTCTTCAATCTACCCGCAAGGACTGCTGTTAAAATCTTACTATCTTGGTTCAACATTGACAACGGCCGATACGAGCCACAGTGGCTGCCAGACTTATTGGGCTTGGGGAGTGGTATAATAATCGCCCCACATAAGGATTCCAGCAATTTCCAAGCTTCAAATGCTTCATTGAGCATTTCCAGCAGCGGGGGGAGTACCTCTGTTTTGTATGCCTTGTAAAATTCGCTCGGGAATCCATCTGTTCCTGGGCTTTTACACGTGGGCAGCAACCTTACCACTTCCTCTAGTTCCTCTAGGGTGATCGGGGTGTCTAGCTCCTCCCTCTCCTCTGCGCTAATCCGGGGTAATCCAATATCTTCCAACGTATCCCCTATCTCCTCCCCATTACTCCCTGTCCCGTCCGCATACAGCCGTCTATAATATTCTACAAATTCCTGATTAACCCCCTCTTGCGTATCCGCTATGCTGCCATCTTCTCTCGCTATTGTCCTAATTGGGGGCCTAGGGGTCTCGTTTTTATAGAGCCACACCAAGACTCTCCTTGTTTTGTCCCCTCCTGCATGTTGCCGCTCTATATACTTCTTGTAATTGAGGTTGCATAATCTCTCCAGCATACTGCGCATTTCTTCTGCCTGCTTAGTGCCACTTCTGCGGCTTCCTTAGTGTTACCACCCCGTTCCTGAATCCCTTCCAGCTCTCTTTCAGCGTCCTGCAACTCGGCCAGGATCCCATTCTGCAACCCCCTGGACTTGGCTATGGCAATTCCCCTCACTACTACTTTAAAGGCTTCCCAGAGTGTGCTTGCTGTTTTAACACTACCCGTGTTTATTTTGAAATAACTTATTATGTCTTTTCGAATGTCTTCCCAAAATACATTGGGCCTCATTACACGGTAGGCGGTAAACCATGGCGCTATTAGCGCCATGGTTCATGCCGGTAATTTACCGGTACTGCCTTGGAGGAAAGGGGAATTGCCGCCCTATTCCAAGGTTGGGAAGGCGGTAATTCCTCCTTCCTCCATTGCCCTTCCCCATTCCCATTTTTGCCCCATAGGGCATAATGGGAATGGGGAAGGCGCTAATTACGGTACCGCAAATTGCGGTACCATAATTAGCACCCCATTCCCTTTGCGGGTTTGTTTTTTAACGCCTGCCAAAAGCAGGCGTTAATGTACCAACCCGCAAAGGGACCTCGTAGTAAGGCGGTAAGGGTTTACTGGTACAGGTAAAATACTGGTACCGGTAAACCCTTACCGCCTATCGTGTAATGAGGCCCCAATTGTCTTTAAGTGCCTCTTCTCTCAAGCGCCATGTGGGTATCCTTCCCCTCTGGGGCCGGTACTGCCACAATACTATCTGTGGCGAGTGGTCTGAGAGGACTCTTGCCTTGTATTTCACCTGCGGTATTTCAGTCATTAATTCGTGTGTGGCAAACACATAGCTATCCACACCACTTCTTCCTACCTGGCGCCTCTCACGTTACATCATTGCAAATGTTAACCCTAATCAAACACTTCAGTTGCGCACATTATGAAGCAGATACAATATACAGCATATGTCGGCTGATCACGGCTAAGGAGAAAAGCGTGTAGCACACAGGACACAGCAGTGCTTTTGTATTATATTTCCTTAACATTCTACTGTATATATATAAGTAGGCCTCCTAGACCTAGCATAAACTGACAGATCCGAACAATTAAGAATTCAAGGCAGATTTTTAAAATACGTGGTCCACGTATTTTAAAAATCACACTGTAATGTGGAGAATAAAGCCTGCACTCACCGAGACATTGAGTTTCTGCAGATTGACAGTGTATACATGGTACAGTAGTACTTACTTACCACAATTATAACGGTTAACAGTGCACCGTTATGCAAGGTCAATAAGGCAGCAGCATTGTCAGCCAGCGGCAGGGCTGGGCACAAGGGTGGCATGGCTGGGCTCTGGGCACCTCCTGGCTGGGCACCTGCCTGCATTCTGCTGCTGCGCCATGATCCCACTCGATTCCTCCACTCGATTCCTAATTCCAGCACCAAGTACTGACATAGGGTCACAGCAGGGCAGGCTGCCCAATCAATCAACCCCCTGTCAGTGCAGTGCATACGCTGAAGGAGGGAAGGCACGTGTGGCCTGGCCTGAAGCCTGGCTGGGGCCACTCGGGGAACTTGGGAAGTGAAAGCAACAAATATTGCTACCTGCTGCCCTGCCGCTGCGGCTACTCCTAGCATAATAAAAATCCATGTGTAGCACTGTGAGCACGAAATTGTAATACAGAGACTGCTGCTGCTTCTGCATGCGCTCAGTCACTAGTCAGACTGGCGCCCTGTCAACTAATACAAAACGAATAAAAACGTACACGAGTGACACAAACAGTATTCATTTGTTTTTTCACAAAATATACTTGATGGTCCGGACTCTCGTCGGACTGCTGGTGCAGCGCCCCCTAGTGTAAAGACACCTCAGGCAGCCGCCTGTACTGCCTGACACAAAGACCAGCCCTATGTGTACGTGTAACACATGTAATGTGAATTTGGCATAACCCAAAGTGTTACGGTATATTTGCTAGCATTGCACATTTGCTCCCTTTTATAACTAAGGAGGTGGAGAAAGAGTCCCCTTTCCTTTGGAAATTAAATGTAGACTTCCTCTGCAGTGTATTGTCCTATTCTGAACTGCCGGAGCCCAACCACTAATTCAGGAAAGCACAGAGTGTGTGCCCTAGTGTCAGCTGTGCCAATGACAGGAGGGACACAGCATATGGGAGTAGCGCTACTCCTAAACTGATGGTTAGAGAGCTCTTTAGTTGCCATGAGTAAGGATATTTATAATTACATCCTGGAGGAGAGTCATGGCCAATATGGGAAAAGCTGCATCATTACCCCTGTCTGTGTGCAGGCAGCAGTGCTCTGAGTAGCACTGCCATGACGAGAAGAAGCACTGCTCGGGGCCCTGCTTCCAGTGCTGTTCTCCCCTGCCCCAGGCCGCAGCTGGCAGATGTACCCTCTGCCCCAGATATCACCCACCGCCATTTCGCTCACTCTTTACCTCCATTAATTTGCCGGGCAACACATGGCAGACTCTTATGTGTGTGTCTTTGATATTGCTTGTGTTGACTCATCTTTTTCTAGACCTGCACTTATCTTACGACCGTTTTTGTAAAGTCTACCTAAGTAAGACTTTGTAAGACTATCCCTTGTGCAATACAGAAACTCTATCTCTTAGTATAGGCCTGCTCCACTCAAGGTATTGGTAGATGGCAGAGAAGCCAGGCTTATTTTAGGAGGGAATGAGAGGGCTGAAAGAAGGTACAAATAACTTGCAGCATATATATATTCCAAAGACACACTTATACACTGACATATTGTATATAATGGTTTATTTAATATATACACAGGTAAAGATAATTCTTTAGGAAGGTAAGTACTATTATAAGTCATAAACACAATATAAAAACCAACACAGTACTTCTGGTAAGTACACACAAGTATATAGCACATGTAGAATACCAGTATACATTTCAAGGTGAGTAAAACCACATAATTAAACTTCTAGAATGGCATTATGCAATTCAAGGTAAGCAGACCGTACTGGTATAAGATTCTTACACTTATTCTGTTTCAAACAATAATACAGTTAAGCTATTAATATTACTTTCTAGAACAGCAGAACACAATTCAAAGGTAAACAAATAATGTCTTAATACTTTTCAGAACGGCAGTATGCACATCTACGTTAAGTAATAACTTTGCAACTTATTCTATTTCAGGAATATACAGTTACAGCACCAAAACATAGCCAGTAATTACTTTGCAACACTTGTAAGAATTCCCCCACAGATGCCTTATGCTTTATCAGTCCTTCCCTAATCTAGGGCATGTGTGTTATCAGAGGCAGAAGGGGAAACGTGTGGTCCAGTGGCGAACAGTACTCCGAACAGGAATAGGTAGACTGGAAATCAGAACTCCAGAGGATATCTTCTTATCACGAGTAAGCACAGTACTTTAGAGTTGGTAAAAAGGGTTCAGCAACTTCTTTCAAGTGTGGTGGAGTGGCGGCAGCTCTCTCCTTTTAGGAAACTATTTACATGCAAGAAATCTACATGAGCGCCTTGAAAAGTGAATGCCACAAAATCCTGCACAAAATGGGGGTCTCCTTTGACCTATTGATTTTCAATCCCTTGAAGGTAAAACAATTACTACAATTCTCTGATTGGAATAATACTGTCGGAAAGGTCCTCAAATATAAATTATACAGCCAGTTAGTATCTAACTATAAATTATTTAGGGTAATGGAGCCCTACTTGGTCAGATTTCCGGACACACACTGGAGGCAGGAATTCATGCGCTACAGATTCAATGTGCTCGAAACAGGTGAAATTAAGGATTAGGTGCAGACAGAATGCAAAATCATCTCTATGTAGATTATGTAATTTGATTGGTACAGTGGAAACGTTAAGTCATCTATTGATTGACTCCTTTGTTTTGAGAGCTGATCGTATCAAATGTTTCAGTAAATTTGTTGGTAATACAGATTATGTAGATCTGAACATACTTTGCCTAGAAATGATGCATGGATGAAGAGTACATTTAAAGATTGCTGTGGTGAGGTTTTCGAGTGATATTTGTATGCTGCCAGACCAAGGGGGTAGATCATGAGTGAATTACCAGTTAAGGGCAATATCGAACCTTGTGTGGGTAAATTCTGCTAACTGTCTAACTGCTATGCCTCTAATGCAGATTGGGACTGCTACAATTGTCTGATAGACGATGTTGACATTGTTATGAACTGTTAAATTCTAGGAAAAGCTTTTTATTTACTGTAAACTTTTATTGAGAATGATCATGTTATGTATTACAGCACAGGCATATTTGGTCTTAAAGACTAAAGTAGCTTGCACTTTTCTTTCTTCCTTTCTTTCTTTCTTTCTTTCTTTCTTTCTTTCTTTCTTTCTTTCTTTCTTTCTTTCTTTTTGTCCTTTTATCCTTAAACCGTAAACATTGATGTCTTGATGTCCTAAAACATTTGTGTGTATTTACATTTAAATTATTGTTATACTTTTTTACTCTGTTATTGTAAAGGTTACTGTGTAACCAACACGTACAAATAAACAAATAACTTCCTGAATGAGTCCCAGCGTTAGGCCTGGGTGAACGGTATGAGAACCTCTCATCTACACAAATTACCTCCCTAGCCACACAGGAGTGACACAAAGACTGTGGGCATCATTACGACCCGGGCGGTAAGTACCGGTCACTGCCGGCATGGAGCAACTACTGTGTCCGTGCTGGCAATAGACCGCTAAAAGCGGCCTATTACGAGTATGCAGGCACGAGCTTTGCGCCATGACGGTAATGACCCCACCGCCATGCCATAAAAGGGCGAAAAATCATCCTTTCCGGCATCGTACCTAGTGCAAATAGCCCCACCGGCATCCAAGTCATCGGCATTAGCGGTGACCGGTTATAGCGGTCACCTCTAATAGCGGTAACCGCTACTAGCGGTCACCGCTAATAAGCGGAACCGGAAGTAGCGTCATCGCACAGGAACGGGAAAGAGCACGGCGGCCATCTTTAAAAACACAATCCATTGCCATCCACCACAACCAGGAGCCATCTGACCACCAGAACACTACCACACCTCCAACACAACCTGCTGCATCTCACCATGCCGAAAGCTGTCAAGAAATCAACAGATCGCCTGCGCAAGGAGCGCTTCTCCCGAGAGGAGCTGACCATGCTGGCGGAGACGCTGCAGGAACATGCAGATGTTGTGTTCTCCCCGACATGTCTCGCCCTACAGTGCAGCGCAAGAAACAAATATGGGCAGAGGTCGCCCAGAAAGTAAGTGCCGTTGGCACCACACCCCGCACTCCCAAAGATGTCCCTAAGCGCTGGGATGATCTGCTTTTACGCGTGCGGAGCCTCCTTTCTGCCAACCGCACCCTGGGGATGGCGACAGGCGGAGGTGCGGACTCCCCCATCAAGTTGCAACCATGGGAGGAGATTTGCACCAGCACCATAGGGATGGAGGCAATTGAGGGAGAGGGGGACATGGAGCGAGGAGCCCCGTCATCGGCCGATGCAGGTAGGTGCCCCAAATGAAACAATGCTAATACCAAGACGATGATGTCCACCTGAACTGACAGTGCAATGATGTAGACCAGGGTCCACCAGACATATATGTACAAGACTGCCTACAGGCAGTGCACAGCATCATCTTGTCCACATGCATACTGCACCCCATATGTGTTTCAACAGAGACGCCTCCATGCATCACCCACACAGAAGCCAAGTAACCCGTATGTCACTCCTCCAATGTTAATCATCTGCCATTCCATATGAATGCAGCCACCCCAATACATGCCCGATGCCTGTAGACCCATCAATAACCCTCTCCCTCTATTGGTCCCCCACAGGCACGTATTCAGACAGAGGTGAAGAGGACACGAGGGAGGATGATGCCACACCACAAAAGAAGGCCAGGGGCGAGGAGGGAGAACACTGCCCCTCGACTTCAAGGGGTAGAGGCCAACCTGCACCACTGCAGAAGGCCAAGAAAATCCCAGAGGCCACAGCACCAATGAGCACTACGGCCCCCACAACAACACCCACACCAGCCACCAGCACCGAGGAGCCAGTGGCACAAGGCACTGCATCGGCTGCCTGCAGCACAGTGGGTGAGACAGCTGCCACCACAGCCGTCTCGGACGATGAGGCAGATGTTCAGCTGCATGGTGCAACACCCGCCACAGGCCCCCTGCATTCCCCACAACTCTCCCCATGCAGCTTGCAGAACGGCAGCATGCATGGGCTGTCTCCTGGTGATTCATGGCCCGCAAGTTCCAGCCCAACGCCAACAGTGCATGAGGAAGAAAGCATGTTGGAAACCCCTCACACATCCACCACAGTTCTTACCAGCCAAGAGGGGATCAGGGCCATTCAGAGGTGACAGGAGGAGCTCACAGGGCTGTTGGCACAGCATATAACGGAATGTGGCCGGGCAAGGGATGACATTAGGGAATGTGCTACATCCCTGAAAACAGCAATGAAGACCACCTCGAAGGACATTTGTGCCGAATTGGCAGAAGTGCGGCAGGTCCTCTCCGAAATGGTGGCTGCAATGCAGGCCATGCGTCCACCACAGTTGCCAGAACAACCTGGGACATCTTCGAATGCAAGTTCAACCAGGACCAGTCCCGTGCGTAGGTCTGCCCGGAACCTGCGCAGATCGGACAGGGGTGCACCTGGTGCTGGAGGAGGGGGAGGGCTGTAGGTACAGCCAGGCATACTGGTGCCATGTGGACTAATGTTGCACGCTACTGCACACCATGTGTGGGGAAGTCAATGGGGGAGGGGGAGAGAGGACATGGGGAGGGGGAGGGAGGAGAGGGTGTGTGGGGGAGTTGCAGGGGAGGGGGGAGAGGATGTGTGGGGTGGAGGGCTTGTGCACTTTGTTATATTTCTTTAATACACCTGTTGGGAAATCATAATTCACATGTGCGGACATTGCTTATTGTGTATGTGTGCTTTATTGGTGAACAGTCTACAGTGTCCATGTCCCTGACACACCCAGTGCCCTGAGTGCCACCTCCATGTCACACTCCCCGTCCATGTGTGCTAGAAACATTGGTTGATCAGAGTCTGACGCATGGCACGTCCCTCCTATGCATCGCTGCCTCCCTGAAGTGCAGCCCCATCTCCACCCTCCTCATCCTCATCGTCAGGTGGTTGCAGTTCAGTGTCAGGGGGAATAGGCATATTCCGTCTGATGCACATATTGTGTAGCATGACACATGCCATGACGATCTTGGCCACCTTCTCATGGTGTTACAGGAGTGCACCACCAGACCTGCTGAGGCAGCGGAACCGTGCCTTCAAGAGGCTAAATGTCTGCTCAATCACCACACGTGTACCGGTATGCGCACGATTGTAGTCCTCCTCGTGCCTGTTCTGCGGGTTCCGGACTGGGGTAAGGAGCCACCTCTTCAAGGGATAGCCTGCATCACCTGCATGTGGGCAACAATGATTATGTGTAAGGCCTGATAATCATATGGGACCTGTATCAATGACACCATAGCATTCATTTATATCCTGTTTGCACCGACAGATCCATGCATGAATAGAGACACATGATGTGACTGCTATGTGTCTATTCGACTTATGAACTAAAAAGTGGTTGTTCCTAAAGAGTCCTTTAGGAACTCCCGTCCCCTGCACACTTTATAATGTCTGAAGATCAGACCAAACATTCAAGTAGGTAATCAATAGTTCATATTAACCATTTGGCATAGTTGACAATTTGATATAAGAAACTCTCTTTTTCAATATTTCAGTAAAACACAATATTTTATTATACAAATAACGAAGCCCAACGCGTTTCGAGTCACAAACTCTTCTTCAGGGGCAATATCACAATTCATCAGATTTCTAAAAAGTAGAAAAGAAACATCTTAGTGTAAAATTTCACACTGTAATTCGACAATAAAGTATTCTTTAACACAGTAACTACTTTTTAGCAATTTTTAACAAATCACGTATTAATACATACTTAGATCAATCAGGGTCCTCTATATCCTAGAGGTAAATCAGCTAGTGTAGCTATTATTAGAAATGTGGAGAAAAAGAGCTTGGCTCGGCTCAAAATAACCAGAATTCTATCGAATCAATCCGCACATGCAGTCAAGAGAGAGAGAGATTGCTGTCAAAAGGTCTTAACTCAGTATGGTCGGAAGAAAAGCGGACAGCACTTACCCCAGCAAGTGGGTGTCTAGATAGGGAAACAATCCTAGAGGTGTATGTATTCATGAAGTAAATGATTGATAGGACCCCGCGTCCAACAATAGATCAATATTAAGTCTGCAATACAAGTAATAGCTCTAATTAGGAAAAGAAGTAGAGCCTTGATGGAATGTAAAGTAGAAAAAGAAGGTCAGGCGCGCACTCTGGTTCCAAGTCATTTAATCCTGATGTAAGTAATAACAGGGTTGAATCCCAACACAGTTCAAAAAATAATAACAGGGCTGAATCCCAGATGCAAATAGTCCCAACAATGTTCAAAAATTACCGGGGTTAAATCCCAACTGCTACAGTTCCAAAGCACAATAGTTAGTTCTACTCCTCCAAGTACTTTCAAGTCTCAAACTCTCATCAGGGAGGCTGTGTTAGCTGTGTTCCTTTTCAGGTGTTGCTAATTACTTTTTTCAATTTCATTCAATTTCAGTCTCAAAGGATTCTGGTTATTGTAGTGATGGCACAAGTGTTTCATTCAGGAGACCAGGAACCAACTCCCCTCCAAACACAAATCTTACCCACAATTGGGGGAGGGGGGAAAACCATGAATATGGCTCTCTAAAGTGGGGGCATAATAGCCCCGGTGCTGCTGCCTCTGGAGCCCGGGTCTCCTGTAACATTAAGTAGAAAAAGAAGGTCAGGCGCGCACTCTGGTTCCAAGTCATTTAATGCTGATGTAAGTAATAACAGGGTTGAATCCCAACACAGTTCAAAAAATAATAACAGGGCTGAATCCCAGATGCAAATAGTCCCAACAATGTTCAAAAATTACCAGGGTTAAATCCCAAATGCTACAGTTCCAAAGCACAATAGTTAGTTCTACTCCTCCAAGTACTTTCAAGTCTCAAACTCTCATCAGGGAGGCTGTGGTAGCTGTGTTCCCTTTCAGGTGTTGCTAATTACTTTTTTCAATTTCATTCAATTTCAGTCTCAAAGGATTCTGGTTATTGTAGTGATGGCACAAGTGTTTAATTCAGGAGACCAGGAACCAACTCCCCTCCAAACACAAATCTTACCCACAATTGGGGGAGGTGGGGAAAACCATGAATATGGCTCTCCAAAGTGGGGGCATAATAGCCCCGGTGCTGCTGCCTCTGGAGCGCGGGTCTCCTGTAACATTAAGTAGAAAAAGAAGGTCAGGCGCACACTCTGGTTCCAAGTCATTTAATCCTGATGTAAGTAATAACAGGGTTGAATCCCAACACAGTTCAAAAAATAATAACAGGGCTGAATCCCAGATGCAAATAGTCCCAACAATATTCAAAAATTACCAGGGTTAAATCTCAACTGCTACAGTTTCAAAGCACAATAGTTAGTTCTACTCCTCCAAGTACTTTCAAGTCTCAAACTCTCATCAGGGAGGCTGTGTTAGCTGTGTTCCTTTTCAGGTGTTGCTAATTACTTTTTTCAATTTCATTCAATTTCAGTCTCAAAGGATTCTGGTTATTGTAGTGATGGCACAAGTGTTTCATTCAGGAGACCAGGAACCAACTCCCCTCCAAACACAAATCTTACCCACAATTGGGGGATGGGGGAAAACCATGAATATGGCTCTCCAAAGTGGGGGCATAATAGCCCCGGTGCTGCTGCCTCTGGAGCCCGGGTCTCCTGTAACATTAAGTAGAAAAAGAAGGTCAGGCGCGCACTCTGGTTCCAAGTCATTTAATCCTGATGTAAGTAAACCACAACATCCTAATCACCCGTCTCTGTGATACCCTGGGCATCACAGATCATGCCCTTTTGTGGCTCGCCTCCTTTCTCTCTGACAGGCCCTCCCAAGAACTTGAGTCCTTTCTCTTCTCTATCACTCTCTCTACGTGTGGTGTCCCCCATGGATATAATCTATCACCCTGGTTCTTCAATATCTACATGGCCCCCTTGGCCCAGAGGATCTCTATCTTTACCACTAACTTTCAGATGTGGATGACACGCAGCTCTCTTTCAGGCTACCCTCAGCCTCCTCCTCCGCCTTGCTCATCCCTGACTGTCTATCCGCAATTCAGTCTTGGTGTGCTGCTAATGTTCTCTGCCTGAATACCAGTAAGACAGAGATCATCCTAATTGGGACCCCTGCCCCTGCTCCTGCTTTTACAATGAGGCAAAATATCTGGTGGTCATCTTCGCTTCCACTCTCTCCTTCTCTTCTTACATCTCAGACATCACAAAAAAAAAAACTACCAACTGCACATCCTCAGAGGTATTCTACCATTTTTCACTTTACCCCAGAGGCTCACCACCTTGAGAGCCCTGGTTCTCTCTAGGCTGGTCTATTGCAACAGCCTCCTTCTCAATCTTCCTACTTCTACTCTCCATCCTCTACAGCCTGCACAGAACAGACTTATTCTTGGCCTCAAGCTCAAGGACCACATCTCTCTGGTGCTGAAATCCTCAACTGGCTCCCCATGGCCACAAGGATAGAGTTCAAGACCCTGCTCATAATCCACAAGGCTTTCTGGGGCCGGGGCCTGCAGTATCTACAACGCTGTCTTCCTAAATACTCTCCCTCTAGAGTCCTATGCTCGTCCACCTCCAACTCTATGTTGGTGAGCCACATTCACAAACAGAGATTTGGGGTTAGATCTTTATCCTCTGTGCCTCCCTCTGGAACAGCCTCCGTGCCTCTCTTTGCCTTGAGCCAGAGCACCTAAGGTTCCAGAAACACCTCAAGACCTTCCACTTCTCTTCCTCCTTCTCTCTCCCTCTTCCCCTTCCTTCCTCTTTCTCCTCCCTAACTCTTTTCAGTTTTTGCTGACTGGTTGCCTGGTTCACCTCCAGAGCCTTACAGGTCCCAGGCTCCCCCACCAGTATTTTGCACTTGCCTCCGGGCCACTGCACTATGTTCAGCATTATTGCACTTTCAGCTTACGCTCCATGAGCGGGGTTACCTCTCTGCGCTTAACTCAGGTACCTACGGACTGGATGAGTTTGTCCCCCCACCACCCCTTTCTCACACCTCTGTCTGTACGCATGCATGACCTAAATGTACAAGGACTAATAAGTTTGTCTGTCCTGCTCCCCCCTTTTTTTATCCCCCCTCCTTAGCTAGGTCGCTACTGTAAAACATCATGCACTTGCACTAGGTGAAATCCCCCCAGGCCTAGTATGCTAGTTTTTTCTGTTAGATCATTTGGAAACTTCGAGGCCTAAGAAAGATTAATGTACTCCCTTTTCCCTTCCTGCCTTGAAGTGCTTTGAAGCACTCCACCTGTGTATAAGCACTGTATAAATAAACAAATAATTAAACTGAAATAAAGTAATCTGTGGAACAAACAATGTAGTGACCATGTCTACCTTTAACCGACATAGTCCTGCCATTTATTAAGCCCCAACCCTTCCTCCACATGATGGCTATACTATGTGGTCACTGGCAACCAGTCAGGTCCCAACGACAACAATAGGCAGATTTCCTCTTTACGCCCCCCGCCCAAGCCACATTTGCATGGGACATGATAGCTTTATAAAGATGCCAGTCATTGACAAATATTTTATTTAAAAAACTTGAAGCTTGAAGCCAAGCCATTAATCACTTGTACTACTGTTGTTTCTTTTGTGAATTACCTGCATGTGAATCTTTTTTCTTGACTCGGACCTCACTCAGGGATAGACACTGTGCTTTAACCACTTGGCAAGTCAAACTTCAATCAGTTTTCTCTGAAGGAGTTGCAGAGAAAGTTGAAAAGTGGTGAATCACAGCCACACTCATTCAAATTGGGTTTATATTTCAAATTAAATAGCTACCCTGAGGTATTATGTATACTTGAAGCTACATGGTGATAACAGTTTTTACAAAGAATCCAATTCGCATTGCCTGCGCTCCAAAACCGTGTTTCTGACTCCAAAGGCAGCACTTAGTGGATTTTGATCACGCACTGATTGAGTGGAGGAAAGTCTACTGCACCTGATATTCCCATCTAGTCTCCCATCCTAGTATTAACCAGGCCTTAGACAACCGACTCGTCCTAGTCGGGATTATGTAACTGTGCCCAGCAGATCAAATATGGATCTCAGCGCGAGTGCGTATATGACTTTAGTTCATATCCTGCCTTGACTCTGCCTCTCAGAGGGAAATCACAGGTAGCCTTACATTAGTCCAATGGGAAGTGATAACACGTCCTTAAACCAAACACGGTCTTCAGCTGACCTGACCCACAATGTTACCTGGAGTTCCTCGAGGGAGAAAAGAGCCAGCTGAAATTCTTCTTAGCCTGCTTAGGAAGTGCCCTGGGACCACTAGGTGGTAAGCCTAGCAGGGGGAGGACTAGCATTTCGCTCTGAGTGATCTCCTATCTATTACCACATTTACCTCCTTTTTGCAAATTAATAGGAACTGGACAGCAATGGTGGAAGCATGTACACCAGAAGTGAGGCATGAGTGTTGGGGGTGTTCCTCTGCCATTAATCTGCCCAGAAGTATTTTGGGGAGGGAATTGAAGGTAGATTCATCCCTGATCAACCCATCAATTGCCAGTAAGCCAAAACCAATCGTTCATGTCTGTTTGTGTAAGCAGGCAACCCAGAAGTACCCACTGACCACATATATTTCTACAAATTAATTTAAAATGAAGGGCATCTTTAAATTAATACTTATATGTCTGTTGGAGTTTGTGGGAATAGTCAAGGATCCTGCCCACTGTGGAGATAGACACAAGACGATCGTTGTGAGGGAGTGGGTGGTTATTATGGGTCACATGACAATACAACAAAAACATAGAAGAAAGACTAGGGCTGAACCCAGTGTCTTTATCGTATGTTGTTTTGAAAAGAATACTTTTCAGAGGCTGTCTTGAGGAGCTGATGCCTCAAATTAGTATGGACTGGGACAAGGAATGGGGTCTTGCAAAAGTCATAGATTGTAACATTGAGAATACATGAAAATATAAATTGGTGTACATTCACATCACAGAAAAAGTTTCGCTTTGTGAAAAGGTTGCAGCCATAGATGTTTTGTAAATGTTTGTAAAATTAAATAAAAAGATTTAACTCAAATTACCATTATGAAAATATTATTATGGAATGAGAATATTTTAAAGCACCTGGAATTCTAGAATACATTACACTTCTCAAGCAATTGAGTAATTAAAAAAAACTAGGATCTGTTTTCATGCTTCTCTCCGTGTAATTGTATTACTCGTGAAGGTAGCATCATGAAAATAAAGGAAGCTAAGTGCAGCAAATCTGACTTTTCACACTCTCCTAAGCTGACCCATTACTTTGCATGTATTGTCTTCCTTCTGATAGCTCCAGGGTGATTTAAAATGTTCTCAGCAACTAAAGCAGAGGAAAACAAAATGTCAAGCTAATTTAAGACCGCCTTCGGCAGTTCAATATTTAGACAACAATGTCTAATAAGGGATGTGGCTACCAATTCGTGGCCCATTTACAAATTATTAAAAATAAATTATGTAGAAAACTCTTGCCCCTTCCCAACGCCACACAAACTTTCGCTATGCATAATGAGATCTAGAAGATCGAGGAAAGGTGGCTGTAATATCCCTTTTTTCTTAAATTGTCTGCCAACAAACAGGCCAAGCTAACCAACTTGATTCTGTTCAATTTGCTTAGATCTGATTACCGCTCGAAGATCATGTTGTTGCAATTCATGCAACAAATGTTGCACACAGTGGCAGTTTACACAAAGTATTGCCTACACTCTACAATTGCAAAATCTTTCTAGTATGGCATTCCCAAGTGGCAAAAGTTAACCAGAAGAAGCTGAACTAAAAAATAAAAAATAAAAAAACATTAAACTGTGCTCTATTAGCGATATCAAGAGGGAGTGGCATTCAACTGTAAATAAATTACATTTTTCTTTTTGAGGGATCGCAAATTGACAACAATAATTTGTCAATTTTCCTATCCTGGATAGTTCTTTTCATGTTTTGTTTTTTGCATAAAATATGCACATCTGAGACGATCTTTTGTGCTACCCTTTCTGAGATCTACAAATGTTCAACAATGCAAATTGGCATTTGTCTATTTGCTTTGAGCAAATTATAAAGAATTTGATTTTTCTTTATGAAACATCTTAGTTAATTCAATGTGCATCGGAAACTGAGAAATTGCTTTATAACCTATACAATTCTAAACTAATAAATAGGGTCAAGTTTAAAAAAGAATATGCAAGGAACATTCGATTTTCCTACATAGGAGTTTGCAGGATCTTTTATTAATGAGCTGGTATTTTTGTATTGTGTTTTCAGAGATTCGGAAGTGTTATGGATAATATATATTTGTAAATAACGGTTGAATTAGTGTTACACCAAGACAGTACTCTGGCTAAGAGGAACACCAGTGAAACTGATAAGACTGTTCCTTTTGGGACATGTTTTTTGTGTGTGTAAAACTTCCTGGTTGTAATAAGTCATCTTTTATGGAATTTTCTGTTTGATTATTTTCTTATTCATTACCATTTTTGCTTTTATTATTTTTCTTAAATAAAGCTATTAACTAACTAACTTAATAACTAATAAGGGATCAAAGGAATCTGCAAGGGTACAGAGGCTTATATTTTTAAATTTTGATTTTTAAACTGTTGTTTTATTGGCAAATAGAGGTTTGTCCCTACTCTATTGGCATAGTTCACTTTATGTTTAAGCCCTAAAGTTTAAGCGAGGGTCCCTTTTAATGTGAAAATTATCTGCCCCCTTGTTATTGCAAATTGGAGCGTGTCATTATCCAAAGAGATAATAACTATTTGCTAGGTCAATGATGCAGTTAGCACATTGGGCTTCATTACAAGTTCAGTGGTACATTGTTACATCGCCATGCTTTTTTCGTTTTGTTTGGCCAACAAAATTCATGGAAAAATATGGGGTTATGGGGTAGATAAGTAGGGGGTGTGGGTAATAGGGACTACAACATTTGGAAGTGGACATTTGGGGGACTTCATACAAGAGTTTTTTCAACAGAAATTTTTCAGAAAAATACCCTGTAAAAAAACCTGCCGATCTAAGAACATAGAACCCTTCCCAGAAAATGTCCATTAATTCAACCATTAGACTTAGCCCCAGCAGCATTTCGGCTGTGAACTGGCAGAATAAGCGCTGGGGCTAATTCCTCTGGTGGAATTAGCACCAGAACAACAACAGAACACCAAAGGAGAGGTAAGAGGATTAAGAGCCTTCTTCTTGGCACAACCTCTAAATTTTTAGGAAAAACCTAAAACCATAAACAAAACAGTGCCAAGGGGCTTAAACTGTTCCCCTTTCAATTTGTGTCCCAATACCTGCAGGGTAGGTCACCCATTATAAAAATGGATTCTAGACAAGTTTATGGAAAAAAATATATATATCTCATGTATTTATTATCATCATGCTTAAAAACTTTGAATTACTTCATAGTCATCATTGAAAACAGCAATAACCAGAAAACTGGTATAAAGTGCAAGTGCTAGTATCATATACCTCTTCACAACGTGGAGGTAAAACAGCAAAACAGATAGAAAAAATATGTATATAAAGTAATCACCAAAGATACCAAAAATTAATACTAGTAAACCAAGTGAAAACCAGGAGTGACTGAAGGGTGGGGTCACTCCGGGGTAGTGCTGTGTAAATATCACTCAACTCAACCTAATCACTCACTACATTCATTCTAATTCAAATTCAGACATTCTCATTCATACATTCATCATTTTCCCTACATGTTTCTTTCTGAACGTGTGTGTAAACAAAAAATAAAAAGAAATTCAACAGGGGTAGTCTGCTGTCTACCAGAACCACAAACACCAATTACTAGTGTTGGTAAGAGTACATAATCTGAGTTAATCATTAAATACGGAACGATACGGATACCAGCATGTAAAAACCACAATAACTCATGCAATAATTAGATGCATATGTACAAATACAATGATAATCCAAGAGAACTGTTCTTGTCCAATAAATGATCCAAAGAGGAGTTTGAAACTCAACAACAGGAAAGGGACTCCATATCTGAAAAGGGAACAGATCAGGGTAAAGGGTAAGTGATGCCCTGTATATTAATTCTCTATGTATTTAAAGGAAATGAACATTTTTAGCACCAGAAACAGAAATGTTATTTTCAACACATTTTAAGTGGAAATACAGATGAAATACCACTGACAGTAAAGCTACCTCCACCTAGATGGTGGAGGTAAATGCATACAGGCGATGGGAATCAAGTCACAGGTACACCCAATCCACTACATAAGGCCCTCACCTGACCCAAACACACACCCCTCAACATGCAGCCACAACCGGACATGAAGTATGAGATTCACAACCTGCTACTATTCATTCTGATACAGCACAGCAGCATGCAAGTCCTCAGCAGGGAAGGAGACAGGCACCACACAGATGCATGAGAATTGTGCTGCGGAGGCCACCCATACCATGTGTCCGCCCATCCTGTTGGACGCTGATGGACAACCATCTATCGCTTGGACCGGAACACCATCACAGACCTGCTGACCCTTATAGATTCTGATCTCTAGAGCACCATCGCCATCAGTACTGCCACCTCCCCTTGCTAAAGCATGTGTTTGTCCTACACTTTTGTGCCATGACAGATTCCAGAACACTGTTGGCAACCTGCATGGGAATGCCCAGCCAACATTGTCAAAGATGTCGGAGTAAGTCTCAGATGTGCTCATGAGGCATGCCCATCAGCATATCTCATGCCTACCACCGAGGCGCAGGTGCACGCTGCCAAAGCATATTTCTATGCCTTTGGCCAGTTCCCCAAAATCCTATCATAGCGCCACTGGATTGCACACATGTGGCACTATTGGCCCTCCTGGAAATGGAGAAGGCATACCAGAGAAGGAAACAATTTCCAGTATCAGCTGTTGCTGCTCCCGATTCCCAGCTGCCACATATGATGCAATGACACTGAGGAACTGCACCCTACCAGCTTACATGAATACACACAGAGGACAGCGTACCTGGCTTGTGGGTAAGTGGCAAGTCTGACAATGACATGGCACAGTGACGCACATAGAGACTGGAACAATTGTGAGAAAAGTACCAGTCCCATAATGTATCACCAAGAATACAATGAATAGGCCATGGCCCATGACTACTTACCGCAGTCCACATACTGACCTCAGGTGACTCCACAGGACATCCTGCCATGCATGGAAGCAGACACACAAATATTCACACCAAGTAAGGCCACCGTCTAATCCAATAAGTAATTCCCTGCTGACACATTGCTATAGGACAGAACATGGCCTAGCACCATCAACGTAGTGTCGCTGCATGGGTGATGTCAGCGCATAGACAAACACATGATGAGTGATGCTGACTACACTGTGAAAGACTGCAAGTGCACTCAGTAAGCCAATGCCCCATCCACCCCAATTAATGCAAGGTGTGTCATCCACATGCACAGATAAACACACCTGTGCCACCAGCACAATAGGACATCACACTGTATTTCCTACTATTTGTATGTGACTCAGGCTATCTGCAGTCAACCTGGTAGATGTCAACTGTGAGATGCTCTTGTACACTGCAAGAGTTAGCCTATAAAGTTAGCCAATAATGAGACACACAGGAGGACCAGGACATGGGTTGAGCACACTTTTGGACTGGTAAAGGCAAGATTCAGGACAGGTGGTGCACTCATGGGAAGCCCTGTGAGAATTGTTAAAATTGTTATACGTGGTATACTGCACAACATGTGCATATGACATAACATTTGAATACCTCCAGATGGGGACTTTTCACCCCATGGCTCTGATGACAAAGACGTTGCAGGTGACAACAGGGAAACCAGAACAGATGTGGGGAGGTGAGGGAAAAACGCATCGGCCACCAAGACCTCATAGACAACAATTTTTTCTTCCACACATATGCACCTCTCACGCTACTGGGAACATTCACTGAATGCACATGCATCACTGCCACTGAATAAACACTGTAAACATTGACTTAACTGTACAGTTATTTCATCAAAATTGAAACACCCGTATCTCCAATGCAATCACCCACCACACACCCTCATCTCCATTGCCATCACCTACTGCACACACTCTCATGCCCAAAACCATCACCCACCCCACACCTTCATACTCAACACCATCACCCACCCACACCCCCATTGTCTTCAGTCTGTCCCATGTGAGAGTCCACAATCACTTCCTCTTTTTGCTTGAGAATAAGTGCATGAGTTGTGCGGCACTGGGAGTGTCTTGGCGGTGTGCTGGCCACTGATCCCACGGTAGGGGGGCCAACACAGAACTCACAGTCTGACTGCCCCAGAGATGCTGCATTGTCATAATTATTGCCCTGGCCGTGGTCTCATATCAGGCAAAGATTTGTTCCGCCAGCTCCCTCACCCTCTGACTGATGAGGTTGCTACTGGCAGTTGACTCTACTGCACACTGGTACAGGTGGTCAAGAGAAGTCACCACCACCTGGAGGCTCCCTGAATTGCATTGTGCATTGCCTGTGAATGTCCCAATTGCATTTAGGCAATGGAATGCATTGAAGCCTCCGCTGCTCAATCCCGTCCAGGCGCGCCCATTTGGCATACAATGTGGGTTCCTGCACTGGCCCAGGAGATGGTTGAGGGTCCATTTCCTTCATGGAAAATGCTGTTCCAAGAAGGCTGCCATGGTGATTGAAGGTGGGACTCCTTACGGAGCCCTTCTTCCATTTCTTTGGTGGCTGTAAAAGGGAGACAGAAGAAGCTGCGGCGGCCGTCGCCGCCTTAAGGATCAGGTAAGTAGGGCTGGAGAGGGGCATTGAGGTTATTTTTTAAAAAAGAATGGAAGGGAGGGTCGGGAGAAGATGGAGGTGTGTGGGAGTCAAGCAGCCTGTGGCTTTAATGGAACAGGGGCTGAGATCTGCAGTTTCAGCCCGCGATCCACGGAACCTGATTGTCTGCATCCCGGCCCTGGGTGCTAATAGTTTTTTTTGCATCCTTATGCTGTAATCTTAAACTCTTCTTACTTCATTATCAGAGTGTTCCATGTTTGTGTTCTATATTAATGTTTTCCATTAGCAGAAGTCCATTAAAAAGTATTGATTTCTTCATACAAGTTTTAGCATGTGACATTCAATAATGATGCCTTTGTACATTACCTGAGTCGACTGTTAAACACTGATTGTCAGACACTGATGTCTTGTCTTAAGCTGTCACAAGCTATCATAAACTATTTTCTTGACTTTTAGCAGAAGTAATATTCATTCCTCCAAGTCATACGTTGCTCATCACAATCTTACCAATCTGATTCATCCATTCCCGCAGAATGACATCCTGCTGTGAAAAAACACAATCCTTTACAACTTAAGGGTGTGCCAACACCGATGGATTTCTTCTGTGAAGATTGTTACAATCCTTCCAAACATTTTACTTGTCTATTTTTGTCACCTGGGACTTTGACATACCTTTTCACATGTTGCATAGTCGAGTAAGGGGTTTCAGCAGCTTTCACCCAGCTGACTGGTAACATGATTTACTGGAAAGCACACAGTACTGCAACACACACCCATTTTGTAATAATGGACGGCCAATTCATATGTTCATTCTTGGAGAGGGCTGTGCTTCAAACTGAGCATGAACATGACACATGTGACACATAATGTGGGCCTTTTTAACATTACACCTGGCAGAACAAAAGTGGTAACATAACTGTTGTTCAGCCAAAGTGTGCAACTAACATATTTGTAGCATGGACATTGCTTATAATTAGTTATATTTTACCTCATTTCCAAACAGATTCACTGTGACACATCCTGCTGCACCTCTGCCACTTGGAAAACTCATCACTGAAGACTAGGCCTGGATGAACTTCTTTAAAGCTATCAGTGGTAGCAGTCACATCTTATAGAAAATATTCAAACCTATCATGACAATGGCACAGGGTTTTGGGCTCTGACGAATCCACAATAAACTTGCAACAGGTTTCTGGGTCTCAAGAAATGATCCCTTGTCCAATCAGGGGCAGGGGATCTGATGATGAATTGAAGGTTTATTCATAAGGTTTGCCTAGTCAACCAAGCCCTCATTGGGGTTTTGTCGAGTCTTTCCAAGTTTGTGCAACCTATCAAAGTCCACAAATGCCCTAATGGAAGTTTGCCCTGCATACACGGTCCATATCAAGTCTTCTTCCTTTGTGGGTTTTGCTGGGCTATCAAGGAAATTGCAATACAGGGCAGATTCAAATTAGGATGGTGGTTGGTGCATATTATAGTGTTTGATCAGTAGTTTTGAAGAGTTTATAGAAGTCTTAACGGTTGTATATTGGTTGTTGGTTACTGTTTATTAGACGCAATGAGGCCCTACCCTCATGCTAGCAGTTCCAGACGAGTACTACATCATCAGAGCCGATAGAACTATCAAAAGAGGAGGTGGGGTAGCTATCATAACTAAAAATTCACTGAACATCCGGGAAAGCGTCACCACACCCCTCCCCTCAGCAGAATTACTCGCCGTAAAACATCTCCTCTCACCTGAGCGAGCACTCTTCATCCACATCTCATACAGACCGCCTGGGAAACTATCCTCCTTTGAGGAAGATCTAACATGGAATTTTAGATTGGGTAGCAGACCTTAACTGCAACACCAAAGTCCTCTCCAATACGCCATGTGCATGGTCTGATCACAATGTCATTTTCTTTGAAATACATGATTCCAAACAATTGTCACTTAAAGATCTCCAAGCCCCACCAGCCTCAACTAGAAATAACCACCTTATCTCCTTAGAAAGCCTACTCCCTCTACTCCAACCAATCACCCATCAACAGTCAGCATCTGACCCAGACCACACAACTATGGTAGAACTCTACAATCAGAATCTACTTATGGCCCTAGAACAACTAGACCCTCTCAAACTAAGGAAAGCCAAACCTCTGGCACATCTTAACAAATGGTTATCTGCTGAGCTCAAAACCCTACGTAAATCCAAAAGAGAAGCAGAGGCATTCTGGTAAAAACACCTTCAGCACAGAACAAGGATAAATTCACAACTGCGTCCACTGCGTACAAAACCGCTATTCTAGAAATCAAAAAGGAACATTTAAATAATAGAATCTCCAATGCCCAATTCAGTAACAAGGAGCTCTTCACTATCCGCAAAGAATTGCAATCCCCTAACTCCCCGCTAGACTCCTGTAAAAAAGACGCCCTTTGGTGTGCAAACATCCAAAAGGTGCTACTCAACAAAATTGCCCTACTTTAATCCATAATTGAAGCCAAAAAAAACCAGCCTGTTGACCAGTACCAAAACTGGCAATTAAACCAACACACTACCTGATCTGAGCCTCCAGCACCCCTCGCCCACTATTGAAACCAAAGTGTTCACATTTTCCCCTGTCTCTACCTCAGAAGTAGAGTCCACCATTAGAAGTCTCAAGCCATCCAAGTGCCAAGGAGACATATGCCCAACTCAATCATAAAAGAAGGAAACAGGGAATTTGCCCCCTTTATTACATCCTTTACAAATGCCTCCTTCACCTCCTGCAATGTTCCCAAAAATCTTAAGGATGGCTGGGTCATGCCCCTGCTCAAAAAAACAAACCTCGATCCCAACATTCCCACCAACTTCAGACCAATCACCACAGTGCCTTTTCTACTAAAAATCTTAAACAAGGCAGCATACGTCCAGATTCAGAATCACCTTGAGCCCAATAAACCCCTAGGCCTCAGAAAATCTGGATGGATTCCGTCCTAGATACGGGACAGAAACTGCCCTCCTGAATTTAAAAATCCAAATGGGTGAGGCTAGGGACAATACAAAGCCTGCTCTACTCCTCCTATTGGACTTATCGGCAGCATTCAATTTAGTCGACCACAACATCTTAACCACACATCTGACCAGAGCGGCCTCCTTTTCCAAAAAAGCTGCAGCTTGGGTCAACTCCTTCCTCTCGGACAGATCCATGAGGGTTTTCTCCCCTACCGCCTCAGCTGACCCTGCCCCTATTACAAGGCTCATATGTCTCCACCACCCTCTACAATATATTCACCAAGCTCCTATTCGACCTTCAAGATGAGCTTGGCGTATCCTACACAAAATACGCAGATGATACGCAAATTCTCATCACAGTATCAGGTGACTACCAAACAGATTTCCCTCTCCTAAATAACATTTACAGCGAAATTCAGGCTTGGATGGCCAAGCACGGATTATGTCGCAATGACAATAAAACAGAGTTACTACTCATTGGATCGAAGTTGAGACTCAATAATCTTGGCCCCAAATACAGAGCCTTCAATATTGACGGTAATCTCATCAAAGTCGACAAGGAAGCCAAAACATTGTGCTTCTATCTAGATTCTGCACTAACTCTACAAAGACAAGTTAACTCCACTGCATCCACAACAGCCTACACTGCAAAATTGATAAATGCATGCAGACATTTCTTATACCCTACCAGCTGCATCACCCTTGCAAGAGCCCTGATACTGTACAAACTGGACAGTTGCAACACTCTATACCGCAGCACAAGCCATTGGAATTTGCGCAAACTACAAGTACTGCAAAATAATGCCCTCAGATCTGCCCTAAACATACTGCGCTCCAATCATATTTCACAAATCCGACGCAACATTAAATGGCTCCCTATCCAAAATAGAATCACCTTCAGAACGGTCATGATCAATCACAAGTGCCCAAACAACTCAGCCCCCAAGTACCTGACGGATACATTTTCCAGGAAAAAAATCTACTAGACCCACTAGAGCCAATTACACCCACTGTCTCAACATCCCTAAATTCAAACTGTCCAAAGCAGAAGGTTCCAGCTTTCCGGGGCTCGCAGCCAAGACCTGGAATACGTTACCCCCGGTGCTAAGGACCGACCCAAAGTTCCTCTCATTCTGGAACAAAGTAAAAACGTGGCTGTAGTCACAAAATTAACTAAACTCTGACGATGTTACAACCGTGACTCCAGGACCCTGATTTCCTCTCTGACTATGACCTTAGTTTAAGTTTGCCTCACCCCAATGTTGGTGGCTCAGTGCTTCACTATTCTAAGTTTGTATCTTAGGAACTTTGTACATACTGGATTGCTCTTTACTCTGCATATCCCTGTATATTATTATGCCTATCACTGTTAAAATCATTGTAAATCTCTCTATTTGCATATGTCTGTACATTATCCTGTCCATTACTGTAAATATCATTGTATTTTGCACTATTTCTGTAACCATGCTGCTCTACAAGTAAAGCGCCCAGATACCTCCGGGATCGGTGCGCTATATAAGCAAATAAAACAAAAAAACAAATGTTGTGTTCCACTTGGCCTAAGTGTGTGTTCCGAATATGCTAGCATCAGCTAAGAAACTCTTGGCATCTATTATTGATTTACATAGCAGCAGAGCAACACTAACGCATCAACCCCATAGCTTTACATCAGCAGGGTAATTCATAGAAATTCGCACAAAAGTGGCGCACGTGGCTGGCGCACAGCGTGCCCGTGCGAATATCTGCGCCAGCCGCGTGGGCTAAAATCGATTTCGACGCACAGCGTATTCATGGATTTTCGCATCCAAAACCAGCCGTGCCGCAGCGTGGCGCAGCGACCCTGCAGCAGCGCCAGTTACGCCCCCAAGAACGACCTCGCGCAAGGAAAAGCCTTCAAAATCCCCAAATAATCGCAAAGGGCTGCGCTAACCCTGGACCAGTTCACAGGGCTGGCAAACAGCAAACGCCAAGCGGGGAACGTGTATTTTAGTGGTTCGCGGGAAGTTCCACACGCGATTGTCCTGTGTACGTGTGCATCAGGGGTGCGTGGGAAGTAACACACCCGAAAGCAGCAGGGTACGTGTATTTCAAGGGTGCGGGGGAAGTATCACACGCAAAAGCAGCAGAATACGTGTATTTCAGGGGTGCGCGGGAAATATCACACGCAAAAGCAGCAGGGTACGTGTATCTCAGGGGTGCGTGGGAAGTATCACACGCGATTCCAGCAGGGTACGTGTATTCCAGGGGTGCGCGGGAAGTATCACACGCAAAAACAGCAGGGTACGTGTATTTCAGGGGTGCGCGTGAAGTATCACACGCAAAAGCAGCAGGGTACGTGTATCTTAGGGGTGCGCGGGAAGTATCACACGCGATTCCATCAGGGTAGGTGTATTCCAGGGGTGCGCGGGAAGTATCACACGCAAAAACAGCAGGGTACGTGTATTCCAGGGGTGCACGGGAAGTATCACACGCAAAAGCAGCAGGGTACGTGTATTTCAGGGGTGCGCAAGAAGTATAACACGCAAAATCAGCAGGGTACGTGTATTTCAGGGGTGCGCGGGAAGTATCACAGGCGATTCCATCAGGGTACGTATATTCCAGGGGTGCGCGGGGAGCACCACACGTGAATTGCACGTGTGGGTCCTCCCAGGTGTTCCCTCTACACCCTCCACGGCACCTGCAGGTGGCCCACACCACAGGGGCCTACCCTGCACATGTCCTGCAGGCACCCCATCCACCATGGCCATGCCCCCCAGCCAACCCACATGTCACCTTGCACTACTGCCCACCAACGCATGTCCCCCTGCACCCCCAGCCACCAGGGGCAGCCTCCACCAGGTCCAAACCCATGTCTACCACCACCCCCACCCCCAGCAGTGCAGGGGCAGCCTACACCAGGCCCCCTCTCATGTCCCCTATCACCCCCACCCCCCAGCCACGAGGGGCAGCCTCCACCAGGCCCCCACTCATGTCCAACTCATGTCTCCCTGCACCCCCACCCCCCAGCAGTGCAGGGGCAGCCTCCACCAAGCTCCCACTCATGTCTCCCATCACCCCCACCGCCCAGCCACCAGGGGCAGCCTCCACCAGGCCCCCTCTCATGTCCCTTATCACCCCCACCCACCAGCCACGAGGGGCAGCCTCCACCAGGCCCCCACCCATGTCTACCACCACCCCCAGCCCCCAGCCACCAGGGGCAGCCTCCACCAGGCCCCCACTCATGTCCAACTCATGTCCCCCTGCACCCCCAACCCCCAGCCACCAGGGACAGCCTCCACCAGGCCCCCACTCATGTCTCCCATCACCCCCACCACCCAGCCACCAGGGGCAGCCTCCACCAGGCCCCCACTCATGTCTCCCATCACCCCACCCCCCAGCAGTGCAGGGGCAGCCTCTACCAGGCCCCTACTCATGTCCCCTATCACCCCCACCCCCTAGCCACCAGGGGCAGCCTCCACCAGGCCCCCACCCATGTCTCCCATCACCCCCACCCCCCAGCAGTGAAGTCACAGCCTCCACCAGGCCCCCACTCATGTCCCCTATCACCCCCACCCCCAGCCACCAGGGGCAGCCTCCACCAGGCCCCCACTCATGTCTCCCATCACCCCCACCCCCCAGCCACCAGGGGCAGCCTCCACCAGGCCCCCACTCATGTCCAACTCATGTCTCCCTGCACCCCCACCCCCCAGCCACCAGGGGCAGCCTCCACCAGGCCCCCACTCATGTCCCCTATCACCCCCACCCCCCAGCAGTGCAGGTTCAGCCTCCACTAGGCCCCCACCCATGTCTACCACCACCCCCACCACCCACCCACCAGGGGCAGCCTCCACCAGGCCCCCACTCATGTCTCCCATCACCCCCACCCCCCAGCAGTGCAGGGGCAGCCTCCACCAGGACCCCACCCATGTCTACCACTACCCCCACCCCCCAGCAGTGCAGGGGTCAGCCTCCACCAGGCCCCCACTCATGTTCCCTATCACCCCGACCCCCCAGCCACCAGGGGCAGCCTCCACCAGGCCCCCACTCATGTCTTCCATCACCCCCACCCCCCAGCCACCAGGGGCAGCCTCCACCAGGACCCCACCCATGTCTACCACCACCCCCACCCCCCAGCAGTGCAGGGGCAGCCTCCACCAGGCCCCCACTCATGTCTCCCATCACCCCCACCCCCCAGCCACCAGGGGCAGCCTCCACCAGGCCCCCACTCATGTCTCCCATCACCCCCACCCCCCAGCCACCAGGGGCAGCCTCCACCAGGCCCCCACTCATGTCCAACTCATGTCTCCCTGCACCCCCACCCCCCAGCCACCAGGGGCAGCCTCCACCAGGCCCCCACTCATGTCCCCTATCACCCCCACCCCCAGCAGTGCAGGTTCAGCCTCCACCAGGCCCCCACCCATGTCTACCACCACCCCCACCACCCACCCACCAGGGGCAGCCTCACCAAGGCCCCCACTCATGTCTCCCATCACCCCCACCCCCCAGCAGTGCAGGGGCAGCCTCCACCAGGACCCCACCCATGTCTACCACTACCCCCACCCCCCAGCAGTGCAGGGGCAGCCTCCACCAGGCCCCCACTCATGTTCCCTATCACCCCCACCCCCCAGCCACCAGGGGCAGCCTCCACCAGACCCCCACTCATGTCTTCCATCACCCCCACCCCCCAGCCACCAGGGGCAGCCTCCACCAGGCCCCCACCCATGTCTACCACCACCCCCACCCCCCAGCAGTGCAGGGGCAGCCTCCACCAGGCCCCCACTCATGTCTTCCTGCACCCCCACTCCCCAGCCACCAGGGGCAGCCTCCACCAGGCCCCCACCCATGTCTACCACCACCCCCACCCCCCAGCAATGCAGGGGCAGCCTCCACCAGGCCCCCACCCATGTCTACCACCGCCTCCACCCCCCAGCAGTGCAGGGGCAGCCTCCACCAGGCCCCACTCATGTCTACCACCACCACCACCCCCCAGCAGTGCAGGGGCAGCCTCCACCAGGCCCCCACTCATGTCCCCTATCACCCCCACCCCGCAGCAGTGCAGGGGCTGCCTCCACCAGGCCCCCACCCATGTCTACCACCACCCCCACCACCCAGCAGTGCAGGGGCAGCCTCCACCAGGCCCCCACTCATGTCCCCTATCACCCCCACCCCCCAGCCACCAGGGGCAGCCTCCACCAGGCCCCCACCCATGTCTACCACCACCCCCACCCCCCAGCCACCAGGGGCAGCCTCCACCAGGCCCCCACTCATGTCCAACTCATGTCTCCCTGCACCCCCACCCCCAGCAGTGCAGGGGCAGCCTCCACCAGGCTCCCACACATGTCCCCCTGCACCCCCACCCCCCAGCCACCAGGGGCAGCCTCCACCAGGCCCCCACCCATGTCTACCACCACCCCCACACCCCAGCAGTGCAGGGGCAGCCTCCACCAGGCCCCCACTCATGTCCCCTATCACCCCCACCCCCCAGCAGTGCAGGGGCAGCTTCCACCAGGCCCCCACTCATGTCCCCTATCACCCCCACCCCCCAGCCACCAGGGGCAGCCTCCACCGGGCCCCCACCCATGTCTACCACCACCCCCACCCCCCAGCAGTGCAGAGGCAGCCTCCACCAGGCCCCCACTCATGTCTCCCAGCCAACATGTCACCACAATGTACATCCCTGGCCCTTATGGTCAGCCTCCAAATGGCAAACACCCACCCGAGTATTGCATCCACCCACTTCGAAATGGCAAAAACATGATAGAAGCCCAATTGCAAGTTTGGAAATGAACACATGTCCCTCACATACACCCAATGGGTGTCAGTGAATGTCAAAACCCATATCATGATATGCATGAAACCAATGAGATGATACTACACATTGAACTTTGAAGAAAAAATATGTATTAGAAGCAACATAAATTGAATCAAAAATAAACAAACAATAATAGAAATTAAAAAAAAAAAACATCAGGTCCGTGAAATAATGCAAAACCACAAATCATAATGCAAAGGAAAGGTGTCCAAAGGCACAGTCCACAAAAGTAAATCCAATGGAAAATTAAAATCGAAAACCATTGCTCCATGGCGAAATCATAATAAAAATTGAAAATCCAAAAGTCAACTATTTACAGATAAACAATCCAGGGTCCATGATCCCAACCGAAGAAATGAAACCTATCTAATAACACTACCTAAAAAAAATAACTATATACAAAAATGTGGCCCATTGTCCAAAAGGTCCAAAAAAAATGCTAAACCAAAGGAAACCTAACACTAACTATATAACTATTTACAAGGGCAGCGGGCTAGTCCGACGGCTCACTTCGGGATGTTCCGGGCCAGGGCATCATCGAACTCCTGCTCAATGTCCCGGAGGCGCTCCTCCTCCATGGCCCCGAGGGTCCGCAGGGCCGTCCACATGTTCCCCCCAAACTCCCTGCGGATTGCCTCGAGGCACTCGGCACGCCTCAGGGCCCTCCGCATGGAGTTCTCCGCCCTGACCATCGTGAGCCGTGCCTCTTCCGCCCGCTGCCGCTCCGCATCTATGGCGTGGCCCAACCGCTGCCACATGGAAAACACTTCCCGTCCTGGGTCCTCCTGCCCTCCGGCCGATGCCTGCCCCTCCGATGTGGAAGGCCCCGAGCCATCATGGATCCCACCACGTTGCTGCTGCTGCTGCTACAGCTGCGCCTCTGCCCGTGCACTGCCTCCTGCTGCCTGCACATCCTCCGCTGGCTGGGGTGCAGTCGTTGATGTGGCCACCCCTGCTGGATGTCCGACTCCCGACTGTGGCAGGGATGCCTCCTCCACCAGCCTGGCCGCACCGTCAGAGGCAGCTCCACTGGGCACCCAGGTGACTGATGGGTGGGAAGATGGCACGGAGGACGACTGGCGCATAGGGGGTTAAGTTGAGGAGGGGGTCGTAGCAAGCCCCATCAAATGGAGGAATCCGGCCTGGGTGACCTGTCCCAGTAGGCCGACGTGGTCAACGAGCCATTTGAGATGACGTGCAGTATCCTCATGAAAAGACTGCAGGTCACCTCGCATGGCCCGTTGACGCAACGCCACACCAGTCAGGACAGGCTCAACCCGGACCCAGATAGCCACGTCCGCAGGCAGAGGAAGGCCAGTTGTCGTGAGCTCATCCCCTGCCTGAAAACGAGTCTGGACGTAGGCATCCCTGCTGGTGCAAGATGATGCAGTGACAGGATCAGTGACAGGATTGCACACAGGCACCTCCGCGGCGACCTGTGCTGCCTCCTGTCCCTGGTCCTGCACTGCACCACTAGCACCAGTGGAATCCCCACCTCCAGACTCCGTCTCTGTTGCTTGCATGGCCTCCTCCTCCACCAAACCCCCCACCAACCTGGATGACTCCGTGCCATCTTCCCCCGTTGGGCCCTGTGGGGTCCCAGCTGCCCCTTCTGCTGCCAAGGAGTCCAACTCCGACCTCCGCCTCTTGGACCTCCCCCCGGCAGCTGCGGCCTGGGATGCGGCACCGGACTCCTCACTCCCCGACGAGATCACAACCTGGGAGGGGAGCTGGGCCTTGCTTCTCCGGCTGGCGGTGCGTCCCCGCCGCTGTGCTCCACAGCACCTTCTCCGCCCTCTTCATCAGTTGACGCTGCAGACAGGGAGAAATAAAACACAGGCATCAGGGCACTGTACAATGGACACATACACACATGACAGTTGCACATGAGTGGCATTGGCAAATCTCAGACATGGCATCACAATCGGCAACACACATGTCATTTCAACTTGCACACGTGAGCCATACCACAGCCACATCGCAACTGCCAGCACCATCCATACACATACAACAGCATGAGCAGGCAAAGGTGAGCCAGACATCACATGCAACACAGGGAGTGCACTACACATGCACGCACACCACCACACTTGCATGCATGTGTACACCTCAGCCAACTGTCGCAGTGTTCCGATGGGCATCCATGTCACATCTGCCAATCAGGCTTCCACATCCCGCTGTCACATGCATCCATGTTGCCTCACTGTTGCACCCTTGTCAAATACACACACATGCACATGTACACAGTGCTGATACATGCAGCTGAAAACAACATACATGCGTGGCATCACGAACATGCCCACTTACATACACATTGATCCAAACATGTGTGCCCACACAACTGCATTTGGCATGCAAGCCTACACACACAAGCACCATCCATGTCTCACACATGATAGCCCTCGCATGTGTTAGCCTCACAGTCCTGTACACCCCCACCCATACTTGGCCCCATACAAACAGATGTGCAACCGGTACACTCCTGGCACATCACCACACGCACAGCTTACAATCATGATGCATGTACACTTACCGCTCGACTCCTGGACCAAGGACCTGGACGTGGAGCGCTAGGGATATGCGTTCCAGGACCCTCATCTGATCTTCCGACAAGTGGCCCCGGCGCCCCTTAGCATCCGCTGCCTTCAAGAGGCGCCGGGCCTTGTTCAGGGTCCTGGACCTGAAGTCCTCCCAGCGCTTTTTGACATGTTTGAAGTCGCGGACTGCCACCCCCTCCGCATTGATGGCAGTCACGATGTCCGTCCAGATCCGAGTCCATCCATCCTTGTCGGCGCGCAAACTTCCGTAGAGGGCATCATACTGCCCAGGACTTGCTCCACCAGGACACCAACTTCCCTGGCACTGAAGCTGGTGCCCCTCTGCCTCTCTGGCCGGGGGTTGTCAGTGGTGCCAGATGTTGCAGTGTCCGACATGACAACCCCAGAGGCAGGAGTGGGTGGGAAACTGGGTCCTGGGGCTGGGCTGTGGAGCGATGGAATCCCAGTCGGGAGTCTTCGGTTCCAGCAGGGGTGGTCACAGCAACAGCACCCCTGGCTGATGTGCAGGCAGCAAATGGCAGGGCACGTGGGCAGCAGGCAGTCAGGCAGCACAGATGGCAGGTGGGAGCGTGCTCGGGGCTCTGTGGGGCAGTAATTCGGCCTTGTGGGCAGGAGCGTGGTCTTCCATGTGCTTACGCGTAGCCAGCTTGATACGGAGTGATTTGGCACGTGAAAATCCTGCGTGTAAATCGAGGAAAGGCCCTTAGCGCTTATACACGTCAGCACGCATATGCGATTTCATTGGACCAAAGGCCCTTAGCGCGTAAACGCGTCTGTGACGTGACGCGCGCGGGTGTTTCCCTCATTACACGTGATGACAGAGCACACCTGGATTTCCACCAATCGCGTGTGAAACTTCCTGCGCACCCCAGAAATACACGTACCCAGGCCAATCGCGTGTACGCTCACTTCCCTCCGATTACACGCGATGACACTCGGACGTGCAGTTTTACCACGTGTGCTCGCATATGCGATTTCATTGGCCCAAAGGCCACCATGCGCAGCTGTGACGTCACGCGCATGGCCGTAGAGAATGGCGCGTGTAAAAATGAAGAGATACACGTCCGAGTGTCAAAGTGCGTAATTGGTGGAAATGGCCTCATCGCGTATGCGCGTCTGTGACGTGTGTATAAAAGGTACGTGTAGAACGCCATTTCCTTGTACGTGCTTTTCGTGGAGAGCGAGTGGGTGAAATCTGTACTTCTTGTCGGTTCACACGCGATTTACTTCACGGCGTTTCCAGTTCGTACTCCCTGTTACCTCTGACAGCTTTTTCTCTTTTCCTCTTTTTCCTGGGCCTGTTTCCTCAAACAGCGTTCCCTTCTACTGTTGTCCTGTCTCCTCATACAGCGTACAATTCTTCTTTTGGCGGGGGTGTTGCCAACGCGCACACATGCATATTTTTCACGCTTTTGTTCCTGGCAGACGGTGAGTCGCGCACATATTTAACATCTGTGCTTGCCCTGTGTGTCGCATACCCCTTCAGAGGTCATTCTAGGCTGCGTGTGACACGCATACATTAATTCTTGTGTTTCTGGGTGCCACAGCGTAGTGCAGGTTTATTTTTCCACACACGTGGTCTAGGAGGGGTTGCCTGCACCTTACTTCCCTTTTTTGGGGTGCCTGTGCGTTGCGTGACCCGTCATCTTTCCCCAGGGGTGACATACAGCCTTGCTAGAGCACTAGGGTACGATTACCATCTGGTACCCAACCCCTTTGACCTCCAATTGCCCAAGACAATAGTTCACATCGACTCCCATACGCACAATAACATCAGTGCCATGGCTGGGAGGCGACCAAGCCGTAAGGGTGGCAAAGGCGGCCGAGCCCCAAGTGGTGGCCGTGGTGGATCCAGTAGGGGACGTGGCCGTGACTTGCAGGGTGCCCCTAGCCCCCCATGTGTGGAGGAGCAGTCAGGGACACGCATGCCCCCCCGGTTGAGGTTAACGTGGCTGGCACCATCCATGCTCAGCCCTTGTTGGACCAGCCCACTGTAGAACCAGACCTGGCACAGGGTGACTCCATGGCTGACTTCCAGGTCAGCAGGCCTAGGCCACGTGCGCCGGTGAACGTTGGTGTCATCAGGCCACGTGGATCAGGGGCAGCTAGGTCATCTGCTGCCCCGCGTAGGCAGGCTGGGGAGGCTGCAGGGGCAGCTGCGGCTCCATCCACCCCACCTCTCACACACCCAGCCAGGACAGTGTCGGTCCATGTCCATCATGCTGACATTCCCCCTGACACCATCACACTTGAGCTAATGCCTGCACCAACTCCCATGCTGAGTGTGCAATCCCACGCTCCTGCCCCTAGTGTCCAGAGCGGCGTAGGACACTCAGGATCCCCACCACCTTCCAAGCGGAAGAGGAAGAGTGCTCGTCCAGTAGAGGCTGATGCCCCAGACACGGCTACACAGTCCGGCCCGTCAAGGAAGCCCAGCTTCAATGAGGCCGAACTGAATGCACTTGTAGAGTATGTGTCCGCACATGACCGCGAAATGGTGATTGTTGCAGGATCCAAGACCACACCTGCACAACATCAGGCACACTGGCAGACCATTGCGGTCAACATAAGTGCCCTTGGAATCGTGAGGCGCACAGCTAATGAATGCTACAAGCGCTGGAATGACCTGAAGCGCAGGGCAAAGAATAAGCTGGCCTCAAGTCATGCCGCAACTCTAGTGACTGGAGGTGGGTCTCCAGCAGACGACATAGAACTCACTCCACATGAGCAGGTTGCTGGGACCTACGTCACGGAGGAACAGATCCAAGGTGTGGGAGAACTGGCAGATTACGAGGCATTGTCCGGTGAGTGCACATGCATGTGTGTGTCATCCATGTGCATGGTGTGTGTGGGAGGGATTCTGTTTGGGTGCCAGGTGAGGGTGTGTGTGCCTGAGTGGTTCGGGTCAACCATGTGCCTCTTCCTATAAATTCTTGGCACCAGCATTTGGGTATAGCAGTATCCCTTCTGCCAACATTAGACATCCAGCCCAACACCACGCCAGTTGCCCTTGGAGTGTCATCTTGCCACAACATTGTTGCTTATTTACCTCTGTTTATTCAGGCAGATTGTTTGCATACCACCACTTTTACTCGGGATTTCTCAGTCCGATTGTCACATGTCTGACATGGCTATGGTACAGTGGACTGGCTTAGTTTCCTGGACATGAATAGTTTAGACATGTCCCTGTGCTATAGGACCATTTTGGACTGGCAGCTGCAGGTTAAACATTTGAACCATTTCAATGAAAAAATCAATTATATGAGCAAACTGGACTGAATGAACAATTGGTGACCTCCTCTCCATCTTCACTTCATGGCTAGGGTACATGCCATCTGTGTGATGGCATGTGTATTTGACCTGCCAATCACTGGCCAATGTGTGATGCCACTGCTAGGCAGCATGCAGCAAATGTGTTCATCTTCCATCTTCGTGTCATCAATGTGTGCCATCTGCCTCCCCATCACACGCAGTGACGTTGTATGCATGGGAGGGTTTTAGTCATGTGGGACATGTGTCAATCAAGTACTGTTTCTGTAGCCTCTCAGCCCTAATTGTGTGCCATAGTGCTAATGCCTGTTTCCATTTGTTTTCTTTTATGTCTTTGCAGGGGATGACGCACTTGATACTGCTGGGGTTGTGGAGATGGTGCAGACCCAGGAGGGGTCTGAGGGCCGACCGACCACCAGTGAGGGACGTGGTGTGGTGGTGGGTGAGAACCCACAACTGCTGCAGGTCGTGCTCTCAAGGGGTGTCTCTGGCTGCACCTCCCCCGAGCTGTATTCAGGTGTCGATACGGATGATGAGACCTATGTGCCGTCGCAGGTGAGTGTTCCTGGGAGGGATTCTGTTCTGTCCGACCCACCTGCACCAGGGTTAGAACCCTCAATGGGGATGTCAGTGTTGGCAGGTACGCCTTTGGTGGTTACGGATGCAGGGTCACACTCCGCGACATCTGATCCTGTTCCTGGGCCAGCAGATCAGAGGGGGAATGCAGTCCTGCAGCCTCAGGCAGTGCCGGCACAGCAAGGCGCAGTTCGCCTTGCCCCAGACAGGTGTGGTGCCCGCCGACGTGGTGGCCGTCAGCCACCTGGCAATACCGCATGGGAGCAATCTATATACGGTATGGCAACCCAACAGGCAACATCATCAGAGATGATGGCTCAGGCCATGGATAGGGTGGCCACTTCCATTGTCCCCCCCAAAAGGCTGATGGAGCGACTACAGCAGGCAACCGACTCCATCTGCCAGTCACACAGGGAGGACATGTGGCGTCCGACAGGGACAGGCGGGTGGCACTGGCGACTCTGCAGGAAGCCATTTCCATAGAGTCCCAGGGCCACAGGGAAGCCCTGAGGGTGGAACTCCTTCACCTCAGGACGACTCTTGTTGAGCTTGACGCTTCAACAAACAGAAGGAGAGAACAGCAGCTGGAGCGTCTCACAGGTACGCTCTCAGCTGAGATGCAGGCAACTAGGGCGGAGGTCCGGGCATCCCGTGAGTTGTTGCATGGGGACCTCTGCACACTTATCCTCCAGAACGAGACCTACCACACCCGCATGCTTGCAGCCATGGAGGAACAGACTAGGGCTTTGCGTGGGCTGCCTCCCATAGTGCCACCACCTCCTGATGCAGCTGCAGAGGGTGAGGAGAGCGACAGCAGTGATACTCCCACAATAGGGTAGCCGTGTAGGCCATGAGCCCATGGAGGTGTTTTTTTTTCGCAAGATCCACACAGGTGGGTTTTGGTGTGCACCCTGTCCTCGGACGTCCTGGGTGGCCTCCCCCACCCCCCCCGGGCCCATTAATGGCCATTTCTTTTTTTTTTTTGGGACAGTGTGTTGCCTTGTGTGACTCCCGTGGGCATACGCTGCATTGTGGCTGGGCACATGCAGGCTTGTCATGAATTTGGTTCAGATGCTTGGGTTTTTGTGACACACACCCCTCCTGCTTCCCATTTCCATGGGCTTGCAAAGGGTGTGCCCAAGTGACATTGACGTACATGGTGACATTGGACTCCCATGAGCTGTGTGGGCAGTCTGTAGTCAATACTGTGTATACATTCATAGTGCATATTGTTGTTGTATTGTACACTGCGTGGTGTATTGATATGTGCCTCTGCATCCATCTCATCCTCCTAATTTGCAGGTCCATTCCACATGTCTTCCCAATGCGGTCCACCTTGGAACTGGAGTCCATGTTGTAAGCAGTGCACCTACACTCTTGAGTGGCGCTAACACTGTATACTTGGAAGTGTTCGGAGGACTGCCATCATCAGGTAGTGATGCTAGCAAATTTTTAAGTCTGTAATGTCATGTTTAAGGTAGGTTGGAGGTTTTGTAGGTGATTGGTATTCTTGGTAAGTATTTGGTAATGTGTGTTGTAGGTCCTGCATTACAGTGAGCATTTCATGTGTGGACACTGTAGCTAGTGACACTTGGGGCATGTTGTGGGGATTAATTTCTTTCCTCTCACATTGCATGACATGCCATGGTGTGTTGTGTGGCCGTGCCGGGGAGGGTTTGGGTGACATGGCACTGTTTTCATGTAGTATTTTGCGAGTGGGTATTCATTTCTGCAGCATGGAAGTGTCTTTTGATGACACTGCATTGGTGGTGTTTGTGTAGGTAGGGATGCACACATTGTGACACTCCACATGAACAATCTCAGGCTGCTATGGTTCTGACAGTTGACGGTCCCTTTGTTTGTCTTAATTGTCAGGTCGAGTCATCATTGCTTATCAGATGGTATGTGCCAGGCCTGTGTGCACTCCACTGGGGTGTGATTTCTATGTGAAGTAATTAGCCACCAGCTCCGTACGGGCTGCCTCACCCCGTGCCCTCTCCCCTCCCATGCGCAGCGGGCGTCCATGGGGATGTGGGGGCACCACCATGTCTACAGCCAGGCCCCGGCGTGTTGCAACATTGTGCAGGACACATGCTGCCACTTTGATCCTGCACACTACTGGGGGCGCATATAACAGCTGCCCGCCAGAAAGGTCAAGGGAACGAAAGCGTGACTTGAGCACTCCGAATGTGCGCTCCACTATGCCCCGGGTTGCAATATGGGCTGTGTTGTATCTTACCTCTGGAGGCGTGATGGGGTTCCAAATTGGCGTCATCATGTGGGTGCTCAGAGGGTAGGCACTGTCCCCTGGTGAGGAGGTGATGTGTATCATTAGTGGGGTAGTGACATAACTCTGCATCTGACATGCATGCATGTGCAGTGGCATTCATACTCACCAAGCAGCCATGTATCGCCATGCCGCCCAGCTTCTAGGTCCCGGTTTAGGGTAGACATTCAGTAAATGAAGCTGTCGTGGGTGGACCCTGGATAGTTGGCATATACTGAGGTGATGATTCTCTTAGCATTACATACTACCTGCACGTTGATGGAATGCCAGTGCTTGCGGTTCCTATAGATGTGCTCAGATGCCCTGGAGGGACGCAGTGCCACATGGGTACAGTCAATGGCACCTAGCACTTTTGGGAATTGTGCCACACCGTAGAAATCGAGGGTGGCAGCCTGCCTTTCTGCAGGTGTCCTGGCCAGGTATATGTGCCTATGGACTGATGGGCGTGCAGTGATGATGTTAAAGACCTGGTGTAGGCAGCGTGACTGCGTGGCCTGTGTCACCCCACCCACTATGGCACTTGTCCGCTGAAATGATCCTGTGGCCAAGAAGTGCAGTACATTGAGGACCTTCTCCAGGGGGCTGAGTGCTTGGGAGCACAGGGTGGGTGATGTGAGGTCAGCTCCCACTCACTGACCAGGTCCAGTATTATGTGTGGTGGAAACCTGTACCTCCCATACACCTGGTCATCAGGCATCCCAAAAAGGCTGGTTCTGGGAGTGAAAATTCTGGCCCTCACTATCCTCCTCCTCCTCCTTTGGTAACCCACGGCCACTGCTGCTAGGAACGGTATATTCATCCTGGCGTATGAGCTTGTTTGTTGTTTGCGCGCACTTTTATGCTGCGCGGGTCGACGTACGCCTGCTTCATGCTGGAGTACGTGTTTCAGGATTGGACCATTTATTTTTCGGCACGTCGTAGGCGGACGTGTGAATCTTCCTGCCCACCCCAGGAATACATGTACCCCACTCTCACAGGCCCAGTCGCGTGTGGAAGTTCATGCGCACCCCGAAGTACACGTACCCAGGCCAATCGCGTGTGGAACTTCCCGCGCACCCCGAAGTACACGTATCCAGGCCAATAGCGTGTGGAACCTCCCGCGCACCCCGTAGTACACGTACCCAGGCCAATCGTGTGTGGAACTTCCCGCGCACCCTGAAGTACACATACCCAGGCCAATCGCGTGTGGAACTTCCCGCGCACCCCGTAGTACACGTACCCAGGCCAATCGCGTGTGGAACTTCCCGCGCACCCCGTAGTACACGTACCCAGGCCAATCGCGTGTGGAACTTCCCGCGCACCCCGTAGTACACGTACCCAGGCCAATCGTGTGTGGAACTTCCCGCGCACCCTGAAGTACACATACCCAGGCCAATCGCGTGTGGAACTTCCCGCGCACCCCGTAGTACACGTACCCAGGCCAATCGCGTGTGGAACTTCCCGCGCACCCCGTAGTACACGTACCCAGGCCAATCGCGTGTGGAACTTCCCGCGCACCCCGAAGTACAACTACCCAGGCCAATCGCGTGTGGAACTTCCCGGGGTGGGCGTGATGGGAGACATGAGTGGGGGCCTGGTGGAGGCTGCCCCTGCACTGCTGGGGGGTGGGGGAGATGAGGGACATGAGTGGGGGCCTGGTGGAGGCTGCCCCTGGTGGCTGGGGGTTGGGGGTGGTGGTAGACATGTGTGGGGGCCTGGTGGAGGCTGCCCCTGGTGGCCCTGGTGGCTGGGGGTGGGGGTGATGGGAGACATGAGTGGGGGCCTGGTGGAGGCTGCCCCTGCACTGCTGGGGGGGGAGATGGGGGACATGAGTGGGGGCCTGGTGGAGGCTGCCCTTGGTGGCTGGGGGTTGGGGGTGGTGGTAGACATGGGTGGGGGCCTGGTGGAGGCTGACCCTGCATTGCTGGGGGGTGGGGGTGATGGGAGACATGAGTGGGGGCCCGGTGGAGGCTGCCCCTGGTGGCTGGGGGGTGGGGGTGGTGGTGGACATGGGTGAGGGCCTGGTGGAGGCTGCCCCTGCACTGCTGGGGGGTGGGGGTGATGGGAGAAATGGGTGGGGGCCTGGTGGAGGCTGCCCCTGGTGGCTGGGGGGTGGGGGTGGTGGTAGACATGGGTGGGGGCCTGGTGGAGGCTGCCCCTGCACTGCTGGGGGGTGGGGGTGATGGGAGACATGAGTGGGGGCCTGGTGGAGGCTGCCCCTGGTGGCTGGGGGTTGGGGGTGGTGGTAGACATGGGTGGGGGCCTGGTGGAGGCTGCCCCTGGTGTCTGGGGGGTGGGGGTGATGGGAGACATGAGTGGGGGCCTGGTGGAGGCTGCCCCTGCACTGCTGGGGGGTGGGGGTGATGGGAGACATGAGTGGGGGCCTGGTGGAGGCTGCCCCTGGTGGCTGGGGGGTGGGGGTGCAGGGGGACATGTGTGGGAGCCTGGTGGAGGCTGCCCCTGGTGGCTGGGGGGTGGGGGTGATGGGAGACATGAGTGGGGGCCTGGTGGAGGCTGCCCCTGCACTGCTGGGGGGTGGGGGTGATGGGAGACATGAGTGGGGGCCTGGTGGAGGCTGCCCCTGGTGGCTGGGTGTGGGGGTGCAGGGGGACATGTGTGGAAGCCTGGTGGAGGCTGCCCCTGCACTGCTGGGGGGTGGGGTGATGGGAGATATGAGTGGGGGCCTGGTGGAGGCTGCCCCTGCACTGCTGGGGGTGGGGGTGATGGGAGACATGAGTGGGGGCCTGGTGGAGGCTGCCCCTGCACTGCTGGGGTGTGGGGGTGATGGCAGATATGAGTGGGGGCCTGGTGGAGGCTGCCCCTGGTGGCTGGGGGATGGGGGTGGTGGTAGACATGGGTGGGGGCCTGGTGGAGGCTGCCCCTGCACTGCTGGGGGGTGGGGGTGATGGGAGACATGAGTGGGGGCCTGGTGGAGGCTGCCCCTGGTGGCTGGGGGGTGGGGGTGCAGGGGGACATGTGTGGGAGCCTGGTGGAGGCTGCCCCTGCACTGCTGGGGGGTGGGGGTGGTGGTAGACATGGGTGGGGGCCTGGTGGAGGCTGCCCCTGCACTGCTGGGGGGTGGGGGTGGTGGTAGATATGGGTGGGGGCCTGGTGGCGGCTGCCCCTGGTGGCTGGGGGTTGGGGGTGATAGGGGACATGAGTGGGGCCCTGGTGGGGGCTGCCCCTGCACTGCTAGGGGGTGGGGGTGGTGGGAGACATGAGTGGGGGGCCTGGTGGCGGCAGCCACTGGTGGCTGGGGGGTGGGGGTGATGGGAGACATGTGTTGGTGATCAGTAGTGCAAGGTGACATGTGGGTTGGCTGGTGGGCATGGCCATGGTGAATGGGTTGCCCGTGGGACATGAGCAGGGGTGCAGGTTAGTACCCTGTGGTGTGGGCTGCCTGCAGGGGCCGTGGAGGGTGTAGAGGGAACACCTGGGAGGACCTACATGGCCAAATCACATGTAGCATTCCCCGGCACCACCGAAATACACGTACCCTGCTGAAATCGCGTGTGAATCTTCCCGCGCACCTCGGAATACACGTACCCAGGCCAATCGCGTGTGGAACTTCCCCCGCACCCCAAAGTACACGTACCCAGGCCAATCGCGTGTGGAACTTCCCGTGCACCCCGAAGTACACGTACCCAGGCCAATCGCGTGTGGAACTTCCCGCGCACCCCGTAGTACACGTACCCAGGCCAATCGCGTGTGGAAATTCCCGCGCACCCCGAAGTACACGTACACAGGCAAATCGCACGGCTGGAGGTGGGGGTGATGGGAGACATGAGTGGGGGCCTGGTGGAGGCTGCCCCTGGTGGCTGGGGGGGTGGGGGTGGTGGTAGACATGGGTGGGGGCCTGGTGGAGGCTGCCCCTGGTGGCTGGGGGGTGGGGGTGGTTGTAGACATGGGTGGTGGCCTGGTGGAGGCTGCCACTGGTGGCTGGGGGGTGGGGGTGATGGGAGACATGAGTGGGGGCCTGGTGGAGGCTGCCCCTGCACTGCTGGGGGGTGGGGGTGATGGGAGATATGAGTGGGGGCCTGGTGGAGGCTGCCCCTGCACTGCTGGGGGGTGGGGGTGATGGGAGACATGGGTGGGGGCCTGGTGGAGGCTGCCCCAGGTGGCTGGGGGGTGGGGGTGATGGGAGACATGAGTGGGGGCCTGGTGGAGTCTGCCCCTGCACTGCTGGGGGGTGGGGGAGATGGGGGACATGAGTGGGGGCCTGTTGGAGGCTGCCCCTGGTGGCTGGGGGGTGGTGGTAGACATGGATGGGGGCCTGGTGGAGGCTGCCCCTGGTGGCTGGGGGTTGTAGGTGATGGAAGACATGAGTGGGGGCCTGGTGGAGGCTGCCCCTGCACTGCTGGGGGGTGGGGGTGATACGAGACATGAGTGGGGGCCTGGTGGAGGCTGCCCCTGCACTGCTGGGGGGTGGGGTGATGGTAGACATGAGTGGGGGCCTGGTGGAGGCTGCCCCTGCACTGCTGGGGGGTGGGGGTGATGGTAGACATGAGTGGGGGCCTGGTGGAGGCTGCCCCTGCACTGCTGGGAGGTGGGGGTGATGGGAGATATGAGTGGGGGCCTAGTGGAGGCTGCCCCTGGTGGCTGGGGGGTGGGGGTGGTGGTAGACATGAGTGTTGGCCTGGTGGAGGCTGCCCCTGCACTGCTGGGAGGTGGGGGTGATGGGAGACATGGGTGGGGGACTGGTGGAGGCTGCCCCTGGTGGCTGGGGGGATGGGGGTGGTGGTAGACATGGGTGGGGGCCTGGTGGAGGCTGCCCCTGGTGGCTGCGGGTGGGGGTGGTGGTAGACATGGGTGGGGGCCTGGTGGAGGCTGCCCCTGGTGGCTGGGGGGTGGGGGTGATGGGAGACATGAGTGGGGGCCTGGTGGAGGCTGCCCCTGCACTGCTGGGGGTGGGGGTGATGGGAGACATGAGTGGGGGCCTGGTGGAGGCTGCCCCTGGTTGCTGGGGGGTGGGGGTGCAGGGGGACATGTGTGGGAGCCTGGTGGAGGATGCCCCTTCACTGCTGGGGGTGGGGGTGATGGGAGACATGAGTGGGGGCCTGGTGGAGGCTGCCCCTGGTGGCTGGGGGGTGGGGGTGGTGGTAGACATGGGTGGGGTCTGGTGGAGGCTGGCCCTGCACTGCTGGGGGGTGGGGGTGATGGGAGACATGAGTGGGGGCCTGGTGGAGGCTGCCCCTGCACTGCTGGGGGGTGGGGGTGATGGGAGACATGAGTGGGGGCCTGGTGGAGGCTACCTCTGGTGGCTGGGGGGTGGGGGTGCAGGGGGACATGTGTGTGAGCCTGGTGGAGGCTGTCCCTGCTGGCTGGGGGTGGGGGTGCAGGGGGACATGTGTGTGAGCCTGGTGGAGGCTGCCCCTGGTGGCTGGGGGTGGGGGTGGTGGTAGACATTGGTAGGGGCCTGGTGGAGGCTGCCCCTGGTGGCTGGTGAGTGGGGGTGATGGGAGACATGAGTGGGGGCCTGGTGGAGGCTGCCCCTGCACTGCTGGGGGGTTGGGGGTGATGGGAGACATGAGTGGGGGCCTGGTGGAGGCTGCCCCTGCACTGCTGGGGGTGGGGTGATGGTAGACATGGGTGGGGGCCTGGTGGAGGCTGCCCCTGCGCTGCTGAGGGGTTAGGGGTGATGGGAGACATGAGTGGGGGCCTGGTGGAGGCTGCCCCTGGTGGCTGGGGGGTGGGGGTGATGGGAGACATGAGTGGGGGCCTGGTGGAGGCTGCCCCTGCACTGCTGGGGGGTGGGGGTGATGGGAGACATGAGTGGGGGCCTGGTGGAGGCTGCCCCTGGTGGCTGGGGGGTGAGGGTGCAGGGGGACATGTGTGGGAGCCTGGTGGAGGCTGCCCCTGCACTGCTGGGGGGTGGGGGTGATGGGAGATATGAGTGGGGGCCTGGTGGAGGCTGCCCCTGCAATGCTGGGGGGTGGGGGTGATGGGGGACATGAGTGTGGGCCTGGTGGAGGCTGCTCCTGGTGGCTGGGGGGTGGGGGTGGTGGTAGACATTGGTGGGGGCCTGGTGGAGGCTGCCCCTGGTGGCTGGGGGGTGGGGGTGATGGGGGACATGAGTGGTGGCCTGGTGGAGGCTGCCCCTGCACTGCTGGGGGGTGGGGGTGATGGGGGACATGAGTGGGGGCCTGGTGGAGGCTGCTCCTGGTGGCTGGGGGGTGGGGGTGGTGGTAGACATTGGTGGGGGCCTGGTGGAGGCTGCCCCTGGTGGCTGGGGGGTGGGGGTGATGGGAGACATGAGTGGGGGCCTGGTGGAGGCTGCCCCTGCACTGCTGGGGGGTGTGGGTGATGGGGGACATGAGTGGGGGCCTGATGGAGGCTGCCCCTGGTGGCTGGGGGGTGGGGGTGATGGGAGACATGATGGGGGCCTGGTGGAGGCTGCCCCTGGTGGCTGGGGGGTGGGGGTGCAGGGGGACATGTGTGGGAGCCTGGTGGAGGCTGCCCCTGCACTGCTGGGGGGTGGGGGTGATGGGAGATATGAGTGGGGGCCTGGTGGAGGCTGCCCCTGCAATTCTGGGGAGTGGGGGTGATGGGGGACATGAGTGGGGGCCTGGTGGAGGCTGCTCCTGGTGGCTGGGTGGTGGGGGTGGTGGTAGACATTGGTGGGGGCCTGGTGGAGGCTGCCCCTGGTGGCTGGGGGGTGGGGGTGATCGGAGACATGAGTGGGGGCCTGGTGGAGGCTGCCCCTGCACTGCTGGGGGGTGGGGGTGATGGGGGACATGAGTGGGGGCCTGGTGGAGGCTGCCCCTGGTGGCTGGGGGGTGGGGGTGGTGGTAGACATTGGTGGAGGCCTGGTCGAGGCTGCCCCTGGTGGCTGGGGGGTGGGGGTGATGGGAGACATGAGTGGGGGCCTGGTGGAGGCTGCCCCTGCACTGCTGGGAGGTGGGGGTGATGGGAGACATGAGTGGTGGCCTGGTGGAGGCTGCCCCTGCACTGCTGGGGGGTGGGGGTGATGGGAGACATGAGTGGGGGCCTTGTGGAGGCTGCCCCTGCACTGCTGGGGGGTGGGGGTGATGGGAGATATGAGTGTGGGCCTGGTGGAGGCTGCCCCTGGTGGCTGGGGGGTGGGGGTGGTGGTAGACATGGGTGGGGGCCTGGTGGAGGCTGCCCCTGGTGGCTGGGGGGTGGGGTGGTGGTAGACATGGGTGGGGGCCTGGTGGAGGCTGCCCCTGCACTGCTGGGAGGTGGGGGTGCAGGGAGACATGAGTTGGACATGAGTGGGGGCCTGGTGGAGGCTGCCCCTGCACTGCTGGTGGGTGGGGGTGATGAGGGACATGAGTGGGGGCCTGGTGGAGGCTGCCCCTGCACTGCTGGGGGTGTGGGGGTGATGGGAGATATGAGTGGGGGCCTGGTGGAGGCTGCTCCTGGTGGCTGGGGGGTGGGGGCGGTGGTAGACATGGGTGGGGGCCTGGTGGAGGCTGCCCCTGCACTGCTGGGGGGCGGGGGTGATGGGAGACATGAGTGGGGGCCTGGTGGAGGCTGCCCCTGGTGGCTGGGGGGTGGGGGTGCAGGGGGACATGTGTGGGAGCCTGGTGGAGGCTGCCCCTGGTGGCTGGGGGGTGGGGGTGATGGCAGACATGAGTGGGGGCCTGGTGGAGGCTGCCCCTGCACTGCTGGGGGGTGGGGGTGATGGGAGACATGAGTGGGGGCCTGGAGGAGGCTGCCCCTGGTGGCTGGGGGTGGGGGTGCAGGGGGACATGTGTGGGAGCCTGGTGGAGGCTGCCCCTGCACTGCTGGGGGGTGGGGGTGATGGGAGACATGAGTGGGGGCTTGGTGGAGGCTGCCCCTGGTGGCTGGGGGGTGGGGTGGTGGTAGACATGGGTGGGAGCATGGTGGAGGCTGCCCCTGCACTGCTGGGGGGTGGGGGTGAAGGGGACATGTGTGGAAGCCTGGTGGAGGCTGCCCCTGCACTGCTGGGGGGTGGGGGTGATGGGAGATATGAGTGGGGGCCTGGTGGAGGCTGCCCCTGCACTGCTGGGGTGTGGGGGTGATGGGAGACATGAGTGGGGGCCTGGTGGATGCTGCCCCTGCACTGCTGGGGGGTGGGGGTGATGGGAGATATGGGTGGGGGCCTGATGGAGGCTGTCCCTGGTGGCTGGGGGGTGGGGGTGGTGGTAGACATGGGTTGGGGCCTGGTGGAGGCTGCCCCTGCACTGCTGGGGGGTGGGGGTGATGGGAAACATGAGTGGGGGACTGGTGGGGGCTGCCCCTGGTGGCTGGGGGGTGGGGGTGCAGGGGGACATGTGTGGGAGCCTGGTGGAGGCTGCCCCTGCACTGTTGGGGGGTGGGGGTGCAGGGAGACATGAGTTGGACATGAGTGGGGGCCTGGTGGAGGCTGCCCCTGCACTGCTGGGGGGTGGGGGTGATGAGGGACATGAGTGGGGGCCTGGTGGAGGCTGCCCCTGCACTGCTGGGGGGTGGGGGTGATGGGAGATATGAGTGGGGGCCTGGTGGAGGCTGCTCCTGGTGGCTTGGGGGTGGGGGTGGTGGTAGACATGGGTGGGGGCCTGGTGGAGGCTGCCCCTGGTGGCTGGGGGCTGGGGGTGCAGGGGGACATGTGTGGAAGCCTGGTGGAGGCTGCCCCTGCACTGCTGGGGGTGGGGGTGATGGGAGATATGAGTGGGGGCCTGGTGGAGGCTGCCCCTGCACTGCTGGGGGGTGGGGGTGATGGGAGACATGAGTGGGGGCATGGTGGAGGCTGCCCCTGCACTGCTGGGGGGTGGGGTGATGGGAGATATGAGTGGGGGCCTGGTGGAGGCTGCCCCTGGTGGCTGGGGGGTGGGGGTGGTGGTAGACATGGGTTGGGGCCTGGTGGAGGCTGCCCCTGCACTGCTGGGGGGTGGGGGTGATGGGAGACATGAGTGGGGGCCTGCTGGAGGCTGCCCCTGGTGGCTGGGGGGTGGGGGTGCAGGGGGACATGTGTGGGAGCCTGGTGGAGGCTGCCCCTGCACTGTTGGGGGGTGGGGGTGCAGGGAGACATGGTTTGTACATGAGTGGGGGCCTGGTCGAGGCTGCCCCTGCACTGCTGGGGGGTGGGGGTGATGGGGGACATGAGTGGGGGCCTGGTGGAGGCTGCCCCTGCACTGCTGGGGGGGTGGGGGTGATGGGAGACATGATTGGGGGCCTGGTGGAGGCTGCCCCTGGTGGATGGGGGGTGGGGTTTGTGGTAGACATGGGTGGGGGCCTGGTGGAGGATGCCCATGCACTGCTGGGGGGTGGGGGTGCAGGGGGACATGTGTGGGAGCCTGGTGGAGGCTGCCCCTGCACTGCTGGGGGGTTGGGGTGGTGGTAGATATGGGTGGGGGCCTGGTGGAGGCTGCCCCTGCACTGCTGGGGGGTGGGGGGTGGTGGTAGATATGGGTGGGGGCCTGGTGGGGGCTACCCCTGCACTGCTAGGGGGTGGGGGTGGTGGGAGACATGAGTGGGGGGCCTGGTGGCGGCAGCCCCTGGTGGCTGGCGGGTGGGGCTGATGGGAGACATGTGTTGGTGATCAGTAGTGCAAGGTGACATGTGGGTTGGCTGGTGGGCATAGCCATGGTGGATGGGTGCCTGTGGGACATGAGCAGGGGTGCAGGTTAGTACCCTGTGGTGTGGGCTGCCTGCAGGGGCCGTGGAGGGTGTAGAGGGAACACATGGGAGGACCTACATGGCCAAATCACATGTAGCATTCCCCGGCACCACCGAAATACACGTACCCTGCTGAAATCGCGTGTGAATCTTCCCGCGCACCTCGGAATACACGTACCCAGGCCAATCGCGTGTGGAACTTCCCGCGCACCCCGAAGTACACGTACCCAGGCCAATCGCGTGTGGAACTTCCCGCGCACCCCGTAGTACACGTACCCAGGCCAATCGCATGTGGAAAGTCCCGTGCACCCCGAAGTACACGTACCCAGGCCAATCGCGTGTGGAACTTCCCGCGCACCCCGTAGTACACATACCCAGGCCAATCGCATGTGGAACTTCCCGCGCACCCCGAAGTACACGTACCCAGGCAAATCGCACGGCTGGAGGTGGGGGTGATGGGAGACATGAGTGGGGGCCTGGTGGAGGCTGCCCCTGGTGGCTGGGGCGGTGGGGGTGGTGGTAGACATGGGTGGGGGCCTGGTGGAGCCTGCCCCTGGTGGCTGGGGGGTGGGGGTGGGGGTGGTGGTAGACATGGGTGGTGGCCTGGTGGAGGCTGCCCCTGGTGGCTGGGGGGTGGGGGTGATGGGAGACATGAGTGGGGGCCTGGTGGAGGCTGCCATTGCACTGCTGGGGGGTGGGGGTGATGGTAGGTATGAGTGGGGGCCTGGTGGAGGCTGCCCCTGGTGGCTGGGGGGGTGGGGGTGGTGGTAGGTATGAGTGGGGGCCTGGTGGAGGGTGCCCCTGCACTGCTGGGGGGTGGGGGTGATGGGGGACATGAGTGGGGGCCTGGTGGAGGCTGCCCCTGGTGGCTGGGGGGAGGGGGTGGTGGTAGACATGGGTGGGGGCCTGGTGGAGGCTGCCCCTGGTGGCTGGGGGGTGGGGGTGCAGGGGGGACATGTGTGGGAGCCTGGTGGAGGCTGCCACTGCACTGCTGGGGGGTGGGGGTGCAGGGAGACATGAGTTGGACATGAGTGGGGGCCTGGTGGAGGCTGCCCCTGCACTGCTGGGGGTTGGGGATGATGAGGGACATGAGTGGGGGCCTGGTTGAGGCTGCCCCTGCACTGCTGGGGGGTGGGGTGATGGGAGATATGAGTGGGGGCCTGTTGGAGGCTGCTCCTGGTGGCTGGGGGGTGGGGGTGGTGGTAGACATGGGTGGGGGCCTGGTGGAGGCTGCCCCTGCATTGCTGGGGGGTGGGGGTGATGGGAGACATTAGTGGGGGCCTGGTGGAGGCTGCCCCTGGTGGCTGGGGGGTGGGGGTGGTGGTGGACATGGGTGGGGGCCTGGTGGAGGCTGCCCCTGCACTGCTGGGTGGGGGTGATGGGAGACATGAGTGGGGGCCTGGTGGAGGCTGCCCCTGGACTGCTGGGGGTGGGGGTGATGGGAGACATGAGTGGGGGCCTGGTGGAGGCTGCCCCTGGTGGCTGGGGGGTGGGGGTGCAGGGGGACATGTGTGGGAGCCTGGTGGAGGCTGCCCCTGGTGGCTGGGGGGTGGCGGTGATGGGAGACATGAGTGGGGGCCTGCTGGAGGCTGCCCCTGCACTGCTGGGGGGTGAGGGTGATGGGAGACATGAGTGGGGGCCTGGTAGAGGCTGCCCCTGGTGGCTGGGGGGTGGGGGTGCAGGGGGACATGTGTGGGAGCCTGGTGGAGGCGCCCCCTGCACTGCTGGGGGGTGGGGGTGATGGGAGACATGAGTGGGGGCCTGGTGGAGGCTGCCCCTGCACTGCTGGGGGGTGGGGGTGCAGGGGACATGTGTGGGAGCCTGGTGGAGGCTGCCCCTGCACTGTTGGGGGTGGGTGTGCAGGGAGACATGAGTTGGACATGAGTGGGGGCCTGGTGGAGGCTGCCCCTGCACTGCTGGGGTGTGGGGGTGATGGGAGACATGAGTGGGGGTCTGGTGGAGGCTGGCCTTGCACTGCTGGGGGGTGGGGGTGATGGGAGACATGATTGGGGGTGTGGTGGAGGCTGCCCCTGGTGGATGGGGGGTGGGGGTGGTGGTAGACATGGGTGGGGGCCTGGTGGAGGCTGCCTCTGGACTGCCGGGGGGTAGGGGTGCAGGGGGACATGTGTGGGAGCCTGGTAGAGGCTGCCCCTGCACTGCTGGGCGGTGGGGGTGGTGGTAGACATGGGTGGGGGCCTGGTGGAGGCTGCCCCTGCACTGCTGGGGGATGGGGGTGGTGGTAGATATGGGTGGGGGCCTGGTGGCGGCTGCCCCTGGTGGCTGGGGGTTTGCGGTGATAGGGGACATGAGTGGGGGCCTGGTGGGGGCTGCCCCTGCACTGCTAGGGGGTGGGGGTGGTGGGAGACATGAGTGGGGGGGCCTGGTGGTGGCAGCCCCTGGTGGCTGGGGGGTGGGGGTGATGGGAGACATGTGTTGGTGATCAGTAGTGCAAGGTGACATGTGGGTTGGCTGGTGGGCATGGCCATGTTGGATGGGTTGCCCTTGGGACATGAGCAGGGGTGCAGGTTAGTACCCTGTGGTGTGGGCTGCCTGCAGGGGCCGTGGAGGGTGTAGAAGGAACACCTGGGAGGACCTACATGGCCAAATCACATGTAGCATTCCCCAGCACCACCGAAATACAGTTACCCTGTTGAAATCGCGTGTGAATCTTCCCGCGCACCTCGGAATACACGTACCCAGGCCAATCGCGTGTGGAACTTCCCGCGCACCCCGAAGTACACGTACCCAGGCCAATCGCGTGTGGAACTTCCCGTGCACCCCGAAGTACACGTACCCAGGCCAATCGCGTGTGGAACTTCCCGCGCACCCTGTAGTACACGTACCCAGGCCAATCGCGTGTGGAAATTCCCGCGCACCCCGAAGTACACGTACCCAGGCCAATCGCGTGTGGAACTTCCCGCGCACCCCGAAGTACACGTACCCAGGCAAATCGCACGGCTGGAGGTGGGGGTGATGGGAGACATGAGTGGGGGCCTGGTGGAGGCTGCCCCTGGTGGCTGGGGGGGTGGGGTTGGTGGTAGACATGGGTGGGGGCCTGGTGGAGGCTGCCCCTGGTGGCTGGGGGGTGGGGGTGGTGGTAGACATGGGTGGTGGCCTAGTGGAGGCTGCCCCTGGTGGCTGGGGGGTGGGGGTGATGGGAGACATGAGTGGGGGCCTGGTGGAGGCTGCCCCTGGTGGCTGGGGGGGTGGGGTTGGTGGTAGACATGGGTGGGGGCCTGGTGGAGGCTGCCCCTGGTGGCTGGGGGGTGGGGGTGGTGGTAGACATGGGTGGTGGCCTGGTGGAGGCTGCCACTGGTGGCTGGGGGGTGGGGGTGATGGGAGACATGAGTGGGGGCCTGGTGGAGGCTGCCCCTGCACTGCTGGGGGGTGGAGGTGGTGGTAGGTATGAGTGGGGGCCTGGTGGAGGCTGCCCCTGCACTGCTGGGGGGTGGGGGTGATGGGAGACATGAGTGGGGGCCTGGTGGAGGCTGCCCCAGCACTGCTGGGGGGTGGGGGAGATGGGGGACATGAGTGGGGGCCTGGTGGAGGCTGCCCCTGGTGGCTGGGGGGTGGTGGTAGACATGGATGGGGGCCTGGTGGAGGCTGCCCCTGGTGGCTGGGGGGTGGGGGTGATGGGAGACATGAGTGGGGGCCTGGTGGAGGCTGCCACTGCACTGCTGGGGGGTGGGGGTGCAGGGAGACATGAGTTGGACATGAGTGGGGGCCTGGTGGAGGCTGCCCCTGCACTGCTGGGGGTTGGGGATGATGAGGGACATGAGTGGGGGCCTGGTTGAGGCTGCCCCTGCACTGCTGGGGGGTGGGGGTGATGGGAGATATGAGTGGGGGCCTGTTGGAGGCTGCTCCTGGTGGCTGGGGGGTGGGGGTGGTGGTAGACATGGGTGGGGGCCTGGTGGAGGATGCCCCTGCATTGCTGGGGGGTGGGGGTGATGGGAGACATGAGTGGGGGCCTGGTGGAGGGTGCCCCTGGTGGCTGGGGGGTGGGGGTGGTGGTGGACATGGGTGGGGGCCTGGTGGAGGCTGCCCCTGCACTGCTGGGTGGGGGTGATGGGAGACATGAGTGGGGGCCTGGTGGAGGCTGCCCCTGCACTTCTGGGGGTGGGGGTGATGGGAGACATGAGCGGGGGCCTGGTGGAGGCTGCCCCTGGTGGCTGGGGGTGGGGGTGCAGGGGGACATGTGTGGGAGCCTGGTGGAGGCTGCCCCTGGTGGCTGGGGGGTGGCGGTGATGGGAGACATGAGTGGAGGCCTGGTGGAGGCTGCCCCTGCACTGCTGGGGGGTGGGGGTGATGGGAGACATGAGTGGGGGCCTGGTGGAGGCTGCCCCTGGTGGCTGGGGGGTGGGGGTGCAGGGGGACATGTGTGGGAGCCTGGTGGAGGCTGCCCCTGCACTGCTGGGGGGTGGGGGTGATGGGAGACATGAGTGGGGGCCTGGTGGAGTCTGCCCCTGCACTGCTGGGGGGTGGGGGTGATGGGAGACATGAGTGGGGGCCTGGTGGAGGCTGCCCCTGCACTGCTGGGGGGTGGGGGTGATGGGAGATATGAGTGGGGGGCTGGTGGAGGCTGCCCCTGGTGGCTGGGGGGTGGTGTGGTGGTAGACATGGGTGGGGGCCTGGTGGAGGCTGCCCCTGCACTGCTGGGGGGTGGGGGTGATGGGAGACATGAGTGGGGGCCTGGTGGAGGCTGCCCCTGGTGGCTGGGGTGTGGGGGTGCAGGGGGACATGTGTGGGAGCCTGGTGGAGGCTGCCCCTGCACTGTTGGGGGGTGGGGGTGCAGGGAGACATGAGTTGGACATGAGTGGGGGCCTGGTGGAGGCTGCCCCTGCACTGCTGGGGTGTGGGGGTGATGGGAGACATGAGTCGGGGTCTGGTGGAGGCTGCCCTTGCACTGCTGGGGGGTGGGGGTGATGGGAGACATGATTGGGGGCGTGGTGGAGGCTGCCCCTGGTGGATGGGGGGTGGGGGTGGTGGTAGACATGGGTGGGGGCCTGGTGGAGGCTGCCCCTGGACTGCCGGGGGGTAGGGGTGCAGGGGGACATGTGTGGGAGCCTGGTAGAGGCTGCCCCTGCACTGCTGGGGGGTGGGGGTGGTGGTAGACATGGGTGGGGGCCTGGTGGAGGCTGCCCCTGCACTGCTGGGGGGTGGGGGTGGTGGTAGATATGGGTGGGGCCTGGTGGCGGCTGCCCCTGGTGGCTGGGGGTTGGCGGTGATAGGGGACATGAGTGGGGGCCTGGTGGGGGCTGCCCCTGCACTGCTAGGGGGTGGGGGTGGTGGGAGACATGAGTGTGGGGGCCTGGTGGCGGCAGCCCCTGGTGGCTGCGGGGTGGGGGTGATGGGAGACATGTGTTGGTGATCAGTAGTGCAAGGTGACATGTGGGTTGGCTGGTGGGCATGGCCATGGTGGATGGGTTGCCCGTGGGACATGATCAGGGGTGCAGGTTAGTACCCTGTGGTGTGGGCTGCCTGCAGGGGCCGTGGAGGGTGTAGAAGGAACACCTGGGAGGACCTACATGGCCAAATCACATGTAGCATTCCCCAGCACCACCGAAATACAGTTACCCTGTTGAAATCGCGTTTGAATCTTCCCGCGCACCTCGGAATACACGTACCCAGGCCAATCGCGTGTGGAACTTCCCGTGCACCCCGAAGTACACGTACCCAGGCCAATCGCGTGTGGAACTTCCCGCGCACCCTGTAGTACACGTACCCAGGCCAATCGCGTGTGGAAATTCCCGCGCACCCCGAAGTACAAGTACCGAGGCCAATCGCGTGTGGAACTTCCTGCGCACCCCGTAGTACACATACCCAGGCCAATCGCGTGTGGAACTTCCCGCGCACCCCGAAGTACACGTACCCAGGCAAATCGCACGGCTGGAGGTGGGGGTGATGGGAGACATGAGTGGGGGCCTGGTGGAGGCTGCCCCTGGTGGCTGGGGGGTGGGGTTGGTGGTAGACATGGGTGGGGGCCTGGTGGAGGCTGCCCCTGGTGGCTGGGGGGTGGGGGTGGTGGTAGACATGGGTGGTGGCCTGGTGGAGGCTGCCCCTGGTGGCTGGGGGGTGGGGGTGATGGGAGACATGAGTGGGGGCCTGGTGGAGGCTGCCCCTGCACTGCTGGGGCGTGGGGGTGATGGGAGATATGAGTGGGGGCCATGTGGAGGCTGCCCCTGCACTGCTGGGGGGTGGGGGTGGTGGTAGGTATGAGTGGGGGCCTGGTGGAGGCTGCCCCTGCACTGCTGGGGGGTGGGGGTGATGGGAGACATGGGTGGGGGCCTGGTGGAGGCTGCCCCAGGTGGCTGGGGGGTGGGGGTGATGGGAGACATGAGTGGGGGCCTGGTGGAGGCTGCCCCTGCACTGCTGGGGGGTGGGGGAGATGGGGGACATGAGTGGGGGCCTGGTGGAGGCTGCCCCTGGTGGCTGGGGGGTGGTGGTAGACATGGATGGGGGCCTGGTGGAGGCTGCCCCTGGTGGCTTGGGGGTGGGGGTGATGGGAGACATGAGTGGGGGCCTGGTGGAGGCTGCCCCTGCACTGCTGGGGGGTGGGGGTGATGGGAGACATGAGTGGGGGCCTGGTGGAGGCTGCCCCTGCACTGCTGGGGGGTGGGGGTGATGGTAGACATGAGTGGGGGCCTGGTGGAGGCTGCCCCTGCACTGCTGGGAGGTGGAGGTGATGGGAGATATGAGTGGGGGCCTAGTGGAGGCTGCCCCTGGTGGCTGGGGGGTGGGGGTGGTGGTAGACATGAGTGGGGGCCTGGTGGAGGCTGCCCCTGCACTGCTGGGAGGTGGGGGTGATGGGAGACATAGGTGGGGGCCTGGTGGAGGCTGCCCCTGGTGGCTGGGGGGATGGGGGTGGTGGTAGACATGGGTGGGGGCCTGGTGGAGGCTGCCCCTGGTGGCTGGGGGGTGGGGGTGGTGGTAGACATGGGTGGGGGCCTGGTGGAGGCTGCCCCTGGTGGCTGGGGGGTGGGGGTGATGGGAGACATGAGTGGGGGCCTGGTGGAGGCTGCCCTTGCACTGCTGGGGGTGGGGGTGATGGGAGACATGATTGGGGGCATGGTGGAGGCTGCCCCTGGTTGCTGGGGGGTGGGGGTGCAGGGGGACATGTGTGGGAGCCTGGTGGAGGCTGCCCCTTCACTGCTGGGGGTGGGGGTGATGGGAGACATGAGCGGGGGCCTGGTGGAGGCTTCCCCTGGTGGCTGGGGGGTGGGGGTGGTGGTAGACATGGGTGGGGGCCTGGTGGAGGCTGGCCCTGCACTGCTGGGGTGTGGGGGTGATGGGAGACATGAGTGGGGGCCTGGTGGAGGCTGCCCCTGCACTGCTGGGGGGTGGTTGGTGATGGGAGACATGAGTGGGGGCCTGGTGGAGGCTGCCCCTGGTGGCTGGGGGTGGTGGTAGACATGGATGGGGGCCTGGTGGAGGCTGCCCCTGGTGGCTGGGGGGTGTGGGTGATGGAAGACATGAGTGGGGGCCTGGTGGAGGCTGCCCCTGCACTGCTGGGGGGTGGGGGTGCAGGGGGACATGTGTGGAAGCCTGGTGGAGGCTGCCCCTGCACTGCTGGGGGGGGTGGGGGTGATGGGAGATATGAGTGGGGGCCTGGTGGAGGCTGCCCCTGCACTGCTGGGGGGTGGGGGTGATGGGAGACATGAGTGGGGGCATGGTGGAGGCTGCCCCTGCACTGCTGGGGGATGGGGGTGATGAGAGATATGAGTGGGGGCCTGGTGGAGGCTGCCCCTGGTGGCCGGGGGGTGTGGGTCTTGGTAGACATGGGTTGGGGCCTGGTGGAGGCTGCCCCTGCACTGCTGGGGGGTGGGGGTGATGGGAGACATGAGTGGGGGCCTGGTGGAGGCTGCCCCTGGTGGCTGGGGGTGGGGGTGCAGGGGGACATGTGTGGGAGCCTGGTGGAGGCTGCCTCTGCACTGTTGGGGGGTGGGGGTGCAGGGAGACATGAGTTGGACATGAGTGGGGGCCTGGTGGAGGCTGCCCCTGCACTGCTGGGGGGTGGGGGTGATGGGGGACATGAGTGGGGGCCTGGTGGAGGCTGCCCCTGCACTGCTGGGGGGTGGGGGTGATGGGAGACATGATTGGGGGCCTGGTGGAGGCTGCCCCTGGTGGATGGGGGGTGGGGGTGGTGGTAGACATGGGTGGGGGCCTGGTGGAGGATGCCCCTGCACTGCTGGGGGGTGGGGGTGCAGGGGGACATGTGTGGGAGCCTGGTGGAGGCTGCCCCTGCACTGCTGGGGGGTTGGAGTGGTGGTAGATATGGGTGGGGGCCTGGTGGAGGCTGCCCCTGCACTGCTGGGGGGTGGGGGTGGTGGTAGATATGGGTGGGGGCCTGGTGGGGGCTGCCCCTGGTGGCTGGGGGGTGGGGGTGGTGGTAGACATGGGTTGGGGCCTGGTGGAGGCTGCCCCTGCACTGCTGGGGGTGGGGGTGATGGGAGACATGAGTGGGGGCCTGGTGGAGGCTGCCCCATGCACTGCTGGGGGGTGGGGGTGATGGGAGATATGAGTGGGGGCCTGGTGGTGGCTGCCCCTGGTGGCTGGGGGGGTGGGGGTGGTGGTAGGTATGAGTGGGTGCCTGGTGGAGGCTGCCCTTGAACTGCTGGGGGGTGGGGGAGATGGGGGACATGAGTGGGGCCCTGGTGGAGGCTGCCCCTGGTGGCTGGGGGGAGGGGGTAGTGGTAGACATGGGTGGGGGCCTGGTGGAGGCTGCCCCTGGTGGCTGGGGGGTGGGGGTGCAGGGGGACATGTGTGGGAGCCTGGTGGAGGCTGCCACTGCACTGCTGGGGGGTGGGGGTGCAGGGAGACATGAGTTGGACATGAGTGGGGGCCTGGTGGAGGCTGCCCCTGCACCGCTGGGGGGTGGGGTTGATGAGGGACATGAGTGGGGGCCGGGTTGAGGCTGCCCCTGCACTGCTGGGGGTGGGGGTGATGGGAGATATGAGTGGGGGCCTGTTGGTGGCTGCTCCTGGTGGCTGGGGGGTGGGGGTGGTGCTAGACATGGGTGGGGGCCTGGTGGAGGCTGCCCCTGCATTGCTGGGGGGTGGGGGTGATGGGAGACATGAGTGGGGGCCTGGTGGAGGCTGCCCCTGGTGGCTGGGTGGTGGGGGTGGTGGTGGACATGGGTGTGGGCCTGGTGGAGGCTGCCCCTGCACTGCTGGGGGGGGTGATGGGAGACATGAGTGGGGGCCTGGTGGAGGCTGCCCCTGCACTGCTGGGGATGGGGGTGATGGGAGACATGAGTGGGGGCCTGGTGGAGGCTGCCCCTGGTGGCTGGGGGGTGGGGGTGCAGGGGGACATGTGTGGGAGCCTGGTGGAGGCTGCCCCTGGTGGCTGGGGGGCGGCGGTGATGGGAGACATGAGTGGGGGCCTGGTGGAGGCTGCCACTGCACTGCTGGGGGGTGGGGGTGATGGGAGACATGAGTGGGGGCCTGGTGGAGGCTGCCCCTGGTGGCTGGGGGTGGGGGTGCAGGGGGACATGTGTTGGAGCCTGGTGGAGGCTGCCCATGCACTGCTGGGGGGTGGGAGTGATGGGAGACATGAGTGGGGGCCTGGTGGAGGCTGCCCCTGGTGGCTGGGGGTGGGGTGGTGGGAGACATGGGTGGGAGCCTGGTGGAGGCTGCCCCTGCACTGCTGGGGGGTGGGGGTGCAGGGGGACATGTGTGGAAGCCTGGTGGAGGCTGCCCCTGCACTGCTGGGGGGTGGGGGTGATGGGAGATATGAGTGGGGGCCTGGTGGAGTCTGCCCCTGCACTGCTGGGGGTGGGGGTGATGGGAGACATGAGTGGGGGTCTGGTGGAGGCTGCCCCTGCACTGCTGGGGGGTGGGGGTGATGGGAGATATGAGTGGGGGCCTGGTGGAGGCTGCCCCTGGTGGCTGGGGGGTGGGGGTGGTGGAAGACATGAGTGGGGGTCTGGTGGAGGCTGCCCCTGCACTGCTGGGGGGTGGGGGTGATGGGAGACATGAGTGGGGGCCTGGTGGAGGCTGCCCCTGGTGGCTGGGGGGTGGGGGTGCAGGGGGACATGTGTGGGAGCCTGGTGGAGGCTGCCCCTGCACTGCTGGGGGGTGGGGGTGATGGGAGACATGAGTGGGGGCCTGGTGGAGTCTGCCCCTGCACTGCTGGGGGGTGGGGGTGATGGGAGACATGAGTGGGGGCCTGGTGGAGGCTGCCCCTGCACTGCTGGGGGGTGGGGGTGATGGGAGATATGAGTGGGGGGCTGGTGGAGGCTGCCCCTGGTGGCTGGGGGGTGGTGTGGTGGTAGACATGGGTGGGGGCCTGGTGGAGGCTGCCCCTGCACTGCTGGGGGGTTGGGGTGATGGGAGACATGAGTGGGGGCCTGGTGGAGGCTGCCCCTGGTGGCTGGGGTGTGGGGGTGCAGGGGGACATGTGTGGGAGCCTGGTGGAGGCTGCCCCTGCACTGTTGGGGGGTGGGGGTGCAGGGAGACATGAGTTGGACATGAGTGGGGGCCTGGTGGAGGCTGCCCCTGCACAGCTGGGGTGTGGGGGTGATGGGAGACATGAGTGGGGGTCTGGTGGAGGCTGCCCTTGCACTGCTGGGGGGTGGGGGTGATGGGAGACATGATTGGGGGCGTGGTGGAGGCTGCCCCTGGTGGATGGGGGGTGGGGGTGGTGGTAGACATGGGTGGGGGCCTGGTGGAGGCTGCCCCTGGACTGCCGGGGGGTAGGGGTGCAGGGGGACATGTGTGGGAGCCTGGTAGAGGCTGCCCCTGCACTGCTGGGGGGTGGGGGTGGTGGTAGACATGGGTGGGGGCCTGGTGGAGGCTGCCCCTGCACTGCTGGGGGGTGGGGGTGGTGGTAGATATGGGTGGGGCCTGGTGGCGGCTGCCCCTGGTGGCTGGGGGTTGGCGGTGATAGGGGACATGAGTGGGGGCCTGGTGGGGGCTGCCCCTGCACTGCTAGGGGGTGGGGGTGGTGGGAGACATGAGTGTGGGGGCCTGGTGGCGGCAGCCCCTGGTGACTGCGGGGTGGGGGTGATGGGAGACATGTGTTGGTGATCAGTAGTGCAAGGTGACATGTGGGTTGGCTGGTGGGCATGGCCATGGTGGATGGGTTGCCCGTTGGACATGAGCAGGGGTGCAGGTTAGTACCCTGTGGTGTGGGCTGCCTGCAGGGGCCGTGGAGGGTGTAGAAGGAACACCTGGGAGGACCTACATGGCCAAATCACATGTAGCATTCCCCAGCACCACCGAAATACAGTTACCCTGTTGAAATCGCGTTTGAATCTTCCCGCGCACCTCGGAATACACGTACCCAGGCCAATCACGTGTGGAACTTCCCGTGCACCCCGAAGTACACGTACCCAGGCCAATCGCGTGTGGAACTTCCCGCGCACCCTGTAGTACACGTACCCAGGCCAATCGCGTGTGGAAATTCCCGCGCACCCCGAAGTACAAGTACCGAGGCCAATCGCGTGTGGAACTTCCTGCGCACCCCGTAGTACACATACCCAGGCCAATCGCGTGTGGAACTTCCCGCGCACCCCGAAGTACACGTACCCAGGCAAATCGCACGGCTGGAGGTGGGGGTGATGGGAGACATGAGTGGGGGCCTGGTGGAGGCTGCCCCTGGTGGCTGGGGGGTGGGGTTGGTGGTAGACATGGGTGGGGGCCTGGTGGAGGCTGCCCCTGGTGGCTGGGGGGTGGGGGTGGTGGTAGACATGGGTGGTGGCCTGGTGGAGGCTGCCCCTGGTGGCTGGGGGGTGGGGGTGATGGGAGACATGAGTGGGGGCCTGGTGGAGGCTGCCCCTGCACTGCTGGGGCGTGGGGGTGATGGGAGATATGAGTGGGGGCCTGGTGGAGGCTGCCCCTGCACTGCTGGGGGGTGGGGGTGGTGGTAGGTATGAGTGGGGGCCTGGTGGAGGCTGCCCCTGCACTGCTTGGGGGTGGCGGTGATGGGAGACATGGGTGGGGGCCTGGTGGAGGCTGCCCCAGGTGGCTGGGGGGTGGGGGTGATGGGAGACATGAGTGGGGGCCTGGTGGAGGCTGCCCCTGCACTGCTGGGGGGTGGGGGAGATGGGGGACATGAGTGGGGGCCTGGTGGAGGCTGCCCCTGGTGGCTGGGGGGTGGTGGTAGACATGGATGGGGGCCTGGTGGAGGCTGCCCCTGGTGGCTTGGGGGTGGGGGTGATGGGAGACATGAGTGGGGGCCTGGTGGAGGCTGCCCCTGCACTGCTGGGGGGTGGGGGTGATGGGAGACATGAGTGGGGGCCTGGTGGAGGCTGCCCCTGCACTGCTGGAGGGTGGGGGTGATGGTAGACATGAGTGGGGGCCTGGTGGAGGCTGCCCCTGCACTGCTGGGAGGTGGGGGTGATGGGAGATATGAGTGGGGGCCTAGTGGAGGCTGCCCCTGGTGGCTGGGGGGTGGGGGTGGTGGTAGACATGAGTGGGGGCCTGGTGGAGGCTGCCCCTGCACTGCTGGGAGGTGGGGGTGATGGGAGACATGGGTGGGGGCCTGGTGGAGGCTGCCCCTGGTGGCTGGGGGGATGGGGGTGGTGGTAGACATGGGTGGGGGCCTGGTGGAGGCTGCCCCTGGTGGCTGGGGGGTGGGGGTGGTGGTAGACATGGGTGGGGGCCTGGTGGAGGCTGCCCCTGGTGGCTGGGGGGTGGGGGTGATGGGAGACATGAGTGGGGGCCTGGTGGAGGCTGCCCTTGCACTGCTGGGGGTGGGGGTGATGGGAGACATGATTGGGGGCCTGGTGGAGGCTGCCCCTGGTTGCTGGGGGGTGGGGGTGCAGGGGGACATGTGTGGGAGCCTGGTGGAGGCTGCCCCTTCACTGCTGGGGGGTGGGGGTGATGGGAGACATGAGCGGGGGCCTGGTGGAGGCTGCCCCTGGTGGCTGGGGGGTGGGGGTGGTGGTAGACATGGGTGGGGGCCTGGTGGAGGCTGGCCCTGCACTGCTGGGGTGTGGGGGTGATGGGAGACATGAGTGGGGGCCTGGTGGAGGCTGCCCCTGCACTGCTGGGGGGTGGTTGGTGATGGGAGACATGAGTGGGGGCCTGGTGGAGGCTGCCCCTGGTGGCTGGGGGTGGTGGTAGACATGGATGGGGGACTGGTGGAGGCTGCCCCTGGTGGCTGGGGGGTGTGGGTGATGGAAGACATGAGTGGGGGCCTGGTGGAGGCTGCCCCTGCACTGCTGGGGGGTGGGGGTGATACGAGACATGAGTGGGGGCCTGGTGGAGGCTGCCCCTGGTGGCTGGGGGGTGGGGGTGATGGGAGACATGAGTGGGGGCCTGGTGGAGGCTGCCCCTGCACTGCTGGGGGTGGGGGTGATGGGAGACATGAGTGGGGGCCTGGTGGAGGCTGCCCCTGGTTGCTGGGGGGTGGGGTGCAGGGGGACATGTGTGGGAGCCTGGTGGAGGATGCCCCTTCACTGCTGGGGGTGGTGGTGATGGGAGACATGAGTGGGGGCCTGGTGGAGGCTGCCCCTGGTGGCTGGGGGGTGGGGGTGGTGGTAGACATGGGTGGGGGCCTGGTGGAGGCTGGCCCTGCACTGCTGGGGGGTGGGGGTGATGGGAGACATGAGTGGGGGCCTGGTGGAGGCTGCCCCTGCACTGCTGGGGGGTGGGGGTGATGGGAGACATGAGTGGGGGCCTGGTGGAGGCTGCCTCTGGTGGCTGGGGGGTGGGGGTGCAGGGGGACATGTGTGTGAGCCTGGTGGAGGCTGTCCCTGCTGGCTGGGGGTGGGGGTGCAGGGGGACATGTGTGTGAGCCTGGTGGAGGCTGCCCCTGGTGGCTGGGGGTGGGGGTGGTGGTAGACATTGGTAGGGGCCTGGTGGAGGCTGCCCCTGGTGGCTGGTGAGTGGGGGTGATGGGAGACATGAGTGGGGGCCTGGTGGAGGCTGCCCCTGCACTGCTGGGGGGTTGGGGGTGATGGGAGACATGAGTGGGGGCCTGGTGGAGGCTGCCCCTGCACTGCTGGGGGTGGGGTGATGGTAGACATGGGTGGGGGCCTGGTGGAGGCTGCCCCTGCGCTGCTGGGGGGTAGGGGTGATGGGAGACATGAGTGGGGGCCTGGTGGAGGCTGCCCCTGGTGGCTGGGGGGTGGGGGTGATGGGAGACATGAGTGGGGGCCTGGTGGAGGCTGCCCCTGCACTGCTGGGGGGTGGGGGTGATGGGAGACATGAGTGGGGGCCTGGTGGAGGCTGCCCCTGCAATGCTGGGGGGTGGGGGTGATGGGGGACATGAGTGTGGGCCTGGTGGAGGCTGCTCCTGGTGGCTGGGGGGTGGGGGTGGTGGTAGACATTGGTGGGGGCCTGGTGGAGGCTGCCCCTGGTGGCTGGGGGGTGGGGGTGATGGGGGACATGAGTGGTGGCCTGGTGGAGGCTGCCCCTGCACTGCTGGGGGGTGGGGGTGATGGGGGACATGAGTGGGGGCCTGGTGGAGGCTGCTCCTGGTGGCTGGGGGGTGGGGGTGGTGGTAGACATTGGTGGGGGCCTGGTGGAGGCTGCCCCTGGTGGCTGGGGGGTGGGGGTGATGGGAGACATGAGTGGGGGCCTGGTGGAGGCTGCCCCTGCACTGCTGGGGGGTGTGGGTGATGGGGGACATGAGTGGGGGCCTGATGGAGGCTGCCCCTGGTGGCTGGGGGGTGGGGGTGATGGGAGACATGATGGGGGCCTGGTGGAGGCTGCCCCTGGTGGCTGGGGGGTGGGGGTGCAGGGGGACATGTGTGGGAGCCTAGTGGAGGCTGCCCCTGCACTGCTGGGGGGTGGGGGTGATGGGAGATATGAGTGGGGGCCTGGTGGAGGCTGCCCCTGCAATGCTGGGGAGTGGGGGTGATGGGGGACATGAGTGGGGGCCTGGTGGAGGCTGCTCCTGGTGGCTGGGTGGTGGGGGTGGTGGTAGACATTGGTGGGGGCCTGGTGGAGGCTGCCCCTGGTGGCTGGGGGGTGGGGGTGATCGGAGACATGAGTGGGGGACTGGTGGAGGCTGCCCCTGCACTGCTGGGGGGTGGGGGTGATGGGGGACATGAGTGGGGGCCTGGTGGAGGCTGCCCCTGGTGGCTGGGGGGTGGGGGTGGTGGTAGACATTGGTGGAGGCCTGGTCGAGGCTGCCCCTGGTGGCTGGGGGGTGGGGGTGATGGGAGACATGAGTGGGGGCCTGGTGGAGGCTGCCCCTGCACTGCTGGGAGGTGGGGGTGATGGGAGACATGAGTGGTGGCCTGGTGGAGGCTGCCCCTGCACTGCTGGGGGGTGGGGGTGATGGGAGACATGAGTGGGGGCCTTGTGGAGGCTGCCCCTGCACTGCTGGGGGGTGGGGGTGATGGGAGATATGAGTGTGGGCCTGGTGGAGGCTGCCCCTGGTGGCTGGGGGGTGGGGGTGGTGGTAGACATGGGTGGGGGCCTGGTGGAGGCTGCCCCTGGTGGCTGGGGGGTGGGGTGGTGGTAGACATGGGTGGGGGCCTGGTGGAGGCTGCCCCTGCACTGCTGGGAGGTGGGGGTGCAGGGAGACATGAGTTGGACATGAGTGGGGGCCTGGTGGAGGCTGCCCCTGCACTGCTGGTGGGTGGGGGTGATGAGGGACATGAGTGGGGGCCTGGTGGAGGCTGCCCCTGCACTGCTGGGGGTGTGGGGGTGATGGGAGATATGAGTGGGGGCCTGGTGGAGGCTGCTCCTGGTGGCTGGGGGGTGGGGGCGGTGGTAGACATGGGTGGGGGCCTGGTGGAGGCTGCCCCTGCACTGCTGGGGGGTGGGGGTGATGGGAGACATGAGTGGGGGCCTGGTGGAGGCAGCCCCTGGTGGCTGGGGGGTGGGGGTGATGGGAGACATGAGTGGGGGCCTGGAGGAGGCTGCCCCTGGTGGCTGGGGGTGGGGGTGCAGGGGGACATGTGTGGGAGCCTGGTGGAGGCTGCCCCTGCACTGCTGGGGGGTGGGGGTGATGGCAGACATGAGTGGGGGCCTGGTGGAGGCTGCCCCTGCACTGCTGGGGGGTGGGGGTGATGGGAGACATGAGTGGGGGCCTGGAGGAGGCTGCCCCTGGTGGCTGGGGGTGGGGGTGCAGGGGGACATGTGTGGGAGCCTGGTGGAGGCTGCCCCTGCACTGCTGGGGGGTGGGGGTGATGGGAGACATGAGTGGGGGCTTGGTGGAGGCTGCCCCTGGTGGCTGGGGGGTGGGGTGGTGGTAGACATGGGTGGGAGCATGGTGGAGGCTGCCCCTGCACTGCTGGGGGGTGGGGGTGAAGGGGACATGTGTGGAAGCCTGGTGGAGGCTGCCCCTGCACTGCTGGGGGGTGGGGGTGATGGGAGATATGAGTGGGGGCCTGGTGGAGGCTGCCCCTGCACTGCTGGGGTGTGGGGGTGATGGGAGACATGAGTGGGGGCCTGGTGGATGCTGCCCCTGCACTGCTGGGGGGTGGGGGTGATGGGAGATATGGGTGGGGGCCTGATGGAGGCTGTCCCTGGTGGCTGGGGGGTGGGGGTGGTGGTAGACATGGGTTGGGGCCTGGTGGAGGCTGCCCCTGCACTGCTGGGGGGTGGGGGTGATGGGAAACATGAGTGGGGGACTGGTGGGGGCTGCCCCTGGTGGCTGGGGGGTGGGGGTGCAGGGGGACATGTGTGGGAGCCTGGTCGAGGCTGCCCCTGCACTGTTGGGGGGTGGGGGTGCAGGGAGACATGAGTTGGACATGAGTGGGGGCCTGGTGGAGGCTGCCCCTGCACTGCTGGGGGGTGGGGGTGATGAGGGACATGAGTGGGGGCCTGGTGGAGGCTGCCCCTGCACTGCTGGGGGGTGGGGGTGATGGGAGATATGAGTGGGGGCCTGGTGGAGGCTGCTCCTGGTGGCTTGGGGGTGGGGGTGGTGGTAGACATGGGTGGGGGCCTGGTGGAGGCTGCCCCTGGTGGCTGGGGGCTGGGGGTGCAGGGGGACATGTGTGGAAGCCTGGTGGAGGCTGCCCCTGCACTGCTGGGGGTGGGGGTGATGGGAGATATGAGTGGGGGCCTGGTGGAGGCTGCCCCTGCACTGCTGGGGGGTGGGGGTGATGGGAGACATGAGTGGGGGCATGGTGGAGGCTGCCCCTGCACTGCTGGGGGGTGGGGTGATGGGAGATATGAGTGGGGGCCTGCTGGAGGCTGCCCCTGGTGGCTGGGGGTGGTGGTAGACATGGTTTGGGGCCTGGTGGAGGCTGCCCCTGCACTGCTGGGGGGTGGGGGTGATGGGAGACATGAGTGGGGGCCTGCTGGAGGCTGCCCCTGGTGGCTGGGGGGTGGGGGTGCAGGGGGACATGTGTGGGAGCCTGGTGGAGGCTGCCCCTGCACTGTTGGGGGGTGGGGGTGCAGGGAGACATGGTTTGGACATGAGTGGGGGCCTGGTGGAGGCTGCCCCTGCACTGCTGGGGGGTGGGGGTGATGGGGGACATGAGTGGGGGCCTGGTGGAGGCTGCCCCTGCACTGCTGGGGGGGTGGGGGTGATGGGAGACATGATTGGGGGCCTGGTGGAGGCTGCCCCTGGTGGATGGGGGGTGGGGTTTGTGGTAGACATGGGTGGGGGCCTGGTGGAGGATGCCCATGCACTGCTGGGGGGTGGGGGTGCAGGGGGACATGTGTGGGAGCCTGGTGGAGGCTGCCCCTGCACTGCTGGGGGGTTGGGGTGGTGGTAGATATGGGTGGGGGCCTGGTGGAGGCTGCCCCTGCACTGCTGGGGGGTGGGGGGTGGTGGTAGATATGGGTGGGGGCCTGGTGGGGGCTACCCCTGCACTGCTAGGGGGTGGGGGTGGTGGGAGACATGAGTGGGGGGCCTGGTGGCGGCAGCCCCTGGTGGCTGGCGGGTGGGGCTGATGGGAGACATGTGTTGGTGATCAGTAGTGCAAGGTGACATGTGGGTTGGCTGGTGGGCATAGCCATGGTGGATGGGTGCCTGTGGGACATGAGCAGGGGTGCAGGTTAGTACCCTGTGGTGTGGGCTGCCTGCAGGGGCCGTGGAGGGTGTAGAGGGAACACATGGGAGGACCTACATGGCCAAATCACATGTAGCATTCCCCGGCACCACCGAAATACACGTACCCTGCTGAAATCGCGTGTGAATCTTCCCGCGCACCTCGGAATACACGTACCCAGGCCAATCGCGTGTGGAACTTCCCGCGCACCCCGAAGTACACGTACCCAGGCCAATCGCGTGTGGAACTTCCCGCGCACCCCGTAGTACACGTACCCAGGCCAATCGCGTGTGGAAAGTCCCGTGCACCCCGAAGTACACGTACCCAGGCCAATCGCGTGTGGAACTTCCCGCGCACCCCGTAGTACACATACCCAGGCCAATCGCATGTGGAACTTCCCGCGCACCCCGAAGTACACGTACCCAGGCAAATCGCACGGCTGGAGGTGGGGGTGATGGGAGACATGAGTGGGGGCCTGGTGGAGGCTGCCCCTGGTGGCTGGGGCGGTGGGGGTGGTGGTAGACATGGGTGGGGGCCTGGTGGAGCCTGCCCCTGGTGGCTGGGGGGTGGGGGTGGGGGTGGTGGTAGACATGGGTGGTGGCCTGGTGGAGGCTGCCCCTGGTGGCTGGGGGGTGGGGGTGATGGGAGACATGAGTGGGGGCCTGGTGGAGGCTGCCATTGCACTGCTGGGGGGTGGGGGTGATGGTAGGTATGAGTGGGGGCCTGGTGGAGGCTGCCCCTGGTGGCTGGGGGGGTGGGGGTGGTGGTAGGTATGAGTGGGGGCCTGGTGGAGGGTGCCCCTGCACTGCTGGGGGGTGGGGGTGATGGGGGACATGAGTGGGGGCCTGGTGGAGGCTGCCCCTGGTGGCTGGGGGGAGGGGGTGGTGGTAGACATGGGTGGGGGCCTGGTGGAGGCTGCCCCTGGTGGCTGGGGGGTGGGGGTGCAGGGGGGACATGTGTGGGAGCCTGGTGGAGGCTGCCACTGCACTGCTGGGGGGTGGGGGTGCAGGGAGACATGAGTTGGACATGAGTGGGGGCCTGGTGGAGGCTGCCCCTGCACTGCTGGGGGTTGGGGATGATGAGGGACATGAGTGGGGGCCTGGTTGAGGCTGCCCCTGCACTGCTGGGGGGTGGGGTGATGGGAGATATGAGTGGGAGCCTGTTGGAGGCTGCTCCTGGTGGCTGGGGGGTGGGGGTGGTGGTAGACATGGGTGGGGGCCTGGTGGAGGCTGCCCCTGCATTGCTGGGGGGTGGGGGTGATGGGAGACATTAGTGGGGGCCTGGTGGAGGCTGCCCCTGGTGGCTGGGGGGTAGGGGTGCAGGGGGACATGTGTGGGAGCCTGGTGGAGGCTGCCCCTGGTGGCTGGGGGGTGGCGGTGATGGGAGACATGAGTGGGGGCCTGCTGGAGGCTGCCCCTGCACTGCTGGGGGGTGAGGGTGATGGGAGACATGAGTGGGGGCCTGGTAGAGGCTGCCCCTGGTGGCTGGGGGGTGGGGGTGCAGGGGGACATGTGTGGGAGCCTGGTGGAGGCGGCCCCTGCACTGCTGGGGGGTGGGGGTGATGGGAGACATGAGTGGGGGCCTGGTGGAGGCTGCCCCTGCACTGCTGGGGGGTGGGGGTGCAGGGGACATGTGTGGGAGCCTGGTGGAGGCTGCCCCTGCACTGTTGGGGGTGGGTGTGCAGGGAGACATGAGTTGGACATGAGTGGGGGCCTGGTGGAGGCTGCCCCTGCACTGCTGGGGTGTGGGGGTGATGGGAGACATGAGTGGGGGTCTGGTGGAGGCTGGCCTTGCACATCTGGGGGGTGGGGGTGATGGGAGACATGATTGGGGGTGTGGTGGAGGCTGCCCCTGGTGGATGGGGGTGGGGGTGGTGGTAGACATGGGTGGGGGCCTGGTGGAGGCTGCCTCTGGACTGCCGGGGGGTAGGGGTGCAGGGGGACATGTGTGGGAGCCTGGTAGAGGCTGCCCCTGCACTGCTGGGCGGTGGGGGTGGTGGTAGACATGGGTGGGGGCCTGGTGGAGGCTGCTCCTGCACTGCTGGGGGATGGGGGTGGTGGTAGATATGGGTGGGGGCCTGGTGGCGGCTGCCCCTGGTGGCTGGGGGTTTGCGGTGATAGGGGACATGAGTGGGGGCCTGGTGGGGGCTGCCCCTGCACTGCTAGGGGGTGGGGGTGGTGGGAGACATGAGTGGGGGGGCCTGGTGGTGGCAGCCCCTGGTGGCTGGGGGGTGGGGGTGATGGGAGACATGTGTTGGTGATCAGTAGTGCAAGGTGACATGTGGGTTGGCTGGTGGGCATGGCCATGTTGGATGGGTTGCCCTTGGGACATGAGCAGGGGTGCAGGTTAGTACCCTGTGGTGTGGGCTGCCTGCAGGGGCCGTGGAGGGTGTAGAAGGAACACCTGGGAGGACCTACATGGCCAAATCACATGTAGCATTCCCCAGCACCACCGAAATACAGTTACCCTGTTGAAATCGCGTGTGAATCTTCCCGCGCACCTCGGAATACACGTACCCAGGCCAATCGCGTGTGGAACTTCCCGCGCACCCCGAAGTACACGTACCCAGGCCAATCGCGTGTGGAACTTCCCGTGCACCCCGAAGTACACGTACCCAGGCCAATCGCGTGTGGAACTTCCCGCGCACCCTGTAGTACACGTACCCAGGCCAATCGCGTGTGGAAATTCCCGCGCACCCCGAAGTACACGTACCCAGGCCAATCGCGTGTGGAACTTCCCGCGCACCCCGAAGTACACGTACCCAGGCAAATCGCACGGCTGGAGGTGGGGGTGATGGGAGACATGAGTGGGGGCCTGGTGGAGGCTGCCCCTGGTGGCTGGGGGGGTGGGGTTGGTGGTAGACATGGGTGGGGGCCTGGTGGAGGCTGCCCCTGGTGGCTGGGGGGTGGGGGTGGTGGTAGACATGGGTGGTGGCCTGGTGGAGGCTGCCCCTGGTGGCTGGGGGGTGGGGGTGATGGGAGACATGAGTGGGGGCCTGGTGGAGGCTGCCCCTGGTGGCTGGGGTGGTGGGGTTGGTGGTAGACATGGGTGGGGGCCTGGTGGAGGCTGCCCCTGGTGGCTGGGGGGTGGGGGTGGTGGTAGACATGGGTGGTGGCCTGGTGGAGGCTGCCACTGGTGGCTGGGGGGTGGGGGTGATGGGAGACATGAGTGGGGGCCTGGTGGAGGCTGCCCCTGCACTGCTGGGGGGTGGAGGTGGTGGTAGGTATGAGTGGGGGCCTGGTGGAGGCTGCCCCTGCACTGCTGGGGGGTGGGGGTGATGGGAGACATGAGTGGGGGCCTGGTGGAGGCTGCCCCAGCACTGCTGGGGGGTGGGGGAGATGGGGGACATGAGTGGGGGCCTGGTGGAGGCTGCCCCTGGTGGCTGGGGGGTGGTGGTAGACATGGATGGGGGCCTGGTGGAGGCTGCCCCTGGTGGCTGGGGGGTGGGGGTGATGGGAGACATGAGTGGGGGCCTGGTGGAGGCTGCCACTGCACTGCTGGGGGGTGGGGGTGCAGGGAGACATGAGTTGGACATGAGTGGGGGCCTGGTGGAGGCTGCCCCTGCACTGCTGGGGGTTGGGGATGATGAGGCACATTAGTGGGGGCCTGGTTGAGGCTGCCCCTGCACTGCTGGGGGGTGGGGGTGATGGGAGATATGAGTGGGGGCCTGTTGGAGGCTGCTCCTGGTGGCTGGGGGGTGGGGGTGGTGGTAGACATGGGTGGGGGCCTGGTGGAGGCTGCCCCTGCATTGCTGGGGGGTGGGGGTGATGGGAGACATGAGTGGGGGCCTGGTGGAGGGTGCCCCTGGTGGCTGGGGGGTGGGGGTGGTGGTGGACATGGGTGGGGGCCTGGTGGAGGCTGCCCCTGCACTGCTGGGTGGGGGTGATGGGAGACATGAGTGGGGGCCTGGTGGAGGCTGCCCCTGCACTTCTGGGGGTGGGGGTGATGGGAGACATGAGCGGGGGCCTGGTGGAGGCTGCCCCTGGTGGCTGGGGGTGGGGGTGCAGGGGGACATGTGTGGGAGCCTGGTGGAGGCTGCCCCTGGTGGCTGGGGGGTGGCAGTGATGGGAGACATGAGTGGAGGCCTGGTGGAGGCTGCCCCTGCACTGCTGGGGGGTGGGGGTGATGGGAGACATGAGTGGGGGCCTGGTGGAGGCTGCCCCTGGTGGCTGGGGGGTGGGGGTGCAGGGGGACATGTGTGGGAGCCTGGTGGAGGCTGCCCCTGCACTGCTGGGGGGTGGGGGTGATGGGAGACATGAGTGGGGGCCTGGTGGAGTCTGCCCCTGCACTGCTGGGGGGTGGGGGTGATGGGAGACATGAGTGGGGGCCTGGTGGAGGCTGCCCCTGCACTGCTGGGGGGTGGGGGTGATGGGAGATATGAGTGGGGGGCTGGTGGAGGCTGCCCCTGGTGGCTGGGGGGTGGTGTGGTGGTAGACATGGGTGGGGGCCTGGTGGAGGCTGCCCCTGCACTGCTGGGGGGTGGGGGTGATGGGAGACATGAGTGGGGGCCTGGTGGAGGCTGCCCCTGGTGGCTGGGGTGTGGGGGTGCAGGGGGACATGTGTGGGAGCCTGGTGGAGGCTGCCCCTGCACTGTTGGGGGGTGGGGGTGCAGGGAGACATGAGTTGGACATGAGTGGGGGCCTGGTGGAGGCTGCCCCTGCACTGCTGGGGTGTGGGGGTGATGGGAGACATGAGTGGGGGTCTGGTGGAGGCTGCCCTTGCACTGCTGGGGGGTGGGGGTGATGGGAGACATGATTGGGGGCGTGGTGGAGGCTGCCCCTGGTGGATGGGGGGTGGGGGTGGTGGTAGACATGGGTGGGGGCCTGGTGGAGGCTGCCCCTGGACTGCCGGGGGGTAGGGGTGCAGGGGGACATGTGTGGGAGCCTGGTAGAGGCTGCCCCTGCACTGCTGGGGGGTGGGGGTGGTGGTAGACATGGGTGGGGGCCTGGTGGAGGCTGCCCCTGCACTGCTGGGGGGTGGGGGTGGTGGTAGATATGGGTGGGGCCTGGTGGCGGCTGCCCCTGGTGGCTGGGGGTTGGCGGTGATAGGGGACATGAGTGGGGGCCTGGTGGGGGCTGCCCCTGCACTGCTAGGGGGTGGGGGTGGTGGGAGACATGAGTGGGGGCCTGGTGGAGGCTGCCCCTGGACTGCTGGGGGTGGGGGTGATGGGAGACATGAGTGGGGGCCTGGTGGAGGCTGCCCCTGGTGGCTGGGGGGTGGGGGTGCAGGGGGACATGTGTGGGAGCCTGGTGGAGGCTGCCCCTGGTGGCTGGGGGGTGGCGGTGATGGGAGACATGAGTGGGGGCCTGCTGGAGGCTGCCCCTGCACTGCTGGGGGGTGAGGGTGATGGGAGACATGAGTGGGGGCCTGGTAGAGGCTGCCCCTGGTGGCTGGGGGGTGGGGGTGCAGGGGGACATGTGTGGGAGCCTGGTGGAGGCGGCCCCTGCACTGCTGGGGGGTGGGGGTGATGGGAGACATGAGTGGGGGCCTGGTGGAGGCTGCCCCTGCACTGCTGGGGGGTGGGGGTGCAGGGGACATGTGTGGGAGCCTGGTGGAGGCTGCCCCTGCACTGTTGGGGGTGGGTGTGCAGGGAGACATGAGTTGGACATGAGTGGGGGCCTGGTGGAGGCTGCCCCTGCACTGCTGGGGTGTGGGGGTGATGGGAGACATGAGTGGGGGTCTGGTGGAGGCTGGCCTTGCACTGCTGGGGGGTGGGGGTGATGGGAGACATGATTGGGGGTGTGGTGGAGGCTGCCCCTGGTGGATGGGGGGTGGGGGTGGTGGTAGACATGGGTGGGGGCCTGGTGGAGGCTGCCTCTGGACTGCCGGGGGGTAGGGGTGCAGGGGGACATGTGTGGGAGCCTGGTAGAGGCTGCCCCTGCACTGCTGGGCGGTGGGGGTGGTGGTAGACATGGGTGGGGGCCTGGTGGAGGCTGCCCCTGCACTGCTGGGGGATGGGGGTGGTGGTAGATATGGGTGGGGGCCTGGTGGCGGCTGCCCCTGGTGGCTGGGGGTTTGCGGTGATAGGGGACATGAGTGGGGGCCTGGTGGGGGCTGCCCCTGCACTGCTAGGGGGTGGGGGTGGTGGGAGACATGAGTGGGGGGGCCTGGTGGTGGCAGCCCCTGGTGGCTGGGGGGTGGGGGTGATGGGAGACATGTGTTGGTGATCAGTAGTGCAAGGTGACATGTGGGTTGGCTGGTGGGCATGGCCATGTTGGATGGGTTGCCCTTGGGACATGAGCAGGGGTGCAGGTTAGTACCCTGTGGTGTGGGCTGCCTGCAGGGGCCGTGGAGGGTGTAGAAGGAACACCTGGGAGGACCTACATGGCCAAATCACATGTAGCATTCCCCAGCACCACCGAAATACAGTTACCCTGTTGAAATCGCGTGTGAATCTTCCCGCGCACCTCGGAATACACGTACCCAGGCCAATCGCGTGTGGAACTTCCCGCGCACCCCGAAGTACACGTACCCAGGCCAATCGCGTGTGGAACTTCCCGTGCACCCCGAAGTACACGTACCCAGGCCAATCGCGTGTGGAACTTCCCGCGCACCCTGTAGTACACGTACCCAGGCCAATCGCGTGTGGAAATTCCCGCGCACCCCGAAGTACACGTACCCAGGCCAATCGCGTGTGGAACTTCCCGCGCACCCCGAAGTACACGTACCCAGGCAAATCGCACGGCTGGAGGTGGGGGTGATGGGAGACATGAGTGGGGGCCTGGTGGAGGCTGCCCCTGGTGGCTGGGGGGGTGGGGTTGGTGGTAGACATGGGTGGGGGCCTGGTGGAGGCTGCCCCTGGTGGCTGGGGGGTGGGGGTGGTGGTAGACATGGGTGGTGGCCTGGTGGAGGCTGCCCCTGGTGGCTGGGGGGTGGGGGTGATGGGAGACATGAGTGGGGGCCTGGTGGAGGCTGCCCCTGGTGGCTGGGGTGGTGGGGTTGGTGGTAGACATGGGTGGGGGCCTGGTGGAGGCTGCCCCTGGTGGCTGGGGGGTGGGGGTGGTGGTAGACATGGGTGGTGGCCTGGTGGAGGCTGCCACTGGTGGCTGGGGGGTGGGGGTGATGGGAGACATGAGTGGGGGCCTGGTGGAGGCTGCCCCTGCACTGCTGGGGGGTGGAGGTGGTGGTAGGTATGAGTGGGGGCCTGGTGGAGGCTGCCCCTGCACTGCTGGGGGGTGGGGGTGATGGGAGACATGTGTGGGGGCCTGGTGGAGGCTGCCCCAGCACTGCTGGGGGGTGGGGGAGATGGGGGACATGAGTGGGGGCCTGGTGGAGGCTGCCCCTGGTGGCTGGGGGGTGGTGGTAGACATGGATGGGGGCCTGGTGGAGGCTGCCCCTGGTGGCTGGGGGGTGGGGGTGATGGGAGACATGAGTGGGGGCCTGGTGGAGGCTGCCACTGCACTGCTGGGGGGTGGGGGTGCAGGGAGACATGAGTTGGACATGAGTGGGGGCCTGGTGGAGGCTGCCCCTGCACTGCTGGGGGTTGGGGATGATGAGGGACATGAGTGGGGGCCTGGTTGAGGCTGCCCCTGCACTGCTGGGGGGTGGGGGTGATGGGAGATATGAGTGGGGGCCTGTTGGAGGCTGCTCCTGGTGGCTGGGGGGTGGGGGTGGTGGTAGACATGGGTGGGGGCCTGGTGGAGGCTGCCCCTGCATTGCTGGGGGGTGATGGGAGACATGAGTGGGGGCCTGGTGGAGGGTGCCCCTGGTGGCTGGGGGGTGGGGGTGGTGGTGGACATGGGTGGGGGCCTGGTGGAGGCTGCCCCTGCACTGCTGGGTGGGGGTGATGGGAGACATGAGTGGGGGCCTGGTGGAGGCTGCCCCTGCACTTCTGGGGGTGGGGGTGATGGGAGACATGAGCGGGGGCCTGGTGGAGGCTGCCCCTGGTGGCTGGGGGTGGGGGTGCAGGGGGACATGTGTGGGAGCCTGGTGGAGGCTGCCCCTGGTGGCTGGGGGGTGGCGGTGATGGGAGACATGAGTGGAGGCCTGTTGGAGGCTGCCCCTGCACTGCTGGGGGGTGGGGGTGATGGGAGACATGAGTGGGGGCCTGGTGGAGGCTGCCCCTGGTGGCTGGGGGGTGGGGGTGCAGGGGGACATGTGTGGGAGCCTGGTGGAGGCTGCCCCTGCACTGCTGGGGGGTGGGGGTGATGGGAGACATGAGTGGGGGCCTGGTGGAGTCTGCCCCTGCACTGCTGGGGGGTGGGGGTGATGGGAGACATGAGTGGGGGCCTGGTGGAGGCTGCCCCTGCACTGCTGGGGGGTGGGGGTGATGGGAGATATGAGTGGGGGGCTGGTGGAGGCTGCCCCTGGTGGCTGGGGGGTGGTGTGGTGGTAGACATGGGTGGGGGCCTGGTGGAGGCTGCCCCTGCACTGCTGGGGGGTGGGGCTGATGGGAGACATGAGTGGGGGCCTGGTGGAGGCTGCCCCTGGTGGCTGGGGTGTGGGGGTGCAGGGGGACATGTGTGGGAGCCTGGTGGAGGCTGCCCCTGCACTGTTGGGGGGTGGGGGTGCAGGGAGACATGAGTTGGACATGAGTGGGGGCCTGGTGGAGGCTGCCCCTGCACTGCTGGGGTGTGGGGGTGATGGGAGACATGAGTGGGGGTCTGGTGGAGGCTGCCCTTGCACTGCTGGGGGGTGGGGGTGATGGGAGACATGATTGGGGGCGTGGTGGAGGCTGCCCCTGGTGGATGGGGGGTGGGGGTGGTGGTAGACATGGGTGGGGGCCTGGTGGAGGCTGCCCCTGGACTGCCGGGGGGTAGGGGTGCAGGGGGACATGTGTGGGAGCCTGGTAGAGGCTGCCCCTGCACTGCTGGGGGGTGGGGGTGGTGGTAGACATGGGTGGGGGCCTGGTGGAGGCTGCCCCTGCACTGCTGGGGGGTGGGGGTGGTGGTAGATATGGGTGGGGCCTGGTGGCGGCTGCCCCTGGTGGCTGGGGGTTGGCGGTGATAGGGGACATGAGTGGGGGCCTGGTGGGGGCTGCCCCTGCACTGCTAGGGGGTGGGGGTGGTGGGAGACATGAGTGTGGGGGCCTGGTGGCGGCAGCCCCTGGTGGCTGCGGGGTGGGGGTGATGGGAGACATGTGTTGGTGATCAGTAGTGCAAGGTGACATGTGGGTTGGCTGGTGGGCATGGCCATGGTGGATGGGTTGCCCGTGGGACATGAGCAGGGGTGCAGGTTAGTACCCTGTGGTGTGGGCTGCCTGCAGGGGCCGTGGAGGGTGTAGAAGGAACACCTGGGAGGACCTACATGGCCAAATCACATGTAGCATTCCCCAGCACCACCGAAATACAGTTACCCTGTTGAAATCGCGTTTGAATCTTCCCGCGCACCTCGGAATACACGTACCCAGGCCAATCGCGTGTGGAACTTCCCGTGCACCCCGAAGTACACGTACCCAGGCCAATCGCGTGTGGAACTTCCCGCGCACCCTGTAGTACACGTACCCAGGCCAATCGCGTGTGGAAATTCCCGCGCACCCCGAAGTACAAGTACCGAGGCCAATCGCGTGTGGAACTTCCTGCGCACCCCGTAGTACACATACCCAGGCCAATCGCGTGTGGAACTTCCCGCGCACCCCGAAGTACACGTACCCAGGCAAATCGCACGGCTGGAGGTGGGGGTGATGGGAGACATGAGTGGGGGCCTGGTGGAGGCTGCCCCTGGTGGCTGGGGGGTGGGGTTGGTGGTAGACATGGGTGGGGGCCTGGTGGAGGCTGCCCCTGGTGGCTGGGGGTGGGGGTGGTGGTAGACATGGGTGGTGGCCTGGTGGAGGCTGCCCCTGGTGGCTGGGGGGTGGGGGTGATGGGAGACATGAGTGGGGGCCTGGTGGAGGCTGCCCCTGCACTGCTGGGGCGTGGGGGTGATGGGAGATATGAGTGGGGGCCATGTGGAGGCTGCCCCTGCACTGCTGGGGGGTGGGGGTGGTGGTAGGTATGAGTGGGGGCCTGGTGGAGGCTGCCCCTGCACTGCTGGGGGGTGGGGGTGATGGGAGACATGGGTGGGGGCCTGGTGGAGGCTGCCCCAGGTGGCTGGGGGGTGGGGGTGATGGGAGACATGAGTGGGGGCCTGGTGGAGGCTGCCCCTGCACTGCTGGGGGGTGGGGGAGATGGGGGACATGAGTGGGGGCCTGGTGGAGGCTGCCCCTGGTGGCTGGGGGGTGGTGGTAGACATGGATGGGGGCCTGGTGGAGGCTGCCCCTGGTGGCTTGGGGGTGGGGGTGATGGAGACATGAGTGGGGGCCTGGTGGAGGCTGCCCCTGCACTGCTGGGGGGTGGGGGTGATGGGAGACATGAGTGGGGGCCTGGTGGAGGCTGCCCCTGCACTGCTGGGGGGTGGGGGTGATGGTAGACATGAGTGGGGGCCTGGTGGAGGCTGCCCCTGCACTGCTGGGAGGTGGAGGTGATGGGAGATATGAGTGGGGGCCTAGTGGAGGCTGCCCCTGGTGGCTGGGGGGTGGGGGTGGTGGTAGACATGAGTGGGGGCCTGGTGGAGGCTGCCCCTGCACTGCTGGGAGGTGGGGGTGATGGGAGACATAGGTGGGGGCCTGGTGGAGGCTGCCCCTGGTGGCTGGGGGGATGGGGGTGGTGGTAGACATGGGTGGGGGCCTGGTGGAGGCTGCCCCTGGTGGCTGGGGGGTGGGGGTGGTGGTAGACATGGGTGGGGCCTGGTGGAGGCTGCCCCTGGTGGCTGGGGGGTGGGGGTGATGGGAGACATGAGTGGGGGCCTGGTGGAGGCTGCCCTTGCACTGCTGGGGGTGGGGGTGATGGGAGACATGATTGGGGGCATGGTGGAGGCTGCCCCTGGTTGCTGGGGGGTGGGGGTGCAGGGGGACATGTGTGGGAGCCTGGTGGAGGCTGCCCCTTCACTGCTGGGGGTGGGGGTGATGGGAGACATGAGCGGGGGCCTGGTGGAGGCTTCCCCTGGTGGCTGGGGGGTGGGGGTGGTGGTAGACATAGGTGGGGGCCTGGTGGAGGCTGGCCCTGCACTGCTGGGGTGTGGGGGTGATGGGAGACATGAGTGGGGGCCTGGTGGAGGCTGCCCCTGCACTGCTGGGGGGTGGTTGGTGATGGGAGACATGAGTGGGGGCCTGGTGGAGGCTGCCCCTGGTGGCTGGGGGTGGTGGTAGACATGGATGGGGGCCTGGTGGAGGCTGCCCCTGGTGGCTGGGGGGTGTGGGTGATGGAAGACATGAGTGGGGGCCTGGTGGAGGCTGCCCCTGCACTGCTGGGGGGTGGGGGTGCAGGGGGACATGTGTGGAAGCCTGGTGGAGGCTGCCCCTGCACTGCTGGGGGGGGTGGGGGTGATGGGAGATATGAGTGGGGGCCTGGTGGAGGCTGCCCCTGCACTGCTGGGGGGTGGGGGTGATGGGAGACATGAGTGGGGGCATGGTGGAGGCTGCCCCTGCACTGCTGGGGGGTGGGGGTGATGAGAGATATGAGTGGGGCCTGGTGGAGGCTGCCCCTGGTGGCTGGGGGGTGGGGGTGGTGGTAGACATGGGTTGGGGCCTGGTGGAGGCTGCCCCTGCACTGCTGGGGGGTGGGGGTGATGGGAGACATGAGTGGGGGCCTGGTGGAGGCTGCCCCTGGTGGCTGGGGGTGGGGGTGCAGGGGGACATGTGTGGGAGCCTGGTGGAGGCTGCCTCTGCACTGTTGGGGGGTGGGGGTGCAGGGAGACATGAGTTGGACATGAGTGGGGGCCTGGTGGAGGCTGCCCCTGCACTGCTGGGGGGTGGGGGTGATGGGGGACATGAGTGGGGGCCTGGTGGAGGCTGCCCCTGCACTGCTGGGGGGTGGGGGTGATGGGAGACATGATTGGGGGCCTGGTGGAGGCTGCCCCTGGTGGATGGGGGGTGGGGGTGGTGGTAGACATGGGTGGGGGCCTGGTGGAGGATGCCCCTGCACTGCTGGGGGGTGGGGGTGCAGGGGGACATGTGTGGGAGCCTGGTGGAGGCTGCCCCTGCACTGCTGGGGGTTGGGGTGGTGGTAGATATGGGTGGGGGCCTGGTGGAGGCTGCCCCTGCACTGCTGGGGGGTGGGGGTGGTGGTAGATATGGGTGGGGGCCTGGTGGGGGCTGCCCCTGGTGGCTGGGGGGTGGGGGTGGTGGTAGACATGGGTTGGGGCCTGGTGGAGGCTGCCCCTGCACTGCTGGGGGTGGGGGTGATGGGAGACATGAGTGGGGGCCTGGTGGAGGCTGCCCCTGCACTGCTGGGGGGTGGGGGTGATGGGAGATATGAGTGGGGGCCTGGTGGTGGCTGCCCCTGGTGGCTGGGGGGGTGGGGGTGGTGGTAGGTATGAGTGGGTGCCTGGTGGAGGCTGCCCTTGAACTGCTGGGGGGTGGGGGGAGATGGGGGACATGAGTGGGGGCCTGGTGGAGGCTGCCCCTGGTGGCTGGGGGGAGGGGGTAGTGGTAGACATGGGTGGGGGCCTGGTGGAGGCTGCCCCTGGTGGCTGGGGGGTGGGGGTGCAGGGGGACATGTGTGGGAGCCTGGTGGAGGCTGCCACTGCACTGCTGGGGGGTGGGGGTGCAGGGAGACATGAGTTGGACATGAGTGGGGGCCTGGTGGAGGCTGCCCCTGCACCGCTGGGGGGTGGGGTTGATGAGGGACATGAGTGGGGGCCGGGTTGAGGCTGCCCCTGCACTGCTGGGGGTGGGGGTGATGGGAGATATGAGTGGGGGCCTGTTGGAGGCTGCTCCTGGTGGCTGGGGGGTGGGGGTGGTGCTAGACATGGGTGGGGGCCTGGTGGAGGCTGCCCCTGCATTGCTGGGGGGTGGGGGTGATGGGAGACATGAGTGGGGGCCTGGTGGAGGCTGCCCCTGGTGGCTGGGGGGTGGGGGTGGTGGTGGACATGGGTGTGGGCCTGGTGGAGGCTGCCCCTGCACTGCTGGGGGGGGTGATGGGAGACATGAGTGGGGGCCTGGTGGAGGCTGCCCCTGCACTGCTGGGAATGGGGGTGATGGGAGACATGAGTGGGGGCCTGGTGGAGGCTGCCCCTGGTGGCTGGGGGGTGGGGGTGCAGGGGGACATGTGTGGGAGCCTGGTGGAGGCTGCCCCTGGTGGCTGGGGGGCGGCGGTGATGGGAGACATGAGTGGGGGCCTGGTGGAGGCTGCCACTGCACTGCTGGGGGGTGGGGGTGATGGGAGACATGAGTGGGGGCCTGGTGGAGGCTGCCCCTGGTGGCTGGGGGTGGGGGTGCAGGGGGACATGTGTTGGAGCCTGGTGGAGGCTGCCCATGCACTGCTGGGGGGTGGGAGTGATGGGAGACATGAGTGGGGGCCTGGTGGAGGCTGCCCCTGGTGGCTGGGGGTGGGGTGGTGGGAGACATGGGTGGGAGCCTGGTGGAGGCTGCCCCTGCACTGCTGGGGGGTGGGGGTGCAGGGGGACATGTGTGGAAGCCTGGTGGAGGCTGCCCCTGCACTGCTGGGGGGTGGGGGTGATGGGAGATATGAGTGGGGGCCTGGTGGAGTCTGCCCCTGCACTGCTGGGGGTGGGGGTGATGGGAGACATGAGTGGGGGTCTGGTGGAGGCTGCCCCTGCACTGCTGGGGGGTGGGGGTGATGGGAGATATGAGTGGGGGCCTGGTGGAGGCTGCCCCTGGTGGCTGGGGGGTGGGGGTGGTGGAAGACATGAGTGGGGGTCTGGTGGAGGCTGCCCCTGCACTGCTGGGGGGTGGGGGTGATGGGAGACATGAGTGGGGGCCTGGTGGAGACTGCCCCTGGTGGCTGGGGGGTGGGGGTGCAGGGGGACATGTGTGGGAGCCTGGTGGAGGCTGCCCCTGCACTGCTGGGGGGTGGGGGTGATGGGAGACATGAGTGGGGGCCTGGTGGAGTCTGCCCCTGCACTGCTGGGGGGTGGGGGTGATGGGAGACATGAGTGGGGGCCTGGTGGAGGCTGCCCCTGCACTGCTGGGGGGTGGGGGTGATGGGAGATATGAGTGGGGGGCTGGTGGAGGCTGCCCCTGGTGGCTGGGGGGTGGTGTGGTGGTAGACATGGGTGGGGGCCTGGTGGAGGCTGCCCCTGCACTGCTGGGGGGTTGGGGTGATGGGAGACATGAGTGGGGGCCTGGTGGAGGCTGCCCCTGGTGGCTGGGGTGTGGGGGTGCAGGGGGACATGTGTGGGAGCCTGGTGGAGGCTGCCCCTGCACTGTTGGGGGGTGGGGGTGCAGGGAGACATGAGTTGGACATGAGTGGGGGCCTGGTGGAGGCTGCCCCTGCACAGCTGGGGTGTGGGGGTGATGGGAGACATGAGTGGGGGTCTGGTGGAGGCTGCCCTTGCACTGCTGGGGGGTGGGGGTGATGGGAGACATGATTGGGGGCGTGGTGGAGGCTGCCCCTGGTGGATGGGGGGTGGGGGTGGTGGTAGACATGGGTGGGGGCCTGGTGGAGGCTGCCCCTGGACTGCCGGGGGGTAGGGGTGCAGGGGGACATGTGTGGGAGCCTGGTAGAGGCTGCCCCTGCACTGCTGGGGGGTGGGGGTGGTGGTAGACATGGGTGGGGGCCTGGTGGAGGCTGCCCCTGCACTGCTGGGGGGTGGGGGTGGTGGTAGATATGGGTGGGGCCTGGTGGCGGCTGCCCCTGGTGGCTGGGGGTTGGCGGTGATAGGGGACATGAGTGGGGGCCTGGTGGGGGCTGCCCCTGCACTGCTAGGGGGTGGGGGTGGTGGGAGACATGAGTGTGGGGGCCTGGTGGCGGCAGCCCCTGGTGGCTGCGGGGTGGGGGTGATGGGAGACATGTGTTGGTGATCAGTAGTGCAAGGTGACATGTGGGTTGGCTGGTGGGCATGGCCATGGTGGATGGGTTGCCCGTTGGACATGAGCAGGGGTGCAGGTTAGTACCCTGTGGTGTGGGCTGCCTGCAGGGGCCGTGGAGGGTGTAGAAGGAACACCTGGGAGGACCTACATGGCCAAATCACATGTAGCATTCCCCAGCACCACCGAAATACAGTTACCCTGTTGAAATCGCGTTTGAATCTTCCCGCGCACCTCGGAATACACGTACCCAGGCCAATCACGTGTGGAACTTCCCGTGCACCCCGAAGTACACGTACCCAGGCCAATCGCGTGTGGAACTTCCCGCGCACCCTGTAGTACACGTACCCAGGCCAATCGCGTGTGGAAATTCCCGCGCACCCCGAAGTACAAGTACCGAGGCCAATCGCGTGTGGAACTTCCTGCGCACCCCGTAGTACACATACCCAGGCCAATCGCGTGTGGAACTTCCCGCGCACCCCGAAGTACACGTACCCAGGCAAATCGCACGGCTGGAGGTTGGGGTGATGGGAGACATGAGTGGGGGCCTGGTGGAGGCTGCCCCTGGTGGCTGGGGGGTGGGGTTGGTGGTAGACATGGGTGGGGGCCTGGTGGAGGCTGCCCCTGGTGGCTGGGGGGTGGGGGTGGTGGTAGACATGGGTGGTGGCCTGGTGGAGGCTGCCCCTGGTGGCTGGGGGGTGGGGGTGATGGGAGACATGAGTGGGGGCCTGGTGGAGGCTGCCCCTGCACTGCTGGGGCGTGGGGGTGATGGGAGATATGAGTGGGGGCCTGGTGGAGGCTGCCCCTGCACTGCTGGGGGGTGGGGGTGGTGGTAGGTATGAGTGGGGGCCTGGTGGAGGCTGCCCCTGCACTGCTTGGGGGTGGCGGTGATGGGAGACATGGGTGGGGGCCTGGTGGAGGCTGCCCCAGGTGGCTGGGGGGTGGGGGTGATGGGAGACATGAGTGGGGGCCTGGTGGAGGCTGCCCCTGCACTGCTGGGGGGTGGGGGAGATGGGGGACATGAGTGGGGGCCTGGTGGAGGCTGCCCCTGGTGGCTGGGGGGTGGTGGTAGACATGGATGGGGGCCTGGTGGAGGCTGCCCCTGGTGGCTTGGGGGTGGGGGTGATGGGAGACATGAGTGGGGGCCTGGTGGAGGCTGCCCCTGCACTGCTGGGGGGTGGGGGTGATGGGAGACATGAGTGGGGGCCTGGTGGAGGCTGCCCCTGCACTGCTGGAGGGTGGGGGTGATGGTAGACATGAGTGGGGGCCTGGTGGAGGCTGCCCCTGCACTGCTGGGAGGTGGGGGTGATGGGAGATATGAGTGGGGGCCTAGTGGAGGCTGCCCCTGGTGGCTGGGGGGTGGGGGTGGTGGTAGACATGAGTGGGGGCCTGGTGGAGGCTGCCCCTGCACTGCTGGGAGGTGGGGGTGATGGGAGACATGGGTGGGGGCCTGGTGGAGGCTGCCCCTGGTGGCTGGGGGGATGGGGGTGGTGGTAGACATGGGTGGGGGCCTGGTGGAGGCTGCCCCTGGTGGCTGGGGGGTGGGGGTGGTGGTAGACATGGGTGGGGGCCTGGTGGAGGCTGCCCCTGGTGGCTGGGGGGTGGGGGTGATGGGAGACATGAGTGGGGGCCTGGTGGAGGCTGCCCTTGCACTGCTGGGGGTGGGGGTGATGGGAGACATGATTGGGGGCCTGGTGGAGGCTGCCCCTGGTTGCTGGGGGGTGGGGGTGCAGGGGGACATGTGTGGGAGCCTGGTGGAGGCTGCCCCTTCACTGCTGGGGGGTGGGGGTGATGGGAGACATGAGCGGGGGCCTGGTGGAGGCTGCCCCTGGTGGCTGGGGGGTGGGGGTGGTGGTAGACATGGGTGGGGGCCTGGTGGAGGCTGGCCCTGCACTGCTGGGGTGTGGGGGTGATGGGAGACATGAGTGGGGGCCTGGTGGAGGCTGCCCCTGCACTGCTGGGGGGTGGTTGGTGATGGGAGACATGAGTGGGGGCCTGGTGGAGGCTGCCCCTGGTGGCTGGGGGTGGTGGTAGACATGGATGGGGGACTGGTGGAGGCTGCCCCTGGTGGCTGGGGGGTGTGGGTGATGGAAGACATGAGTGGGGGCCTGGTGGAGGCTGCCCCTGCACTGCTGGGGGGTGGGGGTGCAGGGGGACATGTGTGGAAGCCTGGTGGAGGCTGCCCCTGCACTGCTGGGGGGGTGGGGGTGATGGGAGATATGAGTGGGGGCCTGGTGGAGGCTGCCCCTGCACTGCTGGGGGGTGGGGGTGATGGGAGACATGAGTGGGGGCATGGTGGAGGCTGCCCCTGCACTGCTGGGGGGTGGGGGTGATGAGAGATATGAGTGGGGGCCTGGTGGAGGCTGCCCCTGGTGGCTGGGGGTGGGGGTGGTGGTAGACATGGGTTGGGGCCTGGTGGAGGCTGCCCCTGCACTGCTGGGGGGTGGGGGTGATGGGAGACATGAGTGGGGGCCTGGTGGAGGCTGCCCCTGGTGGCTGGGGGGTGGGGGTGCAGGGGGACATGTGTGGGAGCCTGGTGGAGGCTGCCTCTGCACTGTTGGGGGGTGGGGGTGCAGGGAGACATGAGTTGGACATGAGTGGGGGCCTGGTGGAGGCTGCCCCTGCACTGCTGGGGGGTGGGGGTGATGGGGGACATGAGTGGGGGCCTGGTGGAGGCTGCCCCTGCACTGCTGGGGGGTGGGGGTGATGGGAGACATGATTGGGGGCCTGGTGGAGGCTGCCCCTGGTGGATGGGGGGTGGGGGTGGTGGTAGACATGGGTGGGGGCCTGGTGGAGGATGCCCCTGCACTGCTGGGGGGTGGGGGTGCAGGGGGACATGTGTGGGAGCCTGGTGGAGGCTGCCCCTGCACTGCTGGGGGGTTGGGGTGGTGGTAGATATGGGTGGGGGCCTGGTGGAGGCTGCCCCTGCACTGCTGGGGGGTGGGGGTGGTGGTAGATATGGGTGGGGGCCTGGTGGGGGCTGCCCCTGGTGGCAAGGGGGTGGGGGTGGTGGTAGACATGGGTTGGGGCCTGGTGGAGGCTGCCCCTGCACTGCTGGGGGGTGGGGGTGATGGGAGACATGAGTGGGGGCCTGGTGGAGGCTGCCCCTGCACTGCTGGGGGGTGGGGGTGATGGGAGATATGAGTGGGGGCCTGGTGGTGGCTGCCCCTGGTGGCTGGGGGGGTGGGGGTGGTGGTAGGTATGAGTGGGTGCCTGGTGGAGGCTGCCCTTGAACTGCTGGGGGGTGGGGGAGATGGGGGACATGAGTGGGGGCCTGGTGGAGGCTGCCCCTGGTGGCTGGGGGGAGGGGGTAGTGGTAGACATGGGTGGGGGCCTGGTGGAGGCTGCCCCTGGTGGCTGGGGGGTGGGGCTGCAGGGGGACATGTGTGGGAGCCTGGTGGAGGCTGCCACTGCACTGCTGGGGGGTGGGGGTGCAGGGAGACATGAGTTGGACATGAGTGGGGGCCTGGTGGAGGCTGCCCCTGCACCGCTGGGGAGTGGGGTTGATGAGGGACATGAGTGGGGGCCGGGTTGAGGCTGCCCCTGCACTGCTGGGGGTGGGGGTGATGGTAGATATGAGTGGGGGCCTGTTGGAGGCTGCTCCTGGTGGCTGGGGGGTGGGGGTGGTGCTAGACATGGGTGGGGGCCTGGTGGAGGCTGCCCCTGCATTGCTGGGGGGTGGGGGTGATGGGAGACATGAGTGGGGGCCTGGTGGAGGCTGCCCCTGGTGGCTGGGGGGTGGGGGTGGTGGTGGACATGGGTGTGGGCCTGGTGGAGGCTGCCCCTGCACTGCTGGGGGGGGTGATGGGAGACATGAGTGGGGGCCTGGTGGAGGCTGCCCCTGCACTGCTGGGGATGGGGGTGATGGGAGACATGAGTGGGGGCCTGGTGGAGGCTGCCCCTGGTGGCTGGGGGGTGGGGGTGCAGGGGGACATGTGTGGGAGCCTGGTGGAGGCTGCCCCTGGTGGCTGGGGGGCGGCGGTGATGGGAGACATGAGTGGGGGCCTGGTGGAGGCTGCCACTGCACTGCTGGGGGGTGGGGGTGATGGGAGACATGAGTGGGGGCCTGGTGGAGGCTGCCCCTGGTGGCTGGGGGTGGGGGTGCAGGGGGACATGTGTTGGAGCCTGGTGGAGGCTGCCCATGCACTGCTGGGGGGTGGGAGTGATGGGAGACATGAGTGGGGGCCTGGTGGAGGCTGCCCCTGGTGGCTGGGGGGTGGGGTGGTGGGAGACATGGGTGGGAGCCTGGTGGAGGCTGCCCCTGCACTGCTGGGGGTTGGGGGTGCAGGGGGACATGTGTGGAAGCCTGGTGGAGGCTGCCCCTGCACTGCTGGGGGGTGGGGGTGATGGGAGATATGAGTGGGGGCCTGGTGGAGTCTGCCCCTGCACTGCTGGGGGTGGGGGTGATGGGAGACATGAGTGGGGGTCTGGTGGAGGCTGCCCCTGCACTGCTGGGGGGTGGGGGTGATGGGAGATATGAGTGGGGGCCTGGTGGAGGCTGCCCCTGGTGGCTGGGGGGTGGGGGTGGTGGAAGACATGAGTGGGGGTCTGGTGGAGGCTGCCCCTGCACTGCTGGGGGGTGGGGGTGATGGGAGACATGAGTGGGGGCCTGGTGGAGGCTGCCCCTGGTGGCTGGGGTGTGGGGGTGCAGGGGGACATGTGTGGGAGCCTGGTGGAGGCTGCCCCTGCACTGCTGGGGGGTGGGGGTGATGGGAGACATGAGTGGGGGCCTGGTGGAGGCTGCCCCTGGTGGCTGGGGGGTGGGGGTGCAGGGGGACATGTGTGGGAGCCTGGTGGAGGCTGCCTCTGCACTGTTGGGGGGTGGGGGTGCAGGGAGACATGAGTTGGACATGAGTGGGGGCCTGGTGGAGGCTGCCCCTGCACTGCTGGGGGGTGGGGGTGATGGGGGACATGAGTGGGGGCCTGGTGGAGGCTGCCCCTGCACTGCTGGGGGGTGGGGGTGATGGGAGACATGATTGGGGGCCTGGTGGAGGCTGCCCCTGGTGGATGGGGGGTGGGGGTGGTGGTAGACATGGGTGGGGGCCTGGTGGAGGATGCCCCTGCACTGCTGGGGGGTGGGGGTGCAGGGGGACATGTGTGGGAGCCTGGTGGAGGCTGCCCCTGCACTGCTGGGGGGTTGGGGTGGTGGTAGATATGGGTGGGGGCCTGGTGGAGGCTGCCCCTGCACTGCTGGGGGGTGGGGGTGGTGGTAGATATGGGTGGGGGCCTGGTGGGGGCTGCCCCTGGTGGCTGGGGGGTGGGGGTGGTGGTAGACATGGGTTGGGGCCTGGTGGAGGCTGCCCCTGCACTGCTGGGGGGTGGGGGTGATGGGAGACATGAGTGGGGGCCTGGTGGAGGCTGCCCCTGCACTGCTGGGGGGTGGGGGTGATGGGAGATATGAGTGGGGGCATGGTGGTGGCTGCCCCTGGTGGCTGGGGGGGTGGGGGTGGTGGTAGGTATGAGTGGGTGCCTGGTGGAGGCTGCCCTTGAACTGCTGGGGGGTGGGGGAGATGGGGGACATGAGTGGGGGCCTGGTGGAGGCTGCCCCTGGTGGCTGGGGGGAGGGGGTAGTGGTAGACATGGGTGGGGCCTGGTGGAGGCTGCCCCTGGTGGCTGGGGGGTGGGGGTGCAGGGGGACATGTGTGGGAGCCTGGTGGAGGCTGCCACTGCACTGCTGGGGGGTGGGGGTGCAGGGAGACATGAGTTGGACATGAGTGGGGGCCTGGTGGAGGCTGCCCCTGCACCGCTGGGGAGTGGGGTTGATGAGGGACATGAGTGGGGGCCGGGTTGAGGCTGCCCCTGCACTGCTGGGGGTGGGGGTGATGGGAGATATGAGTGGGGGCCTGTTGGAGGCTGCTCCTGGTGGCTGGGGGGTGGGGGTGGTGCTAGACATGGGTGGGGGCCTGGTGGAGGCTGCCCCTGCATTGCTGGGGGGTGGGGGTGATGGGAGACATGAGTGGGGGCCTGGTGTAGGCTGCCCCTGGTGGCTGGGGGGTGGGGGTGGTGGTGGACATGGGTGTGGGCCTGGTGGAGGCTGCCCCTGCACTGCTGGGGGGGGGTGATGGGAGACATGAGTGGGGGCCTGGTGGAGGCTGCCCCTGCACTGCTGGGGATGGGGGTGATGGGAGACATGAGTGGGGGCCTGGTGGAGGCTGCCCCTGGTGGCTGGGGGGTGGGGGTGCAGGGGGACATGTGTGGGAGCCTGGTGGAGGCTGCCCCTGGTCGCTGGGGGGCGGCGGTGATGGGAGACATGAGTGGGGGCCTGGTGGAGGCTGCCACTGCACTGCTGGGGGGTGGGGGTGATGGGAGACATGAGTGGGGGCCTGGTGGAGGCTGCCCCTGGTGGCTGGGGGTGGGGGTGCAGGGGGACATGTGTTGGAGCCTGGTGGAGGCTGCCCATGCACTGCTGGGGGGTGGGAGTGATGGGAGACATGAGTGGGGGCCTGGTGGAGGCTGCCCCTGGTGGCTGGGGGGTGGGGTGGTGGGAGACATGGGTGGGAGCCTGGTGGAGGGCTGCCCCTGCACTGCTGGGGGGTGGGTGCAGGGGGACATGTGTGGAAGCCTGGTGGAGGCTGCCCCTGCACTGCTGGGGGTGGGGGTGATGGGAGATATGAGTGGGGGCCTGGTGGAGTCTGCCCCTGCACTGCTGGGGGTGGGGGGTGATGGGAGACATGAGTGGGAGTCTGGTGGAGGCTGCCCCTGCACTGCTAGGGGGTGGGGGTGATGGAGATATGAGTGGGGGCCTGGTGGAGGCTGCCCCTGCACTGCTGGGGGGTGGGGGTGATGGGAGACATGAGTGGGGGCCTGGTGGAGGCTGCCCCTGGTGGCTGGGGTGTGGGGGTGCAGGGGGACATGTGTGGGAGCCTGGTGGAGGCTGCCCCTGCACTGTTGGGGGGTGGGGGTGCAGGGAGACATGAGTTGGACATGAGTGGGGGCCTGGTGGAGGCTGCCCCTGCACTGCTGGGGTGTGGGGGTGATGGGAGACATGAGTGGGGGTCTGGTGGAGGCTGCCCCTGCACTTCTGGGGGGTGGGGGTGATGGGAGACATGATTGGGGGCGTGGTGGAGGCTGCCCCTGGTGGATGGGGGGTGGGGGTGGTGGTAGACATGGGTGGGGGCCTGGTGGAGGCTGCCCCTGGACTGCTGGGGGGTAGGGGTGCAGGGGGACATGTGTGGGAGCCTGGTAGAGGCTGCCCCTGCACTGCTGGGGGGTGGGGGTGGTGGTAGTCATGGGTGGGGGCCCGGTGGAGGCTGCCCGTGCACTGCTGGGGGGTGGGGGTGGTGGTAGATATGGGCGGGGGCCTGGTGGCGGCTGCCCCTGGTGGCTGGGGGTTGGGGGTTATAGGGGACATGAGTGGGGGCCTGGTGGGGGCTGCCCCTGCACTGCTAGGGTGTGGGGGTGGTGGGAGACATGAGTGGGGGGCCTGGTGGCGGCAGCCCCTGGTGGCTGGGGGGTGGGGGTGATGGGATACATGTGTTGGTGATCAGTAGTGCAAGGTGACATGTGGGTTGGCTGGTGGGCATGGCCATGGTGGATGGGTTGCCCGTGGGACATGAGCAGGGGTGCAGGTTAGTACCCTGTGGTGTGGGCTGCCTGCAGGGGCCGTGGAGGGTGTAGAGGGAACACCTGGGAGGACCTACATGGCCAAATCACATGTAGCATTCCCCGGCACCACCGAAATACAGTTACCCTGTTGAAATCGCGTGTGAATCTTCGCGCGCACCTCGTAATGCACGTACCCAGGCCAATCACGTGTGGAACTTCCCGCGCACCCCGAAGTACACGTACCCAGGCCAATCGCGTGTGGAACTTCCCGTGCACCCCGAAGTACACGTACCCAGGCCAATCGCGTGTGGAACTTCCCGCGCACCCTGTAGTACACGTACCCAGGCCAATCGCGTGTGGAAATTCCCGCGCACCCCGAAGTACACGTACCGAGGCCAATCGCGTGTGGAACTTCCTGCGCACCCCGTAGTAAACATACCCAGGCCAATCGCGTGTGGAACTTCCCGCGCACCCCGAAGTACACGTACCCAGGCAAATCGCACGGCTGGAGGTGGGGGTGATGGGAGACATGAGTGGGGGCCTGGTGGAGGCTGCCCCTGGTGGCTGGGGGGGTGGGGGTGGTGGTAAACATGGGTGGGAGCCTGGTGGAGGCTGCCCCTGGTGGCTGGGGGGTGGGGGTGGTGGTAGACATGGGTGGTGGCCTGGTGGAGGCTGCCCCTGGTGGCTGGGGGGTGGGGGTGATGGGAGACATGAGTGGGGGCCTGGTGGAGGCTGCCCCTGCACTGCTGGGGTGTGGGGGTGATGGGAGATATGAGTGGGGGCCTGGTGGAGGCTGCCCCTGCACTGCTGGGGGGTGGGGGTGGTGGTAGGTATGAGTGGGGGCCTGGTGGAGGCTGCCCCTGCACTGCTGGGGGTGGGGGTGATGGGAGACATGGGTGGGGGCCTGGTGGAGGCTGCCCCAGGTGGCTAGGGGGTGGGGGTGATGGGAGACATGAGTGGGGGCCTGGTGGAGGCTGCCCCTGCACTGCTGGGGGGTGGGGGAGATGGGGGACATGAGTGGGGGCCTGGTGGAGGCTGCCCCTGGTGGCTGGGGGGTGGTGGTAGACATGGATGGGGGCCTGGTGGAGGCTGCCTCTGGTGGCTGGGGGGTGGGGGTGATGGGAGACATGAGTGGGGGCCTGGTGGAGGCTTCCCCTGCACTGCTGGGGGGTGGGGGTGATGGGAGGCATGAGTGGGGGCCTGGTGGAGGCTGCCCCTGCACTGCTGGGGGGTGGGGGTGATGGTAGACATGAGTGGGGGCCTGGTGGAGGCTGCCCCTGCACTGCTGGGAGGTGGGGTTATGGGAGATATGAGTGGGGGCCTAGTGGAGGCTGCCCCTGGTGGCTGGGGGGTGGGGGTGGTGGTAGACATGAGTGGGGGCCTGGTGGAGGCTGCCCCTGCACTGCTGGGAGGTGGGGGTGATGGGAGACATGGGTGGGGGCCTGGTGGAGGCTGCCCCTGGTGGCTGGGGGGATGGGGGTGGTGGTAGACATGGGTGGGGGCCTGGTGGAGGCTGCCCCTGGTGGCTGGGGGGTGGGGGTGGTGGTAGACATGGGTGGGGGCCTGGTGGAGGCTGCCCCTGGTGGCTGGGGGGTGGGGGTGATGGGAGACATGAGTGGGGGCCTGGTGGAGGCTGCCCTTGCACTGCTGGGGGTGGGGGTGATGGGAGACATGATTGGGGGCCAGGTGGAGGCTGCCCCTGGTTGCTGGGGGGTGGGGTTGCAGGGGGACATGTGTGGGAGCATGGTGGAGGCTGCCCCTTCACTGCTGGGGGGTGGGGGGGATGGGGAGACATGAGCGGGGGCCTGGTGGAGGCTGCCCCTGGTGGCTGGGGGGTGGGGGTGGTGGTAGACATGGGTGGGGGCCTGGTGGAGGCTGGCCCTGCACTGCTGGGGGGTGGGAGTGATGGGAGACATGAGTGGGGGCCTGGTGGAGGCTGCCCCTGCACTGCTGGCGGGTGGTTGGTGATGGGAGACATGAGTGGGGGCCTGGTAGAGGCTGCCCCGGGTGGCTGGGGGATGGGGGTGCAGGGGGACATGTGTGTGAGCCTGGTGGAGGCTGCCCCTGGTGGCTGGTGGGTGGGGGTGCAGGGGGATATGTGTGTGAGCCTGGTGGAGGCTGCCCCTGGTGGCTGGGGGGTTGGGGTGGTGGCATACATTGGTGGGGGCCTGGTGGAGGCTGCACCTGGTGGCTGGTGAGTGGGGGTGATGGGAGACATGAGTGGGGGCCTGGTGGAGGCTGCCCCTGCACTGCTGGGGGGGTGGGGGTAGTGGTAGACATTGGTGGGGGCCTGGTGGAGGCTGCCCCTGGTGGCTGGGGGGTGGGGGTGCAGGGGGACATGTGTGGGAGCCTGGTGGAGGGTGCCCCTGGTGGCTGGGGTGTGGGGGTGATGGGAGACATGAGTGGGGGCCTGGTGGAGGCTGCCCCTGCACTGCTGGGGGTGGGGGTGGGGGTGATGGGAGACATGAGTGGGGGCCTGGTGGAGGCTGCCCCTGGTGACTGGGGGGTGGGGGTGCAGGGGGACATGTGTGGGAGCCTGGTGGAGGCTGCCCCTGCACTGCTGGGGGGTGGGGGTGATCGGAGATATGAGTGGGGGGCCTGTTGGAGGCTGCCCCTGCACTGCTGGGGGGTGGGGGTGATGGGGGACATGAGTGGGGGCCTGGTGGAGGCTGCTCCTGGTGGCTGGGGGGTGGGGGTGCTGGTAGACATTGGTGGGGGCCTGGTGGAGGCTGCCCCTGGTGGCTGGGGGGTGGGGGTGATGGGAGACATGAGTGGGGGCCTCGTGGAGGCTGCCTCTGCACTGCTGGGGGGTGTGGGTGATGGGGGACATGAGTGGGGGCCTGGTGGAGGCTGTCCCTGGTGACTGGGGGGTGGGGGTGGTGGTAGACATTGGTGGAGGCCTGGTCGAGGCTGCCCCTGGTGGCTGGGGGGTGGGGGTGATGGGAGACATGAGTGGGGGCCTGGTGGAGGCTGCCCCTGCACTGCTGGGGGTTGGGGGTGATGGGAGACATGAGTGGGGGCCTGGTGGAGGCTGCTCCTGCACTGCTGGGGGGTGGGGGTGATGGGAGACATGAGTGGGGGCCTGTTGGAGGCTGCCCCTGCACTGCTGGGGGGTGGGGGTGATGGGAGATATGAGTGTGGGCCTGGTGGAGGCTGCCCCTGGTGGCTGGGGGGTGTGGGTGGTGGTAGACATGGGTGGGGGCCTGGTGGAGGCTGCCCCTGGTGGCTGGGGGGTGGGGTGATGGGAGACATGAGTGGGGGCCTGGTGGAGGGCTGCCCCTGGTGGCTGGGGAGTGGGGGTGATGGGAGACATGAGTGGGGGCCTGGTGGAAGCTGCCCCTGCACTGCTGGGGGTGGCTGATGGGAGACATGAGTAGGGGCCTGGTGGAGGCTGCCCCTGCACTGTTGGGGCGTGGGGGTGATGGGAGATATGAAAGGGGGCCTTGTGGAGGTTGCCCCTGGTGGCTGGGGGGGTAGGGGTGGTGGTAGACATGGTTGGGGGCCTGGTAGAGGCTGCCCCTGCACTGCTGGGGGGTGGGGGTGCAGGGAGACATGAGTTGGACATGAGTGGGGGCCTGGTGGAGGCTGCCCCTGCACTGCTGGGGGGTGGGGGTGATGAGGGGGCATGAGTGGGGGCCTGGTGGAGGCTGCCCCTGCACTGCTGGGGGGGTGGGGGGTGGGGAGATATGAGTGGGGGCCTGGTGGAGGTTGCTCCTGGTGGCTGGGGGGTGGGGGTGGTGGTAGACATGGGTGGGGGCCTGGTGGAGGCTGCCCCTGCACTGCTGGGGGGTGGGGGGTGATGGGAGACATGAGTGGGGGCCTGGTGGAGGCTGCCCCTGGTGGCTGGGGGGGGTGCAGGGGGACATGTGTGGGAGCCTGGTGGAGGCTGCCCCTGGTGGCTGGGGGGTGGGGGTGAGGGGAGACATGAGTGGGGGCCTGGTGGAGGCTGCCCCTGCACTGCTGGGGGTGGGGGTGATGGGAGACATGAGTGGGGGCCTGGTGCAGGCTGCCCCTGGTGGCTGGGGGGTGGGGTGCAGGGGGACATGTGTGGGAGCCTGGTGGAGACTGCCCCTGCACTGCTGGGGGGTGGGGGTGCAGGGGGACAATTGTGGAAGCCTGGTGGAGGCTGCCCCCTGCACTGCTGGGGGGTGGGGGTGATGGGAGATATGAGTGGGGGCCTGGTGGAGGCTGCCCCTGCACTGCTGGGGGTGGGGGTGATGGGAGACATGAGTGGGGGCCTGGTGGAGGCTGCCCCTGCACTGCTGGGGGGTGGGGGTGATGGGAGATATGAGTGGGGGCCTGGTGGAGGCTGCCCCTGGTGGCTGGGGGGTGGGGGTGGTGGTAGACATGAGTGGGGGCCTGGTGGAGGCTGCCCCTGGAGGCTGGGGGGTGGGGTGCAGGGGGACATGTGTGGGAGCCTGGTGGAGGCTGCCTCTGCACTGTTGGGGGGTGGGGGTGCAGGGAGACATGAGTTGGACATGAGTGGGGGCCTGGTGGAGGCTGCCCCTGCACTGCTGGGGGGTGGGGGTGATGGGGGACATGAGTGGGGGCCTGGTGGAGGCTGCCCCTGCACTGGTGGGGGGGTGGGGGTGATGGGAGACATGGTGGGGGCCTGGTGGAGGCTGCCCCTGGTGGATGGGGGGGTGGGGGTGGTGGTAGACATGGGTGGGGGCCTGGTGGAGGATGCCCCTGCACTGCTGGGGGTGGGGGTGCAGGGGGACATGTGTGGGAGCCTGGTGGAGGCTGCCCCTGCACTGCTGGGGGGTTGGGGTGGTGGTAGATATGGGTGGGGGCCTGGTGGAGGCTGCCCCTGCACTGCTGGGTGGTGGGGGTGGTGGTAGATATGGGTGGGGGCCTGGTGGGGGCTGCCCCTGGTGGCTGGGGGGTGGGGGTGGTGGTAGACATGGGTTGGGGCCTGGTGGGAGGCTGCCCCTGCACTGCTGGGGGGTGGGGGTGATGGGAGACATGAGTGGGGGCCTGGTGGAGGCTGCCCCTGCACTGCTGGGGGGTGGGGGTGATGGGAGATATGAGTGGGGGCCTGGTGGTGGCTGCCCCTGGTGGCTGGGGGGGTGGGGGTGGTGGTAGGTATGAGTGGGGGCCTGGTGAAGGCTGCCCTTGAACTGCTGGGGGGTGGGGGAGATGGGGGACATGAGTGGGGGCCTGGTGGAGGCTGCCCCTGGTGGCTGGGGGAGGGGGTGGTGGTTAGACATGGGTGGGGGCCTGGTGGAGGCTGCCCCTGGTGGCTGGGGGGTGGGGGTGCAGGGGGACATGTGTGGGAGCCTGGTGGAGGCTGCCACTGCCCTGCTGGGGGTGGGGGTGCAGGGAGACATGAGTTGGACATGAGTGGGGGCCTGGTGGAGGCTGCCCCTGCACTGCTGGGGGGTGGGTTGATGAGGGACATGAGTGGGGGCCTGGTTGAGGCTGCCCCTGCACTGCTGGGGGGTGGGGGTGATGGGAGATATGAGTGGGGGCCTGTTGGAGGCTGCTCCTGGTGGCTGGGGGGTGGGGGTGGTGGTAGACATGGGTGGGGGCCTGGTGGAGGCTGCCCCTGCATTGCTGGGGGTGGGGGGTGATGGGAGACATGAGTGGGGGCCTGGTGGAGGCTGCCCCTGGTGGCTGGGGGGTGGGGGTGGCGGTGGACATGGGTGGGGGCCTGGTGCAGGCTGCCCCTGCACTGCTGGGGGGGGGTGATGGGAGACATGAGTGGGGGCCTGGTGAAGGCTGCCCCTGCACTGCTGGGGATGGGGGTGATGGGAGACATGAGTGGGGGGCATGGTGGAGGCTGCCCCTGGTGGCTGGGGGGTGGGGGTGCAGGGGGACATGTGTGGGAGCCTGGTGGAGGCTGCCCCTGGTGGCTGGGGGGTGGCGGTGATGGGAGACATGAGTGGGGGCCTGGTGGAGGCTGCCCCTGCACTGCTGGGGGGTGGGGGTGATGGGAGACATGAGTGGGGGCCTGGTGGAGGCTGCCCTGGTGGCTGGGGGGTGGGGGTGCAGGGGGACATGTGTGGGAGCCTGGTGGAGGCTGCCCATGCACTGCTGGGGGGTGGGGGTGATGGGAGACATGAGTGGGGGCCTGGTGGAGGCTGCCCCTGGTGGCTGGGGGGTGGGGTGGTGGGAGACATGGGTGGAGCCTGGTGGAGGCTGCCCCTGCACTGCTGGGGGGTGGGGGTGCAGGGGGACATGTGTGGAAGCCTGGTGGAGGCTGCCCCTGCACTGCTGGGGGGTGGGGGTGATGGGAGATATGAGTGGGGGCCTGGTGGAGTTTGCCCCTGCACTGCTGGGGGTGGGGGTGATGGGAGACATGAGTGGGGGCCTGGTGGAGGCTGCCCCTGCACTGCTGGGGGGTGGGGGTGATGGGAGATATGAGTGGGGGCCTGGTGGAGGCTGCCCCTGGTGGCTGGGGGGTGGGGGTGGTGGTAGACATGGGTGGGGGCCTGGTGGAGGCTGCCCCTGCACTGCTGGGGGGTGGGGGTGATGGGAGACATGAGTGGGGGCCTGGTGGAGGCTGCCCCTGGTGGCTGGGGTGTGGGGGTGCAGGGGGACATGTGTGGGAGCCTGGTGGAGGCTGCCCCTGCACTGTTGGGGGGGTGGGGGTGCAGGGAGACATGAGTTGGACATGAGTGGGGGCCTGGTGGAGGCTGCCCCTGCACTTCTAGGGTGTGGGGGTGATGGGAGACATGAGTGGGGGTCTGGTGGAGGCTGCCCCTGCACTGCTGGGGTGGGGGTGATGGGAGACATGATTGGGGGCGTGGTGGAGGCTGCCCCTGGTGGATGGGGGGTGGGGGTGGTGGTAGACATGGGTGGGGGCCTGGTGGAGGCTGCCCCTGGACTGCTGGGGGGTAGGGGTGCAGGGGGACATGCGTGGGAGCCTGGTAGAGGCTGCCCCTGCACTGCTGGGGGTGGGGGTGGTGGTAGTCATGGGTGGGGGCCTGGTGGAGGCTGCCCCTGCCACTGCTGGGGGGTGGGGGTGGTGGTAGATATGGGTGGGGGCCTGGTGGCGGCTGCCCCTGGTGGCTGGGGGTTGGGGGTGATAGGGGACATGAGTGGGGGCCAGGTGGGGGCTGCCCTGCACTGCTAGGGGGTGGGGGTGGTGGGAGACATGAGTGGGGGGGCCTGGTGGAGGCAGCCCCTGGTGGCTGGGGGTGGGGGTGATGGGATACATGTGTTGGTGATCAGTAGTGCAAGGTGACATGTGGGTTGGCTGGTGGGCATGGCCATGGTGGATGGGTTGCCCGTGGGACATGAGCAGGGGTGCAGGTTAGTACCCTGTGGTGTGGGCTGCCTGCAGGGGCCGTGGAGGGTGTAGAGGAACACCTGGGAGGACCTACATGGCCAAATCACATGTAGCATTCCCCGGCACCACCGAAATACAGTTACCCTGTTGAAATCGCGTGTGAATCTTCCCGCGCACCTCGTAATGCACGTACCCAGGCCAATCACGTGTGGAACTTCCCGCCACACCCCGAAGTACACGTACCCAGGCCAATCGCGTGTGGAACTTCCCGTGCACCCCGAAGTACACGTACCAGGCCAATCGCGTGTGGAACTTCCCCGCACCCTGTAGTACACGTACCCAGGCCAATCGCGTGTGGAAATTCCCGCGCACCCCGAAGTACATGTACCGAGGCCAATCGCGTGTGGAACTTCCTGCGCACCGCGTAGTACACATACCCAGGCCAATCGCGTGTGGAACTTCCCGCGCACCCCGAAGTACACGTACCCAGGCAAATCGCACGGCTGGAGGTGGGGGTGATGGGAGACATGAGTGGGGGCCTGGTGGAGGCTGCCCCTGGTGGCTGGGGGGTGGGGGTGGTGGTAAACATGGGTGGGGGCCTGGTGGAGGCTGCCCCTGGTGGCTGGGGGGTGGGGGTGGTGGTAGACATGGGTGGTGGCCTGGTGGAGGCTGCCCCTGGTGGTTGGGGGTGGGGGTGATGGGAGACATGAGTGGGGGCCTGGTGGAGGCTGCCCCTGCACTGCTGGGGTGTGAGATGATGGGAGATATGAGTGGGGGCCTGGTGGAGGCTGCCCCTGCACTGCTGGAGGGTGGGGGTGGTGGTAGGTATGAGTGGGGGCCTGGTGGAGGCTGCCCCTGCACTGCTGGGGGGTGGGGGTGATGGGAGACATGGGTTGGGGCCTGGTGGAGGCTGCCCCAGGTGGCTGGGGGGTGGGGGTGATGGGAGACATGAGTGGGGGCCTGGTGGGAGGCTGCCCTGCACTGCTGGGGGGTGGGGGAGATGGGGGACATGAGTGGGGGCCTGGGTGGAGGCTGCCCCTGGTGGCTGGGGGGTGGTGGTAGACATGGATGGGGGCCTGGTGGAGGCTGCCCCTGGTGGCTGGGTGGTGGGGGTGAGGGAGACATGAGTGGGGGCCTGGTGGAGGCTGCCCCTGCACTGCTGGGGGGTGGGGGTGATGGGAGACATGAGTGGGGGCCTGGTGGAGGCTGCCCCTGCACTGCTGGGGGGTGGGGGTGATGGTAGACATGAGTGGGGGCCTGGTGGAGGCTGCCCCTGCACTGCTGGGAGGTGGGGGTGATGGGAGATATGAGTGGGGGCCTAGTGGGGGCTGCCCCTGGTGGCTGGGGGTGGGGGTGGTGGTAGACATGAGTGGGGGCCTGGTGGAGGCTGCCCCTGCACTGCTGGGAGGTGGGGGTGATGGGAGACATGGGTGGGGGCCTGGTGGAGGCTGCCCCTGGTGGTTGGGGGGATGGGGGTGGTGGTAGACATGGGTGGGGGCCTGGTGGAGGCTGCCCCTGGTGGCTGGGGGGTGGGGGTGGTGGTAGACATGGGTGGGGGCCTGGTGGAGGCTGCCCCTGGTGGCTGGGGGGTGGGGGTGATGGGAGACATGAGTGGGGGCCTGGTGGAGGCTGCCCTTGCACTGCTGGGGGTGGGGGTGATGGAGACATGATTGGGGGCCTGGTGGAGGCTGCCCTGGTTGCTGGGTGGTGGGGTGCAGGGGGACATGTGTGGGAGCATGGTGGAGGCTGCCCCTTCACTGCTGGGGGTGGGGGTGATGGGAGACATGAGCGGGGGCCTGGGTGGAGGCTGCCCCTGGTGGCTGGGGGGTGGGGGGTGGTGGTAGACATGGGTGGGGGGCCTGGTGGAGGCTGGCCCTGCACTGCTGGGGGTGGGGGTGATGGGAGACATGAGTGGGGGCCTGGGGGAGGCTGCCCCTGCACTGCTGGGGGGTGGTTGGTGATGGGAGACATGAGTGGGGGCCTGGTAGAGGCTGTCCCGGGTGGCAGGGGGGTGGGGGTTCAGGGGGACATGTGTGTGAGCCTGGTGGAGGCTGCCCCTGGTGGCTGGTGGGTGGGGGTGCAGGGGGATATGTGTGTGAGCCTGGTGGAGGCTGCCCCTGGTGGCTGGGGGGTGGGGGTGGTGGTATACATTGGTGCGGGCCTGGTGGAGGCTGCACCTGGTGGCTGGTGAGTGGGGGTGATGGGAGACATGAGTGGGGGCCTGGTGGAGGCTGCCCCTGCACTGCTGGGGGGGTGGGGGTAGTGGTAGACATTGGTGGGGGCCTGTGGAGGCTGCCCCTGGTGGCTGGGGGGTGGGGGTGCAGGGGACATGTGTGGGAGCCTGGTGGAGGGTGCCCCTGGTGGCTGGGGTGTGGGGGTGATGGGAGACATGAGTGGGGGCCTGGTGGAGGCTGTCCCTGCACTGCTGGGGTGGGGGTGATGGGAGACATGAGTGGGGGCCTGGTGGAGGCTGCCCCTGGTGACTGGGGGGTGGGGTGCAGGGGGACATGTGTGGGAGCTGGTGGAGGCTGCCCCTGCACTGCTGGGGGGTGGGGGTGATGGGAGATATGAGTGGGGGCCTGGTGGAGGCTGCCCCTGCACTGCTGGGGGGTGGGGGTGATGGGGGACATGAGTGGGGGCCTGGTGGAGGCTGCTCCTGGTGGCTGGGGGGTGGGGGTGGTGGTAGACATTGGTGGGGGCCTGGTGGAGGCTGCCCCTGGTGGCTGGGGCGTGGGGGTGATGGGAGACATGAGTGGGGGCCTCGTGGAGGCTGCCCCTGCACTGCTGGGGGGTGTGGGTGTTGGAGGACATGGGTGGGGGCCTGGTGGAGGCTGTCCTGGTGACTGGGGGGTGGGGGTGGTGGGAGACATTGGTGGAGGCCTGGTCGAGGCTGCCCCTGGTGGCTGGGGGGTGGGGGTGGTGGTTAGACATTGGTGGGGGCCTGGTGGAGGCTGCCCCTGGTGGCTGGGGGGTGGGGGTGGTGGTAGACATGGGTGGGGCCTGGTGGAGGCTGCCCCTGGTGGCTGGGGGGTGGGAGTGATGGGAGACATGAGTGGCGGCCTGGTGGAGGCTGCCCCTGGTGGCTGGGGGGTGGGGGTGATGGGAGACATGAGTGGGGTCCTGGTGGAAGCTGCCCCTGCACTGCTGGGGGTGGGTGATGGGAGACATGAGTAGGGGCCTGGTGGAGGCTGCCCCTGCACTGCTGGGGCGTGGGGGTGATGGGAGATATGAAAGGGGGCCTGGTGGAGGTTGCCCCTGGTTGCTGGGGGGGGTAGGGGTGGTGATAGACATGGTTGGGGGCCTGGTGGAGGCTGCCCCTGCACTGCTGGGGGTGGGGGTGCAGGGAGACATGAGTTGGACATGAGTGGGGGCCTGGTGGAGGCTGCCCCTGCACTGCTGGGGGGTGGGGGTGATGAGGGGCATGAGTGGGGGCCTGGTGGAGGCTGCCCCTGCACTGCTGGGAGGGGTGGGGGTGATGGGAGATATGAGTGGGGGCCTGGTGGAGGGCTTGCTCCTGGTGCCTCTCCTGGTGCCTGGGGGGTGGGGGTGGTGGTAGACATGGGTGGGGGCCTGGTGGAGGCTGCCCCTGCACTGCTGGGGGGTGGGGGTGATGGGAGACATGAGTGGGGGCCTGGTGGAGGCTGCCCCTGGTGGCTGGGGGGGTGCAGGGGGACATGTGTGGGAGCCTGGTGGAGGCTGCCCCTGGTGGCTGGGGGGTGGGGGTGATGGGAGACATGAGTGGGGGCCTGGTGGAGGCTGCCCCTGCACTGCTGGGGGTGGGGGTGATGGGAGACATGAGTGGGGGCCTGGTGCAGGCTGCCCCTGGTGGCTGGGGGGTGGGGGTGCAGGGGGACATGTGTGGGAGCCTGGTGGAGGCTGCCCCTGCACTGCTGGGGGGTGGGGGTGCAGGGGGACAATTGTGGAAGCCTGGTGGAGGCTGCCCCTGCACTGCTGGGGGTTTGGGTGATGGGAGACATGAGTGGGGGCCTGGTGGAGGCTGCCCCTGCACTGCTGGGGGGTGGGGGTGATGGGAGACATGAGTGGGGGCCTGGTGGAGGCTGCCCCTGGTGGCTGAGGGATGGGGGTGGTGGTAGACATGGGTTGGGGCCTTGTGGAGGCTGCCCCTGCACTGCTGGGGGGTGGGGGTGATGGGAGACATGAGTGGGGGCCTGGTGGAGGCTGCCCCTGGTGGCTGGGGGGTGGGGGTGCAGGGGGACATGTGTGGGAGCCTGGTGGAGGCTGCCCCTGCACTGTTGGGGGGTGGGGGTGCAGGGAGACATGAGTTGGACATGAGTGGGGGCCTGGTGGAGGCTGCCCCTGCACTGCTGGGGGTGGGAGTGATGGGAGACATGATTGGGGGCCTGGTGGAGGCCTGCCCCTGGTGGATGGGGGGTGCGGGTGGTGGTAGACATGGGTGGGGGCCTGGTGGAGGATGCCCCTGCACTGCTGGCGGGTGGGGGTGCAGGGGGACATGTGTGGGAGCCTGTGGAGGCTGCCCGTGCACTGCTGGGGGGTGGGGGGTGGTGGTAGATATGGGTGGGGGCCTGTTGGAGGCTGCCCCTGCACTGCTGCGGGGTGGGGGTGGTGGTAGATATGGGTGGGGGCCTGGTGGGGGCTGCCCCTGCACTGCTAGGGGTGGTGGTGGTGGAGGGAGACATGAGTGGGGGGCCTGGTGGCAGCAGCCCCTGGTGGCTGGGGGGTGGGGGTGATGGGAGACATGTGTTGGTGATCAGTAGTGCAAGGTGACATGTGGGTTGGCTGGTGGGCATGGCCATGGTGGATGGGTGCCTGTGGGACATGAGTAGGGGTGCAGGTTAGTACCCTGTGGTATGGGCTGCCTGCAGGGGCTGTGGAGGGTGTAGAGGGAACACATGGGAGGACCTACATGGCCAAATCACATGTAGCATTCCCCGGCACCACCGAAATACACGTACCCTGCTGAAATCGCGTGTGAATCTTCCCGTGCACCTCGGAATACACGTTCCCAGGCCAATCGCGTGTGGAACTTCCTGCGCACCCCGAAGTACACGTACCCAGGCCAATCGCGTGTGGAACTTCCCGCGCACCCCGCAGTACACGTACCCAGGCCAATCGCGTGTGGAAATTCCCGCGCACCCCGAAGTACACGTACCCAGGCCAATCGCGTGTGGAACTTCCTGCGCACCAAGTAGTACACATACCCAGGCCAATCGCGTGTGGAACTTCCCGCGCACCCCGAAGTACACGTACCCAGGCAAATCGCACGGCTGGAGGTTGGGGTGATGGGAGACATGAGTGGGGGCCTGGTGGAGGATGCCCTGGTGGCTGGGGGGGTGGGGGTGGTGGTAGACATGGGTGGGGGCCTGGTGGAGGCTGCCCCTGGTGGCTGGGGGGTGGGGGTGGTGGTAGACATGGGTGGCGGCCCGGTGGAGGCTGCCCCTGGTGGCTGGGGGGTGGGGGTGATGGGAGACATGAGTGGGGGCCTGGTGGAGGCTGCCCCTGGTGGCTGGGGGAGGGGGTGGTGGTAGACATGGGTGGGGGCCTGGTGGAGGCTGCCCCTGGTGGTGGGGGGTGGGGGTGAAGGGAGACATGAGTGGGGGCCTGGTGGAGGCTGCCCCTGCACTGCTGGGGGGTGGGGGTGATGGGAGACATGAGTGGGGGCCTGGTGGAGGCTGCCCCTGGTGGCTGGGGTGTGGGGGTCCAGGGGGACATGTGTGTGAGCCTGGTGGAGGCTGCCCCTGGTGGCTGGGGGGTGGGGGTGCAGGGGGACATGTGTGTGAGCCTGGTGGAGGCTGCCCCTGGTGGCTGGGGGGTGGGGGTGGTGGTAGACATTGGTGGGGCCTGGTGGAGGCTGCCCCTTGTGGCTGGGGAGTGGGGGTGATGGGAGACATGAGTGGGGGCCTGGTGGAGGCTGCCCCTGGTGGCTGGGGGGTGGGGGTGGTGGTAGAGTTTGGTGGCGGCCTGGTGGAGGCTGCCCCTGGTGGCTGGGGAGTGGGGGTGATGGGAGACATGAGTCGGGGCCTGATGGAGGCTGCCCCTGCACTGCTGAGGGGTGGGGGTGATGGGAGACATGACTGGGGGCCTGGTGGAGGCTGCCCCTGCACTGCTGGGGGGTGGGGGTGATGGGAGATATGAGTGGGGGCCTGGTGGAGGCTGCCCCTGGTGGCTGGGGGTGGGGTGGTGGGAGACATGGGTGGGGGCCTGGTGGAGGCTGCACCTGGTGGCTGGGGGGTGGGGGTGATGGGAGACATGAGTGGGGGCCTGGTGGAGGCAGCCCCTGGTGGCTGGGGGGTGGGGGTGATGGGAGACATGAGTGGGGGCCTGGTGGAGGCTGCCCCTGCACTGCTGGGGGGTGGGGGTGATGGGAGACATGAGTAGGGGCCTGGTGGAGGCTGCCCCTGCACTGCTGGGGGGTGGGGGGTGATGGGAGATATGAGTGGGGGCCTGGTGGAGGCTGCCCCTGCACTGCTGGGGGTTGGGGGTGATGGGGGACATGAGTGGGGGCCTGGTGGAGGCTGCCCCTGGTGGATGGGGGGTGGGGGTGGTGGTAGACATTGGTGGGGGCCTGGTGGAGGCTGCCCTGGTGGCTGGGTGGTGGGGGCGATGGGAGACATGAGTGGGGGCCTGGTAGAGGCTGCCCCTGCACTGCTGGGGGGTGGGGGTGATGGGGGACATGAGTGGGGGCCTGGTGGAGGCTGCCCCTGGTGGCTGGGGGGTGGAGGTGGTGGTAGACATTGGTGGGGGCCTGGTCGAGGCTGCCCCTGGTGGCTGGGGGGTGGGGGTGATGGGAGACATGAGTGGGGGCCTGGTGGAGGCTGCCCCTGCACTGCTGGGGAGTGGGGGTGATGGGAGACATGAGTGGGGGCCTGGTTGAGGCTGCCCCTGCACTGCTGGGGTGTGGGGGTGATGGAAGACATGTGTGGGGGCCTGGTGGAGGCTGCCCCTGCACTGCTGGGGAGTGGGGGTGATGGGAGATATGAGTGTGGGCCTGGTGGAGGCTGCCCGTGGTGGCTGGGGGGTGGGGGTGGTGGTAGACATGGGTGGGGGGCCTGGTGGAGGCTGCCCCTGGTGGCTGGGGGGTGGGGGTGATGGGAGACATGAGTGGGGGCCTGGTGGAGGCTGCCCCTGGTGGCTGGGGGGTGGGGGTGATGGGAGACATGAGTGGGGCCTGGTGGAGGCTGCCCCTGCACTGCTGGGGGGTGGGGGTGATGGGAGACATGAGTAGGGGTCTGGTGGAGGCTGCCCCTGCACTGCTGGGGCGTGGGGGTGATGGGAGATATGAAAGGGGGCCTGGTGGAGGCTGACCCTGGTGGCTGGGGGGGTGGGGGTGGTGGTAGACATGGGTGGGGGCCTGGTGGAGGCTGCCCCTGTACTGCTGGGGGGTGGGGGTGATGGGAGACATGAGTGGGGGCCTGGTGGAGGCTGCCCCAGGTGGCTGGGGGGGTGGGGGTGAAGGGGGACATGTGTGGGAGCCTGGTGGAGGCTGCCCTGCACTGCTGGGGGGTGGCGGTGCAGGGAGACATGAGTTGGTGATGAGTAGTGCAAGGTGACATGTGGGTTGGCTGGTGGGCATGGCCATGGTGGATGGGTTGCCCGTGGGACATGAGCAGGGGTGCAGGTTAGTACCCTGTGGTGTTGGCTGCCTGCAGGGGCTGTGGAGGGTATAGAGGGAACACCTGGGAGGACCTACATGGCCAAATCACATGTAGCATTCCCCGACACCACCGAAATACACGTACCCTGCTGAAATCGCGTGTGAATCTTCCCGCGCACCTCGGAATACACGTACCCAGGCCAATCGCGTGTGGAACTTCCCGCGCACCCCGAAGTACACGTACCCAGGCCAATCGCATGCGGAACTTCCCGCGCACCCTGTAGTACACGTACCCAGGCCAATCGCGTGTGGAAATTCCCGCGCACCCCGAAGTACACGTACCCAGGGCAATCGCGTGTGGAACTTCCCGCGCACCCCGTAGTACACATACCCAGGCCAATCGCGTGTGGAACTTCCCGCGCACTGCGAAGTACACGTACCCAGGCAAATCGCACGGCTGGAGGTGGGGGTGATGGGAGACATGAGTGGGGGCCTGGTGGAGGCTGCCCCTGGTGGCTGGGGGGGTGGGGGTGGTGGTAGACATGGGTGGGGGCCTGGTGGAGGCTGCCCCTGGTGGCTGGGGCGTGGGGGTGGTGGTAGACATGGGTGGTGGCCTGGTGGAGGCGGCCCCTAGTGGCTGGGGTGTGGGGGTGATGGGAGACATGAGTGGGGACCTGGTGGAGGCTGCCCCTGCTCTGCTGGGGGGTGGGGGTGATGGGAGATATGAGTGGGGGCCTGGTGGAGGCTGCCCCTGCACTGCTGGGGGGTGGGGATGGTGGTAGGTATGAGTGGGGGCCTGGTGGAGGCTGCCCCTGCACTGCTGGGGAGTGGGGGTGATGGGAGACATGGGTGGGGGCCTGGTGGAGGCTGCCCCAGGTGGCTGGGGGTGGGGGTGATGGGAGACATGAGTGGGGGCCTGGTGGAGGCTGCCCCGGTGGCTCGGGGGTAGTGGTAGACATGGATGGGGGCCTGGTGGAGGATGCCCCTGGTGGCTGGGGGGTGGGGGTGATGGGAGACATGAGTGGGGGCCTGGTGGAGGCTGCCCCTGCACTGCTGGGGGGTGGGGGTGATGGGAGACATGAGTGGGGGCCTGGTGGAGGCTGCCCCTGCACTGCTGGGTGGTGGGGGTGATGGGAGACATGAGTGGGGGCCTGGTGGAGGCTGCCCCTGCACTGCTGGGAGGTGGGGGTGATGGGAGATATGAGTAGGGGCCTAGTGGAGGCTGCCCCTGGTGGCTGGGGGGTGGGGGTGGTGGTAGACATGAGTGGGGGCCTGGTGGAGGCTGCCCCTGCACTGCTGGGAGGTGGGGGTGATGGGAGACATGGGTGGGGGCCTGGTGGAGGCTGCCCCTGGTGGCTGGGGGGATGGGGGTGGTGGTAGACATGGGTGGGGGCCTGGTGGAGGCTGCCCCTGGTGGCTGGGGGGTGGGGGTGGTGGTAGACATGGGTGGGGGCCTGGTGGAGGCTGCCCCTGGTGGCTGGGGGGTGGGGGTGATGGGAAACAAGAGTGGGGGCCTGGTGGAGGCTGCCCTTGCACTGCTGGGGGTGGGGGTGATGGGAGACATGAGTGGGGGCCTGGTGGAGGCTGCCCCTGGTTGCTGGGGGGTGGGGGTGCAGGGGGACATGTGTGGGAGCCTGGTGGAGGCTGCCCCTTCACTGCTGGGGGGTGGGGGTGATGGGAGACATGAGTGGGGGCCTGGTGGAGGCTGCCCCTGGTGGCTGGGGGGTGGGGGTGGTGGTAGACATGGGTGGGGGGCTGGTGGAGGCTGGCCCTGCACTGCTGGGGGGTGGGGGTGATGGGAGACATGAGTGGGGGCCTGGTGGAGGCTGCCCCTGGTGGCTGGGGGGTGGGGGTGCAGGGGGACATGTGTGGGAGCCTGGTGGAGGCTCCCCCTGGTGGCTGGGGGGTGGGGGTGCAGGGGGACATGTGTGTGAGCCTGGTGGAGGCTGCCCCTGGTGGCTGGGGGGTGAGGGTGGTGGTAGACATTGGTGGGGGCCTGATGGAGGCTGCCCCTGGTGGCTGGTGAGTGGGGGTGATGGGAGACATGAGTGGGGGCCTGGTGGAGGCTGCCCCTGCACTGCTGGGGGGTGGGGGTGATGGGAGACATGAGTGGGGGCCTGGTGGAGGCTGCCCCTGCACTGCTGGGGGTGGGGTGATGTTAGACATGGGTGGGGGCCTGGTGGAGGCTGCCCCTGCACTGCTGGGGGGTGGGGGTGATGGGAGACATGAGTGGGGGCCTGGTGGAGGCTGCCCCTGGTGGCTGGGGGGTGGGGGTGCAGGGGGACATGTGTGGGAGCCTGGTGGAGGCTGACCCTGGTGGCTGGGGGGTGGGGGTGATGGGAGACATGAGTGGGGGCCTGGTGGAGGCTGCCCCTGCACTGCTGGGGGGTGGGGGTGATGGGAGACATGAGTGGGGGCCTGGTGGAGGCTGCCCCTGGTGGCTGGGGGGTGGGGGTGCAGGGGGACATGTGTGGGAGCCTGGTGGAGGCTGCCCCTGCACTGCTGGGGGGTGGGGGTGATGGGAGATATAAGTGGGGGCCTGTTGGAGGCTGCCCCTGCACTGCTGGGGGGTGGGGGTGATGGGGGACATGAGTGGGGGCCTGGTGGAGGCTGCTCCTGGTGGCTGTGGGGTGGGGGTGGTGGTAGACATTGGTGGGGGCCTGGTGGAGGCTGCCCCTGGTGGCTGGGGGTGGGGTGATGGGAGACATGAGTGGGGGCCTGGTGGAGGCTGCCCCTGCACTGCTGGGGGGTGGGGGTGATGGGGACATGAGTGGGGGCCTGGTGGAGGCTGCCCCTGCACTGCTGGGGGATGGGGGTGATGGGAGACATGAGTGGGGGCCTGGTGGAGGCTGCCCCTGCACTGCTGGGGGGTGGGGGTGATGGGAGATATGAGTGTGGGCCTGGTGGAGGCTGCCCCTGGTGGCTGAGGGGTGGGGGTGGTGGTAGACATGGGTGGGGGCCTGGTGGAGGCTGCCCCTGCACTGCTGGGGGGTGGGGGTGATTGGAGACATGAGTGGGGGCCTGGTGTAGACTGCCCCTGCACTGCTGGGGGGGTGGGGGTGATGGGGGATGTGAAAGGGGGCCTGGTGGAGGCTGCCCCTGCACTGCTGGGGGGTGGGGGTGCAGGGAGACATGAGTTGGACATGAGTGGGGGCCTGGTGGAGGCTGCCCCTTCACTGCTGGGGGGTGGGGGTGATGAGGGACATGAGTGGGGGCCTGGTGGAGGCTGCCCCTGCACTGCTGGGGGGGTGGGGTGATGGGAGATATGAGTGGGGCCTGGTGGAGGCTGCTCCTGGTGGCTGGGGGTGGGGGTGGTGGTAGACATGGGTGGGGGCCTGGTGGAGGCTGCCCCTGCACTGCTGGGGGGTGGGGGTGATGGGAGACATGAGTGGGGGCCTGGTGGAGGCTGCCCCTGGTGGCTGGGGGGTGGGGGTGCAGGGGGACATGTGTGGGAGCCTGGTGGAGGCTGCCCCTGGTGGCTGGGGGGTGGGGGTGATGGGAGACATGAGTGGGAGCCTGGTGGAGGCTGGCCCTGCACTGCTGGGGGGTGGGGTTGATGGGAGACATGAGTGGGGGCCTGGTGGAGGCTGCCCCTGGTGGCTGGGGGTGGGGGTGCAGGGGGACATGTGTGGGAGCCTGGTGGAGGCTGCCCCTGCACTGCTGGGGGTTGGGGGTGCAGGGGGACATGTGTGGAAGCCTGGTGGAGGCTGCCCCTGCACTGCTGGGGGGTGGGGGTGATGGGAGATATGAGTGGGGGCCTGGTGGAGGCTGCCCCTGCACTGCTGGGGGTGGGGGTGATGGGAGACATGAGTGGGGGCCTGGTGGAGGCTGCCCCTGCACTGCTGGGGGGTGGGGGTGATGGGAGATATGAGTGGGGGCCTGGTGGAGGCTGCCCCTGGTGGCTGGGGGGTGGGGGTGGTGGTAGACATGGGTTGGGGCCTTGTGGAGGCTGCCCCTGCACTGCTGGGTGGTGGGGGTGATGGGAGACATGAGTGGGGGCCGGGTGGAGGCGGCCCCTGGTGGCTGGGGGGTGGGGGTGTATGGGGGACATGTGTGGGAGCCTGGTGGAGGCTGCCCCTGCACTGTTGGGGGGTGGGGGTGCAGGGAGACATGAGTTGGACATGAGTGGGGGCCTGGTGGAGGCTGCCCCTGCACTGCTGGGGGGTGGGGGTGATGGGAGACATGAGTGGGGGCCTGGTGGAGGCTGCCCCTGCACTGCTGGGGGGTGGGGGTGATGGGAGACATGATTGGGGGCCTGGTGGAGGCTGCCCCTGGTGGATGGGGGGTGCGGGCGGTGGTAGACATGGGTGGGGGCCTGGTGGAGGATGCCCCTTCACTGCTGGGGGGTGGGGGTGCAGGGGGACATGTGTGGGAGCCTGGTGGAGGCTGCCCCTGCACTGCTGGGGGTTGGGGGTGCAGGGGGACATGTGTGGAAGCCTGGTGGAGGCTGCCCCTGCACTGCTGGGGGGTGGGGGTGATGGGAGATATGAGTGGGGGCCTGGTGGAGGCTGCCCCTGCACTGCTGGGGGTGGGGGTGATGGGAGACATGAGTGGGGGCCTGGTGGAGGCTGCCCCTGCACTGCTGGGGGGTGGGGGTGATGGGAGATATGAGTGGGGGCCTGGTGGAGGCTGCCCCTGGTGGCTGGGGGGTGGGGGTGGTGGTAGACATGGGTTGGGGCCTTGTGGAGGCTGCCCCTGCACTGCTGGGTGGTGGGGGTGATGGGAGACATGAGTGGGGGCCTGGTGGAGGCTGCCCCTGGTGGCTGGGGGGTGGGGGTGCATGGGGGACATGTGTGGGAGCCTGGTGGAGGCTGCCCCTGCACTGTTGGGGGGTGGGGGTGCAGGGAGACATGAGTTGGACATGAGTGGGGGCCTGGTGGAGGCTGCCCCTGCACTGCTGGGGGGTGGGGGTGATGGGAGACATGAGTGGGGGTCTGGTGGAGGCTGCCCCTGCACTGCTGGGGGGTGGGGGTGATGGGAGACATGATTGGGGGCCTGGTGGAGGCTGCCCCTGGTGGATGGGGGGTGCGGGTGGTGGTAGACATGGGTGGGGGCCTGGTGGAGGATGCCCCTTCACTGCTGGGGGGTGGGGGTGCAGGGGGACATGTGTGGGAGCCTGGTGGAGGCTGCCCCTGCACTGCTGGGGGGTGGGGTGGTGGTAGATATGGGTGGGGGCCTGGTGGAGGCTGCCCCTGCACTGCTGGGGGGTGGGGGTGGTGGTAGATATGGGTGGGGGCCTGGTGGGGGCTGCCCCTGCACTGCTAGGGGGTGGTGGTGGTGGGAGACATGAGTGGTGGGCCTGGTGGCGGCAGCCCCTGGTGGCTGGGGGGTGGGGGTGATGGGAGACATGTGTTGGTGATCAGTAGTGCAAGGTGACATGTGGGTTGGCTGGTGGGCATGGCCATGGTGGATAGGTGCCTGTGGGACATGAGCAGGGGTGCAGGTTAGTACCCTGTGGTGTGGGCTGCCTGCAGGGGCCGTGGAGGGTGTAGAGGGAACACATGGGAGGACCTACATGGCCAAATCACATGTAGCATTCCCCGGCACCACCGAAATACACGTACCCTGCTGAAATCGCGTGTGAATCTTCCCGCGCACCTCGGAATACACGTACCCAGGCCAATCGCGTGTGGAACTTCCCGCGCACCCCGAAGTACACGTACCCAGTCCAATCGCGTGTGGAACTTCCCGCGCACCCCGTAGTACACGTACCCAGGCCAATCGCGTGTGGAAATTCCCGCGCACCCCGAAGTACACGTACCCAGGCCAATCGCGTGTGGAACTTCCCGCGCACCCCGTAGTACACATACCCAGGCCAATCGCGTGTGGAACTTCCCGCGCACCCCGAAGTACACGTACCCAGGCAAATCGCACGGCTGGAGGTGGGGGTGATGGGAAACATGAGTGGGGGCCTGGTGGAGGCTGCCCCTGGTGGCTGGGGGGGTGTGGTGGTGGTAGACATGGGTGGGGGCCTGGTGGAGGCTGCCCCTGGTGGCCTGGGGGGTGGGGGTGGTGGTAGACATGGGTGGTGGCCTGGTGGAGGCTGCCCCTGGTGGCTGGGGGGTGGAGGTGATGGGAGACATGAGTGGGGGCCTGGTGGAGGCTGCCCCTGCACTGTTGGGGGGTGGGGGTGATGGGAGACATGAGTGGGGGCCTGGTGGAGGATGCCCCTGCACTGCTGGGGGGTGGGGGTGATGGGAGACATGAGTGGGGGCCTGGTGGAGGCTGCCCCTGCACTGCTGGGGGGTGGGGGTGATGGGAGATATGAGTGGGGGCCTGGTGGAGGCTACCCCTGGTGGCTGGGGGGTGGGGGTGGTGGTAGACATGGGTTGGGGCCTTGTGGAGGCTGCCCCTGCACTGCTGGGTAGTGGGGGTGATGGGAGACATGAGTGGGGGCCTGGTGGAGGCTGCCCCTGGTGGCTGGGGGGTGGGGGTGCATGGGGGACATGTGTGGGAGCCTGGTGGAGGCTGCCCCTGCACTGTTGGGGGGTGGGGGTGCAGGGGGACATGAGTTGGACATGAGTGGGGGCCTGGTGGAGGCTGCCCCTGCACTGCTGGGGGGTGGGGGTGATGGGAGACATGAGTGGGGGCCTGGTGGAGGCTGCCCCTGGTGGGTGGGGGTGCGGGTGGAGGTAGACATGGGTGGGGGCCTGGTGGAGGATGCCCCTGCACTGCTGGGGGGTGGGGGTGGTGGTAGATATGGGTGGGGGCCTGGTGGGGGCTGCCCCTGCACTGCTAGGGGGTGGTGGTGGTGGGAGACATGAGTGGTGGGCCTGGTGGCGGCAGCCCCTGGTGGCTGGGGGGTGGGGGTGATGGGAGACATGTGTTGGTGATCAGTAGTGCAAGGTGACATGTGGGTTGGCTGGTGGGCATGGCCATGGTGGATGGGTGCCTGTGGGACATGAGCAGGGGTGCAGGTTAGTACCCTGTGGTGTGGGCTGCCTGCAGGGGCCGTGGAGGGTGTAGAGGGAACACATGGGAGGACCTACATGGCCAAATCACATGTAGCATTACCCGGCACCACCGAAATACACGTACCCTGCTGAAATCGCGTGTGAATCTTCCCACGCACCTCGGAATACACGTACCCAGGCCAATCGCGCGTGGAACTTCCCGCGCACCCCGAAGTACACGTACCCAGGCCAATCGCGTGTGGAACTTCCCGCGCACCCTGAAGTACACGTACCCAGTCCAATCGCGTGTGGAACTTCCCGCGCACCCCGTAGTACATGTACCCAGGCCAATCGCGTGTGGAAATTCCCGCGCACCCCGAAGTACACGTACCCAGGCCAATCGTGTGTGGAACTTCCCGTGCACCCCGTAGTACACATACCCAGGCCAATCGCGTGTGGAACTTCCCGCGCACCCCGAAGTACACGTACCCAGGCAAATCGCACGGCTGGAGGTGGGGGTGATGGGAAACATGAGTGGGGGCCTGGTGGAGGCTGCCCCTGGTGGCTGGGGGGGTGGTGGTGGTGGTAGACATGGGTGGGGGCCTGGTGGAGGCTGCCCCTGGTGGCTGTGGGGTGGGGGTGGTGGTAGACATGGGTGGTGGCCTGGTGGAGGCTGCCCCTGGTGGCTGGGGGGTGGAGGTGATGGGAGACATGAGTGGGGGCCTGGTGGAGGCTGCCCCTGCACTGTTGGGGGGTGGGGGTGATGGGAGATATGAGTGGGGGCCTGGTGGAGGCTGCCCCTGGTGGCTGGGGGGGTGGGGGTGGTGGTAGGTATGAGTGGGGGCCTGGTGGAGGCTGCCCCTGCACTGCTGGGGGGTGGAGGAGATGGGGGACATGAGTGGGGGCCTGGTGGAGGCTGCCCCTGGTGGCTGGGGGGAGGGGGTGGTGGTAGACATGGGTGGGGGCCTGGTGGAGGCTGCCCATGGTGGCTGGGGGGTGGGGGTGAAGGGAGACATGAGTTGGGGCCTGGTGGAGGCTGCCCCTGCACTGCTGGGGGGTGGGGGTGATGGGAGGCATGAGTGGGGGCCTGGTGGAGGTTGCCCCTGGTGGCTGGGGGGTGGGGGTGCAGGGGGGCATGTGTGTGAGCCTGGTGGAGGCTGCCCCTGGTGGCTGGGGGGTGGGGGTGCAGGGGGACATGTGTGTGAGCCTGGTGGAGGCTCCCCCTGGTGGCTGGGGGGTGGGGTGATGGGAGACATGAGTGGGGGCCTGGTGGAGGCTGCCCCTGCACTGCTGGGGGGTGGGGGTGATGGGAGACATGAGTTTGGGCCTGGTGGAGGCTGCCCCTGCACTGCTGGGGGGTGGGGGTGATGGGAGACATGAATGGGGGCCTGGTGGAGGCTGCCCCTGCACTGCTGGGGAGTGGGGGTGATGGGAGATATGAGTGGGGGCCTGGTGGAGGCTGCCCCTGGTGGCTGGGGGGTGGGGGTTGTGGGAGACATGGGTGGGGGCCTGGTGGAGGCTGCACCTGGTGGCTGGGGGGTGGGGGTAATGGGAGACATGAGTGGGGGCCTGGTGGAGGCTGCCCCTGGTGGCTGGGGGGTGGGGGTGATGGGAGACATGTGTGGGGGCCTGGTGGAGGCTGCCCCTGCACTGCTGGGGGGTGGGGGTGATGGGAGACATGAGTAGGGGCCTGGTGGAGGCTGCCCCTGCACTGCTGGGGGGTGGGGGTGATGGGAGATATGAGTGGGGGCCTGGTGGAGGCTGTCCCTGCACTGCAGGGGGGTGGGGGTGATGGGGGACATGAGTGTGGGCCTGGTGGAGGCTGCCCCTGCACTGCTGGGGGGTGGGGGTGATGGGAGACATGAGTAGGGGCCTGGTGGAGGCTGCCCCTGCACTGCTGGGGGGTGGGGGTGATGGGAGATATGAGTGGGGGCCTGGTGGAGGCTGTCCCTGTACTGCTGGGGGGTGGGGGTGATGGGGGACATGAGTGTGGGCCTGGTGGAGGCTGCCCCTGGTGGCTGGGGGGTGGGGGTGGTGGTAGACATTGGTGGGGGCCTGGTGGAGGCTGCCCCTGGTGGCTGGGGGGTGGGGGTGATGGGAGACATGAGTGGGGGCCTGGTGGAGGCTGCCCCTGCACTGCTGGGGAGTGGGGGTGATGGGAGACATGAGTGGGGGCCTGGTGGAGGCTGCCCCTGCACTGCTGGGGGGTGGGGGTGATGGGAGACATGAGTGGGGGCCTGGTGGAGACTGCCCTGCACTGCTGGGGGGTGGGGGTGAAGGGAGATATGAGTGTGGGCCTGGTGGAGGCTGCCCCTGGTGGCTGGGGGGTGGGGGGTGGGGGTGGTGGTAGACATGGGTGGGGGCCTGGTGGAGGCTGCCCCTGGTGGCTGGGGGGTGGGGGTGATGGGAGACATGAGTGGGGGCCTGGTGGAGGCTGCCCCTGGTGGCTGAGGGGTGGGGGTGATGGGAGACATGAGTGGGGCCTGGTGGAGTCTGCCCCTGCACTGCTGGGGGGTGGGGGTGATGGGAGACATGAGTAGGGGCCTGGTGGAGGCTGCCCCTGGTGGCTGGGGGGGTGGGGTGGTGGTAGACATGGGCGGGGGCCTGGTGGAGGCTGCCCCTGTACTGCTGGGGGGTGGGGGTGATGGGAGACATGAGTGGGGGCCTGGTGGAGGCTGCCCCAGGTAGCTGGGGGGTGGGGGTGAAGGGGGGCATGTGTGGGAGCCTGGTGGAGGCTGCCCTGCACTGCTGGGGGGTGGGGGTGCAGGGAGACATGAGTTGGACATGAGTGGGGGCCTGGTGGAGGCTGCCCCTGCACTGCTGGGGGGTGGGGGTGAATAGGGACATGAGTGGGGGCCTGGTGGAGGCTGCCCCTGCACTGCTAGGGGGTGGGGGTGATGGGAGATATGAGTGGGGGCCTGGTGGAGGCTGCTCCTGGTGGCTGGGGGTGGGGGTGGTGGTAGACATGGGTGGGGGCCTGGTGGAGGCTGCCCCTGCACTGCTGGGGGGTGGGGGTGATGGGAGACATGAGTGGGGGCCTGGTGGAGGCTGCCCCTGGCGGCTGGGGGGTGGGGGTGGTGATGGACATGGGTGGGGGCCTGGTGGAGGCTGCCCCTGCACTGCTGGGGGGTGGGGGTGATGGGAGACATGAGTGGGGGCCTGGCGGAGGCTGCCCCTGGTGGCTGGGGGGGGGGGGGTGGTGGTAGACATGGGTTGGGGCCTGGTGGAAGCTGCCCCTGCACTGCTGGGGGGTGGGGGTGATGGGAGACATGAGTGGGGGCCTGGTGGAGGCTGCCCCTGGTGGCTGGGGGTTGGGGGTGGTGGTAGACATGGGTGGGGGCCTGGTGGAGGCTGTCCCTGGTATCTGGGGGGTGGGGGTGATGGGAGACATGAGTGGGGCCTGGTGGAGGCTGCCCCTGCACTGCTGTGGGGTGGGGGTGATGGGAGACATGAGTGGGGCCTGGTGGAGGCTGCCCCTGGTGGATGGGGTGTGGGGGTGCAGGAGGACATGTGTGGGAGCATGGTGGAGGCTGCCCCTGGTGGCTGGGGGGTGGGGGTGATGGGAGACATGAGTGGGGGCCTGGTGGAGGCTGCCCCTGCACTGCTGGGGGGTGGGGATGATGGGAGACATGAGTGGGGGCCTGGTGGAGGCTTCCCCTGGTGGCTGGGGGGTGGGGTGGTGGTAGACATGGGTGGGACCCTGGTGGAGGCTGCCCCTGCACTGCTGGGGGGTGGGGGTGCAGGGGGACATGTGTGGAAGCCTGGTGGAGGCTGCCCCTGCACTGCTGGGGGGTGGGGGTGATGGGAGATATGAGTGGGGGCCTGGTGGAGGCTGCCCCTGCACTTCTGGTGGGTGGGGGCGATGGGAGACATGAGTGGGGGCCTGGTGGAGGCGGCCTCTGCACTGCTGGGGGGTGGGGGTGATGGGAGATATGAGTGGGGGCCTGGTGGAGGCTGCCCCTGGTGGCTGGGGGGTGGGGGTGGTGTTAGACATGGGTGGGGGCCTGGTGGAGGCTGCCCCTGCACTGCTGAGGGGTGGGGGTGATGGGAGACATGAGTGGGGGCCTGGTGGAGGCTGCCCCTGGTGGTTGGGGGGTGGGGGTGCAGGGGGACATGTGTGGGAGCCTGGTGGAGGCTGCACCTGCACTGTTGGGGGGTGGGGGTGCAGGGAGACATGAGTTGGACATGAATGGGGGCCTGGTGGAGACTGCCCCTGCACTGCTGGGGGTGGGGGTGATGGGAGACATGAGTGGGGGCCTGGTGGAGGCTGCCCCTGGTGGCTGGGGGGAGGGGGTGGTGGTAGACATGGGTGGGGGCCTGGTGGAGGCTGCCCCTGGTGGCTGGGGGGTGGGGGTGAAGGGAGACATGAGTTGGGGCCTGGTGGAGGCTGCCCCTGCACTGCTGGGGGGTGGGGGTGATGGGAGACATGAGTGGGGGCCTGGTGGAGGTTGCCCCTGGTGGCTGGGGGGTGGGGGTGCAGGGGGGCATGTGTGTGAGCCTGGTGGAGGCTGCCCCTGGTGGCTGGGGGGTGGGGGTGCAGGGGGACATGTGTGTGAGCCTGGTGGAGGCTCCCCCTGGTGGCTGGGGGGTGGGGGTGATGGGAGACATGAGTGGGGGCCTGGTGGAGGCTGCCCCTGCACTGCTGGGGGGTGGGGGTGATGGGAGACATGAGTTTGGGCCTGGTGGAGGCTGCCCCTGCACTGCTGTGGGGTGGGGGGTGATGGGAGACATGAATGGGGGCCTGGTGGAGGCTGCCCCTGCACTGCTGGGGGGTGGGGGTGATGGGAGACATGAGTGGGGGCCTGGTGGAGGCTGCCCCTGGTGGCTGGGGGGTGGGGGTTGTGGGAGACATGGGTGGGGGCCTGGTGGAGGCTGCACCTGGTGGCTGGGGGGTGGGGGTAATGGGAGACATGAGTGGGGGCCTGGTGGAGGCTGCCCCTGGTGGCTGGGGGTGGGGGTGATGGGAGACATGTGTGGGGGCCTGGTGGAGGCTGCCCCTGCACTGCTGGGGGGTGGGGGTGATGGGAGACATGAGTAGGGGCCTGGTGGAGGCTGCCCCTGCACTGCTGGGGGGTGGGGGTGATGGGAGATATGAGTGGGGGCCTGGTGGAGGCTGTCCCTGCACTGCAGGGGGGTGGGGGTGATGGGGGACATGAGTGTGGGCCTGGTGGAGGCTGCCCCTGCACTGCTGGGGGGTGGGGGTGATGGGAGACATGAGTAGGGGCCTGGTGGAGGCTGCCCCTGCACTGCTGGGGGGTGGGGGTGATGGGAGATATGAGTGGGGGCCTGGTGGAGGCTGTCCCTGCACTGCTGGGGGGTGGGGGTGATGGGGGACATGAGTGTGGGCCTGGTGGAGGCTGCCCCTGGTGGCTGGGGGGTGGGGGTGGTGGTAGACATTGGTGGGGGCCTGGTGGAGGCTGCCCCTGGTGGCTGGGGGGTGGGGGTGATGGGAGACATGAGTGGGGGCCTGGTGGAGGCTGCCCCTGCACTGCTGGGGAGTGGGGGTGATGGGAGACATGAGTGGGGGCCTGGTGGAAGCTGCCCCTGCACTGCTGGGGGGTGGGGGTGATGGGAGACATGAGTGGGGGCCTGGTGGAGGCTGCCCCTGCACTGCTGGGGGGTGGGGGTGAAGGGAGATATGAGTGTGGGCCTGGTGGAGGCTGCCCCTGGTGGCTGGGGGGTGGGGGGTGGGGGTGGTGGTAGACATGGGTGGGGGCCTGGTGGAGGCTGCCCCTGGTGGCTGGGGGGTGGGGGTGATGGGAGATATGAGTGGGGGCCTGGTGGAGGCTGTCCCTGCACTGCTGGGGGGTGGGGGTGATGGGGGACATGAGTGTGGGCCTGGTGGAGGCTGCCCCTGGTGGCTGGGGGGTGGGGGTGGTGGTAGACATTGGTGGGGGCCTGGTGGAGGCTGCCCCTGGTGGCTGGGGGGTGGGGGTGATGGGAGACATGAGTGGGGGCCTGGTGGAGGCTGCCCCTGCACTGCTGGGGAGTGGGGGTGATGGGAGACATGAGTGGGGGCCTGGTGGAGGCTGCCCCTGCACTGCTGGGGGGTGGGGGTGATGGGAGACATGAGTGGGGGCCTGGTGGAGGCTGCCCCTGCACTGCTGGGGGGTGGGGGTGAAGGGAGATATGAGTGTGGGCCTGGTGGAGGCTGCCCCTGGTGGCTGGGGGGTGGGGGGTGGGGGTGGTGGTAGACATGGGTGGGGGCCTGGTGGAGGCTGCCCCTGGTGGCTGGGGGGTGGGGGTGATGGGAGACATGAGTGGGGGCCTGGTGGAGGCTGCCCCTGGTGGCTGAGGGGTGGGGGTGATGGGAGACATGAGTGGGGCCTGGTGGAGTCTGCCCCTGCACTGCTGGGGGGTGGGGGTGATGGGAGACATGAGTAGGGGCCTGGTGGAGGCTGCCCCTGCACTGCAGGGGCGTGGGGATGATGGGAGATATGAAAGGGGGCCTGGTGGAGGCTGCCCCTGGTGGCTGGGGGGGTGGGGTGGTGGTAGACATGGACGGGGGCCTGGTGGAGGCTGCCCCTGTACTGCTGGGGGGTGGGGGTGATGGGAGACATGAGTGGGGGCCTGGTGGAGGCTGCCCCTGGTAGCTGGGGGGTGGGGGTGAAGGGGGACATGTGTGGGAGCCTGGTGGAGGCTGCCCTGCACTGCTGGGGGGTGGGGGTGCAGGGAGACATGAGTTGGACATGAGTGGGGGCCTGGTGGAGGCTGCCCCTGCACTGCTGGGGGGTGGGGGTGAATAGGGACATGAGTGGGGGCCTGGTGGAGGCTGCCCCTGCACTGCTGGGGGGTGGGGGTGATGGGAGACATGAGTGGGGGCCTGGCGGAGGCTGCCCCTGGTGGCTGGGGGGTGGGGGTGGTGGTAGACATGGGTTGGGGCCTGGTGGAGGCTGCCCCTGCACTGCTGGGGGGTGGGGGTGATGGGAGACATGAGTGGGGGCCTGGTGGAGGCTGCCCCTGGTGGCTGGGGGTTGGGGGTGGTGGTAGACATGGGTGGGGGCCTGGTGGAGGCTGTCCCTGGTGTCTGGGGGGTGGGGGTGATGGGAGACATGAGTGGGGCCTGGTGGAGGCTGCCCCTGCACTGCTGTGGGGTGGGGGTGATGGGAGACATGAGTGGGGGCCTGGTGGAGGCTGCCCCTGGTGGCTGGGGGGTGGGGGTGCAGGAGGACATGTTTGGGAGCATGGTGGAGGCTGCCCCTGGTGGCTGGGGGGTGGGGGTGATGAGAGACATGAGTGGGGGCCTGGTGGAGGCTGCCCCTGCACTGCTGGGGGGTGGGGATGATGGGAGACATGAGTGGGGGCCTGGTGGAGGCTTCCCCTGGTGGCTGGGGGGTGGGGTGGTGGTAGACATGGGTGGGAGCCTGGTGGAGGCTGCCCCTGCACTGCTGGGGGGTGGGGGTGCAGGGGGACATGTGTGGAAGCCTGGTGGAGGCTGTCCCTGCACTGCTGGGGGGTGGGGGTGATGGGAGATATGAGTGGGGGCCTGGTGGAGGCTGCCCCTGCACTGCTGGTGGGTGGGGGCGATGGGAGACATGAGTGGGGGCCTGGTGGAGGCGGCCTCTGCACTGCTGGGGGGTGGGGGTGATGGGAGATATGAGTGGGGGCCTGGTGGAGGCTGCCCCTGGTGGCTGGGGGGTGGGGGTGGTGGTAGACATGGGTGGGGGCCTGGTGGAGGCTGCCCCTGCACTGCTGAGGGGTGGGGGTGATGGGAGACATGAGTGGGGGCCTGGTGGAGGCTGCCCCTGGTGGTTGGGGGGTGGGGGTGCAGGGGGACATGTGTGGGAGCCTGGTGGAGGCTGCCCCTGCACTGTTGGGGGGTGGGGGTGCAGGGAGACATGAGTTGGACATGAATGGGGGCCTGGTGGAGACTGCCCCTGCACTGCTGGGGGTGGGGGTGATGGGAGACATGAGTGGGGGCCTGGTGGAGGCTGCCCCTGCACTGCTGGGGGGTGGGGGTGATGGGAGATATTAGTGGGGGCCTGGTGGAGGCTGCCCCTGGTGGCTGGGGGGTGGGGGTGGTGGTAGACATGTGTGGGGGCCTGGTGGAGGCTGCCCCTGCACTGTTGGGGGGTGGGGGTGATGGGAGACATGAGTGGGGGCCTGGTGGAGGCTGCCCCTGGTGGCTGGGGGGTGGGGGTGGTGGTAGACATGGGTGGGGGCCTGGTGGAGGCTGCCCCTGCACTGCTGTGGGGTGGGGGTGATGGGAGACATGAGTGGGGGCCTGGTGGAGGCTGCCCCTGTTGGCTGGGGGTTGGGGGTGGTGGTAGACATGGGTGGGGGCCTGGTGGAGGCTGCCCCTGCACTGCTGGGGGGTGGGGGTGATGGGAGACATGAGTGGGGGCCTGGTGGAGGTTGCCCCTGGTGGCTGGGGTGTGGGGGTGGTGGTAGACATGGGTGGGGGCCTGGTGGAGGCTGCCCCTGGTGTCTGGGGTGTTTGATGTGAGACATGAGTGGGGGCCTGGTGGAGGCTGCCCCTGCACTGCTGGGGGGTGGGGGTGATGGGAGACATGATTGGGGGCCTGGTGGAGGCTGCCCCTGGTGGCTGGGGGGTGGGGGTGCAGGGGGACATGTGTGGGAGCCTGCTGGAGGCTGCCCCTGGTGGCTGGGGGGTGGGGGTGATGGGAGACATGAGTGGGGGCCTGGTGGAGGCTGCCCCTGCACTGCTGGGGGGTGGGGGTGATGGGAGACATGAGTGGGGGCCTGGTGGAGGCTGCCCCGGTGGCTGGGGGGTGGGGGTGCAGGGGGACATGTGTAGGAGCCTGGTGGAGGCTGCCCCTGCACTGCCGTGGGGTGGGGTGATGGGAGACATGAGTGGGGGCCTGGTGGAGGCTGCCCCTGGTCGCTCGGGGTTGGGGGTGGTGGTAGAAATGGGTGGGGGCCTGGTGGAGGCTGCCCCTGCACTGCTTGGGGAGTGGGGGTGCAGGGGGACATGTGCGGGAGCCTGGTGGAGGCTGCCCTGCACTGCTGGGGGGTGGGGGTGGTGGTAGAAATGGGTGGGGGCCTGGTGGAGGCTGCCCCTGCACTGCTGGGGGGTGGGGGTGGTGGTAGACATGGGTGGGGGCCTGGTGGAGTCTGCCCCTTGTGGCTGTGGGGTGGAGGTGATAGGGGACATGAGTGGGGTCCTGGTGGAGGCTGCCCCTGCACTGCTGGGGGGTGGGGGTGGTGGGAGACATGAGTGGGGGCCTGGTGGAGGCTGCCCCTGGTGGCTGGGGGGTGGGGGTGATCTGAGACATGTGTTGGTGATCAGTAGTGCAAGGTGACATGTGGGTTGGCTGGTGGGCATGGCCATGGTGGACGGGTTGCCTGTGGGACATGAGCAGGGGTGCAGGGTAGTACCCTGTGGTGTGGGCTGCCTGCAGGGGCTGTGGAGGGTGTAGAGGGAACACCTGGGAGGACCTACATGGCCAAATCACGTGTAGCATTCCCCGGCACCACCGAAATACACGTACCCTGCTGAAATCGCGTGTGAATCTTCCCGCGCACCTCGGAACACACATACCCAGGCCAATCGTGTGTGGAACTTCCCACGCACCTTGAAGTACATGTACCCAGGCCAATCGCGTGTGGAACTTCCCGCGCACCCCGAAGTACACCTACCCAGGCCAATCGCGTGTGGAACTTCCTGTGCACCCTGAAGTACACGTACCCAGGCCAATCGCGTGTGGAACTTCCCGCACACCCAGGAACACGCGCACACGCTATTTTTCACACAGTGGGTGTCCGTGTTTGTCGGTGTCCCTTTGCACCTCATTTGTCCTAGAGGGCCACTGTATGGCCCATTCATCATGGCTGTATATGGGTGCTTTTTGTTAGCGCACATTTTGGCGCACATTTTTTACAGTCGCAGGGGCGCTACCGCCTGCTTTCTTGTGGCGTACTTGTTTGGCCCTGTGCGCGTCTTTGACCGTGCGCTGGTTTGCCCTATTCGATTCCATGAATACGGGTTGTAGGCGAGCGTGTGGGTGTTCCGCGCACTTGCCTCCTGTTCGTCCCCCGTGACGCCCATATTTTCATGCGTTGTTCCCCATTCCGAGTGTTACGCCCCGTGTTCCGCCTACTTTTGTGATGTGCGCCGCGCTATGTGCGATTTCGGAGTGGCCGTGGCGCACGCTGTTGGATGACCTGTGCGCCGGCTTGCGCCACGCACATTTTTAGCGCACATCCAATGTTTTTCTCGCGCACGGACTTCCATGAATCGATGTGCGCTGGTTTCCCTGCGATTTTCGCACTTGCACTGCGATATTCGCACTTTTACTGCGATACGCACGTTTTGGCACCTCTGCGCGGGGATTTTCGGCGCACATTATTTCCATGAATCGACCCCCAGGGGTATCAAATAGATGATGCTCCATCCCTTTTACAGTGAACAAAAAAAATAAGTGCAGTATCAACCGCAACCTCCCTTGATACAAGACCATCTGAGTTGAGACTTACTCTCAACTTATTGCTAGAATTGAACAGAATAAGCATAGTTAACAAACCTCGAGGTATTCCCCAACTACTCAATTTGCACCATAGATGCCCCCTTTCAACTTTACTAAAAGCAGATGATAGATTGAGGTATAGTATAGGGAGTACTGCTTGTCTGACCTCTGTAAAAGTGATATGACAAAGCCTTTTGTAGAGACGTCATTTCCCTTTCTAACACCATTTTGGAAGATTCCTAACTTTTGCATCTCCTCCACCCAGTCAGCTGGTCCGTCAAAACAAAGTTAGCTAAAACAGATGATGAAGAATCAATTGGAGATATCAGCCTGTAATTTGAAAGAGATGCCCGGTCACCCTTTTCGTATGTGGGGACAATTCATGGCAAAAGCCCATGATTCTGGAAACTCCATGTAACTAATAGTTTGAAGGAAGAGATGCCAGAGAAACTTTGACCATAACTCTGTATTACTTTTCAAAACGGTATACAATAGACCGTCTGGGCTGCAGGCCCAAGACAGTTTTAACTTGGATAAGGCAATTTCTAAGTCTCCACAGTCAAAATGATTTTTTACTAAGCTTTTAGAGCAGATATTGGCAAATTCTCAACTCAAACTCTTTATAAAAATATTTACAGTAAAAGAGTGCCTCACCCAATTTTGGAATGCAATTTGTCTGGACATTTCTTTGGTAATTGTACATAACATTTAGCAACCTCCATATTCCTTTAGAGTCATGAGAGATTAGTTTACTCATGACTGATTGATTCTGACTGTGATATTTTTGAACTTTCTATGATTTCAGACAGTTTTTAAAAGACTGCCTCTCTTTCCGACTAGCTACATTTTTCATTTCAATTACCTTATTAGGAGTGGCCATGAAAGCTCCCAAAGTATGTCGAGTGGCTTGCTTGCGATTTCTAATCTGGAGGTCAAATTGAGCTCTGTGTGATTCCACAAAAGTTTTTGCTTCCAAGCAGGCTTTGATATAAGTGTCTCCTTCCACGCTTGCAACGTATAGCAGAATCAACTGGGAGCATAATTTAACCATTCGTCCCTGTGGTCCACTGGTCCCGGTCTTTGCATACTGTGGCCTGATATTGGCCCAAAGATTTACCCCGAGCCTAAATAAATTACCAGACCTATTTACAACTAAGTTATGATATGATATGATGTGACTTCTATAAGAAGCCTGCACACAAGTGTTTCTAGGCTAAACAAGACAAGGAGGGGGGGAACAAAAGGAGGACAAAATAACAATCTTACTAGGCTTTGTGTCAATCAGATCTCGCAAGTGCTGGGAAGAGGGAAGGGAGAAGTGCAGTTAACTCACAAGTGCAGCATGTGGGTGGTTCATAAGTTCATAAGTGCAGATAGAAGGGATTGTAGGGTTGCAAATACTGACCCTTAAGTGCTGGGGAGCCCAGAGGAAGTGTGAGGGAAACTGGACATGCAGGATCATGGGCCTGAGTTCAAAGGGTGACCAGGTGACCAGTGTGTGGCGAAGTAAAGTGCATCAGCAGGGGAGAGGAAGAGAGAAAGCAGTTGCAAAAAAAGGAAGGTCTTGAGTTGCTTCCAGAACCAGAGGTGGGTTTGCTCAAAATTGAGAGAGGCAGGGAGGCTGTTCCAGAGGAAGGCCCCAGCCGAGGAGATAGATCTACCCCCAACTCTCTGCTTGGAGAAGCGTCTGACCCTCAGAGATTTTGAGGTGGATCAGGGACGTCATTTCAGCAAAATGCCTGGGGAAGCGGAAGTGACATTACACGACCCTTGACCCAATTTGATCCCACCCCAAAGTCACATCATGGGAAGTGATGCAACACGACATTTCACCCCTTGACAAAACAGGAAGTGGCATCACATAGCATTGTTTCTAAGTACACTACGAAAAATGTGGTTGTGACATCACTGTAAAGTCATATACATTTCATACAAGAATGGTTCACCATATGTATTTTTAATATCAGCACATATATGCCCATTTACCAAATTACTGTGATTGCAAGCAGATGTCCAAGGCCAAAAGATCATGATGTGTTATTATATAGCACTTATGTCTAAGCGCTTCACACAGAACAAATATACATACAATATCACCCAATCTGTGTTGGTACTCATTTATCAACCTCAGCACGATGAAAGGCTGAGTTGACCTTGCCTGGAGCCGAATCTGCAACCTACAGAGCACACACACATTGCAGCGGTGAGTGCTCAATGCACTCAGCTATCTTATTGGTGTTAGCTATCAGAAAACGAGCCACTCAAGCAACACAGAACCACATGCTGTGGCTGGGCACAGCCCAGGAATCTCAATTTAAATATATATATACATTCAGTAAAAGGGATGTTATGGTTAAGTTGCGCTACTAAAAACGTGTGAAATTCAGTAAAAAAAACTTAGTTAAACGGACGTTATGGTTAAAAGTAAAACCGAAAAACCCCTGAAATTCGCCAGTTATGGTAAGCTAAGCAACCATAACTCGCGCTACCACCGTGCACTCTAAGACTAACACCCAGGACATCAAAGATGACATCACAAATATCATTGATGACATCACTGATGACATCACATGTCTGGCTCCCTCTTTTTTCCTTTACTGACATATGTAGGCCAGTAACAGTCAGGAACTAAACATTCAAAAAGTACTACATTTATAGACTTATACTTCAAATAAGTTCTTACAGTAATTCACTTGGGGTTCACTCACAGCATATGAAACATATACATAGGGGAAAGCACAGACTTGGAACATAGCAATGCTTTCTATGTATGAGGATGATCAGTAAGGGTATCAACAGTTTTTTTTTTTATAGTTGTACTGTTTTTTTATTTGTTATTTTATTTCTGTACTTTCCCTGGATATGCTCATACTTGTATACATTGTACTCACACTACTTTCCTTAGGGTCTACTCACAGTATGTGATAGTTATATATAGGGAAGTAGTCGTTTTGAAGTAGAGCAATCATTTCTGTGCATGAGGATAATCAGTTAGGTTATGAAGATTGTCTGGTAATACTGCTGTTTTTTTTGTTTACTTCATTCTCCCTGTATATGCTGATATTTGTATGTGTTGTCTGTTTGTGTTCTGTTTGCAATAATGCAATTATGTAGTAAGTGGGTTTTATTAGGTACTTATTAAATGTGTCACAGTACGCTAAACTCTAATAAGAAAGCTTTTATCATTTCACTAAGCCACATGGCAAGATTATTAATATTGCACCTCCATCATGTATGCTGCACACAATGCCTATGGTTCTACATGAGTAGCTAAGTATACTGGAAAGAACTTCATAATAGAATGCTATTTATATCAATGCATTTCTTAATGCACTACGTACCTCATGACATTTATTCGAATGATCCTTGACACTTTTTTTATCAACATTACAATAATAATCCCTTGAACAGACTTTTCATGAAAATTAAATGCACATGTGATGTCATCAGTGATGTCATCAATGATATTTGTGATGTCATCTTTGATGTCCGGGGTGTTAGTCTTGTTACAAACTAGGGGATTGCCCCAACAAAGTGGTACAGCTATTGAGGGGGTGTCAAATAGTCACACAAAAAGATTCAAAAGCTGTAAAAAATAAATAAATTAATGGACTGTAGTCCTAATTTACATGGTATCCAAAAAAGATATCCTAATCATTCTACCTTCAAAGCAACCTGAGATAATCAGCGAGAGATCAAACACAATGTAAAGCCAAATTAAAAAGGCATTTATTTCACAAAAACAAGAAGAGAAAAGAAAATTGTGATTACATACTGACATGGAATTTACAGTGAAAAGTGGGGTGCCTTTAACAAATAAATAGAAGCACCCAGATTCATTTTCTTTGAAAAATGTATTAACAAAAGAGAACACATCAATGAGATATTCAATGTATATAAACCAAGGTGTACATTGACACATTTTTCAAAAATTAAACATTTAAATGAAGAACAAAAAATGAAAAGAAATGAAGAACAAAAAATGAAAAGAAAAAAACTTAATTCAATTCATTTATACAAAAGTGTGAATTCACTTATACAGGTCTGGGTGTTAGTCTTAGCAGTGCACGGTGGTAGCGCGAGTTATGGTTGCTTTGCTTACCATAACTAGCAAATTTCAGGGGATTTTCGGTTTTACTTTGAACCATAACGTTCGTTTAACAAAGTTTTTTTTACTGAATTTCATAGGTTTTTAGTAGCGCAACTTAAACATAATGTCCCTTTAACAAAGTTTTTTTTACTGAACTTCATAGGTTTTTATTAGTGTAACTTGACCATAACCTCCCTTTATCAAATTTTATTTTACTGAATATACATATTCATAGTGTAAATTTGATAGATGTTTACTAGGATTCCCTTACTTTATATACATGTAACATAGAACATACTGAACCCCTAGCTAGTGATTTTGATGTCCATGGACTGTGCGAATGTCCGCGGACGGACGCGGACAACACCAATACTACCCAAAATCTCAGGGGTATCTTAAATTGTTATATCATACCATATGAACACTGTACAAGTTGAAAAACCAACACACAAACACATTATATATAGTAATAAATAAGAATTATAACTTATATATCTAACACATCAAACATCCGTTTAAATACCATATATAGTAAAATGGAATATACCAAAAAAAGAAAGGTATCCTTCTAACATAATTACCTCACAGAAACTGCACAACTAGGAGCAGCAGCAGATCTACAGAACAGTGAGAAGACAACTTACCACAATCTAGTAAGTAAACTTTTTTTTTCTTATATATTTCTAAAATGCCTATATTAAATGCAATAAAAGTAAAATATATATTTTTTTTTCCTCACAGAAATGTCAAATACTTTAGAATGGCTTGAGGAGAATTTCCCACATGGTGAAATGTATGAAGATAGTCAAACTAATGGTAGACACTTCTCTATATAACCAAATTAATAAGTATTACTTTATGTACACTTAACATATATATTTATATATATATATATTTTTAACAGACCATACAAACAATGAAAACAATACAAAACAAGATACTTTAGAACAAACTCTCCAGCGCATGGAAGAAAAAATGAACACGCTCATGACAAATTTCCACCTTTTGAAAGATTCTTTGGAGGACCATATAAAAGAAAAAAATAGATACCATTGTGCAACATGTACCTGTCCCCCCTCTCCATATCTCAGTCAATTATCCCCAAACCCTCACCACATAGAAAAATGTTTTGATGAGATTTCCATCCCTTCATCTCCTCCTATCAATGCTCTTGAAAACTTGAAAAACCCAATTCCCCTGTGTTTGTGTCCATTTCTGCTACCCCTTCTCTATCATAAATTGTACATATATATAATATAATGAAAAATAAATGTTGTGTGTGTTAATTTAGTCCTTTGTGTTTTTTTTTTTAAAAAAAAAGCCAGTTTTGGTGTCTGCGGACAACAGGGATGTCCTGAAAAGTTCGTAAATAAACAAAATGAGGGTGTCCTGAGGCCGTTATACCTGTCCGTACTGTTCGTAAGTAGGTTGAAACTGTTCTAGGAACACATCAAGTATCCCGGGATGTTTGTAAATAAACAAAAAGGGGGTGTCTTCAGGATGCTATGCCTGTCCGTATTGTTCGCAGGCGACTTGAAACTGTTCTAAGAACACACACGCTTTTCTGAAATGTTCATAAATAAACAAAATGGGGGTGTTCTGAGGATGCTATGCCTGTCTGTATTGTTCGCAAGTAAGTTGAAACTGTCCTAAGAACACACGCGGTGTCCTGAAATGTTCATAAATAAACAAAATGGGGGTGCCCTGAGGACGCTATACCTGTCCGTATTGTCCGTAGGCAAGTTGAAACTGTTCTAAGAACACATGCAGTGTTCATAAATTTTCGTAAATAAATGAAATGGGGGTGTCCTGAAGATGCTATGCCTGTCCATATTGTTCGAAGGCAAGTTGAAACTGTTCTAAGAACACACGCGGTGTTCTGAAATGTTCGTAAATAAACAAAATGGGGGTGTCCTGAGGACATTATACCTGTCTGTACTGTTCGTAGTTAGGTTGAAACTGTTCTAAGAACACTTCAAGTGTCCCGGGATGTTCGTAAATAAATAAAATGGGGGTGTCCTGGGGACACTATACCTGTCCGTACTGTTCATAGGTGGGTTGAAACTGTTCTAAGAACAAACGCCTGTCTGTAACTGTTCGTTTCACTTGTGACACACTTTTAATTAGTTTCAGGACCCGAACAGTGTGCGTAGAACACAAACACGCCTACGTAAACCAGTTTCAGTGCATTTGGTGTCCTGCGGACACTCTTTCCCTTTGCGGACATGTTCGCGACGCCATCATGTGACTGCGCCCATGCTAAGCGTGTGTTCTGACTGCGGACATTGTTCGTGTCCCTGAACAATTTAAAACTACCTTTTCAGGCAATCCACAATATTTTATAATAATAAATCACCATAGCACAAGTTCCAGACAATAATCCTGACAATCTACATACTGTTTGGTACTTTTTTAGCCTTCTTTTGGTGTTCGGTCTGTCCGCAGACAGTGCGGGTGTCCGCGAAGCACGCACCAGCACCCCTATAAAAGGCCACACCCCAGAGCTCATCCTCATTGTGCTTCTGGCTATCTTAGAGAACACAGTGCATTTTTGCTGCCAATTTTCCAGATTTATTTCTGAAACCTGATGGCATCCATGGCTCCGCTACTGCCACCTGGTGCTACATCTGCCTCAGCACCACCCCCAACCCCTCCACCACCACCACCTCCCCTAGGGCCTGAAGGGGGGAACAGGAGTGAGGATGCAGAGGAGGATGAAGAGGAAGAAGAGGATGAGGTAGTGGAAGTTCCTACTACCAGCACTTGCCGTGACTCTTGGGTGTGGCGGTTATTTACTATTCATGGTAACGTACCCAAGGCGCGTGCAAATAAAGTCACCTTCAACGAGTGCAAAATGGTGCTCAGTCGCGGGAGGCTTGGTTCGTACAGCTTTGGTATCACAACTATGAAGCGACACCTAAGGTCATTCCACGGTGGGGCCATTCGCAAGGTTGTGCCTTGCGAAGAGCGTAGTAGATTGAGATCCTCTACTACATCCTCCGTTTCCGATCCTGTCACCACAAGGAACACTCCGGTGGGAGAGCGTATCCCACCAGCTGCTTCACAGGCCAGTCGCAATGCTGATGACCCTTACCTTTCGAAGGTCACAGTTGTGTGTATGTACTGTGACACAGTACTCTGCAGGGGGGAGAGACTTCATAGTGCTTTTGAGACTACGGTCTCAGAGCAATGGAAGACCTGCCCACTCCCTTAGTAAGGCCCACCCTACATCTTCCTCTCTCCACCCGCCCTTTCTTATCCCCTCCTTTCCCCTCCTCTCCTAGTGTGTCGTGTGTAAAAAACCCCAAAAAATATAAAACAACAAAAATCAACAAAAAAAAGGCTCTTTTCAGAGCCGCCTTTCACAGTTTAAAAATAGAAGTGGCAAATAAATGGAGCAGGGCCCTGTGTATTTTTTCGAAGTCCGCGTACAGTTCGCGGACATCTACAATATTGGGGTGCTGCCCTATCATAACCATTGCACTTTTCTCTGGGAGGAAGTGGTGGCTCTGAAAAGAGACTTTTGGTGGTGTTTGGTTGTGTTTGAAAAACTTGAAATGGTCAACACCTACTGCAAAATGGATGGCTGAAATTCCAAAAAAGGTTGCAATGCATTTTGTACATTTCTCAGAAAAATCTGATTGCCAGCATAAGTAAGATGGATTCCATCTCTGCGAAAAATGTATGTGCTACGAAACATAATATTTTCATTGTGAAAAGAGGACATGCCTACATCTCTTAGAAAGGCACAAACAGCCTTATTGACATTGTGCCTCTCTTTCTCCATTTGTGGACCAAATGAAGAAGAACGCAGCCACATTTGTCTCTGCGCAATCTGAGAAAAAATTACTTGAGAATTTGGAAACATGTCCATGACCTTCCCAAGTCCTTCTTTCATTGCAAATTGCAAAGAAATTCCAGACACATGTCCTAAACTATTCCCTCCACAATGAATTATCATTATGTCTGGATGATGCTCTGTCTCCAAAGTAGCACAGAGAGGTAGCAAGTCCAGCCACTTCATTACACGCACTCCATGCCAGTGCACTTCCACATGTGGGAATCCAAGATCTACAGCTACTCCACAGCTTTCTGCATGCACCTTAAACCAATGTATCCACGAGCCTCCCAAAATCCAGACAATCTGTTTTCTGAAACACACAGCCATAGCTATATGTTATACTCTCAGGAAAAATACTTTCTGACAAACTCTCTCCTGACACAACACACCCACTAAACTTTACTGACCAATCCCTTGCTCTGCTCATTCTCATTTGCATGCCTCCCCACCCCAAAATCCCTGTATGTAACACGCGATGTCCGCGGACTACCGCCATGTCCGTGGACATATCGTAACATGGACAGCCCTTCTACCATTTCCACTTCACTCTCTGTGCCATTCCCTCATTGGATACAGCTAAGCAGTCACACAACCATCCACCAATCACATCCAAGACATCTACATCTAACTCCATCATCATAGATCAGCACTTCAAATGTACTGTTAATCACTCTGATTACAAGTGTCATATCATTGGAAAGCACCTACTACAAGAACTACTGTACAAGTCTCCAAGATTTCTACTTGCAGCTGCATGCATATCCATATGCATGAACACAAACTACAGGTATGCATATTTTCTGTATAGTACATGTGCAATTCTTATAAATGCATATAAACAGATTAACTGTCTTTTAACCTCTATAACCTATACAATGAACTTACTGTCATTTTTTCCCATCTGCTATAATCAACTGTCACTTCCAAACCTATCTGCTATTTAATTTCTTTTTACACACACATTTGCAAAGCATGTTGAACTAACATATTTAAAGTAAAATATAAAGACTTCACATAGTCAAACGAAATTGCATGCACACACTATGTTCAGATATCAAACAACAATACTTGTACAAAAACATACAAATCAATGTCTAAATTAACATCGGTGTTATAAACACACAAAATTACTAATTTCTTTCCTTTACAATTGCAGTGAAGACCACTCTCCTGAAAAGCAGCAGCAGAATCTGAAGTACAAACAACAACTCAGAAGAAACGTGCTCATTCCACAAAAAAGTAAGTTAAATACCACCATAATAGTTGTACTATTACTCAAACACACTGTCGGGTTCATTCATGGTATTTCTGCGCCTAAAAACAGAGATTGTGCACCATTCTGTCCACAAATCCCCATTTGTTAAACAGGGATTTGCAGGCAGAATGGCGCACAAATCCCCATTTTTTCGACACACAAATGACATAACTCAGCCCCTAGAATTTTAATATTACAGAACAAAGAACTGTTTTAATTCTATGCCATTAGATTTACTATGTGTGCTTCTCCTCACTGCTAGCTTACTTTCTACTGTCATCTGAACGCCAGTTTAGTAGCACATAAATTCAAGAATACCCATCCCAGCTAGTTGTAGTTGCCCAATGCACAATCACACAACATCACATACATCTTTATCATCATACACAAACACTCATGCACACAGCACACATACATTGCAGAACCCCCCAACCCATACCTTCTTTATTTTTTTCAACAGACCCTAAAGAATGCCTACCAAAAATCAAGTCCGTAGAAAGCAACGCAGAAGTAGAGCAAATGAAAATAGAAGTGTTCAAAATAAGCATCCATCTCTAGCAAAATTTGTACAAGAAGTTCAAACAAAACAGCTAATACAGTCATTTAGCGAAACAAAACAAGCTTCAAGTACATAAACTTTGCCTCCTCTATCAAAATGCAAAACCAAACAGAAAACGATTAACAAGAATTCAGCTACCACTACTGCTAAATCTGTTCCTATAAATCTTTAGATAGTGGCAAGTAAGCATACCAAAAAAAGTATTTTAGCAAAAATGTTCTGCCACAGAGTCCTTCAAAATCTTATTAAACAGGAGAGAAATCATGCATAACCCTTAAAACCTACCGTAGAAAATTAATCTTAGAAGCTTTGATAGACAGTGCAATCCTTCTCAAAAGAAAGTTATTTATTTTTGTATTAACCAAAATGAAACCACTAACAAAACTAATGACTAAATTACAAAAAAGACTTCTCAATAAACGAAATGTCAACAAAATTAACTTCTTAAATATCTGTGGAGGTGAGTGGAGTCACACCACAAGCACAGAACCATATTTCAATGAAGGAGCATACAAACAAAAGCAAACAAATACAATTGCCATACATAGCAGTGGATGAGGTTATGAAAAAGTTAATAACACCATAATTGAACAAGAAATACTGCTTACAAAAATATCCCCAGAAAACGTAGAATTGCCTCTCCATTCAAATGAACCAGAACATCTAGTATACAAATGGCAATGGACGTCAATGTGTAACATTCCTAAAAAATCGTTCAAGTCTTTACGCCAATTCCTCAATCAGTATGTGAAAGGCAAAGACAAAATCAAAATTAAACTAGTGCACAATATGGATACCTGTCCAGGGCGCAAATACACAGGACTACAAGGACATTCATTAGCCTGCATTTCAGGATCTATTTGCAAAACCACCTTCTATCATATCAAAATGATATCAACACATCATTCAACTATAAGAAATCTAGTCTATAAACTGTACTATGCTAAAAGTCCTGCTTTAGCACTAGCCAATTTAAATAACATTCTTCTACATGATACAGCCAAAGACCTACTTGAAGAAATCAACTATATCCAGAAAAAATATTTTGGAAGTGAAAGCCACTTACAAAAATGCAATAGCTTTACAACAGACTAGCAACAATTCTACGCATGGCAACCTTCTACTACACACATACAAAAAATAAATACTGAAATTTAAAAGTACATCTGCTGAAGTACCAAACCATGTGTGTGTATGTTGCCACATAACTTTTTATAAAAGTAACACAAAACCTGTAGACCTAACATACAAAATAGAAGACAATGAAGATGCTAAATGGTTTGAATTAGCTCTCTACCTTATAGCAGAAAACAAATACAAAATAACTGACCCGTTAATACTTTGCAGTTACTGCACTATAAAACTTGACAACAACCAAACTCCTTCACATGCTATCACAAATCATTTGGAATTATTCCCACTACCAAAACCCCTACAACAACTCAATTTATATGAGAGCATCATAATTCAAACGGTGCACCCCTTTCAAGCAATAATACGCCTTCCACCAACAACAGCACAATTACCTCCCTCTGAATTGGTGAAAGTCATTTGTGGCAAAGTAGTGTATTTACCATTAGATCTAAAACAAAATGTCAACACTCTGGGAGTGCAAAGTCCAATGGAGCAATCTTTAATTATCTTAGTAAATGGTGTACCTACAAAAGACAAAGAAATTTGGCAAGAACTGGTAGACTTATATAAAGTTAGACAAGCCTTGTAATATCTAAAAGACAATAATGAATACTACACAGAAATTAATATTGAAGAAAACTTCTGAAATAATTCAAGAGTCACCAGAAATGGGTCAATTTGAGCTTCTAGATCCTGCTACACTATCCAATAATTTAGACCATTATACAATTCATCCATTGCACTCTAATGACACTGTAGAAGATGCACTAGAAACGTACTAAATGCGACAAACAAAAGGATCACCAATCAGCATATGGGAAAAAAGTATAGAAGTACGAGCTTTTCCTCTACTCTTTCCTACTGGCAAAGGAGGAAGGTACGATGATAGACCGATTCAATTAACAGCATCAGAATACTGCTCATTACGGATCCCAGATTTAGACAAAATGTGGAATACATATTCCACCTACTCTTTGAAAGTGAACTAGCAACTCTATATTACGGAGTTGCACACACATTAAAATCAGGAACCCACTTTCAAAATATGTCAGCTACACAATTATTACAAAAAGTGGAAGAACAAAATGAGGTTTTACAATCAAGTATTACAAATCTATTTGCAAACATGCGTGGTAATAAAGAGTACTGGTTCCGACGTCATGGAGATGTACGTTGTATGATAAGAAACCTTGGCCCACCCACTTGGTTTGTTACATTAAGTTGTGCAGAATATGCATGGGAAGATTTACATGATTTCCTATGCATATCAAACAAAAATAAAACAAACATAGATATACTAACACCTGGAGAACTTTGTTCTCTAGATCCTGTTAATGTTTCAAAATATGTTCATCATCGCTTCATTGCTATGCTACACTGTATTTGTAATAAAACTGTTCCTCCCCTCGGAGAAGTGAAAGACTTCTTTTGGAGAAAAGAATACCAAGCCAGAGGAGCACCACATATCCACATGCTTTTATGGATTAAAGAGGTCAAGACAATGATGCCACTGTTTTACAGTTTATCGAGAAATACGTCACTTGTGAAATTCCATCGGAAGCAACAAATAATGATCTTCATGCACAAATTTTACAATTTCAAAGACACAAATGTGGCAAATATTGTCGTCGCAATTATAAAAACAGAGGGAAATACTACACCAAATGCCGCTTTGGTTTCCCTAGACCAGTTACAAAAACTGGTCAAGTGAACAACCTCATGTCTTCAGTTAGACATAGTGTTAAAGGCAAATCACCTAAAATATATCAATGATTACAATGCAATCATTGCCCTCTTATGGAATGCAAACATAGATGTGCAGTACATTGCAGACAATTCCACTGCACGTGCATATGTTACAGCACACTTAACCAAAACAGAAAAAACTGAGCTTCAAGACCTCTGGAATGACCTGTAATCAGACAAAACACTGTTGGCCTCATTACGACCCTGGCGGAATTCGGAAAACGATGGCGGAAATGCAATACCGCCATCGAATAGCGCTCGGTGCGACTATGACCCGTCACCGCAAAGTACAAAGCCATTAGCGACACCGTAGTGAACGCCAACGCTAACTGCACCAAGCACGCGCGCGCGCGCCATGCCAAACCGTAAACACCACCATGGCGCAAGGGTACGCTAAATCCGACCCTAGCGGACATGTACCTAACGCCATCAAGCATGGCGGAATGTACCATTCCGCCATGGTGAGAAGTACGGCATCGCGAATCAACCGTAAACGGCCCCACTGAGTGCCTGTACACCGCTCCCTGCCCACAAAGTACAACTCCCCGTAGGTGCAATGAAGTCACAATGCAACCATTGAAATGTACAAGTCACCCATGCATGCCAACGAACAAATGAAACACAAGAGGGGCCAATGGGAGCTGCAGGGCACAGATGGCACGAATACAGAAGCCATCCCAATGGACATGACCACAGTCCCCCACCAAGAAACGCACGCAAACACAGGCACCTGTGACCAGCAATATTCCGAAAATCACATCATTCCACCAGTCCACCTGGCTGACCGGCATCTGTTACACAAAACCCAATCCCCCGCCCCTGAGCATGACAACATTCAAACAGTCATATTGGCAGCCCCCATCCCTGACCTCACGGGCTTCGTAGGCAAACGCGCCCAGTACAGTACCACGCAACTAAACTCCGAAGCTGGAACCCAATGCAGATCTCCTCACAATACATCGCTCCCCAAATAGGAATATGCCACATCACTTGCAAAGAAGAACGCTACACGGGCCAAATCAGAATAGAAATTTAATGCACAACAAAATCACCAAGGCCATACAGCCATCAGGCCATGAACTCCAAAACACATTTCACCATTGTGGGCTGCATCCGCAAGAAATGACCAGCCACTACTTGTGTGACGCCCTGTTCCATCATGGTACACAGAGCCACATTCACGTACGAAAAGGCAACATGGAAGCGCACAGAACCGCAGGGCCGTCCCAATGGGGAGGTACTAGTCCAGCTGAAAGGCCGAAATGTTGCTCCGAGCCACTAGTACTGCGTAAGGGCATGTGGCCCATTGGCGATCGTCCCATAAGATCGTAATGCTGCTCCACTGATTAACACGAAGCAGCAGGTGTCGGGAGTAAAAGCCATCTGCAGGAGTGGCATGCAGATGGCAGTGGCAAAAGGGGAGGAGATACCTGTCAACCAAAAGAAAAGAAAAAGAACAGAATGGCCATCAGAACTACATCCGAACAACTCACTTCAATGATCACACTGAATCCACAGCCATATGCATGCTAGCCCACTCCAAAGGATCATCACCACCCCAAAACCACTTGCGACTCATAACCATCTATATCGAGGTGTAAACACCATCACAAACGAGTGTACCTGTGCATGCGTCTGTCAAAACAGAATCCATCTGATGGGATTGTTAACGTGCATGGACACAAGTGTCTGAAGGCGCGTCGAGAAAGGGAGGGCTCAACAAGGCCAGATAGACGATGGTCCCACTATGGCAGCCCTGCATCACATAGCGCAGGGGAGGCGGATAGATTCCAAGAAGCCCTGAACATGGCAAACTCTGTATCAAATCATCTGCCCATGCATCCATTCATCATTCCCTCATCCCGGTATAAAAACGCCAGAACATTTATATTAGAAATATCCATTGAGTCTGTGCGTTATGCAGCCTGCAAAATCCACAGTGCCCCAGCCCGTAATTCCAGTGTTGTGAAGTAACATGTATTTGGGAACGTCCGGCCTCATCGCCCACGTCGCTATTGCGCATCCCAAACTATTCATATCAATCATTGCTTCCTCGCCATGGCCCCTGTCTCAAGGACATTGAACAATAGAACGTTATATTTGCAGTCAGACCTGTGGGCATCTCCTCGCCGCGAGCTGAAAACCGAAAGCGCCGCCCTTCGAATTCCTCATTTGCAACATCACGTCGAAAAGGCATCTGTGGCCGTTTGAAATCACAAATTAATCCATCTAGTGCGGCTGTATGTGAAAATGGCAACTGCCTTCACCCACAAATGGGACGCCCCGCCCGTCGGTGCAACTCGGTACAGTGATGCATGAGGGCCCACCGTTACTCGAGTACTACGTTCCACTGACCCTTCACAAGTCTGTTCGCGACGGCAAAGATTGTATGTGAAACAATGGGACCATAGCCGAATGTACATATCAACAAATGTTACACGGCCATCGGGTACAAATACATGATTGCAATAGCAAGATGCCATTACCGAATTGCAGCGTTGTGTGCGGGACGTGCTCGGCCAAAGGGGAGAGCAGCTTGCACAGGTGGAATGAATCACCACAGGTGGAGGCCATACAGCCTGAAAACACATAAATTGCACACCCAGTCTCCTCCCGCAACCACACACACTCCGAAATGCTACCGGCAGGACTCGCGATGTTGGCCCTGGGGGACCTGATAGCACTGCAAGTACTCCAACTCCAAGAAGAAGACGAACACCAACTACAACCGGCCGCACAGAGGAGACGCAGGAGGAGGAGGAGGGCAAGGCAGGGCCAGCAAGGGCCGCCAGCACAGCCACTACCACCACGCAGGCAGGCCGCAATCCCACGCCTCCGAGCACATCCGTTCAACCTCACTGATGAGCAGATCCACACCCTCTACCGTTTGGACCGGGACACCATAGCCGCCATTGTGGACATGACACAGGCTGACCTTGTCAGCATGATAGATAGCCCAACCGCCATCCCACCCCTACTGGAGGTGGTGTCTGTACTCCACTTCCTGGCCACAGGCACCTACCAGCACACAGTCGGACAGTTGCATGGCATTTCTCAGCCACTGTTCTCACGGACACTATTGCAAGTGCTCGATGCCCTCCTGCAGCACGCAGACGACTACATCTCCCTACCACGCTCGGAGCAGGAAATTACAAACACGAAAGTGGGATTCCATGCACTTGCCGGCATACCGGGTTGCATTGGTGCCATCGACTGCACCCATGTTGAATTGGTCGTCCCACATGCCATGGAGGCCCAGTACCGCAACCGAAAACAATTTCATTCCCTGAATGTACAAATGGTGTGTGACTCCAACAGGATCATTACACATTGTTGTGCCCGATTCCCTGGATCAACCCATGATTCTATGGTCTTGAGGAACTCTACAATACCACGCTACATGGAGCGACACGCAGGGAACAGATCCTGGCTACTCGGTGAGTCTCATTACATGCATGATAATGTGGGGTATGTGATTCGGCAATGACCTGGCAGGAAGGGGGGGGGTGGTGTGCGTACGTAGCAATGGCATTCCACATAATCCGTTTATCGTCCACATACAGGTGATGCTGGATATCCACTGAAGAGATGGCTCCTCACACCAGTCCGGAACCCACGGGACCAGCATGAGGAGGACTACAACCATGCCCACTCACGTACCCGTGTAGTCATTGAACAGGCATTCGGCCTACTGAAGACTCCTTTACGCTGCCTCAGCAGGTCTGGCGGGGCACTCCTGTACCGCCATGAGAAGGTTGCAAAGATGGTGATGGCATGTGTCATGCTCCATAACATGTGCGTACGTAGAAATGTGCCCATGCCCCCTGACGCAGAACTGCAAGCACCTGATGATGGTCATGATGAGGGTGGGGATGTGGCAGCACCTCAAGGAGTCTGCGAGGCACCGGAGGGCCGTGACATTCGTCAGCATCTCATTGATGCATGCTTCTAGCACTCACGCCTGGTGGCTGATACATGGACACGGTACTCGTGGCACTGTGTGTGTCTGGTACATGCACAATATGGACTGTACGCCTATGATGGCCTAGTACACAATGATCATTGTCCACACATCACATTGGTTGATCGTGCACTGTTTATGGCATATGTGATATCATATTGAACACCCTATCGACCCGCCACCCAAGTGAGCCCAACACACCCCCTCCACCCTCCTACCTCCCCCCCGAACACCAGTGTCCAAAGATGCTCATTGTCAGTGGGCTGTCGCTATTGCAAGCCCCCTCTGCGGGTATCAGGGGCACCCCTGCCTGTGGAGCGCAGGTTCCTCCCAGATCTACGTTGGGGGCTGCCCTGGACGGAACTTGCAACGGATGATGTCTCTGCCTGCTCACATCCATGCATGTCCCTAAGGGTTTGTGAGAGCTCAGTGAGCACACGGCGCACTGCGGCAAGTTCGGCACATACGTCTGTGGACGTCGCATGCAGTTCCCCCCTCAGGCTCTCGGTGCTTCTCTCCATTTGGACTCTCAGGCTCTCGGTGCCACTCTCCATTTGGACTCTCAGGCTCTCGGTGCTAGTCTCCATTTGGACTCTCAGGCTCTCGGTGCTAGTCTCCATTTGGACTCTCAGGTTCTCGGTGCTACTCTCCATTTGTGCCCTTAGTGTCTCTGTACTTCTCACCATTTCTGCCCTAAGTGTCTCAGTTGATGTTTCTATGTCTGCCTTAGTGCCCCCACATTCATCGGCATGGTCCTTGAGGAGCGTGGCCAGTTGCTGCTGTTGCACGATTAACTGGTCGAGGGACTGTTGCCTCTGCTGGGCCATGGCCATTTGCGGGGGTGTCACAGAGGGGCTGTTGACCTCATGTTGCCTTGCCACAGGGCTTGTGGGGGATGGCCAGTCGTCGTCTTGTGGGTGCCCCTGCGTGGTATCCTCATGTTGTACGGGATGGGACAGACAGGGGGATTGGGACAGGTCATGGATGGATCTGACTTCGACATCCCCGTCTTCTGTGTCGGAGCATGCTGCCATCAATGGGGTGTCACCTATGGTGCTGCTGCCACCAGAGGCAGTGCCTTCTGTGGCATCTGTTGGGGGGACCTGTGGTGGTGGTGTTGTGGGCATGCTGGCTGCTGGGGTGCCTGTTGATGTTCCCTCCTCTGTGCTGCCACCTGATTTGTGCTGCTGCCGTGTCTTGATGCGTGCAGCTGAGGTGGAGGGTCTTTGGCCGTTGGTCTTGGCCCTCTTTGCAGGTGTGCTGGTAGGGGTGTCCTGATGCTCGTCGTTTGGATCGGACCCTGTGGTGGAGTAAAGGAGGGCGAGGGTTATTAATGGGTCTGTGGGTATTGGAATGGCATTGTATCACATGCATTGGGGTGGTACCTGAGGGTGATTTGGGTCGGGGCCTTGGAGGTGCTTTCATTTGTGTGTGGAGTGAGGGTGCAGTTGTTTGGCAGCCTGCAGTTAGGGTGTGCCTGCTGCACGTGTAGTGGGTGTTTTAGGGGTTTTTAATTATTTATGTATTTATTGTGAGTTTTAAAGTGCGCTATCAGGCCGATGTGTGTGGACGTTCTCCTGGACATGTGTTTCTGTTGCACTATGTGGACACATGGTACTTCACATGATTGGACATTGTGGATTTGGCATTGTTTTATTTGACCCACCTACCTGAATCTTCGGATGTCTGCACTCCTTTCTCCATCCCTCCGACTCCCTCTATGCTCTCCATTCCGATGGTGGAGGCACAGATTTCTTCCCAGGGGGTCAACTTGATGGGTGATTCAGGACCTCCCCCGGTGGCTGTGGCAATGTTGCGGTTGGCAGAGAGTATGCTGCGGACGCGTATCCGCAGGTCGTCCCATCGCTTTCGGCATTGCTGTGGGGTGCGGGGTGCGGTCCCCACCGCACTTACCCGCTGTGCCACCAGAGCCCATATGGCCTTCTTGTTTGCAAGTGCCGTCCTGGTCATTTGTGTGCAGAAGACGACGGCAGCATTCTCCTGGAGGGTCTCTGTTAGCACGGTGAGTTCCTCACGGGAGAAGTGGACCTGCCGCTTGCGGTCGCACGCTTTCTTCGCTACTTTTCCCATTTTTCTTGGTTTCGCTAGGGTGGATGACGGGTTGGGGTGTGTCTCAGGGTAGTGTTTTTAGTGGTTGTGTGGTTTTAGTGGTTTTATGGGTGTACGGCGGGATGTTTCCCGTTCCGGGCCCATGTTTTTACTTCCGTTTCCGTATATTTCCGGTCACCGTACTTTCCGGTAGGCGCACACTGCGGTGTCCGCTGTGATGGGTGGCGGTATTGCACCGAGGGCGCCGTACGGCGGCGGTGTGGGCCGTTTTGGGGTCATTTCCGCCATCGCGGACTTTGCACTTCCGCCATGCCGTGGTGCTCGTGCCCGATGGGTCGGAATGGGCCGCACTTTGCTCCTTCGTGCAATGGCGGAAACGCTATTTACGCTGTGGCGGTCCGGTCAGTCACTTTCCGCCAGGGTCGTAATGAGGGCCTGTCTCAGAAATTGTACAGCTTGGGCATAAAAATGCTCTCCCATAGAGAATGTGGCTCCTATGAAGCAGCAGATCGTTTAACCAGTACTGCTTTGTATGGGAAATCTGAAAATATAGTATGGCTAAGTCTTGGTCCTGCTAAATCTAGAAAAAGAGTTCTCAAATCATATGACGACATAGAAACAATAGCCAAAAATGATCCCAACAGCCAAGACATTTTGAAAAACAATTTGCTGGACACATACTACCCAAACAGAAGTACCACTTTGGAAACCATGTGTCTATACCGCATAGCCCAAAACTTCACATACAAAAATAATATAAAACCCGATGAAAAAAAGGTACAGAGTGACAAATTGTGAAGGCAGCTTAGTAAAACTCACCAAACCAAGTTTAATTAATCATATGAAATTGTCATTAAAGACTCCTCAACATAAAGAACTATATTACATGTCCTGGCTACAACACTTTAAACCATGGAGAAAATAAGAAGAAATACTAGATAACTATGCCTCCTACGAAGATGCTTTCAAAGCAAATGAAAGCACTATAACCGATGAAACTTTACACACTACAAAACAATGTTGCACAATGAACAGCAACACAAAGAAGAAGAACTCCAGGACCAACTAGATAAGGACACTCCTGACAGTAGTCAACCTTCTGTAACAGGAAGCGAAGAACCACTGGGACAGCCACTAATAGCAAATGAGGCAGAATTAGCTATGACAGAAGTAGAAAACACCATGTGTCAGTATGAAGATGAAACAGACTTAACTATACTACAATCAAAATTAATCAATGAGCAGCGTAGCATTTTTCAAGAAGTAACAAAAGAAATTGCACATGGTATACAACATGAAAATAAAGAATGCACCTGCCAAAATAACAAACCTATACTACTGTACGTCAGTGGTGAAGCTGGTTCTGGCAAAACATTCTTAATCAAAATCATCAGTGAATTCCTTCAACAATTGACAAACAACAAACTTTCAGCTTTTGTCACTACCCCCACAGGTTTAGCTGCCTACAACATAGGCTGTGCTACTTTAGGCCGATTACTACTCCTGCCAGTAGAACACCAAAACAAATTAGACCATTCCAAACTTTCTACAGACGCTGCAATGGAACTACGCAGAGTATTAAAACAAATGAAAATGCTACTAATAGATGAATTGAGCATGGTCTCCAACCTAATGTTGGCTTTGATTCACCTTAGATTACAAGAAGTACTCAAAACAAACTACGAAGAGCTCTTTGGAGGAAAACATATTATTGTTTTCAGAGATCTTCAATTGACACCAGTGAAAGGTGAGCCTATTTTTAAAACCTTATGACACAAACTCTGCCGTAAAACTGTTGGCAGCATAGGAAATGTCAACCTTTGGCAACATTTCCAATACAGAGAATTAACAGAAAACATGCAGCAATCTACAGATCTCACTTATGCCAACATTTAAAAAAGTATAAGAGTTGGTATTCTATCTCAAGAAGCACAAACAATATTGAAAACCCGGCACATTCATGCACTTTATGGCGATAATGCATGTGCTACGGATGTTATGGAACAATTAGCACACAAAAATATCAATTGTATGGCCTTAATGCCAACTCTTGCAAGTTGTTCCAAATTCAATGAAACAATGTTGAAAAAAGAAATGCAACCAATAATTGAAATTAGCGCCACAGACAAACTAGACGTACATGGTATGACACTATCCATGTGTGAGCAAGCCACAACAAGACGAAATAGTTTAGAAAATTCAATCTCCAACACAGCTGGGTTGGAAAAAGTATTAAAATTATCCTTAAACTGTAGAGTAATGCTTAAACGTAACCCTGACGTGGATCAAGGACTAGTTAATGGGGCACTGGATACAGTTGTTGGCTTTCAAACATACCCATGTGACAACAACATTCAGTTTGTCAATATTCTCATGGACAAACTTTCAGAAGTGAAACGGATAGGACGCTCAAAAGCTTGATTCCTTCACTTCAAAGACATGTATGTACGCAGACAACAATTTTCTCTAACTCTTGCATACGCAGTCACCATTCATAAATCACAAGGTCTTACCCTAGACAAAGCATTGAAAGATATTGGTAACACAGTCTTTAAAGAAGGCATGAGCTATGTAGTACTATCACGCTTACGTACACTTGACGGTCTATTTCTAATCAACTTTGATGCAAGTAAAGTAAATGCTGATATTCCTTGCATTTTAGAATACAATAGACTTTATTCACTATACACCCCCCATCTAAAAACATATCCTGTTCCACAAAAAGTAAAACGTTGTAAAAGAAAACTAAATCAAACAGAAATGCAACAGGATGTCACTGCAAATCCTCCAAAGAGAGTAAAAGAAATGAATACTTCCTCAATTACCACAACCAAAGAAAAACCTATTACTCAAAGTAACTCAAGTATTTCTTCAAAGAAACAACACACATTCCGAAAAAATGACTTGGACACAGACTTATCTGGTCCATTTAAATGTTCAAATATAACTAGTGCAAGTTGCTACGCAAATGTAGCAATGAATATTCTATTTCAATTACCACCAATTGCTGACAACATTTACTTACACAATACAGACCAATTGTGTTTGCAAATGTTAGTACTTCATAGAAACGCAACAAACAATCCTGACAACACGTATAGTGTTCATGGAATAAGACAACAATTGCACTACTGTGCAGGAATGGTGAAATTCACTATAAACTCGCAGGAAGATCCACAAGAATTTCTAATGTACTTACTACAAGTACTGGAAAACAAAAACATACTTATAAATGAAATATTCCAGATTTCATACATGTGGAAACATACATGCACTCTCTGCAACAATGCGACACAGGAATAAATCCCCCATGAGCGCTTTGTGTATGTATCCATACCCAATTGTGAATCCGTTCCATTTCAGCAACTTGTACAAAATCCAAACCATGGTAGGTTATGTACTACCTGCAATTCGGATAATCGCTCCACCTTACTAATATAAACCCATAGTAAATACGTAATACTAATTCTTCTACGCTACAATGCAGATGGTACCAAAAACAACTGCAAGCTGAGTGGATTCACACACGGTCAAGTGTCACTTGGAAAGAAAACCTTTACAACAGTAGGTATAATCTACCACGCAGGAACTACAACCAATGCAGGTCACTACACTTCATACATTAAAAGGAAATGTGGATGGTTCGAATGTAATGATAGCACCATTACTCTAAAGCAGAGATTGCCAGCTAATCTTACAAATGCGTATTTAATCTTCTTAAAGCCAAAATGTAATAACTAATGTGTACTTCAACATTAACAAAAATTCAAGTAAAAGACTATAAACAGTTAGAATACGCCAGCAGGTATCGAACTGCCCCACGATTCTGCAACAACCAAGCAGAGACATCAATACCACTAAATTATAAGAAGAAATAAAAAGTTAGAATATGCCAACTGGTATCTAACTGCCCCAAGATTTTCAATAACCAAACAGATAAATCAAAACCATTTTATTATAACAAAATATAGACTGTTAGAATATGCCAACAGGTATCTAACTGGCCCAAGATTCTGCAACAACTTAACAGATCAATGAATACAACTAAATTATATATAAAACTAAAGAGTTAGAATACGCCAACTGGTATCTAAATGCCCCAAGATTTTCAATAACCAAACAGATAAATAAATACCACTTCATTATAACAAAAAATACACAGTTAGAATATGCCAACAGGTATCTAACTGGCCCAAGATTCTACAACAACTTAACAGATAAATGAATACAACTAAATTATATAAAAAAATAAACTGTTAGAATACGCCAACTGGTATCTAACTGCCCCAAGATTTTCAATAACCAAACAGATAAATCAATACCACTTCATTATAACAAATAATAACAATAAAAACAATATGAGTGTTCTTAGAACAATTTCAACTTGCCTACGAACAGTACGGATAGCGTCCTCAGGAAACCCCCATTTTGTTTATTTATGAACATTTCAGGACACTGCGTGTGTTCTAAGAACAGTTTCAACTTGCCTACGGACAATACGGACAGGTATAGCGTCCTCAGGACACCCCCATTTTGTTTATTTACGAACATCCCAGGACACTTGATGAGTTCTTAGAACAATTTCAACTTGCCCCCGAAAAATACGGACATTGTCCTCAGGACACCCCCATTTCGTTTATTTACGAACATTTCAGGACATCGCGTGTGTTCTTAGGACAGTTTCAACTTGTTTGCGAACAATACGGACAGGCATAGCGTCCTCAGAACACCCCCATTTTCTTTATTTACGAACATCACAGGACACGTGATGTGTTGTTAGAACTATTTCAACTTGCCCACAGACAATACGGACAGCGTCCTCAGGACACCCCCATTTCGTTTATTTACAAACATTTCAGGACACATCGTGTGTTCTTAGGACAGTTTCAACTTGCTTGCGAACAATACGGACAGGCATAGCGTCCTCAGAACACCCCCATTTTGTTTATTTACGAACATCCCAGGACACCTGATGTGTTCTTAGAACAATTTCAACTTGTCTACGTACAATACGGACAGGCATAGCGTCCTCAGGACACCCCTATTTTGTTTATTGACGAACATCCCAGGACACTTGATGTGTTCTTAGAACAGTTTCAACTTGCCTACGAACCATACGGACAGGCGTAGTGTCCTCATGACACCCCCATTTCGTTTTTATTTACAAACATTTCAGGACACCCATATTGTCCGCGGTCAGAACAAACACAACAGGGGTGCCTGCCACCTAAATAAATGCAACATTTAACCCATCTCTTACACCCCCACCCTCCCCAAACAGTCTTACACGCCAACACACTTGACTAAATAGTATTTTCCACCAAGTTTCACTGCGCTGTACGCGGATGTCCGCAAATACAAGATGGCGGGCGTGCCCAGAAAATCTGATGCACCACCCGCTCTCAACCACCCAATCAGTGAACACGTCCAATGTCCACGAACACAACGCGCATCTCCCAGCCAATCAGGACCCTGCCGCGGAGCAAACCGGGAAGTGTGTCCGCGGACCGAACATAGATATCACTAATTTTTTGTGACCTACTTTTTGGGCATTTAAAAAAAAAACTACTGGACTGATTTTCACCAAATTTGCAAAAGTACGCTTTCAGGACCAAGCCGCTGCTCCTGGTCCAAATTTGGTGAAAATCCGTCCAGCGGTTTGGGCTGTAGGCGTGAGCAAAGTTTTTTCCCCATTCAGTCTATGGGAAAAAAATAAGTTTTGGGACCCCCCTTATAACTTTGCCCCCCCCCGGACCAAACCTCACCAAAGAGTGACCCATATACTTTTTTTGCAAAGTTTGGTGAGGATTCATCCAGGGAGAGCGACGTTATAAGCCACCCAAAAAAGGCTCTTCCGATGGAAACAGCAACTTAATCATAACTACACAACCACAACTGTGGCTGTGTAATATATATATATATATGTGCGTGTTTTTTCTCTGGGTTTTTTAGTGGTAGCAAGGGAGACCACAGGGGTAGCAAGGGAGACCTCAGGGGTCACAGGTGCAATCCCTGGCGACCCCTAAATGACATCCCTGAGGTGGATGAGTGCAGAGCTCAAGATGGAAGTTGTTTTAGAAGAGAACATCGAATTTCGAGTGGTCCCAGGCCCCAGAAAGCCTTGTGGATGATGCAGACGGTCTTGAACTGGATCCTTGAAGACACTGGGAGGCAGTGAAGAGATTTCAGACATGGAGAGATACGATCCCTGGGCTTAAGGCCAAGGACACATTTTGCAGTCCTGCTCTGGAGAGGTTGTAAATGTCAAAGAGTAGAGGCAGGAAGATTTAGAAAGAGGCTGTTGAAATAGTCTAGCCTAGAGCGGACCAGAGCTCTGGAGACAGTGAGCTTCTGGGGGGAAGTGAGAAAACGAAGAATACCTCTGAGGAGGTGCAGCTGATAGTTTGACTTCTAAGAGACGTCAGAGATGTGAGGAGAGAAGGAGTGGGTGGAGGTGAACATGACACCAAGGTTCCTAGCCTCACAGGATGAAGCAGGAAGAGGGCCAGAGTGGGCGGCCAGAGAGAGAGAAGAATGGAGGAAGCGGGTGTCGCAATGAGTAGGATCTCAGTCTTACTGGTATTAAGGCAGAAATCATTGGCGGTACACCATTCCTGAATTGCGGCCAGACTGTCTGGTATGAGAGAAGAAGCTGAGGTGGCTGAGGGGATCCTGAAAGAGAGCTGAGTGTGTTCTGCATAAGATTGAAAAACTGGAACAGAAAGTAGCAATGCGGTGGTCAAGAGGTGCAAGGTAGTGGTTGAAGAACCAGGGAGAGAGGTTAAACCCCTGGGGAACAACACAAGTAGAAACAAAGATAGAAGAGGCCTGAGAATGTTGGCCAGTGAGAAAGGAGGTCAACCAGGCCAGGGCATGATCAGCAATACCAAGGTTGTCGCTGAGGCAATTGTGCAGGATGGCATGGTTGACATTGTTAAATGTGGAGGATTGATCAAGGAGAATGAGAACAGATGGGAGATTAGAGTCAAGATTGGAGAGCAAGTCTTCACGGCTGTTCAGGAGAGCAGTTTCTGCCTTCTGCCAGCTCTGAAGATAGACTGGTGGTCATGGAAGCAACCCACAGATTCAGTATGCAGATTAAGCTGGGAGATGGCCCACTTCTCCAAGAGCTTGCCCAGGAAAGGTGTGATGGAAATCAGGTGATAGTTAACCAGAGAGGAAGGATCAGCCAAGAGCTTCTTTCGTAGGAGATGCACAAGAGAATGCTTAAGGGGGAGGGGAAAGTTCCAGTGGGAAAGGAGTGATTGCAGAAATCGGCCAAGGCTGGAGCAAGGGTGTCAATGTGACCCTTGAGGGTTATGATGAGCAGGGGAGAACCTGCTTAGATGAGACTTTCATAGATCAGACATGTCTAGAGAAATCATCAGGGATGAACAGGGGAAAGGAATGGAAAGGAGGAGGAGAGATGGCCTTAGACGGGCCAGGAGTGCTATAGGAGAAGGAAGAGGAGGTAGAAGAAGAGAGGGTGGACAGGATGTCCTGAGTTTTAGTAGTGAAGTGAGAGGCCAAGGCTGTGCAGAGGTCCTGGTAGGGAACAGGAGAGGTAGAGACTGCAGCAGGATTGGCCAGCTCCTTGCAGATTTTGAAAAGTTTGGCCGAGTTGTTAGATGCCACAGAGATGCAGGCTTTGATGTATGCTCTCTTCTTAGAGAGGACATAGAGTCTGTACTGCCTTTGGAGTCGGCGGCAGACCAGTTTGTCAGGGGGTGCAACTGATGCCCTCCACTTCCTTTCCGTCACCATACACTTACATTTAAGGTTGGTGAGGTCGCAATCGTACCAAGAGTTCCATTTGGATTTGGGCTTCAAGCGAATTCTCATGACAGGAGCAAGGACATCCAGAGTGTTAGAGATAAAAAGATGAAGGTTAGAGAGGGTTGTGTCAGGGTGTGAGTCAGCCAAAGGTGCAGGAGGAGGAGAGAAAGTAGCAGCGAAAGCCTCAACTGACACATGCTTCATGGGTCGGATGACCGAGAAGGTACGTGGAAATGCTGGAGTCGATTTGACCTGCAGGGATGAGAGAGAGAGGTGGGAAGAAAGGAAAAAGTGATCACTCCAAGAGAGAGGAGTAAGATAGGACTAGAGAAGGGGAGGTCTGAAGAGATCAGAACATCCATGGTGTGCCGTTCAGAGTAAATTGGGCCACAGGGAAGAATTGAAAAAGAGAGAGAGAAAGAATGATGGATGTTCAAGTCTCAGAGGAGGAGAAGTTGAGAGATAGAGGCACGGAGGAGAGGTCTGCCCACTCAGTGGAAGAGGGGGATCTGGCCAGGCGGACTGTAGATAGTGGCAACAGTGAGAGAGAGACCAGGAGTGAGAGAGAGCCTGCAGACCAGGCATTCAACGGAGGACTAGTGCTGCATTGGAATAATAGAAGCATGGATCCACTCTGGAAATATCAAGGCTACACCCCCACCGTGATGGTTGGTTCTGGGTTCAGAGAAGATCTAGTAGCAAACAGAAAGGAGAGTCTTGACACTCGTGACAGAGCTGGCCATGAACCAAGTCTCAGTGAGACCGAGTACATCCACCTCAAGCTCTTTCAGGATACAGCATATGTAGAGGAGTCCACAGCAGAAAGAGAGTTGAGAGTAGCAATGTGGAGCATGTGTGTAGTAGAAGGTTGCCACATTTGAAGGACCTCCAGGGCGGGGTACAGGCCAGGAGTACACCCTGCGGAAGTGTTGGAGGTGCCAGAGGATGGGCAGAAGAGGAACGCGGAGAAGGCGAATCCCAGTGATTTGGCCGAAGCCAAATTTTTCGCGGCTGAAATGACAGAAACCAAAGTGTTCGAATAACCAAAAGTTCGAACACTTTGTTTTCGGACATTACAGCCGCGATAATTTGCAAAAAACACACACACACACATCACACACCCCCACCCACACCCCCAACATACACAAACCACACTTACCTTCATCTTCATGCTGGTTCCTGCAGCGCCTGTTCCCTTTCACTTCTGTGAAAGGGAAACAGCGCTGCAGGGTCCCTTTCTTCTCTATTTTTTTAACAGAAGGCTGCGGGGGTGTCCCGCAGCCCCCGCTCACTATACCATCAAGTATAGTGAGCGGGGCGATGCGGGGGTCACCCCCGGGGCCCCTGTTTTAATTTTTTAAAATTTATTTATTTATTTATGTATTTATTTATTTATTTATTTATTTTACATGCACGGCTGCGGTGGTGTCCCCCGCAGCCCCCGCTCACTATACCATGAAGTATAGTGAGCGGGGCAATGCGCGGCACACCCCCGCAGCCCTCTTTTTTATTAAATGCTACCACCAAAGGATCGAACTTTTGGTGTTCGATCCTTTGGTGGTAGCATTTTTCAAACTTTTGGTCATTTCGACCATTTTTTTTAGAGCATTTCAACCTAAACCGAGAAGGCAGGGTTGTCAGAGAGGGAGAGAAGAGAATGCCAGAGGGGTGGCGCAGAGGGAGGCAACAGGGTGGCCAGAGAAGCAGCAGGGGGTGCCAAAGAGGTGGCTGAGGAAGGAGGCGGCAGTGGAGCCAGAGAGGGGTACGAAGGGATAGCAGGAGAGGAAAGGAAGTTGATAAGGTGGAGATTGGCCTGAAGGCCCTGTACCAAGACAGTGCCATTTAAGTAGAAATTAATGAGGGTCTTAGAGAAGTGGAAGGGTGCCAGGAGGGCCTCCCACTGAGTGCCACCATTAATGAGAGAAGAGGAAAAATGAGAGAGAACAGAGACCATATGGTGGGTCCATAGGCCTGGAGAGGGAACGACAAAGAGTATCTCAGTAAGGGTCTGTCTGGAGGAAACACTGGTATAGGAATCAGCTGTAGGGAGGCCTGGGTTGGAGACCAGTAAATCCCTTTCAACCTTCTTCCTGTCAGAACTAGTGAGAGGGATAGGATAGTCGATATAAATGCAGTTAGAAAAGAGTGGTGGGACAGATAGCTCCATACGGGTGTGGGGAGGAAAGAGGGGGGTGGCAGACAACGAGGGTGGCACAGGAGGGGACACAAAATGGAGGGGGGCACAAAAAAGAACAAAAGCAATGAACCTACAAATCAGATGCAGTACAGAACCATCAGCAAAGAAAGGAGCACAACAGGGAGTCCAGAAGTAGAGAATGCAGATGTAGTACAGAACCAAGGTAAAGCGCAAAGCACAACAAGGAAGTTGGCAATAAATAATGCAGATGCAATACAGGACCAAAAGCAAAACACATAGGTCATCAGGGAACCTAGAAGTGAAGAATTCAGGCAATTGCAATGTGATGCCACAAACCGTGGATAGCAACACAATATCAAGAACTGTAGAGAGCAAACACAAATTCAATACAGTCAACAAGGCACAGAACACAACAGCAACCTAGAAGAAGAATGCAGGAAATGAAAACTAATGCCAGAAAAAACAGTGGAGCATGAGACAGTGTCGGAAGAGTACACAATACATTGAAGAGGTAAAGGCTAAGATGCAAGAGGAAGGAAGGGAAATGGAGGAGGGGGACAGAACAGAATGCAGGGATCTACAATGTGAGGGAGCACACGTGGCTAGAGAAGCAAGGGAGGACACATGGCTGAGCTGGCACTTGACAAATGAAACCCCCTGGCATGCGTGATCACTGGGGTTGTAAGGAAGAATCTTCAACGAGGTCACATTGTCCAACAAGAAATTTGCAATGTAATAAAATTGATAGTAGAAGAGGAGAAAGGATGGAAAAAGAGAAAAAGTATATCTCTTTGTGTATTGCCGCTCAATGGGAACAGTCCTCATTTCTGCATGAACATAGCTGACACCAACCCCCTAGTAAAGGTAAACCCTTTAAATGTGAGTAACTAGGGTAGGACATGTGATCCTCAACTTGTCTTCATCCACACAAAAATAGTTAAAATCTCCAGTAGGTAGAACAGAAGTTGCAGGCTCAACTCAAATCAGACTATCCTCTACTGAGAGAGGATTACAATATAAATGAACCAAAAGTAAGTCTAATTGGGAATGGATACTTGCCTCTGGCTGCTGCACATACAATAAATCTAACATTGAATAAGTCAGAGCCCTCCAACAAGGATTTTAGAGATGAAGAGACCCAGTTCATAGACCAGTACCTTTAATAGACTCAATCACCAAGGTATCAAACCCTCTCATTATGAGGTCTTCATGAGCGTTAACCACTAGGTCCCATGCCAGTTCATAGTAGAAATGAACAGTACATACAATAAAGAGATTATCCTCTTTCAATTTCACCCTCTTTATATCTCATAGGAAATATGAGTCAGTGAGGGAATCCCTCTGAATATTGCCAAATTCTTTTCCTGTTCATGGGGAATTCTACTTCATCACAAAATATTGTTTAAAATTTGATAGATAGTAGAAACTTCCCTTTTCCATCCCAACCACAGCAGAGGGGCTTTACTGTGAGATATTAGCCTTGAACAACCAATGACTGGGAATCCCTTTGTGTAACCTTAACCCTGAACTCAGTGTCTTGGGGGTCAGTGAACCTGTGTCTGGAGCCTGGGGAACTGTCCTGTTGAGGAAGTCCAAATTCTCCAAAGAGGAGACATCTGATTGTACATCCTCCGTACAAGTTAAGAAGAAGTGTCTGATATCCTTCAATTTCTTTTTGAAGTGTTTCCTTGTGTCCCCTAATAGTGATATTTTTCTAATGTTCTTTGAAGATCTTGGGTACGTCTGCAATGCCATGGATTTCAAGAGAGTTATCTGAGTCTGGCAAGAGCACTTGATTAAGTTCATTTTCCAAAATAACTGCAGTACCCCTTTGCTGTGAGTCTGGAATTACAATAGGAGGATCCTCTGAGTCACACAGAGGTGCTTGGGTAGCATTCATATCCATGGTATCACCCAGACCCCTTTGCTGAGAATCCAAGGTTAGAATAGGGGAAGCCGGCTTTTTGGCAGCTGCATGTGGCAATACCAATGGACAAATTGTTTTAATGGCATGCAAAATTATCCTCAATATCTTTTGTAAGCCTGCTAGGCTCCCTGTAGTACAATTGTTCATGTTATGTTTTTGAGTGCAGGGGGTGTTTCTTCTTTTCATTTTGAGGATTGTTTGAGCCCAAAACAGCAGGGAGAGGCATCCTCAACCTCTGCGGACAAGGTTAGAAGAAAGTCACGTTTAAAATGACGCTGATTATTAAGAATTAAATTTAGTGATTATTTAATATCTTTCAAGGCCACAGGGTGAGATTTTACTTCGGGACTAATATTATCGTACATTTTGACAAGGCCTTGTAACACTAAATTCAATGTCGCCAAGGAATGACACCCCCAGATAAGAGGAGTCCAGGATTTGAGAGGAGTCCCCCGCTCTGTCATAGAATGATTGGTGTAAACTACTCATCAGAGCCAGTGTAGGAGAGGCCACTTGAGAATGAGGTTGAGTATCATAACCTGAGTGCGTATTCTTAAATAGGCAGGGAGATGCACATGAAATAGTGACTGCTATATTCAGGTCCATCATCTCCTCTTCCAGACTCATTCAAGCATTTAATAATGACATGTTACAATTGTTCAACTCAGCAGTAACAATCATATTAGCCAACTGCGAGTCCCAAGGTGACTCTAAGGGTTGAGTGCAAATCGTGGATGGATCAGGACAAATTGCTGGGATAACAAAAGACTCTTGCAGGGCAGAAGGACCAGGAAACTGTTGTAATACCTGGCTAGAGGATTTAGTCCTGGCAAGAGGAAAAAAATAATTGATTTTATATTGAGATGTTGGGGAGGCAGGCTCCATAGAAGTCGCCTCCTCCAGTACTTTTGTTACTTACTTATCAAGAGGAGTCATGTTGGCACTCCTAAGGTTGTAACATTTACATTTGGTTTGCTGGTCATGGTTAGGTCACCATAGGAACAATTTAGTAGATGCACAGTCAATTAAAATGCTGTGGTGTGTAAACAGGTTAATTCTACCACCCAACTTGCCAATACCCACTTGAGTCAGTCAGGATTCAAATGCAGCTGCCCTCGAATGGGTCAAGGAAATTTGAGCTTGTTAATAACAACAGAAGGAATGGAAAGAATTCCTACCTTCCTTGTAGCACTGTGAGGGTCAGGCGCTTGGCACGCAATGTGCACCATGCTTCCATAACCCTGCTTTGATCTATCAAATTTTCACCCCTACTGTTTCAGTTTGACTAGCGCTATAGATGAGCTAAAAGAAATCTCCCTAGTCTCTCTCAGGGACTAACTTTGCCTACTCAATCCAAATGTTAGTGTTCTAATTGTGATTGGGTGCGTGCAGTGCAAATGCTCTGTTGGATTAAACTGGTAAGAATGGTAAAGAACCTCATGTAAAATGGTGCCCCTTCTCTACAAGATGACATTTCTCTATAGCCTCCATGAGCAATAACTTGTGTAGCTCATCTGATTGAGATTCTGAGTCCAGTTTCCACTGATTATATGATGAGCTGGATGAGCTTGATGAAAACGCACCCTTCATCTGACCAGTGAGCTGCGGATCTGAACACTCACATCACATAGTCTAATTGTCTTCCAGGGTGGGGGAACTGAGAAAAGAAACTGCTAGTTGACAGACATTCTTCATTCTTAGGTGGGGTGATTAGTGTTCTGTTCTGACATCTCATATGATCATGGAAGGCTCTTAATTCCCCCTCACTTTTTGGAGGAAAAGGCCTGTCTCTGAAGGCCAGAAGGACCTGGCGTGGACAGAGGTTTTGTGAACTTTGCCATGGTGGGGTGTAATCAAAGGCCACAAACTAACAGAACCAAAGAGCCCACAAAAGAATGACCTCCCAGCATGAATAACAAAATGTTCACACTGAAAATAGGCCTATTAAGGAGGACTGTGGGGTTTCTGCAAGTAACACAAGGAAGTGCCATGTGAAAAAATCTGACATTACAAAAGGAAAAGCAACATGTTAATTCACAAAGGTAGAAGGAACTGAAAGGTCCCTTTCACATGAAAAACAGGATTTTTAAACACTGTCTACAAAACGGCTTTGCATATGTGGTTGCAGTTTAAAGCAAGGCATGAGATAAATGTACCCCTGCTAAAAAAAAGATTTCAGGTAAAAAACATGGTGTGTGTTAACAAAAATTAATGTATTTTATGCTTCACATGAAAAATACCAGCTCACTTGGTTTCCATGAAAAGTTTCTTGTAGGACTGAGGCAGACGATTTTGCTTGCTGTGGGGCAAATATCACAATGGACACCGCCATTGTAAGCCTGGTTTGCATCCCAGCTGCTTACAACTCCAATAAAGTGTGGCCAGTAAGGATGTGGAAATCAAATTTCGCCCAGACTTTGAGACTCTGAAAGCGAATTTCTAAGCAGGGCAGATGACCTAGCTGGTGCATCACCGTAATGCAGGGGGGAGGCGTGAAAACAGGGACTGCACTCACAGCTGACCTCTGAAACATGAACATAGGAGCTTTCCAGATTGAAATAGTGGTCTCCTTCAGATAAGAGGGCAGGATGCCAGATGTCTGCTGTGGGGGATGTCTGTGTGGCCAGTGCATCCCAGGTATTAAAAATATGTAGCCTAACCTTCAAACAACAAAGAGACAAATAAAAAAAAGAAAACACATTCTTGTTACAGGCTTGCTAAGGATGGTAAATGGCCTGGCGGAAGAGAAACTTATATTTGCACATATGATGATTCCCTTTATTTAAAGGGATGATCACAATTGTTGCATTTTCCCAGAAACCACACATCAAACTGTCTGATGTTTCCTTTTTTAGATAATTTCCAGGCGATTTTGTTAAAGAGAAATGCATCCACCTGAGACTTAGGGAAATGTAATGGCCAGCTAAAAGGTGTTCCTGTCTGCGGTGAACATGTCCCGAATTTGAGAATTGGCATGCTGGTGGAGTGTATAGGAATGCGGGGTGTAAATTACATGTTCCTAACTATCATGCTTTTTATAAAAACTGCGGAAAATTGCCAAACGCCTGTGCAACATGGTGCAGACCGGGATGTTGTTTTATTATCTTCACCATGATTATATGAAGTGGAATATATGTGTGTCACACAACTTGATTTTTGCCAAGAATTTGACATGGGAACAAAGGGTTATTTCAAAGGGAAGTTGCCATATACCTGTTCCAGACTCCGAAACTAATCCATAGAGAGAGGCTGGACTTGTGGGTATAGAGAAGGGTAACTGTACAATCCTGGTTGTTAGAATTCTTGCAAGGCATCACCCAGTATTGAAATCTTGATGGTGTCATCACTGGTATATAGAGTGAATGCACTATGAGGAAGGGACAGAGCTGCTGAAATGTAACATCTGACAGCCACACGGAAACACCAAAAGGAGATTTTACTGAAATTGCATCTGGGTGGAGTGGTCTATTGCGAGGAAGGCCTAAAAGATGGATGGGTCCCATGGTGAATAGCTGGGGACCATCATTGAGAGTGGTGTGACCAGACTCCTGGCCTGTCCTCCCAGAGGGTCCTAAAATGCTGCTAACTTTCTTGAACTCAAACTAAACCCAACTGCTAGCCACTTAAGTATGCAGGAAAATAAGAATTGCACAGCATTACATATGTGAATTGAGTGTGTTCATCGACCAGTTTGATTCATTCTTAAAGTGAAATCTGTATAAAGTAAAGTATTGTGATTTGTATTTTTCCCAACTAACTTGAGGGATTTATTTGCGTACCAAGAAGTTTAACTGGGAGCCACAAAGAAGTTGGTGTGTATTGTTTTAGTGTGATCTCTATTACCTATCTTCCAAATAAATACAAAGATATTTCCTATACCCGGGCCAAGCCCTTGGCTCACTGTGAGATCAGGTGGGGGGGGGGGGCTTTCTGTGACTCTATATGAGTCTTCAGTAAGGAAAGCCCTTAAAAAAAACATATGCGAATATTGCAGGGCTCCTGGATTGGGGGTGGGAAGGAACTCCACAGGTTAAGGGTGGTCCCAATATCACGCAACAATTTGGGGGCTCCTGCACCAGGATTTGGTCTGTTATTGTTGACTCATGACAAGTGCATTGGTGACAGGATATTTATGTTGCTGTAATTGCATTGAGGCAAATACAAGTACACACTGTATTGTTAAAAGTCCACTGTAACACTTTCAGGGAGCTGTATAGGTGTTGAAAAATAAGACTGTGTAGAGTGCTAAAACAAAATGGTGATTGAGTAAGAATTGATTTTTGATTTGACATCATGTGTAGAAATCAAGCAGGAACAGGGTGATTGTTGCCCCTGTACAAATCAAGTTTTACAAAAGATGCAAAATGCCATTTTAAAATGACTTCCATAGAAGTGTGTGATGCCACAAAGCACCTCCTGGCTAAGATATTTAGTTGAGGAGAATGGGGCAAGGGCTTAGCCAGGAGCTGGAAAACTAGAATGGTTAAACAGGTCAGCTCAGTGAACACTGATATTTGGTGTAACAATATGATATTGCACAAAGTATTAGAGGCATTTTATATGACCCAAAATACTCATGAAGAACTGAGTCAAATGGCTCACAGCTTATTTATACTTCCACTTGCAGTTAGTGGAAGAGCGAGTGCAAAAGAGTGAGGCTGATGTGATGAAGCAGATTGAGGCCTGGAAATAGGCTCAGAAAGAAATCACACAGCTTAGAGATAAAATGCAGCAGAACAAACGTTTTGATTTACACTAATTAATGCGTCCATGACACATGAATATATTCAGAATCTGAGAAAACACCTGCAGCATGCTTTTGCGTACCCTCAGCGGAATCTGGAAAAATCGGCAGAGGGGATGAAAACCCACTATGATTTTAAGACTACTAAAAAAGAATATCAAGTAGGAGACAGGGTCTACTTGTGCAATTTTCAAATTAACCAGACCAAGGAGCAGAAATTCCTCGCTTCCTGGCGTGGCCCCTTTGAAATTGTAGACAAAATCTCACCTGTCACCTCTAAGATCTGCATCCCCAAAGGAGAATAGACAGAAGAAAAATGGGTCCAAATCAATCAGTTGAAAAGCGGTTATCCCAGACACGCTTTGCGACTGATTGATGAGCCAGATGAAAAGGGGACCTGAATAATGTAGTTTGATGTCTTTTTTGATGTAATCTGGTTTCTCCTTTTCTGCCTCTTCTTTGGTTTTTCTTTGACTCTATAAGTTTGGAATCAATATATGAATATCTATGAAATCGTTGGTCTAATTTAAGACATCATATTTGATTGTCAATGTGTAGTACTTGCTTCTCATTAGATTGTGGTTAAACTCATTTTTTTTAGAATATTTGTACAATCTCTATCTTTTATTGTCCTTTTAAGTCATTGTTTTTACATCTTTTTAACCTAATCGTCATTAATATAAAAAAATGTGCTATGTAGTGCCAAAATGTCTTGTGTTCTTAAAGTTAGGGGTCAACATGGACGTTAAATTTTCAAGTTTCATAGCCAACGATATTTTAAATATAATAGCTGCTCTATGCACTTTATAAATAGGTTCTCTATGACCTTATTGTTTACAGCTACAATTATGCATTATGCGCTTTATTGAATGTTTACAATAAGCATGTTGCACTCTAAATATTGCTCTGAATTAGAAATTTCCTTGGAATCGAAATAAAACATCGATGCACTTAGCCCTTCAGAGATCTTGTATGATCTGATTGTTTACAACATAAAAGGATGCACTATGCACTTCATCATAATGTTGACAAATATTTTCTCTAATAACATAACGTATGGCTATAGACAAATGTAAAGATGTAAGCACTTTGGTCATGAAATATTCATTTACAGCAAGCAACAGGTATGCACTGCGAGATAAGTGTCTTAATTAACTGCTACTTCACTACGCTATTTGGATCATTGTATTATTGTGTGAGCAGCAGCCCAAATGCGTACGCACAAGGCAGCATAACAATCTCCACTTTAAATTTGTCAGGATGCCATCTATTGCAACTTGTTAACTATATATAATGTTATATTGTATCTTTCACATTTTACAGTATTCTAACAAGAGGTTGTGTTTAATGCTAAATGTATTGCCATTTCAAAGCATCTAATTTTTGATGCAATCTTGTTGGCTGTAAAATAAGTTTAAACTACAAGAATATGGCTCAACCACACTCCATGGACATGGCCTTCAATAAGCCTTTGAGCTGATGCACTGTGAATCTAGTCGACCAAACGCAAAAAAAGGAGAATATCTTGAAACTACCATAGAGACTGTGACTGTTTGTATATATGTTTGAATTTTCCATTGCACTTCTTTGTACGTGATCAAGCAGCACGGGTGCTGTGAAACACATTGGCCCTCATTACGACCCTGGCGGAGATCATGGTGCAATTTGCACCATGGAGCATGGCGGAAAGCTGCCAGCACCGCCATGGGGGTTGGCGGATTTACCGCCCCATTCCGACCTTGGCGTGGCGGTAAATCCCCAAACCCCATTTTGCCCTTCCCCATTCCCATTTTTGCCCCATAGGGTATAATGGGAGTGGGGAAGGAGTTAATTACGCCACCGTAAATTACGGTGGCGTAATTAAAAACAAGGTCCCGTAGCGCCATGGATTTTTCCGCCCGGAAAAATCAGGCGTAAAAGGCTCCATGGTGCTACGGAATCTCGTAGTAAGGCAGAAGGGTACGCCATGATTTACGCTGGCGTAAACCCTCTCCGCCAGGGTCGTAATGAGGGCCATTGTACCGTGTTATATTTTTCATGCTGAATAAACTGGATACGGAAGTGCATTCGCAAGTGCACTGACTGTTGGACTGTCTGCCCGTGTTTGAGCTGCTCCCAGGATTGTGCCGACTGGAATCTACCTCGCAGGACTATTTTGAGGTGCTCGTCGGCAAGAGGAATTTCTTTGTCCCACGAAACGCGCCTTGCTGGACTGCCGCTGTGACGTGGTGCTCTGCATGCCCACAAGTGCTCTCATTGGTTCCCCCCAGCTCACGCCCACCAACGTGTTTCCCGCAGCCCATATCTTCCGAGTGCACGCGCATCCGCGCGCGCGCATCCCGGAAGTGCATTCGCAAGTGCACTGACTGTTGGACTGTCTGCCCGTGTTTGAGCTGCTCCCAGGATTGTGCCGACTGGAATCTACCTCGCAGGACTATTTTGAGGTGCTCGTCGGCAAGAGGAATTTCTTTGTCCCACGAAACGCGCCTTGCTGGACTGCCGCTGTGACGTGGTGCTCTGCATGCCCACAAGTAATTATACGTGACGTGTGTTTAGTCCCTGCATGGTGTTGTGTTCTGCTGTGTTAGGTCTTGGTTAGGAGATACTGTGTTTGTCCTGCTTGTACCTTCTCTATTGTGAAAAAGTTCCTTCTTTTTGTTTTAGGTGCTCTCATTGGTTCCCCCCAGCTCACGCCCACCAACGTGTTTCCCGCAGCCCATATCTTCCGAGTGCACGCGCATCCGCGCGCGCGCATCCCGGAAGTGCATTCGCAAGTGCACTGACTGTTGGACTGTTTGACGGGACACGGGCTGGGCTGTTTAGAGGTGATTTATAGTGATCCGAATCATAGATTTGTAAAGACGTGTGACCTAGAACGTTGGAAGGTCCCGCCTACCAGCTACACGAGATTATAGGAAATTAGAAAACATGGTTAATGGCTTACGTAGTGGGCGGAAAATTCGTGACACCATACCTGAATTCAGCAACGACTCAGGTAACACTATAAATGAGTCTATCAAGGGGGCCTCCTTATCTGCCACAGCTAATATGGGGCTATCTATGACCGATGTTTCTTTGTGCGTCGGCCCTATGCACAACTCATGCTCCAGAGTTATGGCTAAGTTGCGTCTGTTGGAGAATGCCCCCACTATCCACCCCTTGATTGGAGTCGGTGATACGGGACCGACTGACCCTTCTGAGACTGTTGCTACATTCAAAATTAATGATCTTAATGATTGTGAGGAGATATTGTACAATCAATCTCCCTCGACGTCTTTAAAGTCTTATACCAATATGTGTGCTCCGCCTCATGCTGGGGGCACGTCAAGTAACATCAAATTAGCAGATGTTTCTATAATACCACCTGGCATTGAGGCTGCATTGGGGAATCGTATGAGGTTCTCAAAGGCTCCCTCTACACCTGTTACTCAAGCTAGATTTGGCATAGAAAACGTGCATTTATTTAACAATGTTGATGCATCATCACAAAGCACGAGTGGGACAGCTAGTATCGGTCCTAATAAATTGATGGGAAGGGACTTTAACAAATTTAAATCTAGTTCCCCCACTGACACAAAAATCAACAATAACCCTATAGATGTACTCTCCCTCTCAGAACATGAAATTGCGATGTTCTCTGCTTCACAGAATCCAGATGTTAGACACCTTAGTCCTCATAATGTAATGGAGAAACAAAAATCATGCAATGAGTCTATGGGCACTGATTTTCCGGTAATGACAAGACTATTAAACCTGTTAGACAAAGGCCATGAGCAAACGCAAGGTGAAATAGGTATCCTAAAAGGTGTTTTAGTTGATGTTTTGTCAAAGATTAGCAGGATAGAAGGTTTTCTATTTGCCTGTGACGCGGGTGTTAGGAGTAAAGGTATAAAAAAGGTGGATCACTCGTCGGTAAATCAAATGATTTTCCCAGATTTGAAATCTGAGGCTACTCAACCTCGTATTGAGAGCACACATCAGGCCTCGCAAACCTTGGCAGATCCAAGGATGGCAGGAGAGAGTAAACTATCCTTTGCTGCCATCACAGCTGTCCCCAAATCTGATCCCAAAGAGGTGATAGAACCAATGATTCAGAAGCTGTCTTTGGCCATCTCAGCTAATGTGCTGGCCATACAGCAGCTGACGAATCGTTTTAGTGAGCTTCCGTCTGCTTTGCCTCCTGCAGATCGCATTTTTGGAGAAACGGGGGGTACAGAGGCAGGGCCACATATTGAGGGGAGTATACTCCCTAGTAACTTGTCAGATCTTACCAATCTAATCGACCTAGGGGATGAATTATATCCAAAAGAGCCCTCTATAGCCACCCTATCCTCACCCATTCTCTCTCAAGTTCCGAGAGGTGAAGTCATGACTAGGAAGCAGAGAAAAATGGCTGCAAGAGCCCAAAAAAGGAAATTCCATCAAGAAAAAAATATTAAAGCTGCCAACAAAAAAATAAAAAATGACCTTACGAAATCATACGCCTTTAATGAGGCGGACAAGAAATCTTGCTCTCCTATAATATCTGAAGACCAGGTCATTGACTTGGAACAACTTAATCCAGAATCCAAGGAACTGTTGAATCTACCTAGGTCTCGTGATTCTCCCGGTTCGAACCCTAAGGGACAGCGTGCTAATAACTGCAAAATGCATGCTAATCTGGAACCAGGTACCCTAGGCCCCGCAATACAACCTGTACAACAAGATACAAATTCGGAACTTATTAATCTTAAGCAATCGAATTTGTTGAATTTTTTCCCTAACATGAGAATTAAGAAAGCATCGCACATAATGAAGGGAGGAAGTGGTCTTAGACTGTTGAAAGAGCATAGAAAACCAGCTCAAACACAAATACCTAAGATTGACATTAAAGAACCTCAGGAAGGTCCTCGGGTTCCTGCGCGTGTGAATGGCTTAACTGATTATCCGATTCTGGAAAACCATCGTGGAGAAATCATTGGGGCCGAAGTCCCCCTTGATAAACTCCCAGATGAGGCTGATTTACATCTTTCCCCAGACATGCCATCTATCATGGGTTGGGAATCTAATGAAACACCTAATGGGAAAATGCGTTTAAATCGATCTGCTATTCTCAAAGCTTTCCAGGATATACCAGCACTAAGAACTATTAGATCCTATGATATCGATTGGGTCCGACTTTCTTCCAATAATAACAATAGGATGATCTGTGGCTATCACTCGCACATTATCATGAGAATGATTTGGGCCCAAAGATCTGATTTCGAACTGATAGGTTTAACCCCATCGATATTTCAAAATGAAGATTTAGCGAAATCTTTTGTTGATAAAACAGTTCCCAAGCAGGTCACACAAATAGGGTTGAATGAGGGAGTATTCCCAGCCCCATTAAACGACGAACTCTTTAAACAATTTATGACTTTAGCGATGGCCTGCTCTGGTATTAAGTCAAATGATCACCCAGCCCAGACTTCGTCCTCTCAGAATATGGCCAACAAATAGAATAAGGGGCGGGGACTTACATTAATGTCCTGGAATGCCTGCGGCCTGAAAAATTTTCGGCTTTGGGCATCTCGAGTGGAACCTGAAGCACGCCCCGAGATCATCCTGATTCAAGAATCGATGCATTTGTCCCACTTTGATGTCACAGGGTATTGTACCCATGTCCAACCTGCTATCAAGGGCCTACTGGGACGTCCATCTGGTGGCCTTGCCGTTCTCACTGACAAGGCCTGCAGAATTTCCTCCGATTTAGTTTTTGCTAACTATTCTATAATAGCAGTAAAACTAAGAGGTATGGGATGCGGCACCGGTACATTGATGGTCATTTGTTTGTATTGGAATCACGTTTATATATCTCTGCCTGATTTACATGAGATATTGGACAAAATCCTTGTTGATATCATATCCGATGATCCAGGTATTCCTATAATTGTTGGGGGGGACTTTAATGCCTCGTGTTTTACACCACCCAATTGGATACACTCCCGTTCCTTTACCCCTTCTATGCATCTGGGGAAGCAGTGGGTTGATTATTTCCTCACATGGCACATCCAATTGGTGACCCCCAACCTTGATCATTATGGATATACTTGGGCTCGAGGTGGGGCATCTTCAATGATTGATTACTTTTTTGTCTCCACTAATCTTATGCCAGATGTTGTTTCATTGGACATATGTGACCCAGCTTTAGGTGATCATATGGCTTTATTCCTTAATTTGAAACCTTCGCTTCGACAATACGATAAAGATTTGGCTTTGACAACTATTGTTTTAGATCGGCCAAATATCAGTTTACGCTGGAATGGCAGATTGTGCTCAAAAATGATGGATCGCCTGAAACATGACACTACTATATATGTTCCCAAGGTTAGAGCAGGTAGTGATTGTCCCATTGTCGAATGGAATAATGAACATAGTATTCAGACCCATGTTCAGTTTCTAATATCTATAAACCAAAATACCCAAACATTGTCTCATCATCATACATTTAATTTAGCAATAAAAAATCTTCGCAAAGAGAAACGCAAGGACATACGGAGCCTTGGCCCCCCCTATTTAACGGGGGATAATTACGTGAAGCTAAAAGCAAAAATTAATCAGAGATACCGTAACACGCTCAAAATCATGAAATATGAGTTGCTGATAGCTGACAATCAGAATATCTTATCTTCCCTCCTAAGACATGACTCCAGACAAGTTTGGTCTGCCTTACGACAGCTGACAGGAGTCTCATCATTGGTGAAAGAAGCAGCTGTAGCTGCTACTACCTGGGTCACATATGTACAAGCTAAATTTGCCCTTCCGCCACGATTTGCTGTTATCGACACCAAGAATTATCATACCATGATTTTAAAAAAATCCCCTTGGGTTCTGGATGATATCATTCGAGCGATTGATAAGATTAAGCCCTCTCGGGCCCCAGGCCCTGATGGCATCCCCCCCTGCTTGATAAAGAAGGATCCCCTTTTTTGGGCAAGAATTCTTGAGAATAAATTTGATAGTGTCTACCTGACAGCTCGTATTCCACCTTCCTGGTGTTCGGCGAATATCATCCCTATTTATAAAAAAGGGAGTTGGGAGGATCCGAACAATTTCAGACCAATTGCACTTATGGATGCATCAGTGAAGATTTTTACCTATTTACTGCTGGAATCCATTTTACAGATTATAGATCAGCTAGACATTTTGCCCAAATATCAGGTGGGCTTTCGCAAACGCATGGGGTGCACACTTAATGCCTTTATACTAGCACATCTATATGCCCAAACCAAGGGGAAACATACCGGTCCAATTTATATGGCGGCCTTGGATTTAACGGCAGCGTTTGATTCAATCATCCGAGCAATTCTCTGGGAAAAAATGGTCGCTTTTGGTTTCCCGATGTCCTTGGTGGCCATAATAGCACTTCTACATCAAAATACCACATATCGAATAAGACTAACCAAAGAAGGAGCTCTAACTGATAAAATACCTACAGAAATTGGCCTTAAACAGGGGTGTAATTTGGCTGCAGTGTTGTTCAACCTATATCTGGCCGACCTTGATTCTGCTTGGGCCGATGTTGTCTCATTCCCAGTGAAATTGGGTAGTTTGGCAATCAACTGGCTTGCTTTCGCGGATGATCTTTTGCTTATGGATCGCACCCCGTATGGCTTACAGGCCAAATTGACAGCTTTTCAATCCTATGCCTACAAAAATAACCTTCAAGTAAACACACTGAAATCGTTTATCATTGTGATTTCTGATGGGAAAAGGAAAAATATTAAGTTTACCTGGTTGCTTAACGAGTGTGTGATCCCTAAGGTCAAGATGATGCGCTATCTAGGTTATCAGCTTTCCGACTCTTATTCTATAGGAATGTGGAAAGAGATGATTAATAATAAAGCTAAACCCCTTATCTCACAAATGAAGATCATATATCACAGATACTGCAAATTTTCTTTGGACCCCTTAATACAGTTCTACTTATTAAAGGTAGAACCAATACTCCTGTATAGCCTAGATATGTGCATATCCGAGATAGAGCTTTACCTGGATTGTATTCAGGGGAAATTATGGAAGCAAGCTTTGGGGATGGCGATGTCAATACCGAACACGATGATCTGCCACGAAGTTGGGATCTTACCCATATCTGCTAAATGGTATTGGCGACGACTTAATAACTACGTCAAACTATTGGCTCCACCGAAAAAATCCCTATACGAGGACTTAGCACAATTATTGAATGAGGAGAATGTACCCTCTTTGGCAAAATTTAAAGACAAAATGGATAAAATACTAAATGAAACCACGATTGATAAGGATGACTTAATTATAGGAATCCCAGCTTGTAAAAAGAAATTCCAAAAATACTTCTGGTGTGTTATGGTAGATCAAATTGGTAAAACCAAAATGTATTATGAATATGCCAAATTCATCAGAAAATTTGGAGATCATGCGCAATATTTGGATATTTTCCCGTGTAACATTGCTAGAAAGCTATATATGAGATTTAAACTGAATCAATTTATCACAAATGAAAGGTTGTTTTTGTGGGATCCTTCGAGCCGCAGCAAATCTATGGGTTATTGTCGCTTCTGTGGACCAGGGAGAGTGCTTGAAACCCTGAAACATCTTACCATGTTTTGTCCATTCTTCAATTCCCAAAGAAATCTATCCTTTGGGTTGTACATGTATAATGAATCTGATACATGGAGAGAATCCTTGTGGAGAAGGTGTATGGAAGGTTCTAGCCAACGGTTGACACTATGTTTGACAAGATTTTTAGGATCGTTGGATTCAATTTTAATGGCGCAGTATAAACTGCTTATAGAAACTACGGTTTAGCTCATTTCGAGACACCGAAGTTTTAATCTGAGAACGCTATTCTATTATGTGTTATCCTGTTATTGAGGAATGGTTGATGAGAAATTTTAGATGTATGTGAATGTGTAAATGTGATCGTAATTTGAAAATTGATTTACAATTTTTGAAATGTTTTATGCCACAATTTTATATGTAAGTTGTTTAATTTTGTAAAGGTTTGTCTTAAACCATAAACAATAAAAAAAAAACAAAAAAAAAAAAAAAAACTGGATACTTTAAGGATTATATGGCCGTGATTTTGGTGAATAACTAGAAAGGAGCCATCTGCTGGCGTTTGTCTTTGTTCCACCATGTGCCATCCCCCGCGGGGAGAGAAAGCAATTACTTTCCCTTTTGTCTCATATATATCTCATATATATATTACATGGCCACGGTAGTGGCCATGTAGTTATGGTTAAGTTGCTGTTTCCATAGGAAGAGCACTTTTTGGGTGGCTTATAACTTCGCTCTCCCTGGACGGATCCTCACCAAACTTTGCAAAAAGTATTTGGGTCACTCTGAATTTTTCTGCAAAGTTTGGTGAGGATTCGTCCAGTGGGGGCATAGTTATAGGGGGGGTCCCAAAACTTTTTTTTTTCCCATAGACTGAATGGGAAAAAAAATGTGCTCGCGCCTACAGCCCAAACCGCTGGACGGATTTCCACCAAATTTGGACCAGGAGCAGCGGCTTGGTCCCGAAAGCGTGCTTTTGCAAATTTGGTGAAAATCCGTCCAGTAGTTTTTTTTAAAATGACCAAAAAGTAGGTAAAAAAAAATAGTGATATCTGTGTTCGGTTCGCGGACACACTTCCCTGTTCGCTCCGCGGACAGTGTCCTGATTGGCCAATCGTCTTGCGTGATGTTCGCGGACATGCAACGTGTTCGCTGATTGGACGGCGTGGAGCGTGAAGCGCGTCAGATTTTTCAGTAGCACCCGCCATCTTGGATTCGCGGACGTCCGCGGACAGCGCGGTGAAACATTGTTCAAAATGTGTATTTAGTAGAGTGTGTTGGTGTGTAGGAGTGTTTGGGGAGGGTGGGAGTGTATGAGATAGGATGAAAGTTGTGTTTTTTATGTGTTAGACGTTCTTTTTGTGTTCGATTTGTTTGCGGACATCACGGGTGTTCTGAAATGTTCTAAATAAACTGACTGGGGGGTGTTCTAAGAACTCAATATGTGTCTGTTTTGTTCGCAAGCAAAGTGAAACTGTTCTAAGAACACTTGCGGTGTCTGGGGAGTGTTCGTAGGGGGTGTCCTGAGGACGCTGTCTGTATTGTTCTCTGTCAAGTTGAATGTGTTCTAAGAACACCCGCGGTGTCCTGAAATGTTTGCAAATAAACAAAATGGGGGTGTTCTGAAGACGATTTTGAGAACATTCCCGGTGTCCTGAAATGTTCGTAGGGGGTGTCTTAAGGACGCTGTCCGTATTGTTCTCTGTCAAGTTGAATGTGTTCTAAAAACACCTGCGGTGTCCTGAAATGTTCGCAAATAAACAAAATGGGGGTGTTCTGAAGACGCTTCTAAGAACACTCGCGGTGTCCGGGGAGTGTTCGTAGGGGGTGTCCTGAGGACGCTGTCCGTATTGTTCTCTGTCAAGTTGAACGTGTCCTAAGAACACTCACGGTGTCCTGAAATGTTTGCAAATAAAAAAAATGGGGGTGTTCTGAAGACGCTTCTAAGAACACTCGCGGTGTCCGGAGAGTGTTCGTAGGGGGTGTCCTGAGGACACTGTCCGTATTGTTCTCTGTCAAGTTGAATGTGTCCTAAGAACACTCGCGGTGTCCTGAAATGTTCGCAAATAAACAAGATGGTGGTGTTCTGAAGACGCTTCTAAGAACACTCCCGGTGTCCTGGAATGTTCGTAGGGGGTGTCCTGAGGACGCTGTCCATATTGTTCTCTGTCAAGTTGAATGTGTTCTAAGAACACCCGCGGTGTCCTGAAATGTTCGCAAATAAACAAGATGGTGGTGTTCTGAAGATGCTTCTAAGAACACTCCCGGTGTCCTGGAATGTTCGTAGGGGGTGTCCTGAGGACGCTGTCCATATTGTTCTCTGTCAAGTTGAATGTGTTCTAAGAACACCCGCGGTGTCCTGAAATGTTCGCAAATAAACAAGATGGTGGTGTTCTGAAGATGCTTCTAAGAACACTTGCGGTGTCCGGGGAGTATTCGTAGGGGGTATCCTGAGGACGCTGTCCATATTGTTCTCTGTCAAGTTGAATGTGTCCTAAGAACACTCGCGGTGTCCTGAAATGTTCGCAAATAAACAAAATGGGGGTGTTCTGAAGACGTTTTTGAGAACATTCCCGGTGACCTGAAATGTTCGTAGGGGGTATCCTGAGGACGCTGTCCGTATTGTTCTCTGTCAAGTTGAATGTGTTCTAAGAACACCCGCGGTGTCCTGAAATGTTCGCAAATAAACAAAATGGGGGTGTTCTGAAGACGCTTCTAAGAACACTTGCGGTGTCCGGGGAGTGTTCGTAGGGGGTGTCCTGAGGACGCTGTCCGTATTGTTCTCTGTCAAGTTGAATGTGTCCTAAGAACACTCGCGGTATCCTGAAATGTTCGCAAATAAACAAAATGGGGGTGTTCTGAAGACGCTTCTAAGAACACTCGCGGTGTCCGGGGAGTGTTCGTAGGGGGTGTCCTGAGGACACTGTCCGTATTGTTCTCTGTCAAGTTGAATGTGTCCTAAGAACACTCGCGGTGTCCTGAAATGTTCGCAAATAAACAAGATGGTGGTGTTCTGAAGACGCTTCTAAGAACACTCCCGGTGTCCTGGAATGTTCGTAGGGGGTGTCCTGAGGACGCTGTCCATATTGTTCTCTGTCAAGTTGAATGTGTTCTAAGAACACCCGCGGTGTCCTGAAATGTTCGCAAATAAACAAGATGGTGGTGTTCTGAAGACGCTTCTAAGAACACCTGCGGTGTCCGGGGAGTGTTTGTAGGGGGTATCCTGAGGACGCTGTCCGTATTGTTCTCTGTCAAGTTGAATGTGTCCTAAGAACACTCACGGTGTCCTGAAATGTTCGCAAATAAACAAAATGGGGGTGTTCTGAAGACGTTTTTAAGAACATTCCCGGTGTCCTGAAATGTTTGTAGGGGGTGTCCTGAGGACGCTGTCCGTATTGTTCTCTGTCAAGTTGAATGTGCTCTAAGAACACCCGCAGTGTCCTGAAATGTTCGCAAATAAATAAAATGGGGGTGTTCTAAAGACGTTTTTGAGAACATTCCCGGTGTCCTGAAATGTTCGTAGGGGGTGTCCTGAGGACTCTGTCCGTATTGTTCTCTGTCAAGTTGAATGTGTTCTAAGAACACCCGCGGTGTCCTGAAATGTTCACAAATAAACAAAATGGGGGTGTTCTGAAGACGTTTTTGAGAACATTCCCGGTGTCCTGAAATGTTCGTAGGGGGTGTCCTGAGGACGCTGTCCGTATTGTTCTCTGTCAAGTTGAATGTGTTCTAAGAACACCCGCGGTGTCCTGAAATGTTCGCAAATAAACAAAATGGGGGTGTTCTGAAGACGCTTCTAAGAACACTTGCGGTGTCCGGGGAGTGTTCGTAGGGGGTGTCCTGAGGACGCTGTCCGTATTGTTCTCTGTCAAGTTGAATGTGTCCTAAGAACACTCGCGGTGTCCTGAAATGTTCGCAAATAAACAAAATGGGGGTGTTCTGAAGACGCTTCTAAGAACACTCGCGGTGTCCGGGGAGTGTTCGTAGGGGGTGTCCTGAGGACACTGTCCGTATTGTTCTCTGTCAAGTTGAATGTGTCCTAAGAACACTCGCGGTGTCCTGAAATGTTCGCAAACAAACAAGATGGTGGTGTTCTGAAGACGCTTCTAAGAACACTCCCGGTGTCCTGGAATGTTCGTAGGGGGTGTCCTGAGGACGCTGTCCGTATTGTTCTCTGTCAAGTTGAATGTGTTCTAAGAACACCCGCGGTGTCCTGAAATGTTCGCAAATAAACAAGATGGTGGTGTTCTGAAGACGCTTCTAAGAACACTCGCGGTGTCCGGGGAGTGTTTGTAGGGGGTATCCTGAGGACGCTGTCCGTATTGTTCTCTGTCAAGTTGAATGTGTCCTAAGAACACTCGCGGTGTCCTGAAATGTTCGCAAATAAACAAAATGGGGGTGTTCTGAAGATGTTTTTAAGAACATTCCCGGTGTCCTGAAATGTTTGTAGGGGGTGTCCTGAGGACGCTGTCCGTATTGTTCTCTGTCAAGTTGAATGTGCTCTAAGAACACCCGCGGTGTCCTGAAATGTTCGCAAATAAATAAAATGGGGGTGTTCTAAAGACGTTTTTGAGAACATTCCCGGTGTCCTGAAATGTTCGTAGGGGGTGTCCTGAGGACGCTGTCCGTATTGTTCTCTGTCAAGTTGAATGTGTTCTAAGAACACCCGCGGTGTCCTGAAATGTTCGCAAATAAACAAAATGGGGGTGTTCTGAAGACGCTTCTAAGAACACTTGCGGTGTCCGGGGAGTGTTCGTAGGGGGTGTCCTGAGGACGCTGTCCGTATTGTTCTCTGTCAAGTTGAATGTGTCCTAAGAACACTCGCGGTGTCCTGAAATGTTCGCAAATAAACAAAATGGGGGTGTTCTGAAGACGCTTCTAAGAACACTCGCGGTGTCCAGGGAGTGTTCGTCGGGGGTGTCCTGAGGACGCTGTCCGTATTGTTCTCTGTCAAGTTGAATGTGTCCTAAGAAAACTTGCAGTGTCCTGAAATGTTTGCAAATAAACAAGATGGTGGTGTTCTGAAGACGCTTCTAAGAACACTCCCGGTGTCCGGGGAGTGTTCGTAGGGGGTGTCCTGAGGACGCTGTCCGTATTGTTCTCTGTCAAGTTGAATGTGTTCTAAGAACACCCGCGGTGTCCTGAAATGTTCGCAAATAAACAAAATGGGGGTGTTCTGAAGACGTTTTTGAGAACACTCCCGGTGTCCTGGAATGTTCGCAGGGGGTGTCCTTAGGACGCTGTCCGTATTGTTCGTTGTTAAATTGAAAGTGTTCTAAGAACTATCGCGTTGTTCTGAAATGTTCGTAGGGGGTGTCCTGAAAACGGTGTCCGTATTGTTCGCTGGCAAGTTCAAAGTGTTCTAAAAACACTCACATTGTTTGCGGACATTAAAAGTTTCCCATAGATCATAGTTGAAATGTCTGACTCTATCCATGTGATATGCTGCGGCGGTTGTTGCCAGGGCATAGAGTCTTGGGTACATCATTTTCGTTTATTTACGAACATTTCAGTACACCAATTGTGTTCTTAGGACAGTTTTAAGTTGATAGCGAACATTACGGACAGATATAGTGTTCTTTAGAACACTTTAATTTTTGTTTCTTTACGAACATTTCAGGACACCACGTGTGTTCTTAGAACAGTTTCAACTTGCTAGCGAACAGTGCGAACAGGTGTGGTGTTCTTCAGGACACCTCCATTTTCGTTTATGTATGAACATTTCAGAACACTCGCACTGTCCGCGGACACTTTTATTGTTTTTTAAAAAAAAACGGAAACTATTCACAATACAATATAAAAATTAAACTTTATTTAACATATATCAATAATTTATGACAGAGAAGGTGAGGCAGAAACAGAAACAAAAACAGGACAATTTGGGGTTTCAACATGATTGGTATTAGGTGAAGAAGGGATGGAAGTCTCATCAAAACGTTTTGGATTATGGAGAGGGTTTGGGGATAATTGACTGGGATATGGTGAGGAGGGACAAGTACATGTGGGGCAATGGTACGAGGTTTTTGGTTTGAAATGATTTTCTACAAAAGTTTTTAAATTATTAAAATTAGCCAACAATACATCCATTTTTTCTTCTATATTGTGAAGACTGTTATCCATAACAGGGTTTTCTGACGTTTTTTCTATTTTGATATGCTCTGTACAAAAAAATTATATATATGTTAAATGTATATAAAAAAAATAATAAATGAATGGTTTATATTATAAAGTGTTTACCATTAGTTTCACTATCTTGTGACATTTCTTCATGTGGGAAATTGTCCTCTAGCCATTCCAGAGTACTAGACATTTCTGTGAGAAAAAAATAAATAAATAATATATTTTTTAATCTAATACAGAAAGTTTATAAATATATGAGTAAAATGAAGTACACTTACTATTTCTGGCAAGATAAGTCCTATATATTCAGTGGGTCTGGTCTTGTTCTCAGTTCTGTTGTGTCTGTGAGGTAATTATGTTGGAAGCCAATTTATCTTCTTGTGGTATATTCCATTTCAGAACATATTGTATTTAAATGAATGGTTAGTGTGTTACATATATGGGTTACATTTCTTATGTATTACTATATATAATGTGTTTGTGTGTTGCTTTTTGAATTTGTTAAATGTTCTTATATTATGATATAACAATCAAACATACCCCCCCACCACCCCCACAGTTTTTAGGTAGTGGTACTGTTCTCCGAACATGTCCGCGAACATTAAATAAGTTTGCGGACATCAAGTTCATAAGAAGAGATCTAGTCAGTTCCATATGACATGTATATAAAGTCAAAGTCATTATTGTTAAGTTGTGCTACTAAAAAACTATGAAATTCAGTGAAAAAACTTTGTTAAAGGGAAGTTATGGTTAAGTTGCGCTACTAAAAACCTATGAAATTCAGTGAAAAAAACTTTGTTAAAGGGACGTTATGGTTAAGTTGCGCTACTAAAAACCTATGAAATTCAGTGAAAAAACTTTGTTAAAGGGACGTTATGGTTCCAAGTAAAACCGAAAAACCCTTGAAATTCGCCAGTTATGGTTAGCTAAGCAACCATAACTCGCGCCACCACCGTGCACTGCTAAGACTAACACCCAGGACATCAAATATGACATCACAAATGCCATCGGTTTTACTTGGAACCATAACGTCCCTTTAACAAAGTTTTTTCACTGAATATATATAATATATATATATAAAAAAATTCAGGATGGGCCATATACTTCTTCAAACACCACCATCCTCACCAAACTTTGCAAAAGAAGTATATGGCCCACTCTGAATTTTTTTGCAAAGTTTGGTGAGGATTCGTCCAGGGGGGGGCAAAGTTATAGGGGGAGTCCCAAAACTTATTTTTTTCCCATAGGCTGAATGTGAAAAAAAATGTGCTCACGCCTACAGCGCAAATCGCTGGATGGATTTTCACCAAATTGGGACCAGGAGCAGCGGCTTGGTCCCGAAAGCGTGCTTTTGCAAATTTGGTGATAACCCGTCCAATAGTTTTTTTTTTAAATGACCAAAAAGTAGGTCAGAAAAAATTAGTGATATCTGTGTACGCTTCGCGGACACAATTCACTGTTTGCTCCGCGGACAGGACGGTGATTGGGCAAGCAGCTTGCGTGATGTCTGCGGACATCTGACGTGCTTTTCTCTTGGCTGCCGTGAAGCGTGCAGTGCGTCTATTTTCAGAGATGCCCGCCATCTTTGTTTATCGGAGCGGGATCTGCTGCTGCCTGCACAGTGTAGATGTGGGCTGGGACGGCTCTGCATCGGCCACGAAAAGGCGGTGAGGCACATGCCCTCGTTGTTCCCCCACCCCCCGCTCATGGCCCGTGTCTCCCATGTCCCCCCCTTGCAGATTCTCCATGTGTTCCTCCCACCCCCGCTCATGCTCCGTTTCTCTTTCCTGTTCCCCCTGCTCATGTCCCATGTCTCCCTTCTTACCCCAACTCATGCCCTGTGTTTTCCTACTGTTCCCCCCACCCCTGGCTCATGCCCCGTGTGTCTCTCCCCTTCCCCCCACCCCTCGCTCATACCCCGTGTCTCCCTACTGTTCTCCCCACCCCGCTCATGTCCTGTGTGCTCTCCCCTTCCTCCCCACCCCCCGCTCATACCCAATGTCTCCCTACTGTTCCCCCCACCCCCACTCATGCCCCGTGTGTCTCTCCCCTTCCTCCACCCCCCGCTCATGCCCCGTGTGCCTCTCCCCTTCCCCCCACCCCCTGCTCATACCCCATGTGTCTCACACCTTCCCCCACCCCCAGCTCATGCCCCGTGTGTCTCTCCCCTTCCCCCAACCCCCTGCTCATACCCCGTATCTCCCTACTGTACCCCCCACCCCCGCTCATGCCCCGTGTGTCTCTCTCCTTCCCCCCACCCCCGCTCGTGCCCCGTGTGTCTCTCCCCTTCCCCCAACCCCCGCTCATGCCCCGTGTCTCCCTACTGTTCCCCCCACCCCCCGCTCATGCCCCGTGTGTCTCTCCCCTTCCCCCCACCCCTCGCTCATGCCCATGTGTCTCACCCCTTTCCCCCACCCCCTGCTCATGCCCCGTGTGTCTCTCCCCTTCCCCCCACCTCCCGCTCATGCCCCGTGTGTCTCTCCCCTTCCCCCCACCCCCCGCTCATGCCCCGTGTGTCTCACCCCTTCCCCCCACCCCCCGCTCATGCCCTGTGTGTCTCCCTTTCCCCCCCACCCCCGCTCATACCCCATGTCTCCCTACTGTTCCCCCCATCCCCGCTCATGCCCCGTGTCTCTCTCCTCTTCCCCCCACCCCCTGCTAATGCCCCGTGTCTCTCTCCCCTTCCCCGCCGCCACCCCCAGCTCATGCCCCGTGTCTCTCTCCCCTTCCCCCTACCCCCTGCTCATGCCCCGTGTCTCTCTCCCCTTCCCCCCCACCCCCCGCTCATGCCCCATGTCTCTCACCCCTTCCCCCCACCCCCCACTCACGCCCCGTGTGTCTCCCCTTAACCCCCAACTCCCGCTCATGCCCCGTGTGTCTCTCCCCTTCCCCCCACCCCCCACTCATGCCCCATGTGTATCTCCCCTTCCCCCTGCTCATGCCCCGTGTCTCTCTCCCCTTCCCCCTGCTCAAGCCCTTTGTGTCTCTCCCCTTCCCCCTACCCTCCACTCATGCCCTGTGTGTCTCTCCCCTTCCCCCGCTCATGCCCCGTGTATCTTTCCCCTTCCCCCCACCGCCCGCTCCTGCGCCGTGTCTCTCTCCCCTTCCCCCCCACCCCCCGCTCATGCCCCGTGTTTCTCTCCCCTTCCCCCCCACTCCCCGCTCATGGCCTGTGTCTCCCTCCTTCCCCCCACCCCCTGCTCATGCCTTGTGTGTCTCTCCCCTCCACCCCCCGCTCATGCCCCGTGTGTCTGTCCCCTCCCCCCACCCCCCGCTCATGCCCCGTGTGTCTCTCCCCTTCTCCCCCACCCCCCGCTCATGCCCCGTGTCTCTCCCCTTCCCCCCACCTCCCGCTCATGCCCCGTGTTTCTCTCCCCTTCCGCCCCACCCCCACTCATGCCCTGTGTTTCTCTCCCCTTCCCCCCACCCCCGCCCCCCGATCATGCCCCGTGTTTCTCTCCCCTTCCCCCCACCCCCCGCTCATGCCCTGTGTCTCTCCCCTTCCCTCCACCCCCGCTCATGCCCTGTGTTTCTCTCTCCTTCCCCCCACCCCCTGCGTCTCTCTCCCCTTCCCCCCCACCCTCTGCTCATGCCTCGTGTGTCTCTCCCCTTCCCCCGCTCATGCCCCATGTCTCTCTCCCCTTCCCCCCTACCCCCCGCTCATGCCCCGTGTGTCTCTCCCCTTCCCCCCACCCCCCCGCTCATGCCCCATGTCTCTCCCCTTCCCCCCCACCCCCCTCTCATGCCCCGTATTTCTGTCCCATTCCCCCCCACCCCCGCTCATGCCCCGTGTTTCTCTCCCCTTCCCCCCACCCCCACCCCCGATCATGCCCCGTGTCTCTCTCCCCTTCCCCCCACCCCCCTCATGCCTCGTGTGTTTCTCCCCTTCCCCCCACTCATGCCCCATGTCTCTCTCCCCTTCCCCCCCACCCCCCTCATGCCTCGTGTGTTTCTCCCCTTCCCCCCACTCATGCCCCATGTCTCTCTCCCCTTCCCCCCCACCCCCGCTCATGCCCCGTGTGTCTCTCCCCTTCCCCCCCACCCCCCGCTCATGCCCCGTGTCTCTCTCTCCTTCCCCCCACCCCCCCTCATGCCTCGTGTGTTTCTTCCCTTCCCCCACTCATGCCACATGTCTCTCTCCCCTTCCCCCCACCCCCGCTCATGCCCGTGTCTCTCTCCCCTTCCCTCCTAGCCCCCGCTCATGCCCCGTGTGTCTCTCCCCTTCCCCCCCACTCCCCGCTCATGGCCTGTGTCTCCCTCCTTTCCCCCCCACCCCCTGCTCATGCCTCGTGTGTCTCTCCCCTCCCCTCCACCCCCCACTCATGCCCCGTGTGTCCGTCCCCTTCCCCCACCCCCTGCTCATGTCCTATGTGTCTGTCCCCTTCCCCCTACCCCCCACTCATGCCCCGTGTGTCTCTCCCCTTTCCCCCACCCCCCGCTCATGCCCCTTGTCTCTCTCCCCTCCCCCACCCCCCGCTCATGTCCTGTGTCTCTCCCCTCCCCCCCACCCCCCGCTCATGCCCCGTGTGTCTCTCCCATTCCCCCCACCCACCGCTCATGCCCCATGTGTCTCCCCTGTACCCCCCCACCCCCAGCTCCTGCCCCGTGTCTCCCTTGTGTTACCCCCCACCCCCCGCTCATGCCCCGTGTCTCACTTGTGTTACCCCTCAACTCCCGCTCATGTCCCGTGTCTCCCTCCTGTACCCCCACCCCCCGCTCATGTCCCGTGTCTCCCTCCTGTACCCCTATACCCCCACCCCCCGCTCGTGCCCTGTGTTTTCCTCGTGTTCCCCGCACCCCCCGCTCATGCCCTGTGTTATCCCCCACCCCCTGCTCATGCCCCGTGTCTCCCTCGTGTTCCCCCCACCCCTGTTCATGCTTCGTGTTTCCCTCGTGTTACCCCCACCCCCTCCCGCTCATGCCCCGCGTCCCCCTCGTGTTCCCCCCACCAACCGCTAATGCCCCGTCTCTCTCCCCTCCCCCCCACCCCCCGCTCATGCCCTGTGTCTCTCCCCTCCCCTCCACCCCCCGCTCATGCCCCATGTGTCTCTCCCATTCCCCCCACCCACCCACCGCTCATGCCCCATGTGTCTCCCCTGTACCCCCCCACCCCCAGCTCCTGCCCTGTGTCTCCCTTGTGTTACCCCCCACCCCCCGCTCATGCCCCGTGTCTCACTTGTGTTACCCCCAAACCCCCGCTCATGTCCCTTGTCTCCCTCCTGTACCCCCCGCTCATGTCCCGTGTCTCCCTCCTGTACCCCCATACCCCCACCCCCCGCTCAGGCCCTGTGTTTCCCTCGTGTTCCCCGTACCCCCGCTCATGCCCCGTGTTATCCCCCACCCCCTGCTCATGCCCCGTATCTCCCTCGTGTACCCCCCGTGTCTCCCTCCTGTACCCCCACCCCCCGCTCATGCCCCGTGTTTCCCTCGTGTTCCCCGCACCCCCGCTCATGCCCTGTGTTACCCCCCACCCCCGCTCATGCCACCATGTCTCCCTTGTGTTCCCCCCACACCCCGCTCATGCCCCGTGTCTCCTGTTGCCCCCACCCCCTGCTCATGCCCCGTATCTCCCTCGTGTTCCCCCCACCCCCGTTCATGCTTCGTGTTTCCCTCGTGTTACCCCCACCCCCTCCCGCTCATGCCCCGTGTCCCCCTTGTGTTCCCCCCACCAAACGCTAATGCCCCGTGTCTCTCCTTTCCCCCACCCCCTGCTCATGCCCCGTGTGTGCCCTGTTCCACCACCCCCGCTCATGCCCCGTGTGTGCCTCGTTCCCCCACCCCCGCTCATGCCCCGTGTGCGCCCTGTATCCCCCACCCCCGCTCATGCCCTGTGTACGCCCTGTTCCCCCACCCCCGCTCATGCCCCGTGTCTCCCTCCTGTTCCCACCACCCCCCGCTCATGCTCTGTGTCTCCAACGTGTACCCCCTCACCCCCCATGTGTCTCATGTTGCCCCCACCCCCTGCTCATGCCCCGTGTGTGCCCTGTTCCCCCCACCCCCGCTCATGCCCTGTGTCTCGCTTGTGTTCCCCCCACCCATGCCCGTGTCTCCCTCGTGTACCCCCTCACCCCTGCTCATGCCCCGTGTGTCTCCTGTTGCCCCACCCCCCGCTCATGCCCCGCATGTGCCCTGTTCCCCCCCACCCCCTGCTCATGCCCGTGTGTGCCCTGTTCCCCCCACCCCCCGCTCATGCCCCGTGTGTGCCCTGTTACCCCCACCCCCCGCTCATGCCCCGTGTGTGCCCTGTTCCCCCCACCCCCCGCTCATGCCCCGTGTGTGCCCTGTTTCCCCCACCCCCTGCTCATGCCCCATGTCTCCCCTGTTCCCCCCACCCCCCGCTCATGCCCTGTGTCTCCCTTGTGTTCCTCCCCACCCCCCGCTCATGCCCCATGTCTCCCTCGTGTTCCTCCCCACCCCCCGCTCATGCCCTGTGTCTCCCTCGTGTTCCTCCCCACCCCCCGCTCATGCCCCATGTCTCCCTCGTGTTCCTCCCCACCCCCTGGTCATGCCCCGTGTCTCCCTCGTGTTCCTCCCCACCCCCCGCTCATGCCCCGTGTCTCCCCTGTTCCCCCCCACCCGCTGCTCATGCCCCGTGTCTCTCTCGTGTTCCCCCTCACCCCTGCTCATGCCCCGTGTGTCTCCTGTTGCCCCACCCCCCGCTCATGCCCCGCATGTGCCCTGTTCCCCCCCACCCCCTGCTCATGCCCGTGTGTGCCCTGTTCCCCCCACCCCCGCTCATGCCCCGTGTGTGCCCTGTTCCCCCCTCCCCCCGCTCATGCCCTGTTCCCCTCACCCCCCGCTCATGCCCCGTGTGAGCCCTGTTTCCCCCACCCCCTGCTCATGCCCCATGTCTCCCCTGTTCCCCCCACCCCCCGCTCATGCCCTGTGTCGCCCTTGTGTTCCTCCCCACCCCCCGCTCATGCCCCATGTCTCCCTCGTGCTCCTCCCCACCCCCCGCTCATGCCCTGTGTCTCCCTCGTGTTCCTCCCCACCCCCCGCTCATGCCCCATGTCTCCCTCGTGTTCCTCCCCACCCCCTGGTCATGCCCCGTGTCTCCCTCGTGTTCCTCCCCACCCCCCGCTTATGCCCTGTGTCTCCCCTGTTCCCCCCACCCGCTGCTCATGGCCCATGTTTCCTTCCTTTTCCCCCCACCCCCTGCTCATGCCCCATTTGTGCCCTGTTAACTCCCACCCCCCGCTCATGCCCTTGTGTCTCCTCTGTTCCTCCCCACCCCCCACTCATGCCCTGTTGTGTTCTCTTTATACACCCCGCCTTCCCTTTCTATGGTGGCCATCTTGGTAAAAGAATTTCCTTCCTACACCGGGACGCCGCAGGTGTCCCGGTGTAGGAAGGAAAATCTTATTTTTTTACCACTCAGGGTTTCCCACTTTGAGGACCTAAGATGCTAGTGGTCTTCAACTATTGAAAAGGATGTTATGGTGACGTTGCACTAATAAAAACCTATAAAATTCAGTAAAAAAAAAAATGTGTTACAGGGACGTTATGGTTAAGTTGCACTAATAAAAACCTATGAAATTCAATGAAAAAACTTTGTTAAAGGGACGTTATGGTTCCAAGTGAAACCGAAAACCCTTGAAATTCGCCAGTTATGGTAAACTAAGCAACCATAACTCGCGCCACCACCGTGCACTGCTAAGACTAACACCCGGGACATCAAAGATGACATCACAAATGTCATTGATGACATCACTGATGACATCATATGTCTGGCTCACTCTTTTTTCTTTTGCTGACATATCTAGGCCATATCGAGGTTTTCTTCAGTAACAGTCAGAAACTAAAAATGTTATTTTATTTGTAGACGTATCCTTCAAGTAGATTCTTACAGTAATTGCCTTAGAGTCCAGTCACATCATATGAAACATATACATACGGGAAGACACAAGCTTGAAAGACAGCAATCCTTTTTGTGCATAACGATAATCAATAGACTTATGAGCACTTTCTGATAGTTCTGTTGTTTTTTTTATGGCTGTACTTTCCCTGTATATGGTCATATTTGTATACATTGTACTCACACTACTTTCCTTAGGGCCCAATCACATCAAGTGATACATATACATAAGGTAAACAATTTGTTTTTCAACAGACCATGAAAAAAAGAGGAAAGGGCAACAAACGAGACAGAAGAAGACAGGATAAAAAGGATAGAGCAGAAAATGGACATATTGAACGAGAATTTTAAAAGTTTACTGGGGTTTTTGGAGGACTGTGTGAGAGGAAAAGTTTGTTACCATTGCCCCACCTGTACCTGCCCTGCTTCTCCATTCCCTATTGACCCATCCCCAATCCTGCAAGAGGAAAATAGACGTTCTGATGAAATATCCATCCCTTCTTCCCCTCAAAAATCTTCTCCTCATAACCAGCCAGTGTTGAATCCTAATTCCCCCATATTTGTTTCAGTGTCCGCTTCCCCCGCTATTTCTTTAGAATGATGTATGTGTGTGTGTCTGTTTTAAATGTTTTTGTACAGTAGTTGTAGAGAAAGAGTTTGTGTTTAAAACATTTTTTTTAAAGATGTCAAATGTTCACAACCTATCCGCAAGGAATGGAATGTGGGTGCTGTAAAGGCAGTACACCTACCCTTACTAATGTCAAGTAAGATGGAATTGATGTTCGACTGCACCGTCTGTTGAAATTGTGCGTACATAAGCAGAAAGGGGTGTCCAAAGGATATTATACCTCACTGTACCGCTTGGAAGCAAGATGATACATGTTTGTAGAACACACCAAATGTCCGGAATGGGAGTAAATGAGCAAAATGGGAGTGTGAGAAGGACAGTATAGTTGTCCGTATCGGGCGCAGCCAAAATGGTGCCGTCCATAGAACAGGCACGGTGGGCGGCAAGTTCGTGGCAAACAAAATGGAGTTGTCCTAAGGACACTGGAACTGTCCGTACAGTGAACATAGCATGCGTGCACATGCGCAGTACAAACGTAAGTATAGTGAACATCGCGCCTGTCCGTAAATGTTCGTCTCACTTGTGTCGCACTTTGAATTACTTTGAGAACCCGAACACTGTCCGCAGGACACTTGCGCGCATGCGCACGTTTAATTCTTTGCATTTGCTGTCCAGGGCACTTTCATTACTGGCGCGGATGTGTTGAGGACGTCATCATGTGACTGCACCCATGCTGAGCGTGGGGACTAATTTGCGCTGTTGGTGTGCTTCCGCAACAGTACAAAAGAACTTGTAGACACAAGGCAAAGTATTGTAGAGTGTAAAAATGTAATTTCACATATCCCAGACAATAGCTGACCTCAGGACCTGCTGTGTGCAAGTTTTTGTACCGCTGTGTAGGGATGAAGACGGTCACGAGGCACACCCCTCCACCCCTACAAATGCCCACACTCCTGAGCGCATCTTCATTGTCCTTCTAGCTGTAGCAGATTGAGGTGTATTGCCTTTACTGCTGTAGTGACCAAAAGGAAAGTAATCAGTATGGTTTCCATGGCTGCTGTTGGATCATTAGCCTCTGCACCAACCCCAAACCCGCCACCACCACCACCTCCCAAGGGCCTGCAGAGAGATATATGGGTGAGGATGTAGAGAGCGAGGAAGAGAGAATGAAGTGGAGGAACTCTGCACTAGGAGCACTCGGCGGGAGTCGTGGGTGTGGCCGTTGTTTTCCTTTTATGGGAACGTACCAAAAGCACGTGCGAGCCTGGTGAAGTGCAACCAGTGCGAGGTGGTGCTGAGTCATGGGAGATTTTGTTCGTACAGTTTTGGTACGACAACCATGAAGCGACACCTCACTTCGTTCCACACTGCAGACATTCGCAAGGTGGCCATGTGTAGAGCGTAGTCGATTGAGTTCCTCCACAGCATCCTCCGTGTCCGATGCTCCCACCACAAGAGACACTCCTGTGGGGGAGCGCCTCCCTCCAGCTGCCTCACAAGTCATTTGCAATGCTGTTGACCCTTACCTTTCAAAGTTGACAGTAGTGTGCACGTATTGTGACGCAGTACTCTGCAGTGGGGAGAGTTTTCAAAGTGCTTTTGAGGCCGCAGTCACAGAGCACCAGAAGATCTGCTCCTTACCTAAATAAAGCTCAGCCTAAATCTTTCGCTGTTCATTTGCCCTTTCTTATTCCCGTGGATGGTATCCCTTCCTTACCCTCCTTTGGCCTCTTCTCCTAGTGTGCCGTGTGCTGTTAAGCAATAAAGGTGAAAACAACAAAAATTACAGAAAAGGCTCTTTTCAGAGCCGCCTTTCTCAGTATAACAATAGAACTATGAACTAACGGTCGTAGACCCCCGCGGAGTTCTGAAAAGGTTCAAGGACAGTCGTAGGGGAAAAAGGGAGTGTGAAAGGGGAGCAAACACAATGAAGTGTATGCTGGGAGTAAGTGGCGGCTCTGAAAAGAGCCTTTCGGTGGTGTGTTGTGTGGGTCAAAAACTGTGGATTGGTGAAAATGGAATGTCAGATAGGTTAGTGTGATTGCAAAAAAGGTTGCAATGCATTTTGTACATTGCGAACAAAAATCTGATTGCCAGCAAATGTGAGGTGGACTCCATCTCTGCGGAAAATGAAAGTGCTGCGAAACAAAATGTTTTTATTGTGGAAAGAGGACATGCCAACATCTCTTAAAAATGCACACACAGCCTTATTCACATTGCGTCTCGCTTTCTCCATTTGTGGACCAAACGCAGAAGAACGCAGCCATATTTGTCTTTGGGCAATACGGGAAAAAAGTATTCGACAATTTGGAAACATGTCCATGAGCTTCGTGAGTCCTTCCTTCATTGCAAATTGCAAAGAAATTCCAGATACATGGCCTAAACTGTTTCCCCCGCAATGATTGATCAGTATATCTGGAGGACGCTCTGTCAGTAAAGTAACACAGAGAGGTAGCACGTCTAGCCATCTCATGCCACGCACGCCATGCCAGTGCACTTCCACATAAGGAAATGCAAGATTTGTAGATAAACTGCAGCTTTCTGGATGCACCTTCAACCATTGTATCCATGAGTCTCCCAAAATCCAGATAATCTGTTTTCGAGCATGGGAAGCCATGGCTGTGTGGTCTCCTCTGAGGGACAAGACGGTCTTACTAAAGTACGTCGGTCAGAACACACCTACTGAACTTTATGGACCAATCCCTAGCTCCGCTCATTCTCATTTACATACGTCTCCACCCCTGAATCCCTGTTGGTGATTTGTGCTGGCTGCAAACTACTGCCATATTCGCAGACATGTAGAGGATCAGAGCGTGACAACGGTACATTAAAGTACTATTCCCCTTTTTCCCCTTTAAGGTATGCTCTGAAAAGAGCCGTTTTGTTTTATTTTTGGCCAGATACCGTACAGAAATCTGGTATTTTATGTATTTATTTGTATTTTTTTATCCTTGCTTTACTCTTGTAAACATTACAGAACCTTCTCTAAATCAAGCCTTACATTCCAAAAGAACATTGCATTTCCCAAAGAAGATAGCGCAATACCATATCTTTCAAAGTAACCCACATTGTTTGGAGCAATGTTATCGTGACAGCAAAAAAACATACAAGCTCATAGCATGAATGCACGCATGCCGCGATTGATGATACACCTCCCGATGCTTTGATCTGGACAGAAAACAGAATTGTTGCTCCATTGTACTCTAGGGAGTAAAGCAGAAAAAATTACTTTTGTTGTTGGGAAGATGGTCATGAGTGCTTCAACCAACTGTGCCAAATCTGCCAACAAAGTACGTGAAGTCACGTATCCCAAATGGCAAGCACCGTAGTGCAAAATTACCGCATGAGGAGTGGTCATTATAAGCATGTCTCTACAAACTTGCAGAATTTCCGCAGGATTGGCATCAGTGTGAGCGCTCCACACCACCTCCACTACTCCCACATCGAAATGGTGTGCCACATGCCTACTTTTGGCATAGTGTTGTAAGCCTTGCACAAAAATGTCTCCAAGCATCAAAACCCTGACCCTCTCCACCTCTGCCATCTTCAGTGTGCGCACCGTCTTTCAAAACAAAAGAGTAATGTGAACATCTGATTGGCTGATGCCTATAGTCGCCTTTCCATGCAGGATTTGCTGTAGAAACCCGGATGTGACACGCCCTACCAGCAGACAAGCGTTGCCTACGTGCAGCACGTAATACTTACCCAGTCCTTCCACTCTTTCTACAGTGGTACCAAAGCGAGTCCCTCATTGGACACAACTAAGCAGTCACACAATCATCCACCAATCACATTGAACATCGCAAATTTTAACTCTGTCATCAACATTGCGCACTTCAAAATTACTGTTGATGATTCTGAATGGAAGTCGCATATCATTGAAAATCACCTACTTGACAAGCTACTGTGCAAATATTACGAATTTCTACGTACAGCTCCAGCCATGTGCACATGTATGAGTATAGAGAACAGGTATGTATATTTTAATCAGGGAACATGTGGAACCCTTATGATTTAATTTAGACAAAATGATGCTGCTAAATGTCCATAGGGAATACATAACAACGCTCCCCCTTTAAAGTGCAAGATGTCCGATTTGTCATTCACAATTCGCACATCTGCTTACTGTCGTCCGCATCACCTGTACATACGTTGCAAGCATGCCTATTTAGGGCAGAACTCAATTTTGTATGTGAAAATGTCGGAGTTGTGTACTCTGTACGGCCTACAGTAATGCTACTTGCAATGTGATCGTATGAGAACAGAAAGCGCTTACAAGTAGAAAATGTTTCCCCATCTAGTACTATTGCCTATCGCTTACAAACCTCTCTCCTATGCATAGTACACTTTGTAAACAACAAGGCATTTCCATACCGTTAAAAGTTGTATCTATTTTGAAGGACTTTCAAGTACCATATTGGAAGTACCATGCAAAGACTGCACAGAGTGAAGTGAAATGTACACGTGCACTGGGTTGAGATATGAAATTGAATGCTCTTACGAAAGAAGCACAATTAATGTGTGCAGTATCATCACTGCTGCAAACACACAAAGTAATTGAGTTTCATTTTTTGAATCGCAGTGAAGACTACTCTCCTGAGAATCAACAGCATCTACAGTGCAGACGACATATCCGAAGAAACCTGCTCATCTTGCGCAAAATAGTAAGTACAGTACAAGCTTTATAATGTAACTACTCCTGAAAGAGGCTGCGTGTGTTATTTGTTTATTTTGGGCACCAAAGCAAGCATTGATTTGTAAACCATTCTACCTACAAATATCCATTTATTGAACAAAGAATAACAGGCAGAATGGCTGACAAATCCCTGTGTGTTTGGTACTCAAATAACATACGTAATCCTTAGAAGGTTAGATTGTGAAATGAAATTGCTGTAGCAAGTTTTTGGCATTTCGGTTATTAATAATGGTTCTCGTCACAAATAGGCCACTTTGCACTCTCATCTGAAGCACATTGTAGTAGTATACAAACAGTAAAGTAGCCTTACCAAATCATTGCAGGAGTTCAATGCACGTTGCCACACCATGACAAAGAGCTTCCACATCAGACTCATGCACACATGCACACTGCACACATACATTGGACAACAGACCAAAGTATATATTTTTTGTCAACAGACACCAAAGAATGTCTACCAAAAAGCAACTCCGTAGAAAGGACGCAGAAGTAGAGCAAATAAAAATAAAGTGCCCAATGTAAGCACCCACCTGTTGTAGAGTTTACACAGAATGTTGGCACAAACCAGCTAATGCAGTTGGGTAACACAATAAAGGAAGTCTCAACTACCGAAACTGTACCTCCTCCATCAAAAAGTGTCACAAAACACAAACATGTTGTCAAAAAAATGCCTACTAGTACAGCTAACAATGTCCCTAATAATCCTGACAGTGTAAGAAGAACCCATAGTAAAAAAAGTATTTTAGCAAAAATGTTTTGTCACAGAGTCCTTCAGAATCTACTAAGAAGAGGACCGAAATCATCCTCACCCCTTAAAACCTACCGTAGAAAGTTAATCCTACAAGCTCTCATGGACAGTGCAATCCTTCTCAAAAGGCAGTTGTTCATATTAGTGTTAAATAGGATTAAAGCACAAACAAAAGTAAGTACCAAACTACAAAAGAAACTCAGCAATAAACGTAATGTGAACAAAAATAATTTCTTCCATGTTTGTGGTGGTGAATGGAGTCACACAACAACCACAGAGCCATATTTTAATGAAGAAGCATACAAACAAAATCAAACAAACACAATTGCCATCCATAGCAGTGGACGAGGGTATGAGAAAATCAAAACTACCATTATGTAACAAGAAACACTGCTTACAAAACTATCCCCTGAAAACTCAGAATTACCTCTCAATTCAGCAGAACCACACCATCCAGTATACAAATGGCTGTGCACATCAAAGTGTGCCATTCCAAACGCTTTCAAATCTTTACGTCAGTTCCTCAATCAATATGTAAAAGGTAAAGATAAAAGCAAAATGAAAGTGCTGCACAATATGGATGTTTGTCCAGTGCGGAAAGACACCGGACTAAAAGGACATTCATTAGCCTGCATTTCTGGGCCTATTTGCAAAAGTACCTTCCATGATATCAAAGAATATCAATACATCATTCCAATGTAAGAAATTTAGTGTATAAAATATACTATGCAAAAAGTCCAGCTTCAGAATTAGGCAATTTAAATACCACTCTTCTGCATGGTACACCTGAATACTTACAAAAAGAAATTGACCGTATTCAGAAAAATATTTTGGAACTGAGAGCCACTTACAAAATACAACAGTTTTGGAACATAGTAGCAACAATTCTGCACATAGCAACCTTCTATTACACACATACAGAAAAGAAATAGTAACATTTAAAAGGTCATCGGCTGAAGTACCAAACCATGTGTGTGTGTGTTGCCGCAGAACGTTTTACAAAAGGAACACAAAAAATGTGGACATATCATACAAATAGATGACAATGAAAACTCTAAATGATTTGAATTAGCTTTGTACCTTTTAGCTGAAAACAAATATGAACTAACTGAACGCCTAATATGTTGCAGTTACTGTACTGCAAAATTACACAACAACCACACTCCTTCACATGCTATTACAAATAATTTGGAATTGTTTCCATTACCAAAAATCCTGCAACAGCTCAATTTGTATGAGAGCATAATAATTCAAACAGTTCACCCATTTTCAGCAATTATACGCCTTCATCCAAAAACAGCAAAATTGCCTTCCTCTGAATTGGTGAAAGGCATTCGTGGCAAAGTAGTTTATCTGCCATTAGATCTAAAGAAAATGTACACACTCTAGGAGTGGAACGTTCAATAGAGCATTCTTTAATAGTCTTGGTAAATGGAGTACCAACAAAGGACAAAACAATTTTGCAACAATTAGTGGACTTACACAAAGTTAGACAAGCATTGCAATATCTAAAAGACAATACTGAGTACTACAAGGAAATACATATTGATGAAAGTTTAAGGCAAACAACTGAAATAATTCAAGAGCCATCAGAAACTGGACAATTCGAACTTCTGGATCCAGCTACAGTATCCACTCTTTTGGACCATTACACAATTCATCCATTGCATTCCAATGAAAGCATAGATGATGCACTAGAAACTTACCAAATGCGACAAACCAAAGGGTCACCAATGAGTATTTGGGAAAAAAATATAGAAGCATGTGCTTTTCCACTGCTATTTCCTTCTGGCAAAGGTGGAAGATACGATGATAGACCCACTCAGATTGGGGCATCAGAATACCGCTCATTACGGATGTATTCGCAAGATCCCAGATTTAGACAAAATGTGGAATACATATTCCACCTACTCTATGAAAGTGAATTAGCAACACTATGTTATGGAGTTGCACACATTCTTAAATCTGGAACCCACTTTCAAAATATGTCATTACACAGTTAATACAAAAAAGTACAGGAAAAAGATGAGGTTTTACAATCAAGTATAACAAATTAGTTTGCAAACATGCGTGGTACAAAGGAATACTGGTTCAGATGGCACAGAGACATGCGTTGCATGATCAGAAACCTTGGACCACCGACTTGGTTTGTTACGCTAAGTTGTGCAGAATATGCATGGGAAGATTTACATGAGTTCCTACGCATAGCAAACAGCAACAATAACAACATAGATATATTAACACCTGGAGAACTTTGCTCTCTAGATCCAGTGAATGTCTCAAGATATTTCCATCATCATTTCATTGCCATGCTACACATTATTTGCAATAAAACTGTTCCTCCCCTTGGAGAAGTGCAGCACTTCTTTTGGAGAAAAGAATATCAAGCGAAAGGAGCACCACATATTCACATGCTGTTATGGATCAAAGGTGCACTGAAATTTGGGCACAACAGTGTAATCACTGTGTTGCAGTTTATCCAAAAATATGTCACATGTGAAATCCCTTCACAACAGACACATAGTGAGCTGCATGGGCAGATTTTACAATTTCAAAGACACAAATGTGGCAAATATTGTCGCCGCAAATACAATGCCGCTTTGGTTTCCCTAGACCAGTTACAGAAACAGGTGAAGTAAACAACTTCATGTCTTCAGTTCGACATAGTGTTAAGGGTAAGTGACCTAAAAACACGTATTACATAAAAAGAAGGGAAGAATCAAAATATATCAATGATTACAATGCAATCATTGCCCTCTTTTGGAATGCAAACATAGATGTGCAGTACATTGCAGACAATTAAACTGCTGTTGCGCAATATGTTACACTCTACTTAACAAAAGCAGAAAAAACAGAGCTTCAAGACCTCTGGGATGACCTAGCATCAGACAAAACGTTATCACAGAAATTGTACAGCCTAGGCATAAAAATGCTCTCTCATAGAGAATTTAGGGCCTATGAAGCAGCAGATCGTTTAACCGGCACTGCTTTGTATGGAAAATCAGACAACATAGTATGGCTCAGTCTTGGTCCTGCAAAATCTAGAAAAAGAGTGCATAGAAACAATTGCCAGAAATGATCCCAACAGCAATGACATTTTAAGAAACAATTTACTGGACACATACTATCCGAACAGGAGTACCACTATGGAAAGCATGTGTCTATACCACATACCTCAAAACTTTGCATACAAAAATAATGTAAAATCTGATTAAAGCAAACGTAGATATAGAGTGACCGATTGTGAAGGGAGCTTAGTGAAACTTACCAAACGAAGCATAATTAATCATGTCAAATTGTCATTGAAAACTCCTCAACAGAAAAAACTATATTACATGTCTCTGTTACAACTTTTCAAACCATGGAGAAAAGAGGAAGACATACTAGATAATTATGACTGCTATGAAGATGCTTTCAAAGCAAATGAAAGCTCTATCAACGATGTGAACTTCACGCAATACAAAACAATGTTACACAATGAGCAGCAACAGGAAGAAGAACTTCAGGCCCAACTAGATAAGGACTCTTCCGACAGTAGTCAATCTTCTGTAAAAGGAATTCAAGAACCACTAGGATAACCACTAATAGCAAATGAGGCTGAAATAGCTATGGCAGAAGTACAAAACACCATGTATCAGTATCAAGAAGATACAGAAGACTTAACTGTACAAGAAGCAAAACTTAACAACGATCAGCGGACCATTTTTGAAGACGTAACAAAACAAATTGTACATGGTGTACAACACGAAAATAAAGAATGTACCTGTCAAAATTACAAACCTATACTGCTGTACGTCAGTAGTGAAGCTGGATCGGGGAAAACATTCTTAATCAAAATCATCAGCAAGTTCCTTCAACAATTGACAAACAACAAACTGTCAGCTGTTGTAACAACCCCCACAGGTTTAGCTGCCTACAACATAGGCGGTGTGATTTTACACCGATTACTACTGCTTCCAGTAGAGCATCAAAATAAATTAGACTACTACAAACTTTCTGCAGAAGCTGCAATGGAATTACGTAGAGTACTGAAAAAAATGAAAATGCTACTAATAGATGAAGTGAGCATGGTCTCCAAACTAATGTGGTCTTTGATTCATCTCAGATTGCAAGAAGTATTTAAAAATAAGAACGAACAACTCTTTTGCAGGGAAACACATCATCATTTTCTGAGATCTTCTACAATTGACACCAGTGAAAGGTGAACCGATTTTTAAAACCTTAGGCCACAAACTCTGCCGGAAAACTGTTGGTAGCACAAGTAATGTTAACCTTTGGCAACATTTCCAATACAGAGGATTAACTGAGAACATGCAGCAATCTGCAGATCTCACTTATGCCAACATTTTAAAAAGTATTAGAGTTGGTGTATTATCGTAAGAAGCACAAGTTGTATTGAGAAACCGGCATATACATGCACTTTATGGTGATAATGCATGTGCAACTGATGGTATGGAACAAATAGCGCACACAAATGTCAATTGTATTGCCTTACTGCCAACTCTTGCAAGCTGTTTCAAATTCAATGAAACAATGTTAAAGAAAGAAATGCAACCAATAATAGAAATTAGCGCCACAGACAAACTAGACATACATGGTGTGACAGTACCCATGTGTCAGCAAGCCACAACAAGACTAAATAGTTTAGAGAACTCAATCTCCAACAAAGCTGGGTTGGAAAAAATATTTAAATTATCCTTAAATTGTCGAGTAATGCTTAAACTAACTTTGACGTAGAGAAAGGGCTGGTTAATGGAGCACTGGGCACAGTTGTTGGCTTTCAATCATACCTACATGATAGCAACATTCAGTTTGTAAATATTCGCTTTGATGAAGTTTCAGAAGTGAAAAGGATAGGGCGCTCAATTGCTCGATTCCTTCTCTTCAAAGACATGTATGTACGTAGAGAACAATGTTCTCTAACTCTTGCATATACAGTTACCATTCATAAATCCCAAGGTCTTACCCTAGACAAAGCATTGATAGATATAGGAAACACAGTGTTTAAGGAAGGCATGAGCTACGCAGCATTATCACACTTATGTACACTTGACGGTCTATTGCTAATAAACTTTGATTCAAGTAAAGTCAAAGCTGATATTCCTTGCATTCTAGAATACAATAGATTGTGTTCACTGTATACCCCTCATCTGAAACAATACCCTGTTCCAGATAAAGTGAAACGTGGTAAAAGAAAAGTAAATGAAACAGAAATGCAACAGAATTCAACAGCAAATTCCGCAAAGAAAAGAAAAGAAGGTAAAGTTTCATCAATTGCCGCAAACATAGAACAACCTATTAGGGGATGTAAACCAGGGATGTCGGCAAAGAAGCAACAGAAAAACCGAAAAATGCACTCAGATACAGAGCTTGCTGGGCCATTCAAATTTGCAAATGAAAGTCGGGTAAGTTGCTATGCAAATGTAGCAATGAATATTCTATTTCAATTGCCACCAATTTTTAACATTATTTACCTGCACAGTACAGACCAATTGTGTTTGCAAATGTTAGTGCTGCATAGAAATGCAACAAGCAATCCTGACAACACATACAGTGTTCATGGAGTAAGGAAACAATTGGACGACTGTGCTGGAATGGTGAGATTCACTATGAACTCACAAGAAGATCCACAAGAATTTCTAATGTACATACTATTAGTATTAGAAAACAAAAGCATACCTGTAAATAAAATCTTCCAAATGTTGTACATGTGGAAACATACATGCACTCTCAGTAGCAAAGTGATACAGGAAGAAATCCCAAATGAGCGATTTGTGTATGTTTCCATACCAAATTGTGAGAGCATTCCATTTCAGCAAATTGTACAAAATGCAAACCATGGCAGATTATGTAGTATTTGCAATTCAGACAATCGCTCCACCTTACAGATACAATCACATAGTGCCTACATAATACTTATGGGCAATGCTGCAGTGCCTCACAAAGCGAGGCAGGGTAACTGCTGTTACCATCAGCAGGCACGGAGAGGGGCAGCACAACCTCTCCCCCTCTCTGCTCCTCTCCTCGCCCTCTAGTCGAAGAGACACGCAGTCTGTCCAGCACAATGCTGAGGAAGGGTGAGGTGTGAGCAATCACCTCACCCTTCCTTCATGATACTATGTGCTAAGCACCGAAGCAAACCAACAGGCAGGCAGGGATCAGGTGCAAAGACCAGACCCCCTCCTGGGGGGCAGATAGTTGGCTATCCGGCCGGGGGCTGACACATAACAGCGCCCACTACTATACATATCAAAAACCCAGGGCTCCTCTGGGTCTTATAAATACAGAGCGGCATTCTCTGAGAAAAAACAATCAGTTTGTGGACCCTGAACGGGGACCCAAACACACAGGAGGTGCACTGTTTACTCAGTGCCTTCCAAACCTTTGCTTCCTTACCACAAAACCCTCCCAGCCTACAAAATAAGGGAGAAGAAAAAAGTAAAAGAAGTACAGGGCACTGTAAGTTGCCCACAACAAGTCGTGGGACATAAGAAGGCGGGCACGGGCCAGAGGGGTTAACCCCAAGACCCGGTGCCCAAAAGTATTGTTTATTATCTTATGATATGTGATTATTGTTATTAGCATAACCATATCTGTACAATAAAAAACCTACTGCCTTTTATTGCCAACACTTGACAAACAATGTGTGAGCCAAATTATTCTGGCTAAGGTTATGGTTCCGGCAAAGTACAATGATGCATGCATATGGGTTCAGCAGTTATGCTTCTACGTTATAATGCAGATGGCACCAAAAACAACTGCAAACTGACTGGATTCACACACGGTCAATTGTCACTTGGAAAGAAAACCTTTACAACAGTAGGACACATCTACCATGCAGGAGCTACAACCAATGCAGGAGCTACACTGCATATATTAAAAATAATTCTGGATGGTTCAAATGTAATGATAGCACCATTACTCTAAAGCAGAGATTGCCAGCTAACCTAACAGATGTGTATTTAATGTTCTTAAAGCCAAAATGTACGAAATAATGTGTACTTCAAGATTGTCAAAAAATTATGTGAAAGACTACAAACAGTTAGAATATGCCCACAGGTATCTAACTACCCAACAGGATGGAAGAATGACACAAATACATAATTATCACAAATCGTTGGAAACAAATGCACAGGTAGAATACGCCTACAGGTATCTAACTGTTGTTAAAAATTGGCAGGAAGGCAACAAACAAAACATTAATGGGAAAGATGAACGAAACAGGATATAACAACGACACAAATGAATGAGTATCAAAAATCTGTAGGAACAAATGTACAGTTAGAATACGCCTACAGGTATCTAACTGTTGTTAAAAATGGGCAGGTAGGCAACAAACATAACATTGATCAGAAAGATGAAGGAAGCACTCAAAGGAAACAAGGAAGTAGTTAGTACCATAGGAAATGAAGGTTTTTTTTAATCCGACAAGGATTCTTTTTCCCCAGACCCAAGGATTAGAAAAGCAAACACAGAAACTGAGCGCAATGCACAGTACACTGGTTTGTAAACTAAATATGAGGGTAAAAAAAAGGTTAACTGTCTATTATGCAATGTAGTAAATTTTCAAAAAATGCAAACACTAACACACCTTTTTCTTTCATCACAGAAATGGAAAAAGTGATACTTCCGCCAAGTACGGTAGCCACTTAAAAAATGGATGTGGTTTCCGAAAAAAGTAAGGAGTAAGTGTATTGGCAGTCATTTTCTACACATGGGAATCTACATGTCTAATCTATGGTACTAATATGCTGCAGTGCCTGTTGGCTGGTCCTTGCATCTTTGGTGAGTAACCTACTACCTACACCTTACGACCAAGGTACAAGGAGTATAGTTCCTATCCACAACCATCGCTGCATATCAAAACCATGGTCCTTGTAAATTAGCTACTTATAAATTTACTTTTCGGACCATCGCCTGCAGCCATGAAGCTAAGACACTAGGGAGTCAACACAACTTGCGCATTACACCACACCCATATTGACTTGTAACTCCACTGCTTATGACTTCAGTCTTGGGTGCATGGGCTTTGGCCATTCACCCAAGAGTGCAGGGTCTCCCCACAAACACCTCCATGATGTGTTGTAGTGGCGGTTTTTCTATAGTTGTGATATCCTTCAGTGCTTCTGGCCAGAGGCGTCACTCCTAGCTGTATGTCCATAGGTCTTACATGGGATGGGTGTGCAGTGGCTTGCACATCTAGTACTTATAACTTTGTTCTTGGGTGCATGGCTTTTGGCCATGTACCCAAGACTGGATGCACTCCCCACTACTTGCCAATCAAAACGCAATACTACGGGTGTATGCATGGGTGGCACATGCTACGGTGGTTGTGGCCAGGGCCTAGAGTTTTGGAAGTAAGGCCTTCGGCCTTCGGCCGATGGCCATGCATCCAAGACTCTAGGTTCTGGCCACAACCACCTTAGCATGTGCCACCCATGGCGGCATACTGATGAATTCAATAACCTTAGGAAAAAGTATAGCAATTACGGCATGCTGTCAATTTCAATGTTCTCTAACACTGCACGTGTCCTTACAACTGCAACAACTTCCCTGTGCACTGCACGGGCTGAAATACTGGCCTTATTGGACCCCTCATTTTCTGTGCATACAAGGAGGCTATACAACATACCACATTAAGAAGTTCACTCCACACAACTTGCCAATCGAAATGCAATAATACGGGTGTATGCATGGGTGGCACATGCTACGGTGGTTGTGTCCAGGGCCTAGAGTTTTGGAAGTAAGGCCGTCGGCCTTCGGACGACGCCCATGCTTTCAAGACTCTAGGCCCTGGCCAGAACACCCGTAGCATGTGCCACCCATGGCGGCGTACTGATGAATTCAATAACCATAGGATGCATCCAAGACTCTAGGCACTGACCACAACCACTGTAGCATGTGCCACCCATGGCAGCGTACTGATGAATTCAATAACATTAGGAAAAAGTATAGCAATTAGGGCATACTGTCAATTTCAATGTTCCCTAACACCACACGTGTCCTTACAACTGTAACAACTCCCCTGTACACTGCACGGGCTGAAATACTGCCCTTATTGGACCCCTCATTTTCTGCAGGGTCTCCCCACAACCACCTCATTGATGTGTGGTAATGGGGGTTATTCTATAGGTTATCCTTCAGTGATTCTGCCCAGAGGCTTCACTCCTAGCTGTATGTCTGTAGATCTTACATGGGATGGGTGTGCAGTGGCTTCCACGTCTAGTACTTATCACTTTGTTCTTGGGTGCCTGGCCTTTGGCCATACACCCAAGACTGCACGCACTCCCCACAACTTGACAATCAAACCACAACACTACGGGTGTATGCATGGGTGGCACATGCGGCGGTGGTTGTGGCCAGGGCCTACAGTCTTGGAAGTAAGGCCTTCGGCCTTTGGCCGACGGCCATGCATCCAAGACTCTAAGCCCTGGCACAACCACTGTATCATTTGACACCCATGGAGGCGTACTAATGAATATAATAATAGCCATTGGAAAAAATAATGCATTCACGGCATGTTGTCAATTTCAATGTTGCCTACCAATACGCGTGTGCTTTCAACAGTTACAAGTTTCCTGTCCACCGAATGGATTTAAGTGCTATCGTTATTGCACCCCACATTTACTGTGCGTACAAGGTGTCCATAGAAATTACATCATGAAGATCGACCCCCAGAACAAATGCATTGATCACCCATGTCTTACTGTCTGAACCTTTCCCAATGCTGTGTGACACAGAAAAAGAGTTTAATTAATAGAGCATGTGTACGCTGGTTGTTGCGCCGCTTTAGACAGATCCAAGATGTCGGTGGCATACAAACAATCTGACGCAGAACACATCTCGCAGCAGCCAATGTGTAGAGACGTCGCGTGTCCGCGGTCATGACGCCAGCCCCTTAGCCAATCGGTAACTTGTTCGTGGACCAAACAGGGTAGTGTGATCGCGGAGCGGACATAGATATCACTAATTTTTTCAGACCTACTTTTTGATAATTATAAAGAAAAATACTGCACGGCTGGTCACCAAATTTACAAAAGCACGCTTTCTGGACCAAGCCCCTGTACCTGCTGCAGATTTAATCAAAATCTGTCCAGCGGTTTGACCTGTAGGTGTGCGCAAAGTTTTTCCCCCATTCAGTCTATGGGAAAAAAAGACGTTTTGGGACCCCCCCTATAACTTTTGCCCCCCTGCAACGAACATCTCCAAACTTTGCAGACCAATTCAGAGTGGCCCACATACTTTTTTTGAGGATTCGTCCAGGGGGAGCGAAGTTATAAGCCACCCAAAAAGTGCTCTTCCTATGTAAACAGCAACTTAACCATAACTACACGGCCACTACTGTGGCCGTGTAATATATATATATATATAAATATATATATTCCACGTGATCAAGCACTCAGTTGAGTGTGAAACGCGTTGTGTGTGGGTCGCGCTCACGGGCGTCCTGCCTCTTTTTTCTACTGCCTTCCAGCCGTATTTTTTATTGATGTATTTTTGTTTATATGACACATTAAATAACTTTCAGACATTCATTTTGCTGTGAGCTGTGCTTCCTTTCAATCGGCCGCGGAGAGTGCGGTTCATTTTTCCTCTTTTTCCTTTTTCATATATATAAATATATAGTAATTCTCTTGGTGAAATGGTAAAAATGGAGAAAAAAAAAAAAGTTGATGTCGCATAAAAATTCCAAGTTGTTTTCGTTGTAAATTCTTTTTCTTTCTATTTCTATTTCTATGTGCTTGTAACGCGCCGAAAGCCTGCAGGCATCAGGGCGCGAGAAAACCTAAGAGAAAAGATTTGCATGGAATGGGAGGATCGATGGAGGAATGAATTCTAAGCTAGCCTTAGCTATACCTTGAACATGTCCTGTTACCCTGGTACTTACTGGAATAAGAATGTTTTCAGTGATTTCCTAAAGGTGATGTAATTACTTTCCTGTCTCAGGTTCACATGAGCCTATTCCAAAACGTGGCTGCCATGACTGGGAAAGCTCTACCTCTACCCGCTGCCCGACTAACCTCCGGGATCACCAGGAGGCCTACATCGGCTGATCTAAGGTTTCTCTTAAGTGTGTAAAGCGAGAACTTCTCTTTAAAGTAGCAAGGCGCCACACCATATATGCATCTGTGTACGATCATCATGGCCTTAAAATTGAATCTCTCTTTTATTCTAAGCCAATGGAGATCTTTCCTTCCTGCCAATATGTGTTCTCCATATTTAATTCTATTAACAATATGAACGGCATCATTCTGCATAACCTGACATCTCTGTAACTCCCTGTTGGTAGCTCCCTTTAACAACGCATTGCCGTAATCCTGGCGAGACAATATAACCGTCCTTGCGATATTGGCAGTATTTGCTTCGCTAATGTAGGGTCTAATGACTCTTAACAAGCGCATGTAATATGCATTGTTTTTAGCTAAGTAATTTACTTGGGCTTCAGCACCCACTGATGCTTCCACCATCATCCCTAGTGTTTTAACTTGTGATAACACTGGGATGGTGGCTTCTTTTATCACAAACTCCTTGCATTGGGCTCCTAACTTGGATCTTACGTGGCCGGATCCGAAGATCATATGTTCTGTCTTACTATTATTAAGACACATCCAATGTCTCTTCATCCAGATGTTGATGACCTTATAGAACACCTCTATTTTAGCGCTATCTGTAACATAATCTCCTGTTAATTCGAACATCAGCTGTGTATCATCGGCGTAATTTGTGAAAAATACACCTATGCTTTCCAGTAGGTCACAGAGGCTTTGCATATATAAGTTAAATAACAAAGGAGACAGAATGGCTCCTTGAGGAACTCCAAACAGGATAAGGGCCGCTTCTGAAAATGTATCTCCCCAGTGAATTCTTGCCTTCCTGTCACTCAAGAAGGACGTTATCCAAGCCAATGCTGGAGTAGAGCAGCCTGCAATTTTATCTAGTGCAGCTTGGAGCAACTGGTGGTCCACTAGATCAAACGCCGCGCTGAGGTCCAGCAGCATGATCATCCCCGGTTTACCCTTGTCAATCAGCTCTAGCATGCGTGATTGTAGGTCAAGCATAGCTGACTCGGTGCTATGAGCTATTCTATAACCTGATTGGTGGGTGTGTAACATCTCATGAGTTTCCACATGTTTTTGCAACTGATTCGTGGTGATTTTGTCCAATATCTTCAGAACAAAATTCAAGTTAGTTATAGGCGTGGGTTGCTTGGGTCTGTGGGGTCCAGACCCGCCTTCTTGACTAGAGGGGTTATTGTGACCTCTTTAATGGTGTTTGGAACTTTTCCCTCTGAGAACGAGGCATTGATTATTCTTGTAAGAGTGGGTGCGAAAAGCTCTTCGTTGTCCAGGATGCTCTTTGTAGGCAGTGTGTTCTCTGCACAAGAGGTATGTTTCATTTTGGTCAGCACCCGACAAAAATCCTTGTAAAATTTGTCCACAAAAAATTTCTATAAAAAGTACTGAAACTTGATTATTTTAATCTTCTATTACAGAAATAACATAATTAAATTACAGACTTGAGAGGAAAACCCTGGGGACCTGGAAGGAAAGGAGGAACCTGGGTGTCATGCCATACCCCACAACCCAGAGATGGAAGGGGATACTGGAGTGCCCACTCCCTGAGGAAGGAAAATTACGCCAAAGGAAACCCCACCCTGCCCTACTCGTCCAAATCAAAAAATCATGGAAGAGCAGGGGAGATCTTTGGGGTGCATTTAAAGGCCGTAAACAGAAATCCCTTTCACCTGAAAACCCGCATTTAAACACTGCCATCAAAAACGGCCGTGCTTTGCTTTCCCTGTCACATGAGTGACATGAAGTTGTGCACTGCATCCCAAAAACGGCCCTGCATTGCTTTTTGTTTTACCTGAATGACATGAAGTTAGGCACTGCATTCAAAAACATCCCTGAATTGCTTTCATTTCCTGTGAATGACAAAAAGTTATGCACTACATCCAAAAACGGCCTTGTTTTACTTTTAATTCACATGAGGTGCAAGCATTTCAATATTACAACCCGACACAGCTTTTGCTTTCAATTTCACTTGAACAGCAGCCCTTGAAACACTGTAAATGAAGAAAAAAAACAACTTGTGCACATGTGAAAAAGGAAAGAAATTACTTTAAAAAGCCACTGTGAAAGGAAAGCTCTGCTTGCATAGAAATGTCAGGGAAATTTGCTGTGGGGCAGTTGACTAAGCAATGTACATTATGTTTCCATCCACAAGACTTCAATCACTATGGAGGAGACTCATAATACCGGAAAAAACAGTTTTTGGCTCAGGCAGGAAACTTCTCAATTGAAAGCCATGCATCCCACTGGAAGGCGCACCTACTAGTGAATCATCCCACAATGTCATGTGATGTACTAAGGGTGTTATAATTCCCTGCCCTGCTAGACTTGAAGGCAGGGGCTCAGGGATTTCAAGGAAAGCAGGTGTGGCTAAAACTTGACTGGGAGGTGCGGGCACTTTCCTGCAGCCAACCAAGAACAAACTGACAACTTAAAAGGAGTCACAAAAATCTCTGCCTGTGGGGGATTTGCCGGCAGCATCGGGCAGGACACGTGCATGACGGCGCCAGTGGATTCCATCAGCCTGGATGCCATTGTGCTGGCAGAGGCAGTTTCGTCGGAGGCAGCGGCAGTCTCAACGTGGGAGGCATCATGGCTCGGGGCCATCAACATCAGAGGGGCAGGCATTGGCCGGAGGGCAGGAGGTCCCTGGAATGGGAGTGTATTCCGTGTGGCAGTGGTTGGGCCAGCGGATAGATGCGGAGTGAGGGCGGGCGGAGGAGGCACGGCTCACTATGGTCAGGGCGGAGAACTCTATGCGCAGGGCGCTGAGGCGGGCAGAGGGCCTCCAGGGAATTCGCAGGGAGTTGGAGGAGGACATGGCGTTATCCCTGCGAGACCTCGGGGTCAGGGAACAGGCCCACCTCCAGGACGTTGAACAGGAGTTCGCTGATGCCCTGGCCCAGGAAATCAACTAGTGAGCTGGAAGACTTGCCTGCTGCCATTGTATATACTTAGTTAGTGTTAGGTTTCATTTATGTTTTTCTTTAATTTGGGGTGCTTGGACTATGCCCCACCTTCTTGTAGATAGTTCTTTATTAGGTAGTCTTTTTGGTAGGTTTCATTTCAATAGTTGGACCCTGGATTTGTTATTTGTATATAGTTGAACAGTGGATTTATCATCATTTTTTTTTTATTTCACCATGGAGCAATGGATTTTACTTATTTTTTTCCCTTTGGATTTACTTTGTTGGATGGAGACTTTGGACACATTTTCATTTGGATTTAATTGGATTCTGATTTCATATATTTTTTTTCATTTTGGGACATGCTGCATTTTATTTCTTATTTCCATTCTTGTGTGTTTTCATTTAATTCACTTCATTTTGTGTTCAATACATTTTTGTTTCATACTTCAATGTGTGGTATTCTCTCATTGGTTTCATGCATGTCAAGATGTGGGTTTTCACTTTCACTGGCACCCATTGTGTGTGTGTGACGGACATGTTTTGATGTACATACTTGCCATCTGGGTTGTATCATGTAATGGGCATTTCAATGTGGGGTGGATGTAATACTTGGTTGGTTCTTTGGGCAGGGGTGGCATGCAGTGGGATTTGGGTGGCCATAAGGGCCATGATTGTGGATCATGATGACGTGTTGGGGGTACATGAGCCAGGGCCTGCTGGCAGGTGCCCGTCACTGCTGGGTGGGTGGGGGCGCAGGGGGACATGAGTCGGGGCCTGCTGGCAGGTGCCCATCACTGCTGGGTGGGTGGGGGTGCAGGAGGACATGAGTCGGTGCTCACTAGTGCATGGTGACATGTGGGCTGGCTGGGGGGCATGCCCAGGGTGGATGGGCTGCATGCTGAACATGGCCAGGGGTGCAGGGTAGTCCCCTGTGGTGTGGGCTGCCTGCAGGGCCTGAGGATGGGGGAGAGGGCACACCTGGGAGGACCCACACTACCAAATCGCGTGTGAAACTGCACTTGCACCCCTCAGAATACATGTACCCCTCTCGCGCTAGAGTAATTGCATGTGGAACTCCCTGCGCACCCCTCAGAATACATGTACCCTCTCGCGCTAGAGAAATCGCATGTGAAACTCCATGTGCACCCCCAGAAATACATGTACCCCGCTTGCCCAGCGTAATCACGTGTGAAACTCCCAGCGCACCCCCAGAAATACACGTACCCTGCTCGCCCAGCGAAATCGCATGTGAAACTTCCCACGCACCCTTCAGAATACACGTACCCCGCTTGCCCAGCAAAATCGCGTGTGAAACTCCCCGCGCACCCCCAGAAATACACGTACCCCGCCCCCTCAGTGAAATTGCGTGTGAAACTCCCCGTGCACCCCCAGAAATACACGTACCCCACTCGCCGAGCAAAATCTTGTGTGACACTCCCTGCGCACCCCGGAAATACACGTTCCCCACTCGCCCAGCGAAATCGAGTGTGAAACTCCCTGCACACTCCCAGAAATACATGTACCCCACTCGCCCAGCAAAATTGCATGTGAAACTCCCCGCGCACCCCCAGGAATACACGTACCCCGCTTGCCCAGCGAAATCACATGTGAAACTCCCAGCGCACCCCCAGAAATACACGTAACCTGCTCGCCCAGCGAAATTGCGTGTGAAACTCCCCGCCGACCCCTCAGAATACATCTACCCGGCTCGCACAGCAAAATCACCTGTGAAACTCCCCGCGCACCCCAGAAATACACGTACCCCACTCACCCAGATAAGTTGCGTGTGAAACTCCCTGCGCACCCCCAGAAATACACGTACCCCGCTCGCCCAGCGAAATCGCGTGTGAAACTCCCCGCGCAACCCCAGAAATACATGTACCCTGCTTGCCCAGCGAAATCACGTGTGAAACTCCCCGCGCACCCCTCAGAATACACCTACCCCGCTCGCCCAGCAAAATCGCGTGTGAAACTCCCTGTGCACCCCCAGAAATATACGTACCCCGCTCGCCCAGCGAAATCGTGTGTGAAACTCTGCACACATCCCCAGAAATACACGTAACCCGCTCGCCCAGCGAAATTGCGTGTGAAACTCCCTGCGCACCCCAGAAATACACATACCCCGCTATACCCAGCAAAATCGCGTGTGAAACTCCCCGCGCATCCCTCAGAATACACGTACCCCGCTCGCCCAGAGAAATCGCGTGTGAAACTCCCCGTGCACCCCCAGAAATACACGTACCCTGCTCACCCAGCGAAATCACGTGTGAAACTCCCAGTGCACCCCCAGAAATACACGTACCCTGCTCACCCAGTGAAATTGCGTGTGAAACTCCCCACGCACCCCTCAGAATACACTGTAACGCTCACCTGATTCCCGCAGAGGCGCCGGTCTTGACTGGGTGAATGCCGTATCTTCAAAGGTGATGTGTAACACACGGTTGGCTCTTTGGGCTGGACCTCTGTGCACTGTATGTCTGACTCGAAGAGTAAGATGTCTTAGGTAAGTGAACGCCGAGCTCTCCATCTGCCTCGGGGCAGGGTGCCGTAACCAGTTTCTTCACTGGATAAGGGTGCAGGCCTCTTGACCTCAGAGGACTGCTGTCCGTCGTTAACTGCACGAACGGTAAGTTCTGGGCACTTCAAATGTCTTAAAAGTCTTTTGTAATGATATCTCTTGTTTTGCAGGGTTCCAGCGATGGCGGATGGCGGGCTGATGAGAGTTGAGGATCGAACCCGCGTGAGGAATAGAAGCGCCTGGAAGCACGTAAGTAAGCGCTTGTAGCCTGCTTCACGATGCGCACTAACTGTCCCTTTTATCTTGCAGGTACAAGTTCGGAGCTTTAGAGAAGCTGAAGGGTGCTGGAATACCCACTGGATTCGGCGTGGGAAGGAGTAATGGCACGTGAGTAATAAAGTTGCCCAATGTCTTTAAACGCACCTTCTTTTGTCTTTCAGATGCGGGATGCAGCGCCGAAGGCCTCCGGAGCGTGCGAAGAGCTGGTAAGCTTTTGTCTTTCAGATGCCAGAATGCAGTGCGAAGACCTCCGGAGCATGCGAAGAGTAGGTAAGCCTTTGTCTTTCAGATGCCGGAATGCAGCGCGAGGCGTTGGTGACAGCCGATGGACCAGGTAAGAGATGCGCTGCCACTGAAGACCGTAGTTCTAACCTGTTCTTTCTTTGTCTTTACAGGTGATGCTGAAGACTGGATTCCAGGATGGTATGCCTTTGTTCCCTTAGGCCCAGGATCAGAAGCAGAAGACACGATGAGCGTTCTGCTGCAGAGAATGCAGAATAACGCAAAGCAAGATTCATCCATCGGGTGTGGTTTAAATAGCCTCCTGTAGTGCTTAGGTGTCTCCTTCCACAGCCACGCCTAGGTAAGAAAAGAGTTCCTGCTTTCCAGAAGAGTTCCAGTGTTCTGAACCTAGGGAGTGGCTCCTGCCCCACCCAACAGGAAAAGTAGTCCCAAACAGAAGAGGATCAGGGGTTCAACTGGCAGGTAAGTAAGCAGCATGGTCTGCTGCAGGTAAGTCCACCCAAGCATTATGAGCCCGGCGCTTCCAGTGCTGGGACTGGGCATCTTTATGAGCCTGGTGCCACTGGCGCCAGGACAGGGTCCAAAAGGTCCCAATTGGGACTGGTTGGCACTCGGAACCGGGGTTATGGGTCTGCTTCCAAGGGAGTCGGGCAAGTCCTGATCTTTTGGAAGCAGAGATCATGACAGCACCCCCCCTCAAGGCCCCTCCCAAACCGGGCTTCTCCGGGGGTTTGGGCTTGTTAGGAAATGTTCGATGAAATCTTTTGATTAGACGAGGCGCGTGGACATATTCTGCAGGTTCCCAGGATCTTTCTTGGGGACCGTAGCCTTTCCAGTCAATCAGGTAAAATAGTTTAGATTTGGAGATCTTGGAATCCAGGATGCTTTTGACTTCAAACTCGAGTTCTCCATCAACTAGAATAGGTTTTGGAGATGTAGTTAGTCGGGTTTGAGGTTGCACGGGTTTTAATAGAGAGACGTGGAAGACCGGATGTATCTTCATGTGAGGGGGCAAGTCCAACTTGACCGCTACTGGATTTACTATGGTAGTGATGGAATAGGGACCAAGGTATCTTGGGTTGAATGTGTGTGGTCCTTTTAGAGGTAGATATTTGGTGGATAACCAGACTTGATCTCCTACTTGATATTGGGGGGCTTCCTTCCGATGTTGGTCTGCTCCTTTCTTGTATTGTTCTTTAGCCCTTTGAAGGTGAGAAACGGCTTCCTTAAAGGCTTGGGTGATAGTAGAATGCAGGTCGTCTACTGCTGGTGTTCCAAGATCTTGGAGTGGATCCAACTCCGAGGTTCGAGGGTGACTACCGTATAAAAGAAAAAACGGGGTCTTCCCAGTTCCCGAGTGGACAGAGTTATTGTAGGCATATTCGGCTATCCAAAGGATATCTTTCCAAGTTTTTTCAGTTTGTTGTAGCATGCAGCGCAAATACTGTTCCAGAGTTTGATTGGTCCTCTCGGTTTGTCCGTCGGTTTGAGGGTGGTGGCTGGTCGAAAGTCTCACATCAATTTGAGCCGACCGACAGCAACTTCGCCAAAAATGAGAAATAAATTGACTACCTCGATCCGAAATTAGAACTGAAGGAAAACCGTGCAGTCGGACGATGTTTTCGAGAAATTCTCGGGCCAGAGTTGCTGCTGTTGGTAAGCCTTTGAGTGGAATGAAATGCGCCATCTTGGAGAATAGGTCCACGATTACTAGGATCGTATTGTATCCGGAGCATGGAGGTAGATCGGTGATGAAGTCCATAGAAAGCGTATGCCAAGGGCGAGGCGGGATGTCAATAGGGCGTAAGAGGCCGGCTGGTTTTTCCTTTTGACTCTTGTTTTGGGCGCATACTCCACAGGACATTATAAAGTCTCTGATATCTTTTTTCCAAGACGGCCACCAGAAGTAGCGCTTGATCTTTTCCGAGGTCTTGGTCATAACGGGATGTCCTTCCATTAAAGAATCGTGATAACAAGAGATTACCTTTTTCTGTAAATCTGTGCTGGGCAGGTATAACCGTTCTTGGAAATATAATAGGTTGTCCTTCACCGTAAAGTCCTTTCCCTGCAGATGCCAATTCTGTATGTCTGCTGGAGTTACCAGTAGCCTGGCTTTATCCTTAACTTCCTCTATGGATTGTGTGGCGATTACACCTAGAATTCTTTGTTCGGGAATGATAGGTACAGGTTTAGGATTGATCAAATGTTCTTCCACTCCCATCCGAGAAAGGGCATCAGCTTTACCGTTTTTTGTACCAGGTCGATAGGTAATTATGAAGTCAAACTCGGCAAAGAATAGTGCCCAACGGAGTTGCCTAGAGGATTGAGCTTTTGCGGTTTTCAAATATTGCAGGTTTCGGTGATCTGTAATCACAGTAACGGTGTGTCGGGCCCCCAGAAGATAATGGCGCCAAGCCTTAAAGGCGGACTTGATAGCTAGAAGTTCCTTATCAGTAATAGTGTAATTGATTTCTGGAGGCGAGAATTTGCGGGACCAAAATGCCACGGGATGCAACTGATTGGTTACTGGGTCCTTTTGTGATAGAACTGCCCCCATGGCAAGGCTCGAAGCATCAGTTTCAACGATGTAGGGGAGTTCTGGGCGAGGATGTTTTAAGATCGGTGCAGAGATAAATCTAGTCTTCAAATTCTGGAAAGCTTGTTCTGCCTCGGTAGACCATTCAAAACGTTTGTTTTTCTTTAACAAGGCGGTGATGGGCTGGACTATTCGAGAGAATTCGGGGATAAACCTGCGGTAAAAGTTAGCGAAGCCTAACATGCTTTGAACACCTTTTACGGAGGTTGGCGATGGCCATTTGAGAATTCCATCGACCTTCTTTGAATCCATACGCACTCCGCTAGGTGATAATATGAATCCCAAGAATTCAACTTCAGTCACGTTGAAAACACATTTTTCCAACTTAGCGAAACGTTTGTGTTGACGCAATCTCTCGAGGACCATTTTCACGTGTTTCCGATGTTCAGTTTCCGATGAAGAATAAACGAGGATTTTGTCAATGTAAACAACAACACACACATCTATGAGCTCTCTGAGGACATCGTTCATAAAATATTGAAAGGCGGCCGGGGCATTGCAAAGTCCGAAGGGCATGACCTGATATTCAAATAGCCCATACTTGGCGCGGAAGGCCGTCTTCCATTCATCGCCCTCTTTTACTCGTACCAAGTGGTAGGCTCCTCTAAGATCCAGCTTTGTATATATGCATGCTTTTCTGACTTGGTCCAGGAGTTCAGGGATCAAAGGTAACGGATATCTATTCTTAACGGTGATCTGGTTCAGGGCGCGATAATCTATACAAGTTCTAAGGTCCCCTTCTTTTTTTGGAACGAAGAACAAAGCAGGGGACTTGGAAGGACGAATAAACCCATTCGCTAGGTATTGATCCAGGTATTGTCGGAGGTGAAGATTCTCAGACTCGGTGAGGGCATAAATTCTACTACAAGGAGGAGTAGATCCAGGTATCAGGTCTATCTGGCAGTCATAAGACCTATGAGGAGGTAGAGAGTTAGCCGGATCCTTCCAGAAAACATCTTGGAATTCTAGGTATTCAGGAGGTAACTGGGGAGCCTCCGAGGAAATTGCTGCCAGTGCAACACCAGGTCGAGGGTGACAAGTAGAGACACATTCTGGAAACTGAACCGTTCTTGCTTGCCAATCGATCTGAGGATTGTGCTTCTCTAATCAAGGAATTCCTAGAATAATCTGGAACTGAGGGGCCTTGATCACATCGAACACGATCTTCTCATGGTGTCCATCTTGACTTACTAGCGTCACTTCTTGGGTGGTATGCGTTACTGGTCCGGCGGCTATCTCCGTACCATCCACCGTAGTAATGACGTCCTTTACAGCCTTTGGACAAAGAGTCAGATTCATCCTCAAAACCATTTCATGATCCACATAATTGCCGATGGCACCGCTGTCGACGTAAGCTTCAATCGCATGTAATCGATCCGGATGTTCAGGGCTAATGAGGACCATAGGTATCACAAAATGCGAGGTCACGGAACTGGTTTTAACGCTCGGCAAGAGGACCTCTATTCTTGTCGGGCGAGGTTGTTTCCCTGCTCAGAGTTTGTGACCCTGGTAACTGCAGCTCCTACTGCCTTCTTGGCTGGTTTCACCGGACAGTCTCGAAGAAAGTGCCCCGAGTTTCCGCAATAGAGGCATAATTGCAGCTGTTTTCTCCTTTCCCGCTCCTTTTGTGTTAGTGGTCCTTTCAGGCCCCCTATTTGCATGGGTTCCCCGGAGTCTACTCCTTTGGTAGGAGTTGGCGGTTTGGAAAATACTCGAGCATCAAACTTGGAACGATCGGCCTTCCTGTTCTGCAGTCTGTGGTCAATTTGAACGACTAAGTCAATATAGTCCGAACAGCCTTGCGGGGGATTCACTACTTGGGCTAACACATCTTTGAGCTCTCCACGTAGACCTCTATAAAACAGCGTAATCCTTTTGTCCTCAGGCCATCGAGTTTCCACTATCAGTCTGTTGAAAGATGCAATATAAGCCAAAAGGTCTTGATTACCCTGTCGCAATGAAAGGAGCTCATTGTCCAAGGCCTGCCCCTGTGAATGTCTTGCAAACGGTTTTTCCATACTGAGCTGAAAAGCTTGAAAATCATGGAGAACCGGATCATCTTGATTAACTAGAGGGATCGACCAGTCTGCCGCATTGCCACTAAGGTACGAAAGCACGAAAGCTACCTTAGCTTGATCAGTTGGAAAGGCTGCTGGCCGGCATAAGAAGTGCAACCGGCACTGATTAATAAATACTGCAAACCTCTTTGGGTCACCAGAAAATCGTTCGGGCGGAGCCAGAGGTACATTCCCAGGTAGGTTGATCTGCACTGGGTTCGTAGAGGATGTTGAAGGAAGATTTGCCCCTGATGCGGGTAACGGAGTTTGTCCGGCTTGTGACTGTAGCAATTGTCTAGCGAGATCGTCTGTTCGCTCCTTGGAAATAATCAGTTCCCTTCTTGGAGCATTTGTTTCCTGACAGGCTGCATGCACTTCTGCTCTTAGTTCCCCAAGTAACTGGGCTAGCTGGTCGGTATCCGAGGTTTCCATAGCGCCTGGGTGGGAGTTTTGCGGTAGGCTTTGCGTTCTGTAACACTCACCTGATTCCCGCAGAGGTGCCGGTCTTGACTGGGTGAATGCCGTATCTTCAAAGGTGATGTGTAACACACGGTTGGCTCTTTGGGCTGGACCTCTGTGCACTGTATGTCTGACTCGAAGAGTAAGATGCCTTAGGTAAGTGAACGCCGAGCTCTCCATCTGCCTCGGGGCAGGGTGCCGTAACCAGTTTCTTCACTGGATAAGGGTGCAGGCCTCTTGACCTCAGAGGACTGCTGTCCGTCGTTAACTGCACGAACGGTAAGTTCTGGGCACTTCAAATGTCTTAAAAGTCTTTTGTAATGATATCTCTTGTTTTGCAGGGTTTCGGCGATGGCGGATGGCGGGCTGATGAGAGTTGAGGATCGAACCCGCGTGAGGAATAGAAGCGCCTGGAAGCACGTAAGTAAGCGCTTGTAGCCTGCTTCACGATGCGCACTAACTGTCCCTTTTATCTTGCAGGTACAAGTTCGGAGCTTTAGAGAAGCTGAAGGGTGCTGGAATACCCACTGGATTCGGCATGGGAAGGAGTAATGGCACGTGAGTAATAAAGTTGCCCAATGTCTTTAAACGCACCTTCTTTTGTCTTTCAGATGCGGGATGCAGCGCCGAAGGCCTCCGGAGCGTGCGAAGAGCTGGTAAGCTTTTGTCTTTCAGATGCCGGAATGCAGTGCGAAGACCTCCGGAGCATGCGAAGAGTAGGTAAGCCTTTGTCTTTCAGATGCCGGAATGCAGCGCGAGGCGTTGGTGACAGCCGATGGACCAGGTAAGAGATGCGCTGCCACTGAAGACCGTAGTGCTTACCTGTTCTTTCTTTGTCTTTACAGGTGCTGCTGAAGACTGGATTCCAGGATGGTAAGCCTTTGTTCCCTTAGGCCCAGGATCAGAAGCAGAAGACACGATGAGCGTTCTGCTGCAGAGAATGCAGAATAACGCAAAGCAAGATTCATCCATCGGGTGTGGTTTAAATAGCCTCCTGTAGTGCTTAGGTGTCTCCTTCCACAGCCACGCCTAGGTAAGAAAAGAGTTCCTGCTTTCCAGAAGAGTTCCAGTGTTCTGAACCTAGGGAGTGGCTCCTGCCCCACCCAACAGGAAAAGTAGTCCCAAACAGAAGAGGATCAGGGGTTCAACTGGCAGGTAAGTAAGCAGCATGGTCTGCTGCAGGTAAGTCCACCCAAGCATTATGAGCCCGGCGCTTCCAGCGCTGGGACTGGGCATCTTTCTGAGCCTGGTGCCACTGGCGCCAGGACAGGGTCCAAAAGGTCCCAATTGGGACTGGCTGGCACTCGGAACCGGGGTTATGGGTCTGCTTCCAAGGGAGTCGGGCAAGTCCTGATCTTTTGGAAGCAGAGATCATGACATACACGTACCCCGTTTGCCCAGCAAAGTCGCATGTGAAACTCCCCACGCACCCCCAGAAATACACGTACCCTGCTCGCCCCGCGAAATCTCATGTGAAACTCCCTGCGCACCCCCAGAAATACACGTACCCCACTCGCCCAGCGAAAACACGTGTGAAACTCCCTGCGGATTCCCAGAAATACACGTACCCCGCTCGCCCAGCGAAATCCCATGTGAAACTTCCCACGCACCCCCAGAAATACACGTACCCCGCTCGCACAGCGAAATCGCGTGTGAAACTCCCCGCGCACCCCTCAGAATACACGTATCCCGCTCGCCCAGCAAAATCACGTGTGAAACTCCCTGCGCACCCCAGAAATACACGTACCCCGCTTACCCAGATAAATCCCGTGTGAAACTACTCATGCACCCCCAGAAATACACGTACCCCGCTCGCCCAGCGAAATCGCATGTGAAACTCCCCGCTAACCCCCAGAAATACATGTACCCTGCTTGCCCAGTGAAATCGCGTGTGAAAATCTCCACGCATCGCCAGATATACACGTAACCCGCTCGCCCAGCAAAATCGCGTGTGAAACTCCCTGCGCACCCCCAGAAATACACATACCCCGCTAGCCCAGCGAAATCGCGTGTGAAACTTCCCGCGCACCCCTCAGAATACACGTACCCCGCTCGCCCAGCGAAATCGCATGTGAAACTCCCTGTGCACCCCAAGAAATACACGTACCCTGCTCGCCCAGCGAAATCGCGTGTGAAACTCCCTGCGCACCCCCAGAAATACACGTATCCCGCTCGCCCAGCGAAATCTCGTGTGAAACCCCCCCCGCACCCCCAGAAATACACGTACCCCTTGTTGGGTGTCCTGACCCACGTTTAAGCTATCATGCCACAACATTTGGTGCTGTGGGCTTAGAAAATTCAAGATGGCGGAAAACCCACATGTGCGCCGAAATCCAGGAAAGCTGCGCAGTTTGTGCGCACACCAAAATGGTTGCCTCACTTGCCACCCACCAGTGCGAGAATGAAAGGCCGGGTTGCCATGAGGGAAATGGGTTGCCAAAGGAAAAACAGTAGCGCCGGTTAGCTTCAAAGCGCTTTAAAACCACCATTGGACTACCCGCACAGTAGTCTGAAACCATTGGGAATGGCAATGCTGATTGCCAAATGCAACCTAGAATTGTGGGGAATTCATTTGTTAAATCCCAAAAATGGGTGCAGTACCAGTACTCACCACTATCCAAAAGCCGGCATTTTAAAACCACACCAGATTTTACTTTTTTGTGTAAAACTGAATGAACCCAAAGCAGGCTAAAGAAAGACTTACTGAGAGGTGGATCCAATGTAAAGTTATATTCTGAAGTGACTTGAAGGTTTCTAACAAGACTGGCTGAGCTGTGGATTTCAGCAGTTTAAGTAAATTTGGACTGAAAGACACTAAAAAAAAATCTAAATGTTTAAATTGACTGAGTGACCTACTTTTGAGTGTCACATAGGTTGCAATTGTTTAAATGTCATAGTTTTAAACTTAGAATCAGCCTTCTAGCTGCATATGTGAAAATGTTTAGTTTTATTTGAATGCAGAAACTGGGGAACAGAAATGACAGCTTAAAGAGATTCCAATTTGCCTGGCAACTACCCCCATCAGGAGTGAAACTTGAGTCACAGCTGTGTTCCCAGGCCTAGCTGCCCTTTTGCTGCTCACACTAAGGATATGCCATCTATCTGATAATTGAATTACCTGTGCTCTGCAGGAGAGTGAACAATGCAACTCCCTTCACCCAGGCAGAGGGTTTATTGAGAGGATCATAAATGGCTTCCTCTTGAACAATGAGCCTCTCCTGACTCAGGCAAAGGTTTTATTACAGCAGTCGTAAAATGTAGCTTCCTCTTGGCAGAAGCTGGGAGGAGCACTGCCTGTGAGAGCGTGCTGGCTTGGCAGAACTGGATAAACCAGTATTTCTACCTTGTGCTGAGAGGAAACCACACCCCTTTGTAGCCAGAATATTGTTTAGAAAAAGATGAATAACTCATGGTGCGGACATGTGAAAATTTTATAAATGATACCATAATTCTTGTGATTTTTCTGCCCACAGTTTAAGAGGTTTTTAGAACCGGTGGTATGTTCAGGGGGGTTTTAGCGGAAAAGTGGATATTACTCTAAATGTATGCATGTTAAAAATCTGAAACTTCATCAGTTAATGTCCATACTCCCTGCACACATGTATGTAAAGTTGGGTCAATGTCAGAAATTGAAAAATCAGTTAAAAAGTCAATTATGTGCCATTTCTGAATGCAAGCTCTTAGAAACAGCAGATTTGGACAGAGACATGGCTAAATTCAGCCACACCATGTATATGTAATTTCAAGCAACTGTGTAACTGTGAAATATGTCTTTTATTATCAAATATAGAATGTGTGCAATCTGACAGAGGAGTGTCCTATCTGCAAGCCATAAAATGACATCCCTCTGACTCACAGTTCATTCCCCAATCAAATGATAAATGGAAGTTTGACCAATTAGAAGCTGAGAGAGAGGTAGGGTCAGTGATGCTAGAACACACCCACATTCTAAACACATAAAAGCAGACAGTCAGGACAGACAGGGACCTTCAATTCCATCTGCAGCGGGACGCTCTGCCGGAAAAATCCATACTTACCTCCATCAATCTTCAAAGAGCCAACACTTAGACTCCAAGATAAACAGAGACTTCAGAACCTTAACCAAAAAGGCCACTGCCAGCAAGAGTATTTGTCAGCAGGCCTCAAAATATTTTTGCAACTGAACTCTTCAGACAGCCGGGCGAGCCGTCTGAATTTTGCCAAGAACTTTTGCAAGAACCCGGTGACAGAAATATCCAAAGAGAAGGCAGGACCCGACCCAGAGAACCAGTGCCTAGCAGAGACCAGGCCATTGTATCCAGAGTGCTGACCCCGATGCTGTGAGCAGTTCCAGAGGCCAGGCGCTGTGAGCAGAACCCGGGAAGACCTGACCAGACTGAAGTCCGTGACCAAGTCGCTTTCCGGTTCAAAATCTCTTGTGAGTACTCAGCAAAACTCAGAACACCTCTCTTAGTTAAAATAATATAATTCAATCTATTTAATCTAAGTAGAACTGCCTCCTAACTGTCACCTGTCATTTGTAAAGCTGTCACTTGTCATTTCCTAGTTGCAAGCTGCACTTGTCTTTTTGAACTTTAAAATTTCAAATCTGAAAAACGACCTTCACAAAATCGCTCATATCTCCGCAACCGTTTGTGCTAGAGACTTGCAATACTTTCATCTGAAAGGTTAGAATCGTGGCTTTCCTACGAACCTAGAACCGCATTCCTACCCCTTATAGTTTTACCGCAATCGCGGAACACGCATTCGCGAATTTTACCGCGATTTGCAAATTTCTCCACATGTAAAATCAGCTGCTGCTTGCCTTCCATTTGCCAGAAATTCGTTTAACCTGCTAACTATCCCTGCATCATTGCTAGTGTGAGCCTGGACTAATATTAACTAGATACCACTCACCCTGAACCTCTGAAAGGGAATTAAAAGCATTTCCAGCATATTTCTCATCCATTGCTAGCACATATCAAAGCATTTTGCCTGTGTTTTCAAAACTCCTATCTGTAGTGTAAGCTTGCTGGGGTGAACTGATTTACATTGATTGCATTTCTGAGAACTGTGTGTTTTCCCTCCATTTCCTTGCCTTGCATCAAGGGGGGGAGGGGATTGCCAGAGAAAAGTGATTACATTGTTTTGTTGAAATCATATTGAGTATTTCTATACTGCATTTCATTCATTCAACCTTGCATCCATTTGAACTCTATAAAGCATTTTGTACCACCTTCTTCTTTTGTTCCTATTCACCTGTGTGCTACCTTATCCATTTCATGTCAACTCCTTATTGATTATAGAGAAGCGTGTTAGTGCCAGATTCTCCGTTGTTAATCTTTATCATATCAGATTAAGTGTGCTATTCAATTATTAATTTATTATAAGGTGTGATATATACATCTCTTGTTTAAATTATCAAATAAACCTTTTAAACTTGCAAAACAGAACTACTTCTTGGCTCAGTGGGGTCAGGGGGATTCCAAGAGAGGGGTGTTATATAGGGGTAGTCATCCAGAACGCATGAACTGGACATAAAGATATATCAATAAGGGTTTTCATTCAGTATTCTAGACTAGGCGTTAACTTAGCTGTAGTGCTGAATTGAATCCTCTTACAAATTGGGGGCTCGGGCCGGACGTTTGGGTTAGAATACCACTTGTGCAGCTTAATACAGCGTGCCAGCTGACCAGATACACATATCCAGTCGGATCACCACGCTGCATTACGCTGTGAAGCATTCCTCAAAAGGGACACTCCAAGAAAAGTTCTGTTCTGCAAAAATAAAATACAAACTTCTGTAAGTCAGGACAGAGACCAATCTCTAGAATGACGACCTTGGTAGATATGAAAATAGCCAGAGAGCACCTCTTGCATAAGCTGTTTGTGAGAGGTGAATGGACCGAACAGGGCCAGGATGCCTGGTTGCAGGCCATCACGCGACAGGTCACTGAAACAGGGTCAGATTTATGGAGAGATCAGGGTCCATTACATGTGGCCCTGAGTGAACTATATATGGCTCCTAAGGCCAAAGATGAACACGACAAGATTGTTAGGATAGCGGCATACCTGTACCTATATATGGGAGACATGCAGGATAGATGTGCTGAAAGCCAAAATCTGGCAAATAGGCAACAGATGGCGTTAGAGAAGGTCCAATCTGACCTGGTCTCTTCTGAGCAGAGGCTGCAGAGGAGCCAGGAGTCAGAAGATGATAGTAGGCAGCACATCATTAAAATAAAGAAGGATATGGATGTGCTGCAACAGGAAAAGGTAGAACAGGATACCAGATTTCTGGCCTTGCAGAAGGAATACCAAGAAGGTTTGGACTCCCTACTGCAAAACCAGAAAAAGCTGGAGCAACAACTGGACTTCAACAGGGTATGTGCTGAGCAGGTAGTCACCCTGCAAGGCCACCTAGATAGAGTGAAGGCAGAGAGCAACAAACTAATTCTGAAAGACCTGGATACCCAGGCAGAGTTTGATCAGGAGCGCCAGAATGCTGGTGCCTTCCAAAGGCAGAGGGACGACCTGGCGGCACAAATGCAGGCTCTTAGTCAGGAAAGAGACGCCATAGGCCAGGAAGTCTGCCATCTAAAAAGAAAAATGGAAGAAAATCACCTGGCCCACCAGGGACTGGGTGACCTCCAAAAAGAACACCAGAACTTGTTAGAGCACACCAGAAGGGTGGAAGATGCTCTGGCAAGAAAGGAGCAGGCCAGTAGGGAGGGGAATCAGGAGGTAACCCTCCTGCAGCAAAGACTGGCCCAGTGCTCCAGGACCAATCAGGAAGCACAGAGGGAAAATGAGGCTCTCTGCCAGCACAATGAGAGGCTCCAGCAACAGGTAGCGATGCAGGAGAAACTGATAGAGTCGAGTAAGGCCTTAACAGAGGAACTGAAAGCACAAATGCAGGCTCTTGCATTGCAACAGGGAGCAGGGGCGGATAGAGATGAGGTCCGCTGGGAAAGAGAGATTCCTGACCATAACCGCAGGAGCCCTACCACCAGGGGCCTTCATCTCCCCCAGTCCCTGGACTCTACCACCCCCATGTCCCCTGGCGCACATGAGCACAGGGCCACAGGGATGGCAGATTACTATCCAGCTAAGAGTATGGGGCTCATAGGCCAGTACCACTCAGGAATGGAGGGGTGGGCATCCGGGTATGGGCACCCAAGTACAGTACAGTTCAATGGGGAACCCCAGGAGAGTAGGCCCATTAAGGGCATCCTGAAAACCTCTGCCCAGTTAGGTCAGTGGAGGGGGTACCCATCAAATCCTGGCAGCAAGGAGGAATCTGAAGACTCCTCTGAACTGCGCAGGACACAGGAGACCAGGTCCCCACATTCTGCCAGCCATTCCCAGGCTCGCAGAATCCGGGAAAACCTGGAAGAACAGACGGGAACCTCTGGGAGCAGTGCCTCTGAGTCCGAGGAAGAATGGACAAGGGTTACCCGAACCAAAAAGGCCAATAAGGCAAAAAGGGCCTTGCTTAAGGACCCCTTAAAGCAGATTAAGGCGATCAGGAGCGTCATCACGCCTTACCATAAGAACGCTAAGTATTCTGTTTGGGAGCACTTAGAGTTGTTTGAACAAATGATGGAGACTTTCCATTTGAAGGACAGCCAAAGCTGTATTCAATATGTAAAGTGGACCTTCTCCCCGGAATACTCCAGTTTCTTTGCGGGGCTGGAGGACCAAAATCATTTAAGATGGTCCACCTATAAGGCGGCCATCTTGAAACATTTTTCTGTTCACAGAAATCCTCAAGAGGCTCGCAAGGCAGCCTACAATTTGCAATGTGGGGAGGATCAGGCCCCACAAGAATTTGTGCAGGAGTTAAAGCGTGCTTTTGCACAGACCACAAGAAGGGTGCGCACGGATAGCAGGGAATTTATTAATACGTTTTTCCATGCCTTACCCAAATATATCATGACCCAGCTCGTGAGGGATTTTCACGAGAAAAGATCTTTAGACTGGGTCATTGAACAGGCTACCCGGATCTATGAGGTGCAGAAACCGGTAGATAGCAAAAGTAATGCCCAGAAAAACCCCAAAGCCAACAGCACCCCTGCTGCTGCCAAGGTGGCAGAGGTAAAGGTCGCCCCCGTTTTGGATTTGGAGATGGGGGGGCCTAAAAACCTACCTGCACCTAATAATGCTAGGCCCAGAAGGTCCTCGGGCCAGTCACAGACAGGGAGCCAAGGAGGCAGCCCCACAAATGGGGTCCCTCGCTCTCCTGATTATGTAAGTCCCCGTTACAAGGGAAATTGACCCATCCTGGGTTATGTGTGGACTCCTCCAGCCCAAGGGGGGGGATCCAGCCAAGCACCTAACCCAGGGAACTTCCCTCCAAACTTCCCACAGGAGGGCAGAAATTTACCAAACCCTGGGCAGAACCTTTTCCCCAGATATCCACCCGACTTTCAGCCCCAAAACCATCCATCCTTCTTTCCCCAATTCCCTGAGCCCAGACCACTGAATCCGGGAGAGGGGAGGCCAAGGGTGGAGGGGTACCCAAATCTTCCCAACCCGGGGTATTACCATAGGAGGGACAGCTACCCTTCCCGGGATCAGCCCAGGGGAGAAAACAGGGCCCCGTATCAGCCTGAGCGGGTTTCCCAGTTAGAGCGCCAGGTTCAAAACATGGCGCGGGATCTGGGTCACATACTGAGGGCTCAGCAGAACCCTCAGATCGGCATGCCGGCGCAGAACGCACCCAACTCTGGACCTGGTGCTCCAGAACAATGACGGGGGCAGCACCCCGATAACTCACCGGTTCCCAGGGAGGAGGCACAAAGGGAAGGGGGGTGTAAAGCCTTGGAGGAAGCTTCCTTCCTCACTTGTAAACAGCCCCTGGAAACCCAGGAACCGGAAACAAAATCTCTTGCCCCTGAAAGTCTGCCTCCTAAGGAGCAGAGGGGGGGTAGGAGAAACAAAAGACCCAAACAGACTCAGTTTGAGGAGGAGGTACAGATCTTCCAATTTGAGGGAGAGGGATCCTCAGAGGATCCTGGGAAAAGGATCTTCTCCTTCAGAGAGGGGGGAACTCCCCCCAAAGAAAAATGGGTCCCTAGGGATGCAAATCCAGACTGGGGAGATGTGGAGACTGAGCTACCGCCGCCCACCATCTCATCCCAGAACCAACAGCCAGAAAATCCCCGGGTTCAAACCCATACTGGGGACTGCCTCAAAAAAGGGGGGGGCGGCCCAGAACTGGAACCAGGGGAACCCACAATGGCTCTGATCTCCAGTTGCCAAATTTTTCTTTCAGATTCCCAAGACTCTCCACAGAATTCTGCCCAAATCTCTTCGCTAGCAATGTCCAAAACCAGAAAGTTAGCCCACCAGTTGTCCAAAAATGTACATTACCTGTGCCCCCTTGAGGAGAAGGAGGGAAGATATTATGCCCCGGTACAAGTACAGGGGCAGGGTACAATCTCGGCACTGGTGGACACTGGATCTCAAGCTACCCTTCTGTCCAGAAGGGCCTTTGACGAACTGAATTCAGGAAGGGGAGAGAATTACCAAATTCCTCTCACCTCTCTTCCGGGACAACTACAGAACTTTGACGGGAAGGAAATTCCCGTTGAGGGGACTGCAGACTTGGACATTAAAATTGGGCGACATAAGTTGAAACACCCGGTCATAGTTGTGACCCCGGAGGGCACCTCTTGTTTACTAGGGAATGACCTCCTGAGAAGGTTGTCACCCCTAATAGATTGTGTAAACAAGGTCCTCTGGACCCAGACTAGCCGACCAATAAAATTAAAACAGAGTGTCAACCATGTTAGTTTAAACGGCACCTGCCACATGGTTGAACAAAAATCTGACCAAGTAGAATTTCACTTCCAGAACCACCAAATTCCAGACGTGACAGTCATAGCAGTAGGACAACAGACTGGTGATGGGGGGTCCTCTCTATTTCTGAAAATCAACCTTCCTTCCAGTCTAAAGTGGTACTCCACGCTGGAAGGAAACACTCTGAAATTCTATACCAATCCACAATCTGAAACTCCCACTCCTATCGTCCAGAAAGATGTGAAATCAGCTCAGAGCCTGGCTGATATTCAGCAAATTGGAGAGCAGTTGTTCATCCCTGTTCAGTTAAATGATGGGAAGGACTCTGTTCTCGCTCGAGTGTGTGTGAACAATGGTAAGAGCTTCATCAGCGAAGCCATGTTTCGCCAACTCCCAAAAGATCCAGCCATTCCCCCCTTCAAACTGATAGACAAGTGGGAAATGGACCTGGAAGCACCTAATTCCAAACATCTCCTGCCAAGCAGGTGTATGCTCAAAATCTCCATTGGCAACAAGAGCATAGTCCACAATTGTTGGGTCGTGCGAGACGTCCCTGCCGCCTTTTACTTAGGCAGTGACATTCTCAATCGCTTTGCCATTAGTTTGGACCTAATAAACTTCAAAGCTTGGTCCCGATTAGCGGATAATCCCATGGGCTTTGATGATCCAGAAAAAGCATTTAGGTCAGCTCAATTGCTACCTTATGCAGTGGAAATTCAGATTAAAGAGGAAGTCACCATCCCAGAAAGGACCCGACAATTCTCTCTGGAAGTGAAAGTTAAAAGAGGACAACATTTGAAAAACCCTGATGCTTACATACATCTAAATGCTTCTCTCCAACAGCAAGGGTTGGGGGTAAACCCAACACCATTAGTCAACATAGAACATGACACCATTCCAATAGAGGTGGATAACAGCGACTTAAAGAGTATTACTCTAGCCGCAGGCACCATTATTGGAATGGCGGTTGATGACCGACATTTCTCCATTGATCTTAGAAATGAACTGTTAGGACCAATCCCCAAGGACTGTTTTGACAGTGACAGTGAGGACAATACAACACCAGACAGGATTTTTACCCGGCATGGGGGGAACTTCCTGGTGTACACTTCCTGCCCTTATGGTAAGGAAGATGTGACTTGTGACTTCAGGAGGGATGAGGTGATTTTCCAGGTCCATGAGGGCTGCCTTTCCCACCTGAAGCCTCCAGTCCAAATCAGCACTCTGACCAGGGACTTCTCCACCCAGCTGGAGGAGGCCGCTGAAATAGCCAAACCAGAAGTCTTTCCAGGCTTCAGGCAGATGGTGGAAGAGAGAGTCAACCTAGCTGATGCCTGTGTGACTCTGGAACAAAAGCAAAAGTTGAAACAAGTTTTCTTGGATTTCCAAGATCTCTTTGCGGTAGACTCATATGACTGTGGTCGCACCGACATCCACACAACAACAATCCCCACGGACCCTGGCATGACTCCAGTGTTTGTGAAGCAATATCGTTTGCCTCTCGCATCCATGGAGTCCCTTACCGAAATAATTAAGAACCTTGAGTCCCGGGGAATAATCCGTCCCGTCCACAGCACCTTCAATAATCCGGTGCTGGGAATATTGAAGCCAAACAGCCAGTGGAGACTCTGCGCCGACCTTAGGGAGCTCAACAAACGGGTCCATACTTCCCGATGGCCTCTGCCCTACATTGACCAAGGGCTGGCCCAGATTCAGGGGTCACATGTATTCACTGCAATAGACCTGACCAATGGATACTGGACCGTGCCTGTCAACAGGGAGGACCAATACAAACTGGCTTTTACCTTTGGGGGCCAGCAGTACACATGGACCCGGACTCCCTTCGGATACCTCAACTCCGGCAATGAATTCAACATTTTCCTACATAAGGCCATGCCCGACCTGGGTGCGAGGGGTAACCTGGCTTATGTAGATGATGTCCTCATTAAAAGTTCATCTGTGGAGGAACACATAGCGGAGATCCGTTATGTTCTGACGCAGTTGAGGGCCGCCGGAGCAAAACTTTCCTTTCAGAAAGCACAGTGGTGTAGAACCCGTGTTAATTTCTTGGGGCATGAGATTACTCCTCAGGGTCTCTGTCCCCAGGAAAAGAAAGTGGAAGCACTTCAGAAACTGAAAGACCCCACAACTCTGCGGGAACTAAGGAGCCTCCTTGGACTGACTAATTACAGCAGAAAGTTCATTGAGGGCTACGCAGAGATCACCAGACCCCTGATTCATCTCCTGAAGGGGGGGGTCAAGTGGGAATGGGGTCCAGAACAAGCCGAGGCGGTAAAACAACTCAAAAGAAGCCTCTCACAAGCGCCTTGCCTAGCTTACCCTGTCAGAAACAAGGAGTTCTTCCTGGAGACAGGGTTCTCTAATACGTGCTTGACGGCAGTATTATACCAAAAGCATGACAAGGTCAATAAAGTAATCTCCTATGCGAGCAAAACTTTATCCTCTGTGGAGGAGAAATTCAACGATTGTGAGAAGGCGCTCCTGGCAACGGTGTGGGCATTGAAGAATTACCGCCCGTTTATCCAGGGGGAACACATCATAGTGGAGACTCCACACCAGCCTCTGCAATATCTCCAAAGTGACAGAATCCGGGCCGGAAATGTGAGTAATTCCCGAATTACTTCCTGGATTCTGTCAATGCAAGGCTTTCCTGTGGAGGTCAGATATGGCCAAAACAAGAAGAGTCCCCTCGCGGAAGGTCTGGCTGACTTGCATGATTGTGCCAGAGAAAACTGTCTCGAGGACGAAAGTCTAAAAATAAAGGACAACATGGAGGCATACCTTAATTCCCCCCACAAAGTCTTTGAAGAGGACAAGTGTGAGGGAATGCCCACTGTCTATGTGGATGGATGCTCTTACCATGTTGACAACGACGGGGAGAAAGAACTGGTGGCCGGCGTAGGGAATGCATGGGTGAATGAGTCCCCAGAACCCTCCGCTGGATACAAAATTCGTCCCCGAAGTAGTCAGGAAGCAGAATTGATGGCTGTGCATCAGGCCATCCTCACTGCTGTCCAGCATCAACTCCACGAACTGGTCATAATCACAGATTCGGATTATGTACGGAACGGGTTCGTGGAGCACCTGGTTAATTGGAAAACCAGAGGCATGTTATGTGCTAACAACAAACCCTTGAAACATGGGAAGTTGATCCAAAACATTGATGATCTGGTCACATCGAATGGGATGACCATCTACTGGAAAAAGATTAAGGGTCATTCCAAAGTAGAGGGACCAGACAAAACTGGAAATGACTTAGCCGATCAGCTGGCCAAAACCGGAGCCATCCAAGGGGATCTAATTGAGATTGAGTCCCTGTTGGGGGAAATCCAGGTCACTGCCATCACTAGGTCCCAGACAAATGCTCACAATGACCTTTCAATTGCACAATGGAGTAAGGAGACCCCTGATGCTGATTTGATTACTGCTCAGAAGGGGGATCCAATAATTGGTAAATTTTACCAGCACCTTGAGGACCCTGAGAACTTTTCCCTGACGGATACCGATTACATTGGGAAAGAGGACCTAAGAGTGTTGATGAAATGTCCAAAAATGTTCCGAATCCAAGACGGTTTGCTGGTAAGGAAATCCAAAGCTGGCCACGATCAGTGGGTGGTTCCTACCTCATTCCGAAGCCTGATGTTAAGTCACGCCCATGATGCGGCCACTGCCGGTCACAGGGGGTTTCACACAACATTGGAAATCTTAAGAGAGATTGCATACTGGCCACACATGGGGCAGGACCTCGACCAATACTTGAAGGGGTGTCTTGTGTGTGCACAATTTCAGCCATCTTCCCTCACGCACCGGGCGCCTTTACAAAAGAGGGGGATGACCCTGCCATGGTCAGATTTACAAATCGACTATGTAGGCCCTGTGATTCGCTCGGCTAGGGGGAATAAGTACATGTTGACTGTGACATGCTTGTTCACCAAGTGGGTGGAATGTCTCCCAGCCCCAAACTGCAAGGCAGAAACGGCAGCTGCCTTGATGATTAACCACATCTTTTCCCGTTTTGGTCTACCTCAAAGGATTGAGTCAGACAGAGGTAGCCACTTCACCAGTGAAGTAATGACAAAGATGTGGGAGATACTGGGGGTCAAAAGGAAGTTGCATATTGCTTATCGGCCAGCTTCTTCTGGGGCAGTAGAGAGATATAACCGGACAATTGTGAGCATATTAAAGAAGTTTGTGGCAGATTCTGGGCCAAGTTGGGATATCCGATTACCTCTAGTCCTAATGGCCATCAGATCTACCCCTTCATCTGCAACCAAAATGTCACCATTTGAGTTGATGACTGGGCGCAAGATGGTGCTTCCTCAGCATTTGCTCTATAGGACCCAAGAGCAGACACTGATAAATGCCTCCACTACTCATGAGTATGTAGAGAATTTAAGGAAACACCTCCAACATGCTTTTGCTTATAGAAAGATCTTTAGAAAGATCAGCTGATAGCATGAAGACCCACTATGACCTGAAAACTTCCAGGAAGGAATATCAGGTGGGGGACCGGGTCTATCTATACAACTTCCAAAGGAACCAGGCCAAGCAGCGCAAATTTTTGCCTACATGGAAAGGACCCTTTGAGATCATCGACAAGATCTCACCTGTGGCCTACAAAATCCACATCCCCAAAGGTCCTTTGGCAGCGGGGGAAGACAAGTGGGTCCACATAAACCAGTTGAAATGTTGCCATCCCAGGCACACTCTGCAACAACTGGAGGAATCCTCTGGAATCCTAGCGGGTACTGTCTCAGACTAATTCAGTTCCAATCATAAAACATACCACATCTAGTCTCTAAATATTGTGATTTGCATAAAACTGTCTCTTAGTTATACTGTTTTTTTATCAAAATAAGAATGTAATGTTTCGTCATGATGAAATGCATATGCTGCCCCACTATCTCAACAGTGGTGGAAAAACGTCTATGAGTAGGTATTGCCGCTCTTCCTTTGTCGTCCTAGGAGAAAGAAAACCTGGAGACGGGCCAAGGAGGGCGATCCGGAGACCGGGAACGAAGATCCAATGGGCCCAGTGGACCGCCCAATACTCCCATCAGGACTGGCGAGGAGAACCGATCGATCAGTACCGGATGGAGAAGAAGATGCTGAACTATGCCATCTACAGAAGAGGAAGAAGATTATGCGGACAGACCGGTGCGTGGGTCAAAACCCTTGGGCACGCGACTCCCCATCGACTCAAATTCAAAGTGCAGTCGCGTGGGGGGGCTTGTTGGGTGTCCTGACCCACGTTTAAGCTATCATGCCACAACATTTGGTGCTGTGGGCTTAGAAAATTCAAGATGGCGGAAAACCCACATGTGCGCCGAAATCCAGGAAAGCTGCGCAGTTTGTGCGCACACCAAAATGGTTGCCTCACTTGCCACCCACCAGTGCGAGAATGAAAGGCCGGGTTGCCATGAGGGAAATGGGTTGCCAAAGGAAAAACAGTAGCGCCGGTTAGCTTCAAAGCGCTTTAAAACCACCATTGGACTACCCGCACAGTAGTCTGAAACCATTGGGAATGGCAATGCTGATTGCCAAATGCAACCTAGAATTGTGGGGAATTCATTTGTTAAATCCCAAAAATGGGTGCAGTACCAGTACTCACCACTATCCAAAAGCCGGCATTTTAAAACCACACCAGATTTTACTTTTTTGTGTAAAACTGAATGAACCCAAAGCAGGCTAAAGAAAGACTTACTGAGAGGTGGATCCAATGTAAAGTTATATTCTGAAGTGACTTGAAGGTTTATAACAAGACTGGCTGAGCTGTGGATTTCAGCAGTTTAAGTAAATTTGGACTGAAAGACACTAAAAAAAATCTAAATGTTTAAATTGACTGAGTGACCTACTTTTGAGTGTCACATAGGTTGCAATTGTTTAAATGTCATAGTTTTAAACTTAGAATCAGCCTTCTAGCTGCATATGTGAAAATGTTTAGTTTTATTTGAATGCAGAAACTGGGGAACAGAAATGACAGCTTAAAGAGATTCCAATTTGCCTGGCAACTACCCCCATCAGGAGTGAAACTTGAGTCACAGCTGTGTTCCCAGGCCTAGCTGCCCTTTTGCTGCTCACACTAAGGATATGCCATCTATCTGATAATTGAATTACCTGTGCTCTGCAGGAGAGTGAACAATGCAACTCCCTTCACCCAGGCAGAGGGTTTATTGAGAGGATCATAAATGGCTTCCTCTTGAACAATGAGCCTCTCCTGACTCAGGCAAAGGTTTTATTACAGCAGTCGTAAAATGTAGCTTCCTCTTGGCAGAAGCTGGGAGGAGCACTGCCTGTGAGAGCAAGCTGGCTTGGCAGAACTGGATAAACCAGTATTTCTACCTTGTGCTGAGAGGAAACCACACCCCTTTGTAGCCAGAATATTGTTTAGAAAAAGATGAATAACTCATGGTGCGGACATGTGAAAATTTTATAAATGATACCATAATTCTTGTGATTTTTCTGCCCACAGTTTAAGAGGTTTTTAGAACCGGTGGTATGTTCAGGGGGGTTTTAGCGGAAAAGTGGATATTACTCTAAATGTATGCATGTTAAAAATCTGAAACTTCATCAGTTAATGTCCATACTCCCTGCACACATGTATGTAAAGTTGGGTCAATGTCAGAAATTGAAAAATCAGTTAAAAAGTCAATTATGTGCCATTTCTGAATGCAAGCTCTTAGAAACAGCAGATTTGGACAGAGACATGGCTAAATTCAGCCACACCATGTATATGTAATTTCAAGCAACTGTGTAACTGTGAAATATGTCTTTTATTATCAAATATAGAATGTGTGCAATCTGACAGAGGAGTGTCCTATCTGCAAGCCATAAAATGACATCCCTCTGACTCACAGTTCATTCCCCAATCAAATGATAAATGGAAGTTTGACCAATTAGAAGCTGAGAGAGAGGTAGGGTCAGTGATGCTAGAACACACCCACATTCTAAACACATAAAAGCAGACAGTCAGGACAGACAGGGACCTTCAATTCCATCTGCAGCGGGACGCTCTGCCGGAAAAATCCATACTTACCTCCATCAATCTTCAAAGAGCCAACACTTAGACTCCAAGATAAACAGAGACTTCAGAACCTTAACCAAAAAGGCCACTGCCAGCAAGAGTATTTGTCAGCAGGCCTCAAAATATTTTTGCAACTGAACTCTTCAGACAGCCGGGCGAGCCGTCTGAATTTTGCCAAGAACTTTTGCAAGAACCCGGTGACAGAAATATCCAAAGAGAAGGCAGGACCCGACCCAGAGAACCGGTGCCTAGCAGAGACCAGGCCATTGTATCCAGAGTGCTGACCCCGATGCTGTGAGCAGTTCCAGAGGCCAGGCGCTGTGAGCAGAACCCGGGAAGACCTGACCAGACTGAAGTCCGTGACCAAGTCGCTTTCCGGTTCAAAATCTCTTGTGAGTACTCAGCAAAACTCAGACCACCTCTCTTAGTTAAAATAATATAATTCAATCTATTTAATCTAAGTAGAACTGCCTCCTAACTGTCACCTGTCATTTGTAAAGCTGTCACTTGTCATTTCCTAGTTGCAAGCTGCACTTGTCTTTTTGAACTTTAAAATTTCAAATCTGAAAAACGACCTTCACAAAATCGCTCATATCTCTGCAACCGTTTGTGCTAGAGACTTGCAATAACTTTCATCTGAAAGGTTAGAATCGTGGCTTTCCTAGAACCGCATTCCTACCCCTTATAGTTTTACCGCAATCGCGGAACACGCATTCGCGAATTTTACCGCGATTTGCAAATTTCTCCACATGTAAAATCAGCTGCTGCTTGCCTTCCATTTGCCAGAAATTCGTTTAACCTGCTAACTATCCCTGCATCATTGCTAGTGTGAGCCTGGACTAATATTAACCTCTGGTGTCCTCTGGCGTTGCTAACTGCATGGTGGAAACTTCTCCTTCACTCACCCGACATTGCGAGCAGGAACGAAGCTCCTGTCGGCTTTCCTGCGCTTCCTGGAGGAGGCGGGGCTACAGCGGTGCACGTGACCTATCACGTGACACAGGCCGCCTTCATTAGATCGAGGCCGCCGCCCTCGCGGCGTTAAGCCCGAGGGAGTAAAGCACATCGGCTGTTGTGCGGCTGTTAGGCGCTGGAGGGAGACTGTGGAGACTAAACTCTCTTTGATCCCCCCAGCAAAGACACACATATCCTGCAAAACCAATACACCCTAATACACGAGCAGAACATACAAGGTAATCGTGTTGGGTTGTAGCCAGTGGCAGGCAGCCAGCTACCAGGAAGACTCTTGCCCATGGATACCCGTTCATTGACTCGTCTCAAAACAAAACAGTCCTTGAGTGAATCTGGGCGTGACTCCCCTTTGATTCAGATGTCTGGTGATTCAGACTCCATTCCCCCGACAGCTGTGCTCGGGGGCAAAAACAAGCTCAACAACCCAGGAGTGCCTCCCCCAACATCAGCACTTCCTCCCTCAACACCGACCATAGACATTGCACAAAATGGATTGTGCCCTGTGGAGAGCCACACTTCACTTGCTGCATCCATAGCCAAGGATATCTCAGCTTCTGTCTCCCAGGAAATTGTGCGAGACGTATTGGATCACCCTCACCCCAGAGAGACGGCAAGCCGTGAACGAACTGGTTGCTCAGATGTCCAACGAGACCTGCCAAATGCGGGTCTCCGTGAGAAAATTGCAAACTCTCCTGAACACATGCAATCGAATACAGAACTTGCTCCTGTTTTAAACATTGATTGCCTGGAACAGACATGCAAAACACATTTCGACGCTGCATGCAAGATACAACATCCACGCTGTCCACCAGAAGAGAGTAATGAAGATGGAGACGAGCGATTTTACTCTCCCTTTGAGGTGTCGGATGCCGAGCTTCTAAACTCGGATCCCTCACGCATCAACCAAATCCCTAAAACGCTACGCTTTCATTTTCGTAATAAGGATGTGGCTCATTCTGCTGTCACTTCAACTTCCCGCAGATTGTCTCAGAATAGTCATCCCCTGAGCAATCAATTGACAAACAACACACCGTTCAACTTAAGTACAGGACACAGTTACAAACCAGCTCACAGCAATAAAAATAATACGCCAGTGAACGCCACACACTCTACTCCCTCTATAAGACCATTAAACACTGCAACCGATTCGTCTGGTCGGGAGGCTCGACTTACACAAAGGCTACAAGCCGATTTTGACTTAATGAAAGCAAAACTCTCAGAAAGTTTCCCTGAAGGAAAAGACGAAAATGGGTCTAACAATCACACAAGGTTAATTTTGGGGTCACCTACCAATGTTGAATCAGGAACAATAAACCACCAACAGAAATCTAGTCCTCAAGATAAGGAAGAATATACATTGGTTACCTCACCGAATCGGGGGAGAGGTGTCGCAAGTCCACTTCGGCCCCATATGCTGAAAAACGATCGAGCTGAGGAAGTGGGAGAGATTATGCTCAGACCAAAGCTCGTGACAAACAAAGGTGGTGACACAGCCCCAAAGTGTTCGACCCCTTTGCATGTTCACAAACTTGTATCCGCTGATGCAGGTCGAGAGAAACAACATCTACCATTTCAACCGGACGACTCCGAATATAACGGTCACCACAAGCCAAAACTGCCTAATCCAATGGACTCAATTTCTGAAGCAAAATCTAATCTTTCGGTCGCTGCAGCAATTCAAATACATAACAACGTGCTAGCAGCGACATCTCAGGCTCTAATACCCTTCATAAAGTTATACGAAAGCATGAATGAAACACTTCATAATAACGGTGCAATCATTGGTCACCTGACAGAAAAAGTATCTCTGCTGGAATATAACTTTAACCTGCAGCTAGAACAACGAATAAAAGATCACTTAGAGATGGAAGATGGCCTCAGAAAAATAGTCCTGCTGATCGAAAAAAATTCAAATGATGCAAAGACTCAAATGGATGACCTGTCCACATTCATGCAAAAATCTCTTCGGCACACAAGTCCAACCCTGTCAAAATTGTTAAATTCGGAAAACGGATTTCATCATTACATAAACTCGGGTGACACAGCTGCACTGCCAACAACACCCCCAGGGGAAATAGCACAGGTGAACATGCAAGGTGTTACTTATCCTCAAGAAAATGCGGAAGTAAATGCACTAAAGCAGGTATCAAAAGCGAAAGAAACAAGCTCCAAATCTGACACTCCCGCGACACCTCAACCCTGCTCAGTGGAAGGCTCTCAATTGCCTAATGAAAGCGAAGTACATCAAAATTTAAAAGGGAAAGTCCCTCCTAGTATCTGGGACCTCCCCCCAGCAGCTCCTAGCTGCTCAAATCTAAAGGCTTCTTTTGGTATTTTCCACGGGGGCGCAAAAAACCTCCAAACTGGAAAGATTCCTAGCTCCATACAAAATAGAAAACCAGGAGGTCCTCCAAGTAGTAATCCTCACAACAAAAAGAAAGAAAAGACCAGATTTACAACGGCACCAAAACAACCCCCAATCTCAAAGAAATTCATTAGAAACTTAACAACACCTCCAAAACCTAAAATTTTTGTCCGTGACAACACGCCAGGAAATTTGTTAAAGAGACAATCTCTATTCCAGACCCCGGTCTCCAACAGAGAAAATTGCAAAAAAGCAGAAGAAAAAACAGCCAACCATCTATCCCTGAAGAAAAACACGCAAAACTATGCGACTAAGTCAATGAAACTAAATCCACACAAGCGAAGGAGGGTCGTCTCGGATCCTGGCAGCGACTCAACCATAAATGACCTTGAGGAACTTTGTAACCTGTCCACTTACTCACACGACGTGAGTGTGGACGGCGGCCATATCCACGACGTTAACATGTCAAATATTGACAAGTCCCCCCTTGAGCATCACATTCAACCACACAACAATCCCTGGAAAAAAAAAAGAAGAAAAGCAAACATGTTTGCCAACAAAACTGAGTGAGAAATGCACACAATATGCAAGAAAGTCTGATAGCAAAATGACTGGAGAAAAACATCTTAACCTAAAGACCAACGAGGAAAAGCTAGTCGCAGTTCTAAATCCAAAGCGTACAATCGCCCAGAATTTTAAACTCAGGGACACAAGAGGAAAACGCTCCCCTGTTGAGCAACACCGAATCATGACAGCAAAGAAAATCAAACTGGCTAACGTGTTGGCTGACGACTCTGATGTAAACTTGAATCGTAGCAATGTCATGCGCCTTCTGCATTCAGTTCCTTCTCTAAGGACAATTTCATCGGACGACATCCAAATTGTCGAATACTACTCCGAAGAAAGACTCGATTGCGTATTACTACATGTCAACTCACATGCAGTTAGAAGATCTATGATGGGAGCAAGAGAAGACATATTACGGCTCGGCTTTGAAATCCTTGAATACATGGAACCAGCCAAACAGTACAGAGATAACCCATCTGAGGAACCTGAACAAAAAACCATCCTGAGCTATCGGCGTGAGCAGATTCGAAGGCATCTGTACTCAAACTTGACACCTGCCAAGACAAACAGGACCTCACAACACGATAAGAACAAACATTAACTAGGCAACGGTGCACCCGAGGCCGCTAACACCCTGATCTCATGGAATACCAGAGGATTCGGCCACTTATACAACAACTTCCCAGTGGACCTCGAAGACAACTTTATAATATGCCTGCAAGAGACCTGGATGCGACAGCTTCCCGTAAAAGACGGCTACCAAATACTAATAAACCCTGCAAGCAAAATCGCGAGAGGTCGCCCGTCTTCAGGATTACTAACATTGATAAAAATAGGAACAGGTTGGGAAGTGGCAGACAGATCGAACCCTAATGGCCATGTCCAGTCAACTCTACTCGTAAGAAAAACCAGCGAGCCTAGAAAAGACCTCAGCTCACCTCAACATCTGTTGCTAATTAATGTATATTGGAACCCTGCAAAGATCTCGGCTGGGGTTTTTATTCACTCAATAACAACAATAATCGACATAAATATAAGAAATCTTCACAATCTCTGGATAATTGTGTGTGGTGACTTAAATACATCCTGGTTCAATGGAAACCACTTAGACGTCAATCATCGCTGCAATAAGAATCTCAAGGACTCTTCTAAAAGAACAAGATGGCAGGAAGCTATGGAAGCAAGAGATTGTACAATGTTAAACGGCAATGTCCCGGGTGACACTCCGCCGCAAATTACGTGGACGAACATGGGATTAAAGAAAACTCTGGATTACATCTGGGTGTCAAATAATCTGATGCCGTCAATCATCAATATGCAGATTACGCCAACGAAGAACAGCGACCATTTTCCGTTGAAAATGCACTGGCAACCTCACTGTAAGCGTCTAAGCAGCACGGCATGCACCGACTTAGAGGTGAACGCCAGCCGAAACAGAATTCGGATGTCCTCTAAACAGATACAACACCTCACTGCCGACTTTCAATTAAGAAATGAAGCATCGACAACCTTTACCGATTATCCCGCCATTCTCCTAACCGTGGCCAGCTCCCACCCAAGAAAGAACACGTCAGTGTCCAATCATAAACACACATGGAGTGTAGCCCAGAACAACGAGAAGAAGAAACTGAGGAAAGATCTGAAAGAACTAAGAGCGGAAAGTAGCGTTAATAAAGTAGCAAAAATTAAACACCGAAAACAACTATACCGAAATTGGACAAAAGCTTTTGCCCTCCAACGTGACCAAGAACGTGGCGAGGAGATGTTGTCCTTGATAAGATCTCAGAACACCAGAAACATTTGGAAAATCTTAAATATGGATCAGCCAAATCAAGCTGTAATCATGGCAAATGGTATTCCCGAGGCGGCCTGGGCAGCACATTTTAGAAACATCTTCTCACCCTCTAGCACCATGTTGGTGGATGGGAAAAATGGTGGAGACGTACGCTGGGATATTGCTGAGACCGCAAAGACCATACATGGTGCCATATCAAAGTTAAAAAATTCCCGAGCAGCAGGCCCAGATGGCATATCGAACATCATGCTTAAACAACACCCCCACGAATGGGCAAAGTTCATAGCCGATCTATTTGTGACAATAGCCTCGTCCAGGATAATTCCGTCATCCTGGTTGGAGGCCATTATCGTCCCGATTTATAAAAAGGGCAACAGAGATGTACCTGCCAATTATCGCCCTATCGCGTTATTGGATACTATTGGGAAAGTCTTTGCCTCGTTCCTTCAAGAAAAGATCTCAGCCTGGGCACGCTGCTGCGGATTAAACGATGTACGTCAAACTGGCTTTACAAAAGGAGTGGGCACTGATAACAACCTTGCTATACTCAATCTACTAAAGTTGGAAGCCATGAGACACAAGGGAACCCTGTTCTTTGCATTTATAGACCTGCAACAAGCTTTCGACGGAATCAACCGAGAAAAACTTTGGGGAAAACTGAATAAATGGAACTGTCCTCCAAATATATTAAATCCCATAAAAGCCCTACATGAATCTACATCAGTTAAAATAAGGTTGAACAAGGATGGTGTTCTTTCTGAAGCTATAAAAACGAAAAAGGGAGTGAAACAAGGCTGCCCCCTAGCAGCGGAACTCTTCAAATTATACATTGCAGATGTATCAGACACATTAACAAACACCCACTGCTTTCCTCCCAAACTCAATGGATTCCCTGTAAGTTACCTGATTTACGCCGATGACTTTGTCCTAGTTGACAAAACGCAAATAGGGCTACAGAGGCTACTAAATGCATTGAACACCTATATGATGGATCATGACCTAAAAATTAATGTGGACAAAACAAAAATTCTGAAATTAGGTCATGGCGTGACCCAGAAAAATAAGAAATACAAATGGTTTCTAAACAACGTCCCGATTGAGGAAGTGACCTCAATTCGATACTTGGGTATTCCATTCTCTATGTCCATAAGAGAATGGAGCTGGGTGTCCGAACTTGATAAAAGAATAAAAACCTTATCTTTACAAGGTGCAAAGATACATTCACAATTTGGAAAATTCTCTCTGATTCCAGTACGAACCTTCTACCAACAAAAGGTGATACCATCCCTGACGTTTGGTGCAGAGACAGGCTGGAATATCGACTTCAGAGTCTGGCCTAAATTTGAGGGCTTATTCTGGCGCCGCGTGTTAAGACTACCTAAATACCTGTCAGTAACAGTAATCCGCCATGAATTGGGACTCGAACCAATGTACGGAGCTGTCATTTGGAAATCAATGACCTTACTACGAAAGATATCGTTGGAGAAGGTTGAGCCAGCATATAAACTGTTCAACCCACAAACAAACTTAAATTCAAACACCCTACAAGAAGTATGGGCCGAAAAAGTAAAAACAATTATGCAAGCTGCTCATATCAGCATGGAGATGCTGATAGAACGACCCCAAAATGCAAAAAAAAAACTGAGACGTCATCTCTGGATTGACAACTTGGAAAAACTCAATGAATTAAAGACTGCAATAGACCTAAGCATGATTCCGAACAAACTAGACTGCTTACCAAAATATCTGAGTACATTCCCGTCTCGCCATCATAGAGATGGCTTTTTACGCCTAAGAACAAACCTCCACAAAACCAGACAAATGTGCTTTCTACGACACATTGACAACGTAAAAGACCCCTCATGTAGGTTTTGTGGCAACCACTCAGAATCACTAAAACATCTTCTGACTGATTGTCACTCACTGAAGGACACAAGGTCTCTGCATTTACTTAAGTTCGCCCCTCAAACCGATTGTATGGATGAACTGTGGTTGAAAATTTTAAGCGGGACCTCAGTTCACTTGACCTGCGCAGTTATAAACTTTCTGGAGCAAATTTTGAAGTCATGAACTAAGGAGCTAGCAAAATCCAGATGTCAACGTAATTGCAGGGTGAAGCGATTAAGGAAGAAAGTTGTAATAAAAGTTTGTAAGAAACTAGAAATTGCAAAAAAAAAAAAAAAAAAAAAAAAAAAAATATTAACTAGATACCACTCACCCTGAACCTCTGAAAGGGAATTAAAAGCATTTCCAGCATATTTCTCATCCATTGCTAGCACATATCAAAGCATTTTGCCTGTGTTTTCAAAACTCCTATCTGTTTTCTGTAGTGTAAGCTTGCTGGGGTGAACTGATTTACATTGATTGCATTTCTGAGAACTGTGTGTTTTCCTTCCATTTCCTTGCCTTGCATCAAGGGGGGGAGGGGATTGCCAGAGAAAAGTGATTACATTGTTTTGTTGAAATCATATTGAGTATTTCTATACTGCATTTCATTCATTCAACCTTGCATCCATTTGAACTCTATAAAGCATTTTGTACCACCTTCTTCTTTTGTTCCTATTCACCTGTGTGCTACCTTATCCATTTCATGTCAACTCCTTATTGATTATAGAGAAGCGTGTTAGTGCCAGATTCTCCGTTGTTAATCTTTATCATATCAGATTAAGTGTGCTATTCAATTATTAATTTATTATAAGGTGTGATATATACATCTCTTGTTTAAATTATCAAATAAACCTTTTAAACTTGCAAAACAGAACTACTTCTTGGCTCAGTGGGGTCAGGGGGATTCCAAGAGAGGGGTGTTATATAGGGGTAGTCATCCAGAACGCATGAACTGGACATAAAGATATATCAATAAGGGTTTTCATTCAGTATTCTAGACTAGGCGTTAACTTAGCTGTAGTGCTGAATTGAATCCTCTTACACCCACTCGCCCAGCAAAATCTCATGTGAAACTCCCTGTGCACTCCCAGAAATACACGTACCCCACCCCCCCAGAGAAATTGCATGTGAAACTCCCAGCGCACCCCCAGAAATACACGTATCCCGCTCACCCAGCGAAATCTCGTGTGAAACTCCCCGCGCACCCCCAGAAATACACGTACCCCACTCGCCCAGCGAAAACGCATGTGAAACTCCCTGTGCACTCCCAGAAATACACGTACCCCGCTCGCCCAGCGAAATCGCATGTGAAACTCCTCGTGCACCCCCAGAAATACACGTATCCCGTTCGCCCAGCGAAATCGCGTGTGAAACTCCCCGCGCACCGCTCAGAATACACGTACCCCGCTTGCGCAGCGAAATCGCGTGTGAAACTCCCCGCGCACCCCTCAGAATACACGTACCCCGCTCGCCCAGCAAAATCTCGTGTGAAACTCCCTGCGCACCCCAAAAATACATGTACCCTGCTTGCCCAGCGAAATTGTGTGTGAAACTCTCCATGCATCTCCAGAAATACACGTAACCCGCTCGCCCAGAAAAATCGCATGTGAAACTCCCTGCACACCCCCAGAAATTCAAATACCCTGCTAGCCCAGCGAAATCGCGTGTGAAACTCCCTGCGCACCCCTCAGAATACACGTACCCCGCTCACCCAGCGAAATCGCGTGTGAAACTCCCTGTGCACCCCCAGAAATATACGTACCCCGCTCGCCCAGCGAAATCGCGTGTGAAACTCCCCACACACCCCTCAGAATACACATACACCACTCGCCCTTCGAAATCGCGTGTGAAACTCACTGAGCTCCCCAGGAATACATGCATGCAGCCCATCCACCCTCAACATTCCCCACAGGCAGCCCATCACCAAGTTTTACATAGGATTTTGCTAACACGAGAGGGGTACGTATATTCTGCGGAGTGCGGGGGGAGTTTTACATGCAATTTCGCTAGCGTGAGAGGGGTATGTGTATTCTGAGGGGTGCGCGGGGAGTTTGCCACGCGTTTTCGTGGTTGGGGGGCTGTATACTGGTCCACTTACCTTTGCACCATGTACTGGATTTGTGTGCTGTTCATGGCGCACGGGTGGGGTTGGGAGCGTAACTGGCGTGGCTGCAGGGTCGCTGCGCCACTCTGTGCCACGGTTGGTTTTGGATGTTAAAATCCATGAATACGCTGTGCGCTGAAATGGGTTTTGGCGCACGCGGCTGGCGCAGACTGCTGCACGCCCACACTGTGTGCCAGCCGTGTGCGCCACTTGTGCGCCGAATTCTATGAATTACCCCGAGTGGCTAGCATTTGATGAAATGCCTTGCATGTTAAGAATATTTTGACACGTGATGTGGATACCTAGACTAGAAGATAAGTTACTGGAGAACCATGGCAATACATGGTGTATGATTTGAGCATATGTCCATGCAATGGGAAGGCCTGTACTATGTGCAAATATCGCATTTGAAGGCAATGCCAGGCATGGCGCCAGAGTGCATGGCATTTGATTGTAATGTGTGAGATGTTAGGCAAGTGTTTCTCCTCTTAGAAAGGTACAGTGAGCTAAAACGTGGTTGTAGACCCTCCCGAGTCGGCACCTTCCCATATGACTGGTTATTGAGGCTCCCAGACCGTATTACAACGTTAACACACAGGGCAAAAATATAAAAATGGTCTGTAAAGATAATTTAATATCTGGTCTGACTAATCTGTTTAAAGTTTTTTTTTTTTAAAGCTCGGATGTCGCTGTTTAAATGTGGGCGGTTTACCAAACTTTTCCTATTTTTGAGAAATTCAGCCACTGGCTTCCAATGAGTGACAAAGTAACGCGAATCGTTGCTTTGAGCCCACATAGACTGCACCTAGCTTTCATTTGGAACTATTTAAACAATGATTGATATTTGCCGGAAAAGCAGAGACGCCTTGTCTCTGAAAGCCCTCTCGTACGTGTTGTTTGTATGTGCTAACGTTTGCTAAATGTGAGCATAGAGTACTCAGCCAGTAAAGCACACTTCCTTCTCGGAGAGCACATTTGTGCGGTGTTGTACGCAGGCCGCATCGCCCACTTACTGGATGCACGCATGAATGCGCAGCAGAGATTTCCACCATTAAGCATGTACACAAAGCCCAGGTTATCATGGACACCGAAACGCGCGCGTTTTACAGCGCGACCATCAGCTAAAAGTGAAGGAAGTGGATAAGGGCCATGCATGCGCATGGGCAGATGGGAGTGCTCGAAAGCTTCTCAAAACATAACGTCTTGTTTGTAGCAACTCCAGTGGCAGCGCCAGATGGTGCAATAATGTCAGAGTAGTGTACACAAGCTGTTTGTTCAGAAAAGGCAACGATGTAGTACCAGATTTGCATACGCCGAACAAATATTTGCTGCGAGAAACCACCTGTTGTGTTAGGATGCCGCTAAGTGGCGAAGGTATACCTAAGTGGCCACACATGTTCGAGGCTGCCGAAAGACTTGCAAAACCGCGCGCATTCCACTGTCTCGCAGCAGCAGCCCGCGCACGTCGGATCATTCTGATTGGGTAATAGGCACGGCACACATTGTTCTAACCCGGCTCCTGTTTTTCCTAACGAGTTTTATTCATTTAGGGTCAGCTAATGAACTGTATATTTGTTATCACGACATCCTTTCTGTTTTAAGCTCACTTACACATGTCCCTGTGCCGGTTGACATAGTTGCTAGGTGCCTGGGACGTTTTCACTAAATACTTTATCAATACGCTGTGGAGCCAGGAAGGTGGTTATTATGTTCATAGATTAAATATGCTATCCATCTTCGTACGTGCACATCTTTCATGTTGCAATCACTTTAATATATGCAAACCTAATTGTGTATACAAGTTGTACAGCATCAAAGGCTAGCTTAAATAATAATACATATTAAATCCCTAAATGTTTTCTACAACATGACAGCATTAAAGTATGTGTAATTGACATTTACAATATCACTGACTCTATGTACCCTGTGTCCCAATTCGAAACAGGGTTCCTCGTAGAATGATGCGTGATGTATTTCTATTTTCCCTTGTGTGGTGACAAAGGGAAGCAATGCTGCCAAAATGCAAGCTTTTGCTCTAGCTGAGTGTACATTGACATATGGCGACGTGTATGAGCTCATATGTGCCTATGTGGGCTTCATTGTATGCTCTTGGATTGGCAGTTACATAGGACATGGGTATCCAAACGGGGAGCAGTTGCGAGAGCGGGTTAGTCTACCACATCCGCCAACATCTTTTTACGATGGAATTACAGAGATAAAATAAAGAGTGTTCTTTGTTTAAATCTGTGCTCTACCTTCTAATATTATACTGGTGTTATTTTCCATAGAGTCTGAGTATGTTGGGCCTTGCATTATTCAGCTGCAACTCATTTTGAGTTCCATAACTTTATTCGTCAATCTTATCTTAAAAACAGAAAACACAGATAATATAGGGCATGCATCAGTATTCCATGCCATACATGTAACAAGTCTAGGATGCAGATCAATGCCACCAGTTAATAGCAATTATCACAGATAAAACGATCCTGGCACACCTGGGGCTCCCAATAGCGTGTACAAATGGCAGAAAAACACACATGATTACAAGAATAGGATGGCAATCTAATTCAACTCAAGAACAAGCATTTAGTACACCGAGAAGTGTAATCAACAGAGAAAAGTCAGATAAAACCAGGTTAAACCCATCTTGACTGTCTCAACCATGCCCAAAGAAAAAACGCTGACATAAAAAAGACACCATTTAAGTCATGGGTAATTTTACAGAGGTCCAGTGCAGAGCCAATGGGCCTTATATGTTTCAATCTAAAAAGGGGGAATGAAGACCAAGAACTCAGGTCTTTAAACTCCACTCATAGGAGCAGAATATGGTAAGCTGACTCCTCTGCAGCACCAGAAATCGGGACCCTTGCTTCGTTGGTAGGCTTCTACTTTTCTGTAAAGGATGTCACTTAAAAAAAAGAGCAGGCGACAACCCGGAAGTAACTCATTTTGTGGCGTGGATGGTCAAGGGGAAATGTCAATCCAGGGCTAATGTCATTTTCATTTTTGTACCAAATTCTGTACAGTACATTCACCTCTGGTGGTCTAGTGCATTGCTTTTTATAATGTTATGTTATGTGTATACATGTAAATAGAATATGTGGTCATAGCGAAGGAGCAGCAATGAGCCTTGCGTAGGGTAGAACTATGCAATGAGATTACCACTTAACATGACATCCAATGCTACTTTTTTGTGTGGAAAATACTAATAATATTCATAAGAAGACTACAGAATTAAAATATAACAGACTGACTCACTGCACTTCCCTGTTCAGCACTATAATGATGCCATAGGTGAAACACTGGTGTGCATTGTAAAGTGCTCAGAGCCCAGTGCCCCATCACGACTAATGGCGCTTTTCTCGCCTGTATTCAAGCAGGCACTTTAAATGGCACACTAATGTTAGGGTTGACTCGTTTAAATGTATTTTATGCTTTCATAGATACATAGACACAGCATTTAGACAGTGGCAGAGAGACACACAATAGATGAAACATGCAGACACAGTGGAGAGAGAGATGTATACGGTAGAATGCGAGTGAGACATATAGACATCCAGCACATTATAGCAGGGAGGGAGGCAGATGCACATTAGACAGGAGGAGACAACTGCATATGGACTTCTTAGAGAACGAAGAGAGCGAGAGAGAGATGTCAGTTCCACTGTACTGAGAGAGAAAGAAAGAGATAGAGCCAGATGGAGATTGAGACAGAGGCATGCAGTACAAATCCAATTAACATAACATCATATTATATTATATAACATAGTACACACAACATGCTCAATTGCCAATTGTGTAGGGTGGTTGGTTGCCAACGTGGTCATTCACTTGAAGTTTTAAAAACGAATTGATGCTTTGTTATTGTTCCATCATATATTGTATTAATTTGGCCGCCCAGATAGCATGTTCATTACATTGATGAATGTGTCTTATTTTTACAATATTGTTAATATTTTTGATAAACTCGACACATTTGACTGCTTTGAAGCCGCTTTCTCGGGAGGATTTAAGGACCATTCCCAATGGGCATCAATTAACATTTTCTGAGAACATATTTAAACATCCTGTCGAGGTTCACTTTATCAAGATCTTTAAGTTGGAATTTTAAAAGCTTGAATATATGATATTTTATCTGTCACTTGATGTCTTCTGGGAAGTGGATCTCGCTTCCTGGGGGCTCTCATGACCCCATGAAAATCTTTGCAGAGTGTAACATGTAGGGAGCCTTTACGCGGAATGGTGCCAATAATATGCTGCTTGGGGGACCCCCATGCAGTCCAGCACCTCCTTTCCGAACTGCAGAGCACCTTCGCGGGCATTTGTGAAGAAAAAGCATATACCTTAGAACATCACTCCATAGCAGACCATATTGTAGTACTGTATACAAGAAGGAGGGAGTGCGAGAGAGGGGAGGAGGAGAGGGAGGGAGACTGGTAGATGCAGGCGAGAGAGAGAGATAGAGAGACAGAGAGACGTGCTGTATACATCCTAGTCACCTATGACAATGATGAACACAGATTCTTCAATTAGTTAGAACACATTGCAATACGTTACAGAAGAAAGAGAGGGGTGCATAAGACACCATCACAGAGAGAGCGAGAAAGAGGGTGAAGTGCTGTATACACCCCAGCCACCTATCAAGAGAGAGAAGTGTTGTATACATCCAGTCACCTATGACATTGATGAACACAGATTCTTCAATTAGTGAGAACACATTGCAATACATTACAGAAGAAAGAGAGGGGTGCATAAGACACCATCACAGAGAGAGCGAGAAAGAGGGTGAAGTGCTGGTATACACCCCAGCCACCTATCAAGAGAGAGAAGTGCTGTATACATCCAGTCACCTATGACAATGATGAACACAGATTCTTCAATTAGTGAGAACACATTGCAATACATTACAGAAGAAAGAGAGAGGTGCATAAGACAACATCACAGAGAGAGCGAGAAAGAGAGAGAAGTGCTGTATACACCCCAGCCACCTATCAAGAGAGAGAAGTGTTGTATACATCCAGTCACCTATGACAATGATGAACACAGATTCTTCAATTAGTAAGAACACATTGCAATACGTTACAGAAGAAAGAGAGGGGTGCATAAGACTGCAACACAGAGAAAGAGAGAGAAAGAGGGAGAAGTGCTGTATGCATCCCAGACACCCATCAAGAGAGAGAAGTGCTGTATACATCCCAGTCGCCTATGACAATGATGAACACAGATTCTTAAATTAGTGAGAACACATTGCAATACGTTACAGAAGAAAGAGAGGGGTGCATAAGACTGCAACACAGAGAAAGAGAGAGGGAGCAGAAGAGAGAGAGAGATTGGGTATAAATCAAACTAACAAAATGGAACAACAAGGCCAGAATGAAACATGTGAAATTCTTCAGATGAAGCATGCAGATAATGTCCTGCTTCTGCAGGCGGATGACCTGGGGATGGGGGAGGCTCTATTAAGAAAAGTGATATTATAATATGTAAGCATATCACCTGACAGCTAGACACAACTCAGTCGGTCGCAGATGGGAGGGAAAGCAATAGAGGGAGAGGAAGAAAGAGAGAGAGAGACAGAGAGATACAGAAGCTATGCAATTGGCTTTGCCAGTGGTCTGCAGGTATAAGTGGCAGCTACATGGCATAACATGGTGAGCACATAATGTACAGTACACAATGCAGGTTGCGGGAACTGAAAAAGAAAATGGAGCGATGTTACCATTTTGAGAGTACATTCCTTGCCCAGTTCAATCCAGAGCTCCCTTTTCTGAAATTGAGCCTCCCCAGATTGTGTGTGAGGCTTTTCCTGGCCTTTTGACGTCAGGTAGTATGTACCATTTGTGCTTCAGGTGTGGGAGCGCTCTTGCAAGCTCTCTGCAATCAAAGCAGACTTTCCATGGCAGAGCGACGCTCTTGAAGAACGTATACTGTTATGGCTGTGAAGGAGTCCAATACTGAGCGCAAATGTGGTACATCTCAGAATATTACCTTGGTTTTTAAGTGCACACGTGTCATTGTCCAGGGCGCAGAGACGTTTGTATGCTGAATGGCACACCCGTGCAAGGTGGGAAAAGCTGTGAGGAGACGGGATGGGGTGTGTGTCGAAGTAATTATGTTTTACTAATTTCTGTGTCCCGAAACAACTGCAATGATACACGCACTGTATTTTCCTCACACTGAAAGATTGTTGGACACCTTCTTTTTCTTTGGGGGTCGGGTATTTTTCTCAGCGTCACGGTGAGTGCAAACATTGGCCACCGATTCCGAGGTGTTCTGTTCTTGTCTATTGCATGGGAGGGGATGTGTTTCTTTGTACATTGGCCTTCTCATCTAATGTACCATACATGTGAAGATATGTGCTTGCAGCTAGCATGGAACTGCACCCTTCTTAATCTTTATAATATAAAGATACAAGACAAGCACTGAATTTGTAAAGTTTCAATCAATTCTACATTTGAGTTGAAGAGACCCGGTCACTGTTCCTACCGCCAGTAGGTAGTTATGGTATCTGCTGTAGGTTTGCATTACCTTAAGTGTTTTGAGAGGAAGGATATGCTTCGATGCACTTTCCCATAATCAGTATAGACACATTGTGTAGATAACTTTGTATTTTCAGATCTCAGCTCAGGAATCCTAAAATAAATGCCCCAGGACTGACACCAGTGATGCAAGCCCTCTACCTGATGAACAAACTGTCCAGTAAACCAACACAGTTGGGACATTTTTCTTTTTAAAGCTTTCTGTCAATTGATCTCAAAGGAGCCCCCAACATAGTATTCTATGTTTTGGTATCTTGACTGATTTTGTGGTGACTAAAGGCTCACTCACCTGCTCAGCTCCTGTGTTTTGGGGCACTTGCCAGTCCATAAGGTTGCCAGGGAAGATGGTGTTCCCCCATTTCTATTTCCCTGTGTTTTCAGTTTGTATCACCTGTCTCCTTAATTGGAGTCTTCGAGGAACACTTGGTGCCCCTTTTTCTTTTTTTCTGTTTACATTTTGTATGCACCTGTGGTGTCTCTAAGACAGTCTGGTGGCAATAAAAGGTATTTTACAACTTGAATCCGGTCCACTATTATGCAACATCTTTTCCGTTTACGTTGATAATGCAATGCCAGTACCATGTACTAAAAATAGATGTTTTAAGTCCTGTCCTTTGGCCATCTTGCCTTTTGACCACCTTCCTGGCATCTTGAGATGGAAACCTCCATAAAAGGCCTGGCACATTTTCAGGGTCCAACTCTAGACACCTGGCCATTGCTTTGTGTGAATGGAACTGGTTGAAAGTAGGAATGGGACTGTCTGTCCCCAATGCAACTTTCACCCAGTGTATGTCAGTTGCTGAGCTGATGTGCTATATGGGAAGTCACCATGGTTGGACAGTTTGAATAATGCAGATCATTCCTGTTGGAGGGATGGGGTAACTCCAAGACGGTATTATAGATAAGAAGAGAGTGCCTGGAGCCACTCTAGAGGTTGTCCACTGGAGCCAAGAATCCAAAGAGTGAAGACAGCACTGAGAAGACCCAGACAACTGCAACTGTAGCATCCAGCCTTGCCAAAGCAAAACAGTGGTACGACTCTGCTTCATCTCCTATGATCAGGTAAACATCTTCCTGTGCCTTCCTCCCTTACACTGGGGGGCCAACCAGTTTCATATTCTGCATGCCTGTCCTGCTTTTGGTGGACTTCAGAAATGTCTCTGGAGCATCTCGTGGGCTGACAATCTACTGACACAGTCTCTCCAATTCATCAGACAGCATCTCAAGTTGGAGCTTGGGATTCTGCAGACCTTCAGCGTGTGACACAGGAACATTGTTGTCATCAGAAGCTGCTTCACACCTTGAAACAAGGCCTGTCAGGAGCACGTTGTCTACTGACAACAAGTGCTTAACTTGCTACCCCTGACCAGGATTTCTTTGCCACCTCGTCTCACGTGCCATGTCCTCAGTGTCCACCTTCACTGATGGAGAAGCAGTGATCATCATACTCGGTCAGGAGGCCTGCCCAACTGGGAGTCTCCTGGAACTACATCTCTGATAGAGTTCAGAGTCTCGACATAGACAGACCCAAACCCGACACCTACTTCAACTACTGACCGTGTGACACATGCATCCCCTTCAACCTGACCTACAGTGTTTGTGAGTGTGATCCAGCTATTCTATCGTACCTGGGAGAGGTTGTTTGCAGAATTGAGGTAAGGAGCCTGAGTGTACATACACATCTTGTTCTTCCTTCAATGCATATGGATTGCATTTGCACAAAGTCCTCTCCCTAAATATTAACCTTACTGGCATGAGCGGTGGAGTTCTGACAAAGGATACCTCTGTGGGTAATTCCTAGAAAGTAAACGTTGGGAGTGCACAACCAACCTTTATAAGCCTATTTGAATCCTTGGTGGTTTTAGTTTTGAAATGTACCTGTTGGGTTGAGCCACGTCTTCCACAAGGAGACCTTTAAGACTACACAAGCCCCTTCCGAGGTACTTCCTCAGGTAAATTAACCTCATCACAAAAATTGAAAATGCCTTACTTGATTAGGGAAGAACTGGTTAAGTTATGGGTAAATTGTCTTATATGTATACAACCATTTTCTCTACCTAATTTACCTTTCATGTTTATAATTGCTCTGCCTTATTCTGTGCAAATGTTTAGTAATGGAAAATGCTGTGTAGTACTACTTTGGTGGCTAATAAGTGTTTATGTGGAATATAATATTGTTACGGTCTCGGCATGTATTTTGGCCTAATAAGCAGAGTAGATTTACATATCTTTGTGGACTTCTATAATTTGTCTATCTCTAATTTTTGCTAGTTGCACCTACCTACCCAACACCTGATCTATGAATTCTGTATTAAAGTTCAGCCTGTACTTCCCTGATAGAATTTCGTAAAAACTAAGAGTAAATCCCTGTGGTTCACCCACTAAATTGGCTGCTCCGAACACTCACACAGTGTCATGATGCCTGTCCCCGGGAAGCCAGACCAGGCCCAGCAACCCCGGAAGCAGACATCATGCCATTTGAAGCATGCCCAAAAACCCCAGTTAGGGGCTGTTTGGGTGCAGTCCGGGCGCCATGGGCGCCAGGCTCATTACAGAAAACTTACCTAATGCAGACCATGCTGCATACTCACCTGGTGAAGACCATGCTGCACGAAGCCACAAACCAAATGGGGCTTAGGAGGGACTATTTTACCTAAGCGACTACTTTTTTCTCGGGTGGGGGCTGTGGAAGAATACTTACCTGGGACTTCTTCCTAGGCTATTTAAACCACGCCCGGACAGCCACACGTGCTTCGCGTTATTCTGCATTCAGCAGCGTAACGTTCACCGTGCCTCCAGCATCTTCCGGTCTTCAGCCATGCCCACTTCAGTCCTGGACCACCTGGAAACGAAAAGAAAGAAGGAGAAGAGGTTCAAACTTGAAACCTTACCTGAATTCTTGATCCATCGCGCCGTCGATCTTGAAGAAGGAGTCATTGCATGCGCATCGTCACGCACCTCGCAGCGCCGCGCTGCACTCACCATCCAGTGCAGCTTTTCCTCACTCCATCGCAGGCTCAGCATTTCCACACCGCTCTCCGATATCTAAGGGGACAAGAAAAGCCAGGTGAGTACGGGAATGCAAAAGGGCAATACAAACTACCCCCAAAGACTTACCGGATTACCATGGGGGGTACTCACCTCATCTCGGGTCGGCGCAGTTAACTCTGCATCACCACTGCACCCCGGCCCCTAAGGGGAAAACCACTATAGACTTACCTGACTCTCACCAACTGCCCTTTGGACTCTTCGTGGTGGTTAAGTCGGCAACCTACAAGGAATCGGAAAGAGTGAAGATCAGACATTTGAACTCTTACAAACTATTGGATCCTAGAGTCAATACTGGAACTCACCAATTCCTCCACGCCAGTGAAGTAACTGGTCGTCTACGCGCCCCTGCGCTCGATGCAGGATGGAGAGCCCACCTTTCTAAACCATCAGTTGAGAACAGAGGGAACATCGGGAGTGGTCAATGGGCAGACAACAGGAGTGGAAGGTGGGTTAACGCTCGAATTACGGGAGGTTAATTCCCTTTCTCCTTTGCATAAAGATATTCATACGAGCCGACAAACGATGTAAGTTGGGGTGTCCAGTCAGTCATCTCGGCTCTACGTGGCACAAGGCCGGTCCAGATCGACGTCCCCGTGGGAACCAGGTGAGCGTAACAGAACGCAAAGCCTTTCCACAAATACCCACCTAGGCGTCATGGAGACCTCGGAAACGGATCAGTTGGCCCAATTATTAGGGGAATTAAGGGCCGAAGTGCATTCCCACCGTCAAGAAACTAATGCCCTCAGGAGAGAACTGATAGTATCAAAAGAACGAACCGATGATTTGGCCAGACAGCTATTGCAAAGCCAGGCTGGACAAACACCTCTACCAGGACTTGGGGCAAGTCCAGCTCCAGTACCACTGAGTAACCCGGTGCAGATAAATCTACCTGGAGCCGTTCCCTTGGCTCCACCTGAACGCTTTGCCGGAGACCCAAAAAGGTTTGCTATATTTATGAATCAATGCCGCTTGCACTTTTTATGTAGACCTGGAGCCTTCCCGAACAATCAGGCCAAGGTGGCCTTTGTGCTGTCATATCTCAGCGGCAGTGCGGCGGATTGGTCCATTCCACTAGTCAATCAGGATGACCCGATTCTTCGAGATTTCCAGGGTTTTCGAACAAGCATGGAAAGACTATTCGCCCGACACTCCCAAGGACAGGCTTTGGATAACGAACTTTTATCCTTACGACAAGGTAATCAGGATCATTTATCTTACATTGCAACCTTTAACAGATCAGTAGTGGAAACCGAATGGCCTGAAGCCAAGCGAATCACATTATTCCATCGAGGGCTTCGAGGAGAACTCAAAGATGTTTTAGCCCAAATAGTGAGCCCGCCTCAGTACTGTGCTGAATATATAGATTTAGTGGTCCAGTTGGATCACAGACTTCAAACCAGAAAGGCTGACCGAACCAAGTTTGAGAATAGGGTGTTGATTAAAACCCACGTAAGCTCAAGGGAGTAGATGCCCCAGAACCTATGCAACTTGGGGGGGTTAGAGGACCCCTAACGCAGAAGGAAAGAGAAAGAAGACAACAACTGCAATTATGTCTCTATTGCGGAGCTACCGGTCATTTCCTTCGGAACTGCCCAGTAAAACCACCCAAGAAAACTATAGGATCAGCAGACGAAAGCCATTTAGAACCTGACTCGGGAAACGATCAAGCCCGGCAAGTGTAGAGATCCGCTTGCCGAGCCTAAAGAAGGACACTCTGACCTTGCATTTCACCATACCCATGGTCCTTGTAGATCCAGAGCAACCATCACGCATGCACGCGGTAAAGGCGTACGTTGATAGTGGAGCCATAGGAACCTGTTGGACTGGGAATTGGCTTCCAGGATGAATCTATCTCTCATCCGAAAGACCACTGCCGATGTCGTCACCACAGTGGATGGAACGGAAATTGTCTCTGGGCCTGTAACTCATTCCACTGCAGAAATGACATTTCTGGGTCAAGATGGGCACCAAGAGGTTATTGTGTTTGATTTGATCAAGGCCCCACAGTTCCAACTAATACTGGGGATACCTTGGTTAGAAAAACATAATCCCTGCATTGATTGGCGAGAGAAGAGACTAACCTTCCCAGAATGTGCTCACACCTGCTACCCTAAGAAAACTCAAAACTCAGTCCTGGCCCCAGTAATCCCAGCTGTCACGCAATTACCTGCTGAATACCAAGACTTTCAGGATGTCTTCCAAAAGGAACAGGCAAACACTTTACCACCTCACAGATCGTATGATTGTCAAATAGATCTGGTACCGGGAGCACAACCACTGTGCAGCAGAATCTATGCCCTTACGAAACCCGAAATTCTCCACTTGCGCCAGTACCTTGACCAGTACCTTGCTAATGGTTTCATTCGCCCGTCCAAGTCCCCTGCATCTTCAGCTTTGTTCTTGATACCAAAAAAGGAAGGCGACCTTAGAACATGCATAGACTACCGCGCTCTGAATCAGATAACCATCAAGAATCGATACCCATTACCTTTGATACCTGAACTACTAGACCAGGTGAAGGACGCTTGTATATACACTAAACTAGACCTTCGGGGGGCATATCATCTGGTACGTGTCAAAGAGGGCGATGAATGGAAGACTGCTTTTCGCACCAAGTACGGATTATTTGAGTACCAGGTGATGCCTTTCGGACTATGCAATGCACCAGCAGCCTTCCAATTCTTCATGAATGATGTCCTCCGAGAGCTCATCGATGTTTGTGTGGTCGTTTACATCGACGATATCTTAGTATACTCCTTATCAGAATCTGATCATGTAAAGCACGTCCGAGTAGTCCTAGAGAAGTTACACCAGCATAAACTATATGCTAAACTGGAAAAGTGCGTCTTTCACACTACGGAAGTGGAATTCCTTGGATTTATTCTTACCCCGAGAGGAATCAGGATGGATACACGTAAGGTGGACACAATTCTTAATTGGCCTTCGCCAACTTCAGTCAAAGGCGTCCAAAGCATGCTTGGCTTTGCCAATTTCTACCGCAGGTTTATCCCGGACTTCTCACACATTGTGCATCCCATTACTACGCTATTGCGAAAGAATAAACGCTTTGTGTGGACAGAGGAAGCCGAAAACGCCTTCCAAGAGTTAAAAGCAAAATTCACATCTGCCCCTGTATTAAGACACCCACGCCCTGAGCTTCCATACATAGTGGAAACGGATGCATCCAGTTCAGCCATGGGAGCAGTGCTCTCCCAATTGGATCCCGAAACTAACCAGCTTCATCCAGTGGCATTCTGGTCAAGGAAATTTAAACTATGCCATTACCGACAAGGAGCTGTTAGCCATCAAGTCCGCCTTCAAGGCTTGGCGGCACTATCTGCTGGGTGCCAGACATACCATCACGGTCGTCACCGATCACCGAAACTTGCAATATCTAAAGACAGCTAAGGCCCAATCTTCGCGCCAACTCCGTGGGGCATTATTCTTCGCCGAGTTTGATTTTGTAATAACCTATCGACCAGGTTGTAAAAATGGTAAAGCAGACGCCTTGTCCCAAATTGGAATGGGAGAAACAGAAATAGCCTTAGAACCTGTACCCATAATTCCCGAACAAAGGATCCTTGGCCTGACGTCCATACATTCACTGGAGGACATTCAAGAACAGATCCACCAGCTCTTTGATTCATTTGCCTTACAGGACTGGGCCAAGAAAGGTCCAGAGTATTCTGTCACCGATGATTTACCTTATTACCAAGACCGGCTATTTCTGCCACAAAAGGAACTACAAGAACTTGTCATTTCCCGGTACCATGATACCTTACTGGAAGGACATCCTGGTATTGCAAAAACGGAAGCCAAAATTAAGAGACAATTCTGGTGGCCCACCTGGCGCAAAGACATTAAATTGTTTGTCATGTCTTGTGGCATTTGCGCCCAAAATAAAAGTCAAAAGAAAAGACCCGCTGGACTATTGCAACCTTTGGATATCCCACCCACTCCTTGGCATACCTTGTCAATAGACTTTATAACAGATCTACCCCCATGCAATGGCTTTAACACCATTTTAGTTATAGTGGACCTTTTTTCCAAAATGGCTCACTTTATTCCTCTAAAAGGGATAACTTCAGCTTTAGTCTTGGCCAAAGAGTTCCTTGAAAACATTGTTCGCCTACACGGCTTTCCATCTGTGTTGATTTCGGACCGGGGCAGTCAATTAATTTCGCATTTTTTGAGAAAATGTTGCCAATTGGCGCAGATTGATGTTAGGCTCTCCACCAGTCACCACCCTCAGACCGACGGTCAAACAGAGAGGACCAACCAGACTCTTGAGCAATACTTGCGTTGTATGCTACATCAGTCTGAAGGTACCTGGAAAGACATTCTTTGGATTGCCGAGTATGCGTACAATAATTCCGTACACTCGGGAACCGGACAAAGTCCTTTTTTTACCATCTATGGACACCATCCTCGAACCTCGGACCTTGATTCGCCCCAACTCTTGGAGATGCCTGCGGTGGACCATCTCCACACTGTGATTACACAAGCCTTTAAGGAAGCAACTGCACATTTGCGAAAGGCTAAGGAAAAATACAAGAAAGATGCAGATCTGCACAGGAGTGAAGCACCGCAATACCAGATAGGGGACCAAGTGTGGTTGGCCACTAAGCACATCACACTCAAGGGAATACGGACCTTTAACCCTAGGTATTTAGGACCTTACTCCATCAAGGCCATCATTAACCCGGTGGCTGTCAAGTTGGACCTACCTGCCCATATGCGGATTCATCCCGTTTTTCACGTATCCCTTTTGAAGCCAGTACAACCTGGAACAAGACTTACCAAACCTCCAGACCCCATCCTCATAGACGGAGAGCCCGAATTTGAGGTTAAGAGCATCTTGGACTCAAAAAAAGTGAGATCAAAAATCTTTTATCTAATCGACTGGAAAGGCTACGGTCCTCAGGAAAGGTGCATGCACCTCAATTAGTGAAGAGGTTCCACCGAGAATTTCCTAACAAACCAAGGCCAGGGGGAAGAATGACTTTAGGAGGGGCCTTGAGGGGGAGTGCTGTCATGATGCCTGCCCCCGGGAAGCAAGACCAGGCCCAGCAACCCCGGAAGCAGACATCATGCCATTTGAAGCATGCCCAAAAACCCCAGTTAGGGGCTGTTTGGGTGCAGTCCTGGCCTATGGCGCCAGGTTCATAAGGATAAAGTCAGTCCTGGCGCCATGGGCACCAGGCTCATTACAGAAAACTTACCTAATGCAGACCATGCTGCATACTCACCTGGTGCAGACCATGCTGCACAAAGCCACAAACCAAATGGGGCTTAGGGGGGACTATTTTACCTAAGCGACTACTTTTTTCTCGGGTGGGGGCTGTGGAAGAATACTTACCTGGGACTTCTTCCTAGGCTATTTAAACCACGCCCAGACAGCCACACGTGCTTCGCGTTATTCCGCATTCAGCAGCGTAACGCTCACTGTGCCTCCAGCATCTTCCAGTCTTCAGCCACGCCCGCTTCAGTCCTGGACCACCTGGAAACGAAAAGAAAGAAGGAGAAGAGGTTCAAACTTGAAACCTTACTTGAATTCTTGATCCATCGCGCTGTTGATCTTGAAGAAGGAGTAATTGCACGCGCATCGTCACGCACCTCGCAGCGCCGCGCTGCACTCACCATCCAGAGCAGCGTTTCCTCACTCCATCGCAGGCTCAGCATTTCCACACCGCTCTCCGATATCTAAGGGGACAAGAAAAGCCAGGTGAGCACGGGAATGCAAAAGGGCAATACAAACTACCCCCAAAGACTTACCGGATTACCACGGGGGGTACTCACCTCATCTCGGGTCGGCGCAGTTAACTCTGCATCACCGCTGCACCCCGGCCCCTAAGGAGAAAACCACTATAGACTTACCTGACTCTCACCAACTGCCCTTTGGACTCTTCGTGGTGGTTAAGTCGGCAACCTACAAGGAATCGGAAAGAGTGAAGATCAGACATTTGAACTCTTACAAACTATTGGATCCTAGAGTCAATACTGGAACTCACCAATTCCTCCACGCCAGTGAAGTAACTGGTCGTCTACGCGCCCCTGCGCTCGATGCAGGATGGAGAGCCCACCTTTCTAAACCATCAGTTGAGAACAGAGGGAACATCGGGAGTGGTCAATGGGCAGACAACGGGAGTGGAAGGTGGGTTAACGCTCGAATTACGGGAGGTTAATTCCCTTTCTCCTTTGCATAAAGATATTCATACGAGCCGACAAACGAAGTAAGTGGGGGTGTCCAGTCAGTCATCTCGGCTCTACGTGGCACAAGGCCGGTCCAGATCGACGTCCCCGTGGGAACCAGGTGAGCGTAACAGAACGCAAAGCCTTTCCACAAATACCCACCTGGGCGTCATGGAGACCTCGGAAACGGATCAGTTGGCCCAATTATTAGGGGAATTAAGGGCGGAAGTGCATTCCGCCCGTCAAGAAACTAATGCCCTCAGGAGAGAACTGATAGTATCAAAAGAACGAACCGATGATTTGGCCAGACAACTATTGCAAAGCAAGGCTGGACAAACACCTCTACCAGGACTTGGGGCAAGTCCAGCTCCAGTACCACTGAGTAACCCGGTGCAGATAAATCTACCTGGAGCCGTTCCCTTGGCTCCGCCTGAACGCTTTGCCGGAGACCCAAAAAGGTTTGCTATATTTATGAATAAATGCCGCTTGCACTTTTTATGTAGACCTGGAGCCTTCCCGAACGATCAGGCCAACGTGGCCTTTGTGCTGTCATATCTCAGCGGCAGTGCAGCGGATTGGTCCATTCCACTAGTCAATCAGGATGACCCGATTCTTCGAGATTTCCAGGGTTTTCGAACAAGCATGGAAAGACTATTCGCCCGACACTCCCAAGGACAGGCTTTGGATAACGAACTTTTATCCTTATGACAAGGTAATCAGGATCATTTATCTTACATTGCAACCTTTAACAGATTAGTAGTGGAAACCGAATGGCCTGAAGCCAAGCGAATCACATTATTCCATCGAGGGCTTCGAGGAGAACTCAAAAATGTTTTAGCCCAAATAGTGAGCCCGCCTCAGGACTGTGCTGAATATATAGATTTAGTGGTCCAGTTGGATCACAGACTTCAAACCAGAAAGGCTGACCGAACCAAGTTTGAGAATAGGGTGTTGATTAAAACCCACGTAAGCTCAAGGGAGTAGATGCCCCAGAACCTATGCAACTTGGGGGGGTTAGAGGACCCCTAACGCAGAAGGAAAGAGAAAGAAGACAACAACTGCAATTATGTCTCTATTGCGGAGCTACCGGTCATTTCCTTCGGAACTGCCCAGTAAAACCACCCAAGAAAACTATAGGATCAGCAGACGAAAGCCATTTAGAACCTGACTCGGGAAACGATCAAGCCCGGCAAGTGTAGAGGTCCGCTTGCCGAGCCTAAAGAAGGACACTCTGACCTTGCATTTCACCATACCCATGGTCCTTGTAGATCCAGAGCAACCATCACGCATGCACGCGGTAAAGGCGTACGTTGATAGTGGAGCCATAGGAAACTATTTGGACTGGGAATGTCTGTTGATGTCTGTTGTAACTCTCTGTTTTAGATAACTGCAAATAAAACAGCACCCTGTTTTGCCAATTTCCTGAGTTGGTTTGATTATTGATGTATGAGTACATTCTGCATCCCCATCCATCTCTAAATATTGCTATCTCGTCTTAAAGGGCCCAGGTCTAAGGGTTGAAGACTTTTACCAATTGTGGCTCCCATTTGAGTAAACATAATTGTACAAGTAGTACTGGTGTATTGGTTCTCTCGACCTGTAAGCCACATATTTTGTATGTAGCAAGTGAGGCATTATTAGCTACTTATTACATGTTTCACAGTACGCAGAACTCTGATAGCAAAGCATTCATCATTTTACTATATAACATTGCAAGATTATGAAGACTGCACCTCCATGGTGCATGCTGCAGACATTACCTATGTTTCTGCATGAGTACGTTCATAGTCTAGAAAGAACACTGCAATAGAATGTTGTTTATAGCAATACATGGCTTAATGAAATATGTAGCTCATGATATGTCTCCTAATCACCCATGACAGTTTTTACCAACATTATAATCACAACCCGTTGTAGAGACTTTTCATGAAAAGTAAATGCACATTGATGTAGCAAATTAGGGAGCACTGGTAAAAACCTATAAAATGTGGTGAAAGAACTTTGTTAAAGAGACGTTCTGGTTAAGTTGCACTAATAAAAACTGATGAAGTTCAGAGAAAAAACTTTGTTAAAGTGACTACAAGTAAAACTGAAAAAACACAGAAATTCGCCAGTTATGGTAAGCTAAGCAACATTAACTCACTGCACCGTCCCTTTAACAAAGGATTTTAATGAATTTCATAGGTTTTTATAAGTACAACTTAACCATAACTTCCGTTTATATCTATTTATGACACATATAAAAAATATAAAGTATACACTCTTTACTTTTTGCAGCATATTATACTGAATTAGCACCCAACTGGGATGTTTTGGCAGCCTGCAAGGCAATCAGGAAGCTCGGAACAGGGATTTTATCTCATGGTAAAGCACCAGCTCCAAACCTCCTTGGAAGTTGTAGACCACCATCTTCCTCACTAACATTCAGGTAATTGCGCTCCCTGAGCTCCCTTTCCCGTCTTTCACCCATCACCCAATGCCAATTCCCACATCCCAATCCACCCCTAACCCCACCACCACCCTCACCCCACTTACCTTGCACACATATTGTCCCTCCCTGGCGGTAGGAAAACTCAGTGTTCCCGGCGAATCTCAATTGTGGCTATGGCCTCCATGGAAAGGGAGAAGGGACTATGTGTCGATCCCTTCTCCGTAATGCATGGCGTTCATCTTGGTTTGTATTCTTTTTTTTCAAGTTGAGAAATGGCAAACACACTGTTTCTCAATTATTAGTATACCTATTAGTATACCAGTATAACAGGGTGATAGAAATGAACACCTCACTGGGGGGAGTGGGCAGGGCCTTACCGGGTTCAGGTAAGGCCACAGGCTATCGTTACCTGATCTGGTAGTGTCCCCTCTGCCCCCGACAAAGGGTATATTGCTTACTTCTAGTTATTAGAATGATGTAAACACAGGAATCATGGAATTCCTTCAAATGAGGGACGGGAATGCACATTGATGAATTTTCATTTCATATTTAAGTATCTTTATTTAGTCGCTTTTTATGATTTGGAGTGCACATTAACTATATTTTACACCTTCTAAAACAGATTATACTCCCATCCGTTAGGTCACTTCTTTAGTTACAAACGCAACCCGTATTTTAATGTTCCCTTAGCTGCTTGGGATTCTGAGACCGAGTCTTTTAAGGCCTTGCCCGAAAACTTTGCTTGAGACCCCACTTGGCTTTTTGTCGCTCTTGAAACGCTGGTGCAAGTTGGACCCTTTCAACAGAGCAGCATGATGCTCGTGGGTGCCTTGCCAACTTCATGCATGCGGCATAGCACACTACTGAAACCAATCACAGCATGTCACCCCAAAAACAATTTAGCATCAGTTCAAATAAACACGCGTTGTCCCAGGCATCCCCTGTAGGGCACTATCTCATATCATCCCTTTAAGTGATATACGATGGCATTTAATCACTGTCTTTCATCCTTTAAGACTTAAGATTTCGAATGACATCCATGTTATAAGAGAGTTTTAAAATGGTCCTTTGGAATGAAATGCGTTACTATTTTCACCGAAAAAGCAGTGCTTTGCATGGGCAACCACGATACAAGGTTAATTTAAACTGCAGCGCCTAGATTTATTGAATGCCATATCCATCAAAGACAAGTATTAATGCATTTTGCATTGTGTTACAGATAGTAAATCATGTTAAATTAAGTCCAGACATGCCGCACTCTGCTACTCTGGGAGTGAGTCCAAAAAGCAAAGCAAATCTAAGTAATCGTGGCACTTAACATTAAAAAAAAATCCATTATAGCCTGAATAAAGATAGACAATTTCGGAAAGCCCATACTTTCATTAAAATTGTACTTAATGGGCATGAGTAGAGCTATTCACAGACACCATATTCAAATTCAAAGAACAGCAATGCAAAAAACTATGGCATGCATTACATACATTATACAAACATCATTCAACTATAAAACAATGGCACCAAAATGTCCATGGCATTCACGATGTTTAAAAAAACATGAAGCAATGTGAATCTACAAGCTGCAAACGACTATAATCCGGTTTATTGCAAACAGAAGGGTCAGTCAGGAGGTCCAGTGCATCTTCATCCAACATGCATTGTAGAACAGTCATCTGCTTTTTGTGCTCTGCATTATGGTTTGGTTTGATGATATTTAACTTACATTTTTAAGATTTAACCTGTTTACAAATCACCAACACACATCAAAGTGAACTATCCAATGCATCTGTGTTGACTACTTCCGAATTCATGAACAAGTTAAGCAAAATTGTATTCCAAGAACAAATAAACCTACACGCTTCATTGACTTTACCCACGTCTAAGTGTGAAGCATGTGCTGGGTTTTATATCGTTTAACCATGAAGCAACAGGGCAGGAAGCTACTACTAGATACATGAATAGGGCACAATCATATGATTCAAGAACACCATTACCTTTTCTTTCCTCGGGAATTCTCTAGCTTCAAAGGCAAATCTTCAAAAGACGTCATAATATTGTCCATATTATTTCATTCTATGATAGTCCCTGTAAAAATGTGCATGGCCACTTATTTCCTGCCATCAAACGTTATCTTGTATTTCCACTCTGTGAAGCATTCTGGACCACTTTGCCATCAAAATCCATCAAAATCAATTTGGTCGGATTGGCTATTATTGATGATTTACAACCTCCCTCACTGGTCCTCGCCATTCTTACTATTCTGCAGCCTTCCTGATTAGCATGCCAGCCTTTTAAAACTTTTCAGGCCCTGGACAAGGTCCTGAAAACCAAGGTGGCAAACTTGCCCAGTGAACCGTACCCCCCAGCTGCCTCAAAGTACTCTTACCAATGCCAGACCAGAATATCACAGACTTAGTGACCGCCTCACTCTACCAAAGGATAATAGCCACATTAATAAAGCATGCTATCATCAAGCACATTCTCCAAAATGCACCAATATGGATCCCATGCAACTTTGAAACTATTTGAAATTATTGAGCATACACTTGGTAAACCAGGTTCTAGCATGAATGCTTTCTCCACATCGGCACGAAGCAAGAGGTTCGCCCTCCCTCCCCAGAACTAATCCTTGCAGTGTGGGTGCAGTATTGGATGGCCCTGTAAGCCATTACCTTTAGGTACGCTCATCAGCCGTCTTTGTGTAATTGTGGCATGCATCAATGTGTAATTATTCGGTAAAGCAGCAGCGAACTGCCTACATCGACAACGCTACTCATTTCTTCAGCATTTTCAGTATCTGCTATCTTTTCACGTGCGTGATGCACCGGCCCCGTATTGCTGTTCCTTCTCCATCATGGCCGCCTTCTTCCTCGGCACTGGAGTGCCTCAGATGGTTGCCATAGTACAGTAACAAAGTCGTGTTACTCCTGATTGGCCGGCTGTTCCTCTACCTTGGCCTACTGGGAGTCGGCAAGCAAGAAAGTCGGCCCCCAGCACCAAGCGCTCCCCATGCTGCCACACTTCCGATACACACATTGCAGAACAAACTGCTTCCCGTACCGAAGTCCATGGACAATGTGCCATCACCTTGCTCCGGTAAGTACACCAGACCGTCTGCCTTGGGCAATAACTCTCCACCTGACTGCCTACTGACTGTTGCCTCCCTTGGCTCACGGCCACACTGCTAACGGTTTCCTCCTCCAACTTGCAATTGTTACTTATTGTACATCTCTTTTTACCTGATTCTGCTGCCTACTATGCCTAAACCTTCCTAATGTTGTTCTGGTGCTCTTTCCCTAAGTCAAATCTAGGTGTAATTTTTAAATTGTCGCATCCTCAACTTTTGTGCTATTTTAGTACTTTTATGCAAAGTCACATCTAGTTGTGTTTTTAAATTGTCACAACCTCCACTTTTGTGCTATTTTAGTGCTTTTGTGCAAAGTTGCATCTACGTGTGCTATTTAAATTTTGCAACCTCCAATTTTGTGCTCTTTTAGTGTTAGTGTGCAAAGTCAGATCTAGGTATGTTCTTTTAATTAACCACTACCCCCGGCTGCAAGGCCGTCTGTCGAGCTGTTTTATGCTGATGCAGTGCCTACTCCTGTCCCACTCCCCTCTCTACCTCGATCAATGGCTCTCTCCATCTCTCCTATCTACTGTAACTGCTATGCTCTCAACTATCCCCCCTCTCTCACTAAGTCCGGAAGGAAAAGGTTAAAAAAAGATCGCCTCTATTGCAATCCTGGATTACCGATCACTGACACCTATGTCAGTGCCACATCCAGACAAATTGTCACTGACATCCTCTTTTCTGTCCCGTCGCCTGACCTATGGACTCTGCATCTGATTTACAAACTCTCCCCTTCCTCTTCCTCATCCATTAATGGTGGGACTAGATGGGAAGTTCTCTTGGCTGGCTTCTTATACTTGAGGTGCATCATTAATGTCTATCACAATAGCACTATCATGCCCCAGGGTCTTCAACCCAATCTCCTCCTCTTTGACCTGTGCCAGCCATCTCTCATCAACTTCCTTCCCGCTCCTGCTACTTCTCCTTCTTCTCGCTCAGGACTTCCTTCACCATCTCTGATGGGTGTACCGCCCCCTCCACCCTCCTCGAAAAACCTTTAAAGGTGTGGACTGGCTTCACCTAGCTAGTCCTAATGCACGTTCTGCTATCAAACATTCTTCCAACACCTGCCTCCTCCTTGAAGACTTTAATCTTGATGTCCTCGCTCTCATCCAGACATGATTCAATGATAGCTCATTCACTGATTTTGACTCCTTTCTCTCTGATGGCTACAAGATCATCTCAAAACCTTGTTCCAGCTGCACTGGCGGTGGTTTAGCCTTGATCTTCCCTTAGTGGGTCCCTTCTTCCCTCATACCCACACAGTCATATTACTCCTTTGAAAGCCTGGTCTGCAAGCTTGGCATCTTTCCCACTTCCTCTTTGACCATTGCTACTATCTACAGAACCCCGGGCCCTATCTCCTCTTTTCTTTCAAAATGGGCTGATTTCTTCTACTTGCTCCTGACTTCCACCTCCAATCTCCTCCTTCTGTGTGACTTCAAAGTTCTCTTAGACTCCTCAGTCACAGACTCCACTCTCTTCCATGGCATCTACACCTCTTGCTCTCTCTCTTTTCTCCACTCCAGCCTTACCCACTCGGCTGGAGACACTCTTGAAGCCTTCATCCATTCTAATCTCCTGCTCTCCACCCCACTCCACACCCAGCTATCTTGGTCTGACCACACTCTCCTTTCCTCTCACCTGGGACACTATGCCCTCTGATTGAACCTCCACCTGCTCTGCCAGCCTCGTTTAAAGACATCCATCCAATGAAGCAAGTGTCTGTTGCTGGCTTTGCTTCTACCCTCATCCTCCCTCCTCCAACATCTGACTCAACTATCGACTTTGCTCTCAGCAATCTAAATCTCACTATCACTCACACTCTCAATAATCTTGCCCGTGTCATGAGGACCCACCTGAAACCTGCCTCCAATCGTAACACTTGGTATGAGTATGATCTAGCAGCCCTGAAACACAAGTGCAGAGCAGCTGAACGGAAGTGGCAGATCTCAAACTCATCCTCTGATAAACTGGCCAGTTGCCTTCTCCAAGGTCAAAATCGTCTCTCATTCGCTCAAAAAAGAGGACTCACACCCAGGCCTGCATCTCTGGAGCTTCCAACAACATAACTGAACTCTTTAAAATATACAAGGAACTAGCCAATCCATCTGCAGTCCCTACCTCACCTCACCTCTTCTATCCCATGCCCTCTGCACTGCACTGGCCACCCACTTCACCGCTAAAACTAAGGACGTCTGAGTTCTCTCTCATTCTCCCATTCCCCCTCCCTTCTGAGCATTCAGAGGCACGGAAACTGCTCACCTGAACATCCATGAGGAATTGCTTGCAGTTCTTAATTCCAACTCACCTGCTGTACTCATTGTACTTGGTTTCTCCTCTGTTTTTAACACAGTTAACCACTCCATCCTAACCCACCTCTATCTACACCTGTGGCATCCCCCAGTGCTCTATCCTTTCACCCTGGCTCTTTAACATCTAACTCACTCCTCTTGATCACCTTATTTCCACTTGTTCACCATAATTACAGTGCTATGCAGACAACACCCAACTCTTCTTCAGACTACCCTCTGCATCTCTTCTGACCTCCTCTATGATTCCCGACTGCCTGTCCGCTATACAGTTTTTGTTTACCTCCAACAACCCCTGTCTCAATACCAGCAAGATTGAAATTATTCCTATTGAGTCTCCTTGGGCTTCTTCTACACCACCGCAGGGCGCACCTCTGATTTGTACCCCTCCCAGAAGTCTTTCAAGGACGGCAAGCTTCACCATATTGCCACTCTTAATTTTCTCTCAGCTGTCAAACACTCCTCTGATATCTGCCGCCTCCTGGAGGAACTTGACCTCGATGTCCTCGGTCTCACTGAGACATGGTTCATGGCCAGCTATGTCATGAGCTTTGACACTCTCCTCCCTGATGGCTACAAGATTCACTCTGTGCCCAGATCCAAATGTTCCGCACGGGGTGTAGCCCTGATGTTCCCTGAGTAGAATCCTGCCTCTGTCATTCCTACGCTGCCTACTCTTCTTTTGAATGCCTCGTCTGCAGGCTTTCTTTCTCTCCTGGCCATTCCCTTACTGTGGCTACCATCTATCGGCCACCTGGTCAGATCTCCTCCTTCCTCTCTGTGTGAGTGGGCCCCTCCTCTTCCCTCCTGGTTTCGACCTGTCAACTCCTCTTTCTTGGAGACTTTACCATCCACCTGAATTCTTCCTGTCCTTCCTCTGGACTCTTTCACAACCTCTGCGGCTCTCTCTCACTCTCTATTCTCCCCTCTGCTCCGACTCACTCTGCTGGCCACACACGGGATGTTCTGATCTCTTCAGACTTTCCCCTTTTGATCCCTCTCACCACTCCTCTCTCCTGGAGAGATGACTTTCTCCTTTCCTTCCAGCTCACCCTCTCTGCCCCTCAGGTCAAGCCAACTCCTGCACTGCTACCTACCTTCTCGGTTATCCGACCCATGAAGCGTGTGTCATTTGAGGCTTTCGCCACCACTTTATCACCCCCCTGTCTGACTCACACCTTAACGCAGCCGTTTCCATGCTCCACTCTGCTATATCTGATACTCAATGTTCTTGCCCCGGTCATGAGGATCCACTTGAAGCCCAAAGCCAAGTGCAACTCTCAGAACTCATCACCCTTAAACGCAAGTGCAGAGTGGCTGAGAGGAAATGTTGTGCTTCCGGTACATCCTCTGACAAACTGGCCTGCCCCCTGCTCCACAGGCACTACCGGTTCTCTGTCCTCACCAACAAGAGAGCCCACATCAAAGCCCACACCTCTGTGGCATCTAACAACTAAGCCAAACTCTTTTTGAAATCTGCAAGGAGCTGGCCATTCCGGCTTCAGTCTCTACCTCCACTGTCCCCTCGCAGGCCCTCTACACGGCCCTGGCATCTGATTCCATCTCTAAAACTAAGAACATCCTGTCCTCGCTCTATTCCTCTCCTCCTCTTCCCTCTACTCCCTGCTTTTCCTCTGGCCCTTCTTTGGCCACCTCTCCTCCCTCCTTCTCTGCCTTTCCCCTGTTCTCCCCAGACAAGGTTTCTAGACAAGTTCAGTCTATGAAAGTCTCGTCAAAACAGGTTCACCCATGTTGCTCCAAAACCATCAAGGACCACATTCACACCCTGGCTCCTGCTCTGGCTGACTTCTGCAACCACTCCTTTGCCACTGGAGTCTTCCCTTCCCCCTGAAGCACTCCCTTGTGCACCCTCTTCTTAAAAAACCCTCTGCCGACCCTACCTGCCCGGCTAACTATCAGCCAAACTCTTTTTAAAATCTGCAAGGAGCTGGCCAATCCTGCTACAGTCTCTACCTCTCCTGGTCCCAGCCAGGCCCTCTGCGTGGCTTTGGCCACTCATTTCATCACTAAAACACAAGACATCCTGTCCACCCTCTCTTCCTCTACATCCTCCTCCTCCACTCCTGCCCCGCCTGTGGCCACCTCTCCTCTTACTTTCTCCTCCTTTCCAGTGTTCCCACATGATGACATTTCTAGACAAGTCTGATCTTTGAACGTCTCATCAAAGCTGGTTCTCCTCTGCTCATCCAGAACCATCAAGGACCGCATTGACACCATTGCTCCAGCCTTGGCCGATTTCTGCAATCACTCCTTTGCCAATGGAAGCTTCCCCTCATGCCTTAAGCACTCCCGTATGCACCCCCTCCTAACAAAACCCTCTGCCGATTCTTCCTCTCTGGCTAACTATCGCTTGATCTCCATCACTCTTTTCTTGGGCAAACTCCTGGAATAGCTGGCCATCTTCCATTCCTGTCCGTTCGCACACTATGGTCGTCCCACAGCTGCCCATGCGCCTGTGGCCAGAGGTGCCGGACAGCCTTGAGACAACACATAAGGGTGCAACATCCAGAAGAGGGCTAAGGAGGCCTGATTACTGACTCCATTTTGAACTGAACCCCAACTCCATTTTGTATATGCCAAAGCAGGCCTCACAGCAAAGCCAGCCTGCAGGCCTGCAGCTCTCCGATGGAGCCGCACACAGTTAGCCTGTTACTCCCCCCACCTCCTCCCCTCTGGTGTCCCTGCAGCAGTCATGTTCTCACGGAAGACTGTGCATGAACGGTTTTAAACTGAACACTGTATCTCTCGCCTTCCTTCTTACCTCACTGCCCTGTGAATGACCGGGCCAGAGCCTGGGCCTGGAAAAATGTTTTATCTCCATAAACATACCTCCTTACTTGCAGACGCTGCCCCATAAGATATATAACATGTATAACCCCCCAACATCACACCCCTTTTGATGTGGCAGATGCATGCCCCCCGACTGTGTGCCACCTTCTTTCACCCACAACGCTAATCCCATTCGAGACTATAAATTCTCTCCTATGTTAACGTGTAATGAAGCTGTCCCTATGAGATGTAACAGAACGCTGAACAAATAGCCCATCTAAACTGATTGCAATAAACATGCTATCGTGATCCACATGCTTGTGTTCTATGATACGGGTTACCTGTCTTCCAGTACCAGATGCCCTTGCAAAGGAATTAGATGCTAGGCGGCTCATGTGTTGTGATGTAAAATGTATGTTCCACATGCTTAATTGTTTTCTTAGTACTGTGTATACTTGCAAATGTGTTGAGATGTTAGGAGACTCATGTGTGCACTATAAAAAGTGTGTCCCCAAATAAAAGCAATTCTGCAGCACGGTGACCATTGTAAATGTGAAGATATAGCCCACGATATAATCAGAACCTGCTTTTTGTTATAAATGAAGTGACAGTAAACATGTTCGAACCCCAGTCTAATGGTCTGCTTATAACTTCACTAATCAAAATGGGCCAAACCCAAAGAGCAAAACCCTACCCTCTCCAGCACCGCTGCGCATGACGAGCGCCCAGCCGCCACCTCTCTCCCCCTCATGATGGAACTATGGCTAAAGGCCCATGTCTCACTGATGCCTTAATGCAACAAATGTAGCCTCTCATCCTTCTGCTGATTCCGCACAGAGTGTTCACTACCATGCCCCCTGACACAAGGTGACCCCCATACCTTTTCCCCTTTCCGAGGCACAAGACAAATGTATGTACATATAACATGAGAAATATATGACTCTCCCCCCAACTGTCATCATGTCAATGGTTATTTATTGTGGATGTTTTTATTATGTGCTTTGAAGTAGTGTTTAGATTAGAGAGGTGGTTTCCATCACCTTATCTGGAGCAACACAACCTTCACCTCACACTGACCAGCCCGGCTGATGCACGTGATGCCCGTCTTCCCGCCAAGCAACTATCCAATCATCTGAAGGCGGCGTCCATGAAGCTATACGGGAGCCGCGGCTCACCCAATGAAATGTAATTTTTGTACCTTACACAATGTTGTCATCTATGATGCTGTAACCCTTTTTAAAGTAATGTCAGAGTAATGTTGGGCAGAGCGCTCTCGGAGTTTGCAAAGTTCTCTGCTTGCCTTATTTTGGTTTTAGATAAACTTTACCTTTAACTTCACCCACACTTGGTCTTGGTCTCGTTCCCTCCTGGGATGTGTCCATTATTGACTCTCATTGAGGAATTTGAATGGCATTTTTGGGGACTGCTCACTTTCATTTGGTGACCCCTGGATGTGAGTGAGTCCTTTCATTCCTTCTGGCACGAGATGTCCCCGGCCACAACAGTGACCCAGGTCACACCCTCTCAAGAGCTGCCCGCCTACGGCAACTGGTACACCTAGACAAGCGCACACAGTAGGGATAGAGGGTAGGGGTCCCGGCTTTGCAAAAACCCACTATATCTCTCACCAGACCCGGGCGCGGCCATTGAGTGTGGGGCAGCGCCTTGACAGACTGGGTCCCGAGGGTCTTGGATCAAGACGGGCACGTGAGTATCAAGTGCGAGTGACATTAAAAGGAACTAGTGGAGGAATGGAAAAGTAGTGTAAGGAGTCAGACAAAGAGATATTGGGGATTGACCGGAGGGCAGCTAGAAGAGAGACAGTTCATACAATAGAGGGAGAATTTGTGGGCTTAATCTATTCTTTTTCTTTCTGCATATGGCCATTAGGACAGTTAAGGAGATTACGAGCTGAAAAGGGATACGGGAACCTAGCTCAGTAAGGGAGTGGAAGGCTGCGCTGCATAGTACTATCTCGACTAGTACAGGATATAACGAGGAAAATAAGTGGAAATAGTAGGAATCTTATATAAGGAGAAGACTCTGAATAGTATCTAGAAACGCTTCATCTTTTTTCTTCTCTCTTTGGTGAGGGAGGGGGGTAGTGCATAAGGAACTAAGATAGGGAATGGGCTTCAATATCAAAGGACAATATTGTGAGGATAAAAGTGGACAGGTAGGGAGGATTTATGTTAAGTGTTAAATGTGGTATGTTTAAAGGTCACTGTCGTGTAATAGTCTCGCTTATGTATGTTGCACATAATATAGATGGTTAATTAATGATAGAAGCAATATTGCATAATTGTTTTTACACACTCTGTCATAGTAGGTGTGCCAGATTGTGGCCTGTCAAATACATTGGGTCTCATTACGAGGTAGGTGGCCACGGATTGAACTGTGAGGCTAAGGGACTGGCACCATTCATTCCGGGCTGACACATTACGAGGTCTGCAGCGGGCCCCACTCTGCACGCCTGGTCAGACGCAGAACGGTACCCGCTAGCAGACCAGGATTGTAACAACGGGCCCGTCATTAACAAGACCCGTTGTTAGCATCCTCCCAGGATGTACCGGGTCCGGGTCCCACGAAAGGGAATTACTGGGCCCTCCAAGGTCAGAATGGCCCACTAAGTCCTCTTTTGTGGGCCCGGTACCCGGTTTGAGGGTAGCCATGCCGCTAAAAACGGCATGGCTACCTCCAAACTCCTAATGAGGCCCTTTGTCATGGATGTGATATATGAAGAGGTGAATTATTGAAGTACAGTGAATTGTATTGTTATATCGACTCACAAGTGTGGGAAGGTATTATTGAGACAAGATGGGTGTGGAGACACCATTGTCACATTTTTGCCATAGCCTGCCGTGGTACGCAGACAGGATCACTAAGTTCCATGATCAGCGGACTACAGAATTGAAATGGGAAGGTTTACCCCAGGTGTGGAACAAAGCCAAAGGGGGGTCAAAAACATCCTAGACATGGTAGAAACTTGTTTGTTTGTAAAATACAATGGTAAACAGCTTCAGAACCCACGTGAAATATTAGATTTACGGAGACATTTTGAGGAAATAACTCTGAGTAGGGCAACAGAGCAGGGCACATCTCCCCTGGCAACAAATAGCAGTGAAAGTGAGGGGGAGGAGAAGGAGGGGAAGGTAGAGGTTGCATGGTTGTATCCCCTCCTGCCAAAATCGGTGCCAGCAGAAGGGTATAGTGACCCAGTATATGTGTCAAAGCCCACATCACCCTCTGCACCACTACCAACAGCCCCAGCAGCAACCGCATATGAGTGTCGAGGAGCAAGTGGACAGGTAAGTACCCCTGCAATAGATATCGAGAAGTTCACTCAAGATTTGGACTCACGATTAACAATGGCCTGGAGAGAATTGTCACGATTAAGAGATATATGTGAACAAGGAGGCTCCTCTACCCCCAGAGTAGAGCAGACACAGATGGCCCAACTACTTGAGAGGACAACAGAGGAGGGTTGGAAAAAGGGAGAAATACTCTTCCGAATTAATGAAACACCCACGAGAATAATAGAGATAGATCAAGCGGTCAGTGAGGTTTGTTTGTTTGTTTTGTTTGTTTTGTTTGTTTTTATTACTTATATTGCACACCAGACCCAGGGGTAACCAGGCGCATTTTATAAGACAACTTAAAGCTTAGTTACAAGAGCACATGGCAAATAGAGAAACAAGAAATATACAAAAATATACAACAGAAATATACAAAAATATACAACAGGCGAAAGAGGATGCACATATTTACAGTCCTCATCAGAAACTACTAGGGATTAAGTAGGTCCAGGCAGTGGGTGATTTTATTGTTTGTCTGCGTTTTTGATCCACATTATGAGGTTATGTCGGAAGGTGAGGTAGGGTTGATCAGTCTTCAGGGTGGATGGTAGGGAGTTCCAGAGTTGCGCTGCTTTAACCTGAAAACTGCAGCCACCGACTCTGGTCAATTTAACTCTAGGTATAGATATGTTGTTGGAGTTAGCGGATCTGATGAGTCTTGTTGGTTTTAATCTCGTGAATCTCGCAGAAAGGTAACGTGGTGCGGCGTTGTTAAGGCATTTGTAGACCAATGAGGCAACTTTTAGTTGGATTTTCTCCTGAGTAGAAAGCCAGTTATTGACTCGTCTAAATTCGGTGATGTGGGCTCTCCTGGGAATACCTAGTGCTGCTCTAAGTGCATTGTTCTGCAAGATTTGAATTCTTTTGATAACTTCCTTATTAGTTCCAATATAGATCGAATTGCAGTAGTCCAGCTTTGATAAGAGCAAGAAGAAGAAGAGAGAAGGTTGGGGTGTGTGACAGGTGGAGGGTCTATAGGAATAGAACAGTATCCCCTGGGAGGGTGATGGAAGAAGAATGGAATGGAAGGTTAAGGAATAGGATGGGACGAATGGCAGTGTTGAGGAAAAAGGGAGTGAAGGTAAGTACAGGGAAAGCAAGAAACAAATTACAGTTACCACTGATACACAGAGGGGCAGGAAGACCCAATTATATACCCTGGGCCCAGATGGACAAAGCAAACTTACTAAATACTTTACCGCCGCTTTCAGGAGGGGGCAAGTAACTGGATATATGCATTTGAGAAAAACACATCCGGGGTCCCTTTGGCAATAGGTGATGTCAAAAGCCTATTAGTATCTGCAGTAAGTGACAAGCTAACAGGATGTAGGCAAAGGCAGGATTCCCCAGAATAACACTAGACCACGACGACCATTATGGGGCATCTTTTAACACAGTAAGGGAAAGATTATGGTATGCACTAAGAGAAACTTACCCAGATACACCAGATTTACAGACTGTAATGCAATGCACAATGGGGGAGGAAGAAGATGTGATGGCTTACGTTCTTCGGGTGCAGGAGATGTGGAGAGCAGAGACAGACAGAGCATGGGATCAATCAATCTCCCTGTTCTATTTTATAATCAAAAGAAGGCTCCCGAAGGAAGTGCAGAAGGCTCTTGATAAAATAGCTGGGATAGAAGCCAAGGGCTGGCCAGAGATACAGAGCATTATAGTAAGAGAAAGGGAGATAGCCCAAAATAGACTGGCAGACGAGGCTAAATTAATTCACATGAAACTAGTGAAGGTCACAGCAGCGGTAGCTGCCCTCCCAGCAGAAAGAGAATGAGAGGAGGAAGATGGGCAGATAGCCATACAAGCAAGGATGGCCGCGAATTGGGCAGGGAATGGACAGGAACAGTGGAATGTTGAGGAACAATATGGAGGGCCACAATGGCAAGCAAGGTGCGCCTGTGGAGGTCGATGTGGGTACAGGGGGTCAAGAGGGGGGCGGGTACGGGTATGGAGGGTATGGAGGACAATGCCCCAGAGGAGGAGACCAAGGGACATGCTGGAACTGTGGGAGGTTGGGACATTTTTCAAGAGAGTGCCGAAGCCGCCCCATGAACTCCTACCAAAACGAACATGGAAGGCCACATAGGTTGCCTATGGGTGGTGGTAGGAGGTAAACGCAACACGATCCCAGGTACATAGATGAACACAGGGCACCTCCACAGAACGCACAACACCCACAGTCCCTGGAGCACCCGGCCCCAGTTCACTGAAATCCATTTTTTACCACAGCAAATGGTGCCCCCACACCTTTTAGAGGAACAGCAGTAGTGTCAGGTAATGTTTTTGACAATGGGGAGAACCCAAGATATTCAGCATAGGACAGCCCACAAAGAGCACTTACGTATCCGGTACTATCGATGACCATCGACACAGCTGAGGAACCACTGGTGGGGCGCAGATAGGGAACAAACAGTTCATTTTTATGGTAGACTCGGAAGCAGAATAATGGAGACGCAGGGATTTTCTGGGGCGGTGGTTGTTAGGAAAGATTATCTTTACTACACCTTTCCTTCCATCTTTATGGAACCTCCAAACTTTTTGCTTTTATTTTTCAATCTGACCTGTACTTTTTGCAGTACAGTGAAGCCGTAAGCTTCACTGTACTGGCCTTTGCTCACATGTTTTGGGGAAACTGATATGTCCTTAAAGCTATCAGTACTGGGAAACAGTTTTTCCCTTAGTCTTGTGACTGTGTTGCTAATAGTGGTTACTTTTGTATCACATGTGGTAACTTCTTATCATTGCACACAGCAGCTTACACTGCAGTGCAATGGGGTTCATTTTTGTTTTGCCCTAGACTAACACTCAAAGGATGTTTTGGTTGTTCTGAGGTGCTTAAAAGATGGGCTGGTGGCAGCAGTGACTTTTCTCCACTTTTTAGGGAATTTCATGTTAGCTTAACCGTGTTTACCGCGTTTGGCTACTTACTGTGGCTACTGGCCAAACATGGCCGTGCCATGGGGTTTTTTGTCCATTCTTTTTGCATCTTGTTGTTTAGCCTTCTTCCTGGCCGGCCAGAAAGATCCTAATAATGACTTCCAGTGCCCGGGAAAGCAGCAGCTTTTGGCAGGCTCCTGGAAGGCTTTGTGTGTTTGCAGGCAGGATGTGGGCTGGGTCAATCTGACCCCAATACACATCCTGGTTTCTGTGGTCTGAGTGGTATGCAGGAGTGTTCCCACCAGTAGTCCTGATTGGACCACTGTGGGGTGTGTGTGTGGGCTAGTTCTGCCATTGGCTAGTGGGAGTTTCGACTCCTACCTGCAGTTAGGATAAGAAGAGGGCCCCTGCATGCATTTCTCAGAGATCCTGGAAGAACTTGAAGGATCCAAGAATCCGTCCAGCTGAGAAGACCCGCAAAGAAACATGTAACCTGTCTGAAGGAGGGCTGGCAACCAAAATCTGCTGCAGTCCTGGTGGAGCCCTGTCTGTCTTGTAATCTTCAGTAGGCCTGTGAAGGTGCTACAGCCCCAGGAGTGAAGGGAGCATCCATTCCTGAAGCCTACTCGGTGCCCATCACAAAAACCACCTTCGGAAGTGCCTGGTAATTGTCCTGTGGCTGACCAACTTTGTTTTTGGGCTACCGGGTTATGTTTGTTGCTGTTCTGAATTTCTGCACACCCTCAGCTGCCACTGCAACGACACCCTCTGTGAAATTTCGGTGTCCTAGCACCAAGGGGACCCGAGAAATACCGGAAAGTCTGACCGCAGCTACTGTATCCTGCTGGATCACTGTGGGCAGTGTGCATGGTCCAAAACCTGCTTTTCTGACCCACCTCCAGTCCCGAGAATGGTGCTGCATTGTTTGTTTCTGCATTTCTTCATCAAGAGTCCTTGCACCAGCAAAAGATCCTAACCAGAGAATCACTCGAACCTGCAACCCATGAAAATCGAGGACTGTGGAATTCGGAAGGAAAAGCAAGCCAGGACACCCTTCCTTTGTTCTGGAAAGTCTTGGGAAGATTCAGAGTGAGGGGTAAATTATTGAGCTTTTAACATACCCCTACACTCCCATTGTAAGTAAATGGATTTATAATATCCTTTATCTAAAACCTATTGGCTTTGCTAATACTTGCCTTGGCAAGACTTCTAACTGTTGGGGGTAATTTTAGACACTTGTCTATCTTGAACCCTGGCTCTAAGAATCCATCACTAGATCCCAGAGATGCAACCTACATTTTCTCCTGCCTCGTGAGTGCCGTGTCTTTGTATCCTGAACAATAGGACACAAGGCCCCAGGCAACTTAGGGTTGGACAATATTAGTTAGGGACCCTCTCTGTGGACCTTTTTGTGTATGATACTCACCTATTCATTCCCTTTGCAGGAGTATTTTGATTTGTATTATGCACTTGAACCTGTGACTGTATATATGTATTTTAGTTTGATAGTATTGGTTGATAAACCTACATGCTTGTAGTCATTGTCATTATAGTGTGTCTGGCCATAATTAAATAACTGTATTTTTATACATCCTGTCTAAGTGTAATTTGTCACTCCCATTGTGTGACCTCGTTGTTGACCCTTTACACTTACACCAGAGTATAGGAAATCAGTCTTAACAAATTGGTGTACAGCGGTGGGATGACCCTCTCCACATAACATCTGGGTGTTTTGTGAACAGGATCTGTATTGGGTACCACAGTGTAGATATTATACTTACACAAGACACTATAATATTTGATTGCCGTGTGGATATAAGCCACCTACTAAACTAAGTATCATGGAAACAATCACTTTCACCACTTTGAGTGCCTTAAAAGTTGAGCAATTGAGAAAGTTATGTGTTTATAGAGGCTTGATAGTCTCTGGCTTAAAAGCTGAGTTAATTGTAGAAATTCTGAAGAAAGACACCCTCAGGTTCAAGGAAAAAGAACGTGCGTTTGCCATGGCCAAATTGCAAATGGAGAGGGTTGAGAAGCAGAAAGATAGGGATCACCAGCTAGAGCTTGCCAAGATTCAGGCTTCACAAGGTTCATCCAGAGGATCTGGAGATGGTTCTGGGTCCTCTTCACATCCTAAGTTTCCTAAAGATCCCCTGAGTGTGTATGAGGAAAAGAATGATATAATTGACTGGCTTGTAACTTTTGAATATGCTTGTGAGGTACAAGGAGTGAGTGATTCTGACAGGATTACATGGTTGATGTGCAGACTGCCCCATGCTGGCTGCGGTGCCATTATGGAAATGTCAAAGGCTGATAGGCTAGACTTAAGCAATCTCTTATCCTCAAGTTTGGGAAGACTCCTGCCCAATACTTGAGGAGGTTTAGAGAATATCGAAAGAAAGAATGTATGACCTATGTAAGTTTTGTTGCAGATTCTCTGAAAAACTTGAGTGGCTGGATAGAAGGCTATAAGGTAACCACCTTTGAGGGCATGGTCAATTAGGTCATGCTTGAACATATTTTTGCTTCTTGTTCCCCAGAGCTTAAGCAGCATTTGGCTGACTCAAAGGAGTTAAATCCAAAGAGGCTAGCCATTGCTGCTGACTTATGGGTTTCACATAGAGTGTCCTATAAGGACAAGCCTGCTTCAGGTAAGCAGGAGGAGGGAAAGAAGCAGAAAGGGAAAGAGGGTAGGGATACTGATAAAACTATGTCCAAGAAGGCCCGCACAAAGTTTAATAAGGGGAAGTCATCGGAATCAGGTCAGGGTAGTGGGACTAACCCCCCAAGCAAGCAAGTGGCTACTCTAAGCCTCCCTATGTGTCAAGTGCCAGTGGGGCTTGTTACACCTGTGGAGCAAGTGACCACAGGAAGGGGGAACCCAAATGTAAGTGTAAGACCATGGGGGTCCACTCTGCCAGTCTGGCCTTCTCTCTGTATGAGGAAGAAAGGATAGCAGGGGTGTTCTTCCCTTTAGACTCCATACCCTCAGAGGAAGAGTCTGAAGTTTGTCTAGATTCCTAGGAAACTAGCAGTGCTGGAGCCTTGGCTCCCATTCCTGTCCTATTGCATAGTGTCAATTCTATTGGGGATAGTGTTCGGGTAGTAGGTGTAAGTACCTCTACTGTTAGGAACACTGGGCCCAGTCCTACTGAAGTAGCTTCCTTCATGGTAAACCCACAGGTTGTTGCCAGAGTTCCTGTGGGGGGATACTCAGTTGGCTGCTAGGCCCTCTCTTAATGTTCCAGTGGCACCTGTCATTCAAACTGTGAATAGAGAAATGGTCAGGGCATCTGTCAATGTCAGGAGAGTGGTTCCTAGAAGAGTGCTGGGTGAGTTGAGCCTTCAAGACTTAGGTCCTGATAGGCCGTCACCAGACCCTTCAAGCACTATGTCTGAAAATCAGGCTCTCTTAACCAAGCCTAAGAGAAAGCCTAGGCCTAAGGGGAAACCCATGGCCAGTGGAGTCAGAAAAACAGGCAGATGAAAGGAGAATATTCCTCCTGCCTTACATACAACTAATGTTGAGGTAGTTGGAAGCATCCCCACTCCTAGTTTGGAAAAGGGACCCCCAGAAAACCTTGCAATCTATGGGCCTCCTCAGCTGTCTAGTATTCAGGTAGAGGAGAGTCCTAGGAGAACAAGAAGTATGGGCCAACAGAAAAGGAAACCATCATGGTTAGGCCTATGGAGAAAAGCCTGCTTCCAATTGGAGGATTCTCCTCCAGTGAAGCAAAGAATTCACCAGGAAGGTGGGTTACTGCACAGTAAGCCAACAGAGTCCACCAGAGCAAACCTTGAGAGGTTGGAGATTACTCAGGCTGTGAGGCCCTTCCTCCTACAGTTGGTGTGTGACATTCCCCTGGTGATGCATCCTAGTGTCAGGATATCACCTATGTGGTCTAACACACATTCCTGCTGGCCCATGATGGGGGTCCCACAGGCAAACCAATGTAGGGGTCTCACTCTCTGTTGTTACCAGGTTGACAGAAGTGAGGCAGGAATTCAGTTACTCCATAGCTCACTTTTAGGAGTGAGCTCATTGTTACCAGAAACAAGGCCTAATTTTATTAGCTCTTTTAATCTGGAGACCTCGGGCAATAGGTTGCAATCAAGGATTACTGATCATAGTCCCATATGCCTTTATGCCAACCCACAAGGAATGACTGCCAAGTCAGTCATTGACACCATGCTGAATGACAGCTACAGAGGTAGCTCATATGCTGTCATCAGTAGTGGTCAGACCCAGTGGAGGGATGGTGAAGTGACCTGTCAAGAGTCACTGAGCTCTTATCCACAGGATGGTCTGAGAGAGAGATCTGTCAGATCTTTAGGGAGTTTGATTGGAGCTCTCTGTGAGCCCCAGAGAAGGAGGTGGGACCTTCTCCTGTCAAATATGTTCTACAAATCCCTGACTACCTGTCAGTGGTCTGGGCCTTGCCATGTTTCACAGCTTGGCAAGGTAAACTATTCTGATGACTTTGGTGAACCTGGACAGGTTACCATACAGTTTCCTCTGAATTATATGGTGGATTTTATCTTGAGAGATAACATTGGAGGGCTGCTTATGGCTATGGAGTGGGAGCCAGAGAAATATGTGTGTCTCTCTACCCTGTGTCAAAGCAGCCTTTGAAATGGCTTCAGTGAGGATGGCCTAGTGTCTCCTCACCTGACCCCACATCAACAAGGTGAGCTGGAGAGTTTGCTGAGGCAATCTCCCCTCTTGTTATCACTGACACCCTTTATAACAGGATGGTGGGAATAAGACTGTATACTGGGAATAAGTGAACCCACCAAGATTGGGTGTTGTGGTGGTTCAGAACCAAGACAAAGTTCTGACAGTTGGTGCGAGATCCACCCTGTGTTGGAACATTGAGTGGCTGAGCATTCTAGCTGTCAAGAGTTCAGTTCTGAGGAACTGGTGGGATATACATGTAAAGCCAGTTTTGGATTATGTATGGACAGTAGAGCTCTGGGTTCTGCCCCCAAGACAGAAGCCCGCTCTTCACTAAACGGTAACACCGTAGTGGATCAGCTCTGTATTGAAAAGTACAGTGGCTCTTATGATCTCTCTGCAGGGTATAGAAACATATCCCTGTCAGTCTGTGCTAGTGAGGAGATAGCAGTTTCGGCCTTTTGAAAGCCCTACTTCAGTGTAAGGTCTTCTGGATTGGTGCCTGCAACTGACACCTGTCAACTGAGCGTAGTCCCTGTTCTGAATGGGAAAATGGATCTCAACAATGCATGTCTGGATGACATAGCAGATTCAACCCCCACTTGGAAGGAACTGGGTCTGACTCAAGAGACTGGATGTCAGGACCTTTATCAGGGCAACTTGTTCAGAAAGCCATCCAAGTGTCAAAATGAACAGGAGCCATTGGCCTTCTTCATGCTGAAGTTGGAGTATGTGGGGACAAGATGCAACCTCTTGTCAGTCAAGTACGTCATGTGCAAACCTGGGCAAACCCCACTACCCAAGCCCAAGTGAGGACTTTCCTGGGCCTCACTGGGAAATACAGGAGTAAAGTGGCAGCCTATAGAAATATAGTTGTCCCTCTGACTGCCCTCACTACTCACAGGGGACCTAAAGAGTTCTTATGGACTCCTGAGTGTGAGAAGGCCTTCACTGACCTGAAAGCATCCCTAGGTCAGGCCCCTGGTCTAAGGGCACCTGATTGGAAGAGACCTTTCTTAGTGCAGACAGATGCCTATGACACTGGGTTAGTTGGAACACATTCACAGCTTAATGACAAAGGTGAGGAACACCCTATGTGTCTAGTCAGCTACCTATTTAGGAGTGGAGAACTGAGTTGGCCCTAGGTGGAAAAGAGTTGTTTTTCCATTGTATGGTGCCTTAGGAAGTTGAGGTCCTACCTCTGTGACTCACTTCACCGTGTATGCTCCCCCTCAAACCTTGAAGTGGTTGACAGATGTTAAGGGAGAGAATCCAAAGTGGCTCAGGTGGTTCATGAGTCTTCAGGCCTTGAACTTCACTATTGGGCATATGCCAGATCCCAAATATAGCAATGTTGATGGGCTCTCCAACAGGGTTAACCGACTGGAACAGAGGACCCATCCGGGGTGGATTAGTTCCCCCTGTCCCTTCGTTTGGGGGCGGGGGCGGTGTGTGTTAGGAAAGATTCTCTCTACTGCACCTTTCCTTCCATCTTTATGGAACCCCCAAACATTTTGTTTTTATTTTTCAATCTGACCTGTACTTTTTTGCAGTACAGTGAAGCCTTATGCTTCACTGTACTGACCTTTGCTCACATGTTATTGGGAAACGGATATGTCCTTAAGGATATCAGTACTGAGAAACAGTGTTTCCCTTAGTCTTGTGACTGTGTTGCTACTTGTGGTTAATTTTGTATCACATGTGTTAACTTATTATCATTGCACACAGCAGCTTACACTGCAGTGCAATGGGGTTTCATTTTTGTTTTGCCCTAGACTAACACCCAAAGGATTTTTTGGTTATTCTGAGGTGCTTAAAAGATGGGCTGGTGGCAGCAGTGACTTTTCCCCACTTTTTGGGGAATCTCATGTTACCTTAACCGCGTTTACCGCGTTTGGCTACTTACTGTGGCTACTGGCCAAACATGGCCTTGCCACAAGGTATTTCGTCCATTCTTTTACATCTTGTTGTTTAGTCTTCTTCCTGGCCTCAGAGGCCAGAAAGATCCTTATAAGGACTTCCAGTGCCTGGGAAAGCAGCAGCTTTTGGCGGACTACGGAAGGGCTTTGTGTGTTTGCAGGCAGGATGTGGACTGGGTCAGTCTGACCCCAATGCACATCCTGGTTTCTGTGGTCTGAATGGTATGCATGAGTGTTCCCACCAACGGTCCTGATTGGACCACTGTGGGGAGTGTGTGTGGGTTAGTTCTGCCATTGGCCAGTGGGAGTTTCGACTCCTACCTGGCTATTAGGATAAGAAGGCCCCTGCATGCATTTCTTAGAGGTCCTGGAAGAACCTAAAGGAGACAAGTATCCGTCCAGCTGAGAAGCCCCACAAAGAAACCTGTAACCTGTCTGAAGGAGGCCTGGCAACCAACTTCTGCTGCAGTCCTGGTGGAGCCCTGTCTGTCACATAATCTTCAGTAGCCCTGCAGAGGTGCAATGACCCCAGGAGTGGAGGGACCATCCACTCCCCGAGCCAACTCGGTGTCCAGCACAAAAACCGCCTTCGGAAGTGCCCAGGAATTGTCCTGTGGCTGACCAGCTTTGTTTTTGGGCTACCGGGTTATCTTCGTTTGCCGTTCCGAGTTTCTGCCTGAAACTTGACACACCCTCAGCTGCCACTGCAACAAAACCCTCTGTGAAATATCTGCGTCCTAGCTCCAAGGGGACCTGAGAAAGCCTGGAAAGTCAGATTACGCCTACTTAGTCCTGCTGCATCGCTGTGCGTGGTGTGCACAGTCCGAAACCTGCTTTTCTGACCCGCCTCCAGTCCCGGGAAGGGTGCTGCATTTTTTGTTTATGCATTTCTTCATCAAGAGTCCTTGCGCCAGCAAAAGATCCTAACCGGAGAATCACTCAAACCTGCAACCTGTGAAAATCAAGGACCGCAGAATTTGGTGGGAAAAGCAAGCCAGGACACCCTTCCTTTGTTCTGGAAAGTCTTGGGAAGATTCAGAGTGAGGGGGTAAGTTACTGAGCTTTTAACATACCCCTACACTCCCATTGTAAGTCAATGGACCTATAATATCCTTTATCTAAAACCTATAGGCTTAGCCAATACTTGCCTTGGCAAGACTTCTAACTGTTGGGGCAATTTTGGACACTTGTCTATCTTGAACCCTGGCTCCAAGAATACATCACTGGACCCCAGAGACCCTACCTACATTTTCTCCTGCCTCCTGAGTGCTTTGTCTTTGTATCCTGAACAATAGGGCACAAGGCCACAGGCAATTTAGGGTTGGACAATATTAGTTAGGGACCCTCTCTGTGGACCTTTTTGTGTGTGATACTCACCTATTCATTCCCTTGCAGGAGTATTTTGATTTGTATTATGCACTTGAACCTGTGACTGCATATATGTATTTTAGTTTGATGGTATTGGTTGATATGTCTACCTGCTTGTAGTCATTTTCCTTATAGTGTGTCTAGCCATAATTAAAAAACTGTATTTTTATACATCCTGTCTAACTGTAATGTGTGACCCCCATTGTGTGACCTCATTGTGGACCCTTTACACTCTCACCCCACTGAAGAACTTAGCCTACACCACCTGTCATTGCTATCTTAAAATGGTTTGGCTACAGCTTCCCAGAGTTGTCCCTGTCACAATATTGGTTGGCCTTCTATACATCTGTCCACTAGGCCAGAGTATAAGAAATCAGTCTTAACAGTGGACAAGGTTCCATACACAGATGTATTGGAGGTAACCGTGGGAGGAAAAACAGTGCGAGCACCCCTACTGTATTATGAAGCCTTGCCCATAAACTTACTGGGGAGGATTCTCCTTAGCAAGCTTAACATGACCATCTCATTCACAGAGAGAATGATAGTGTGTTCAACTCCTGGGATATGTGCAATGTGATATGTGCAATGCACCCCATGCTAGTAATACACACACAAGCCATGGCCCAGCAAGTGCGTGGAGTGCCTGTAGATTCAAACATGTTCATTCAAAGGTTAAAGGCCCTGGCATGAGTGGTGCCTGAGTTAAAATGCCAAGAGTGGCGAGTGCCATCTGAATTTGTGTTTCACCCCATAGCATGCCCAGAAATAGTAAGAGGGTCAGTGATGCCCATAGACTTACATGGGATACAGGTGGCATCACAAAGAATAGCAGTGATTGGACTAGACATACATGGATGTAAATGCCAACACAGCCTTTCAAGATTTGTCTGACGAAGACCTTTCTTCTGATTCAGACAGCGATGGGTAAATATGAATGGAGATAGCAATTCCCTGTGACATAATGATTCAGAGCAGACAAGTGCCACTTCCCTTCATGGCCGTAGTGAGCACGCCACCAGCATTTCTCAATGAAGACATGTAGCATGTACCACCAGACCTGTGGACAACTGGCCCACATGATGTGGGGTTGTTGTGCGAGGTAACTCCTGTAAAAATTAAACTCAAACTGGGGGCATTGTTTCCCCGGTTAAAACAGTAACCCCTGTCACGGGAAGCAGAAGAAGGGATTAAAGAAACTTTATTTTTATTTTTTTTTAATTTATTTTTTTATTTTTATGGTTGATAAAATCAACCTTTCAAATATTACAAAATCAAAATGCAAAAACAGTGCAATACAATCATTAAAATCCTTTTCACAGTTAAAAAGAAAGAGAAATACAAATACGACACGTGGCAAGCAGAACTCAGAACATTAGAATTCAGCAGCAATATGGCAAAAGAAAAAGTAAAAAATCATAAAAGGTTAAGGATGTGGGTCACGAAAAATTGCATCCAAAAACTGTACAGTTGCTATCTTAACACCTAGTGAGACGGATGAGAAAATGCATTGCCACATGTTCTTTTGTATGTAAACATTTTGCTCTTCGAAGAAGTTTCCAAAACATTTTTCCCGAATAGTAACTAAATTTGCACAGTGCACCAAACAATATTCTAATGTTTCTTTTTGGGTAACATTCTTACAAAATCGACACCAATTCTCAGCCTCTCCAATTTGTTTTCTTCGGGCCAAAACGTCAAGAGTCGGGCAGAGGTTTAAACGAAAACGAAGACATTTCTTGCGAGTCTTTGAACAAGGAAATTTGGCCAAATAATCGGCCATTACTCTGAGTCGCTTGTGGCCAAATAAAGTGCGATCAAAGTCCTTATAAATTAGACATTTACTTTGGGTTGTAATCCAATCATGATGATATATTTTCTTTTTAGCTCGAGTTTGATTGGATAAGAGCAAATCTAAATCCACGGATGCATCGGACCATGCATTCATAACGAACACACACCATTTTCTCGAGAATGTCTCATTTTGCTTAAGTAGATGACTTACCACCTTTCCCAAGATATATAAGCGGTTCAGAGACAAAAGACACTTTCGAAAAAAAGCACAGTACTTCCAGATGACAAAGGAAGCCATCGAAAGAGACCCCAATTCAAAACGAAGGATGATTCCAATTTATCCCACCACTCAATGGGTCTGGGGGAGAGTGCTTCAGATCCATAGGTCAAAATTGGGAGCACCTTCTGGAGATAGAATGTTAATACATGTCTAACAGTAAACTTGCCAAATTTACCCATAATAATCTTTGCTTGGGTGACTAATGACAGTAATTTGCCAGTGGTTGATGAATCAAGCTCAAGAGTTGAGGACGTGTCAACCACTAACGTGCCCAAATATTTGTAACTGGGCACCTGTGCTGGAGAGACATTATGTAGTCGCCAACTGAAGGGTTTGATTTTGGTGCCTGGATAACTTTTGCAAATCATTATATGGGTTTTGGAAGTATTGATTTGTAGATGATTTAGATCCACATATAGCTCTAGGCCATCCAATAGTTTTTGGAGACCAGTAAGAGTTTTTGAAATGAGGATCAAATCATCAGCATAAAAAAGATAGGGAATTCTATGCAAGCCCAAACTGGGAGGGTCACTTAAAATTTTGCTAAGATTAAGCCCCAGGTCGTGTATGAAAAAATTGAAAATTGAGGAAGCTAAAATACACCCTTGCTTCAGCCCTCTAAACGTCTGGAATTTTGCAGTCATGTCACCACCTAAATTGAGGCGAACTTGCATAGAGGTGTTGGAGTGAAGGAGTACTATTAAAGATACCAAAGATGGTGGGCATTTCATATTGACCAATTTATGATAGAGGAGGATTCGATCAATTGAATCGAATGCAACCTTAAAGTCAACGAAAGTCAAGTATAGGGTCTGCTTACGGGCCGCATGATCTGAAAGAAGCATGTTAAGAGTGATTATATTGGGAGTAGTGCCTAAACCTGCCTCAAAGCCTGATTGAAATGGATCATTGAGGTGGACTTCTGACGTCCACTTTTGAAAGTCTCTCATAATTAATCGAGAGAAAATCTTCCCTGGAACGTCTAATAGTACTATCGGCCAATAGCTGCACATATCTTTCCTGTTCCCCTTTTTATAGATGGGGACGACGATGGAATGGGTCCAGGTTGGGGGCAGTTTTTGTGATTTCATGATGAGGGTGAAGATGGAAAACAAAATGCGCCCCCAGACTTCCGGATGGGCTTTAAGCATGTTATTAGACAAGCCATCCGGACCACAAGCACCTGACCGACTGGCTTTTTTAATGAATATTAAAATATCATCCACATTAAAGTCTAGGTGAAAGGCATTCAAGACATGAGTGGAGGCTACGGTGATACTACCATCAGGCACTTTGTATAAATCAGAAAAATAGACAATCCAAGCAAATTCGGAGACTTTGTTGGCTTGTATGGCAACCTGCGATCCAGTTGTAGCTTGGTTAAGATGGGACCACACTCTAGCGATATTTTTGCTCTGAACTGCAGCCAATAGAAGTTGGCTATCAAAGTGATATAGTTTGGCACGCCTAGCTCTGACCCAATTTTTGTATTTGGTTTTAAGATTAATGAGAAGTTTGTGGTGAATATTATCAGGAAGTTTCAATGCTGCTCTTTTCTGCTGACGAAAGAGGCGCTTGCGATCTCTAGTTTCCCTGTCAAAAACATGCAAGGATGGAATGGAGTATGTACATTTAGACAGGGAGCTAGGCGCAAGGGGCTGAAAAAGTTGAAGCATGTCAGAGTAACAGACACTTGGAGAAGTGGAGTTTAACACTGGTATCGTAGCCTCATGAGACAAACAACCATGAAGGGAGACTAAGGCTTGCTCCGTCCATCAGAGTCTATTACTCGCGTTATTAACCTTAAATTGACACTGAGCGATTTTATCTCTATGCAAATTAAAACTGTCACAATATTGCCAAACAGCAGTTACTTGCTTATGATCACTCAAATCCGAATGCACAATTTCAAAATCCAACACATCGCAGAATAAGGTGACATTTGTGTACATATAATAAATAATAGATGCAGAAGAGCCCCTAGACCAGGTTGAAACTGGAGGTATATCGGAATTAAATGCTCCATTAAGCCTATTGATATTATGATGTTTAGCAAATTGTTCTCATTTTTTAATGCAAGATAAATTGGTTCTACTGGTGGAATGAAAGCAGTCCAGATTAAAATCTCCTGCAATTAATAGTTTGTGAACAGAACCATCCAAGGAGATTAGAAACAGCATATCACTCAGGGCTTTAAGGAAGCATTCGTCCGTAATCCCCACTGGATTCCAATAGATGTTAATGATGGCATATGATGTTGATGACAGTATCAATCTCGACATTTGAATGAAAGCATTAGGGGACGCCCAGGGGAAGAGACTAGTGTTACTATCAGCTTGGATTGCGGTCAATAACCCACCAAAGAGACGGCCAGTATGACCTTGGTGAGCCACTATGGAGAGTACATCATGGGCATCCCAAATAGGTTCAACAGTAAGCCACGTTTCCTGCAGTAAAATTAGTTTATATATTGACAAAAAGCTGGAATCATTGTTCAGTAGCTGCAAATGCCCCCTTGTATCCCAGCTAATAACAGAACAATAACTAGGCTCCACAACTTGGAATAGTTAGTGCTGGGCAAGTGGATCAAGAGCAAATCGTGGACATCTCAACTCTTGAGAGTGGGGTCCATAATTAACATGGAGAGCTGGTCTAGTTGGCAACTGTTGTTGGAGAGGAAAGGTGTCATCAGCCGCTTCCAAGGAAATCTCAAAGCCCAAATCACATAGTTGTCTCCGTGCTGCCCATATTGCATTCTGAATAACCTTTGATTGCATCCATATTCGCACCGAATGCATGTTGTGCTTGTCAAAAAAGTCAACTAAGGCTATGTCGAGTGAGTTAATGTCTTCTAGAGCAGGAACATCAGAAAAAATGCTCAAGATTGAACTGCGATTTAAGACATATTGAGGACACGGAAACGGCCTGCATTTTAGTTGTAGGCAAAAATTGGCTGGATGCTTAGGGGTAGGCCTGGAGGCAGAGGATCCTTTACTCAACGGCAGAGAAGCTGGTGCAGTTATGGCAGATGGCTTGGACTCCTTTTGACAGACAGCTTGCAGTAATTCAAGCAGTTCCGGGGCAATTTCCGCTAACAGCGAACGTCTGGAAGAGCCAGCGGACGCTTGCAAGTCTGAGGGAAGCAGGGGCTCAACATCTGTCATAGAAGGTCGAACAGAAGAGCAAGCGGCAGGAGCCATTACAGAGGCCGTTGTTGTTGATGATAGGAGGGTTGTACTCAAGGGGCATTTAGTTGGGGATGACTGAATGGGGAGAGGACATTTTTGGCCAAAGTGAGCATGGCCAGACACGTAAGCATCAACAGCACGACGAATTTCCTGCCGATGGAAATCCATAGCCGAGATAGTGTCCAAGTTGCTTGAGGCACTAACGCTTGTGGGAGGCCCTTTAGAAGACACTATAGAAGGTTTAGAAATATTGCCCATTTCAGTTACCATTTCTACCAGAGTGTCAAGTGGAGCATGGGGAGGAATGATGGAGGAACCCTCAACATTGGATGCTGGAATACGTACTATAGACATTTGGTGATATTTCTTTGCCACAGCAGAGGAAGCGATAAGAGCACTTTTTTTGGGAGGGTGAAGTTGACGAAGGAAGATTTTCATTTTTGAAGAGTTATCTTTTTTTGTGGCTGGAAGGTTTTTGGATTTTTTGCACTGAGACTTTGCAAGGGTTTTGGGGCCAGCACACGGAGCAATAGAGTGAAAATGGTTTAAGGGACACTTGGGGTAGCTAAAACTCCAGTGCTAAGTGGGGGGGCCAACTGAGATGGTTGGAAGAACAGGCGCCGTGGCTATGTTGTCCAAAATAATGCCTTCAATGAGGGGCAGTGCAGGTAATAAAGAAAGAGATGCCAGCAGGGGATGGACAAGGTTAGATAGAACATGTTACTAATTGTACCTCAAAAGAGGTTTGAATGCCTAATGATGCTCTAAGAACCAGAGGGCGATCACTTGCATCAATTAGCCCAGGTACAGGAGAATGTGATTGTTGTAACAATAAAGCAGCATGCTCTTGCCAAGCTAAAATTTTATCCAACTTTTGAGAGTGATCGCACATATTGTTAATCACTGAATCAAAAAGTTTGGATAACGTTTGCAGTGAGACATGCATGGCAGATAAAGTGAGATTGACCATATTATTGGTCTTAGCTTCAGCATCCACTTTGCCAGAAGGACCTATTGGTACTGCGCTACGTCGTGGTGTTGGGGCAAGGTACAGAGCTTCAATTTCAGAACAGTTGAGATCGATGTCTGAAAACGTGACTGGAGAGCGTGACAAGTTTAGAGAGGATTTCTCAGGCAAAAGTTTTTGAGGAAAGCCTGATGGATTCAAATCCAAATTAATAACTGCAAATTCAGCAGGCAAATAGGCGGCGATGCGGCCTCAGCCACTACCGAAGATGAGGGCGGCAAATTGTGTAATAAAATGCTATCGAACAAGGAAATGCATGGCACAGGGCTACCACAAATCAAAGGAGTTAAAGAAACAGGAGTTTCACCCCGGGCTTCAGTAGCCACTTTGGTAAATAGTAGAGGCAGTCTATCCTTTGATGTTAAACAAGACGAAAATGTGGCTTGCGAAGCTAAGAGAACGCGCAAATTTTCAGATAAGGGAGCCAAAGTTGTTTCTTTACAAAAGGGCCGAATATCGGGCAATGACGGACCTCTAAAACAAACTTTGCTGCCATTACGACCACGGCTCAGAACCGACGTTGAACAGCGTGATAGTGCTGGCTGTTGTTTTTTTTTTTAATTAATTGTTGTGCATTATCTAACAAGATATTTTTTGAAGGATTAAAACCCCCAGATTGGATAGCTGGGGGCATCCCCATGGTCAATGTTGGCAGTCTGGCCTGCATAATAGTTCAATCTGCAGCCCACTCGGCAAACAGATGAAGCACACAAAACCGCACTGCACAAAATTAAAAGGCTACAACAGCAGAAACAGTTTGTGAAACAAAACCACACAAAATAATGCCTCGCTGAAAGCTCGAAAGCTAGACAGCGAGACAGCACCACTCAACTGAACCACTCCTCTGAACGCGTGCGCTAAACGCGCAACCGTGATGAAGATAAGGAGTCAGCTGCAACTAGGAGGCGGAGCCAGCAGAGGCGGGCTAAAAACAAACAAGAGAAATCACAATATCAGTCCTTGGCAACACGCCAAATAGAGTCTTGCAAGTCTTGCAAAAGAGCCGCTGGGAGCGGCACGCCTACCCAAGGTAGCACGGAGGCAGAAACGTTAAAGGGAAAACACACAAACTCCAGCAGAAAGGCACCAGGGAGCAGGACCACAGCGAGACAGCACCACTCAGCTGAACCACTCCTCTGAACGCGCGCGCTGAACGCACACGTGTGATGAAGATAAGGAGTCAGCTGCAACTAGGAGGGGGAGCCAGCAGAGGCGGGCTAAAAACAAACAAGAGAAATCACAATATCAGTCCTTGGAAACAAGCCAATTAGAGTCTTGCAAGTCTTGCAAAAGAGCCGCTGGGAGCGGCACGCCTACCCAAGGTAGCACAGAGGCAGAAACGTTCCAGGGAAAAAATGTGAACTCCAGCAGAAAGGCGCCAGGGAGAAGCACTACAGCGAGACAGCACCACTCAGCTGAACCACTCCTCTGAGTGCAATAAATGCAATAAATGCATTGTTACAGCTTGGGATTATAGTACTTTCAAATTCTCCCTGTATTACTTGTACCCACCCAATCAAAACACAAAGAGAGGGGCCTGGAGGATAATACAGGGTCTACAGCCCCTCAATAACATCATACAAAAAGAATTCCCTCTCGTCCCGAACCCTGCATCGATCTTGTGCAGCATACCCAAAGAGGCATCATGTTTCACAGTGGTGGATTTGAAAAATGCGTTTTTCTCTGTACCACTGGATGCTAAGTCACAGTACCTGACAGCCTTTACCCTGGGGGGGGGGAAATACGAGTATTGCTGATTGCCCCAGGGATACTGTAAAAGCCCAAGTATATTTAACAGAATATTACATGAGGATCTTGGGAATATTGACACAAAGAGTATGATCATTCAGTATGTGGACGATCTCTTGATTTGTGGAAAAAGGGAAGATGAATGCAGACAGGATTCAGTAACACTATTGACATTACTGGCACACAAGGGCTACAAGGTGGACAGGCAGAAGTTGCAATATTGTTTGACAGAAGTGTTGTATTTGGGCCAGCTGATATCAAAAGATGGCAAACGAATAATACCAGACAGAGCAGCAGCCGTACAAGCAGTAAGTGAGCCCAGAACAGTGAAGGCGATGCAAACATTTCTCAGCATGTGAAACTATTGCCGAGCCTGGATATCAGAATATGCAGCATACACAAAACCTCTCCTACAAGCACTAAAGGAAGCACAAAGGGAAAACACAGCAGTTCAATGGTCACAAGAAATGCACACTGCCTTCAACACATTGAAAGAACTGATATCGACAGCACCCGTCCTGGCGACACTAGATTATGAGTGCAAATTTTATTTGTTCTCGCATTGTGATGGGACACCCATGACAGCAGTACTGACACAAAAACATCATTGGGCCACAAACCTCTAGCTTATTACAGTGGTATGCTAGACGCAGTAATGCTGGGACACTTTGCTTGTGAACAAGCTCTCGCAGCAGCGGCGTTCACCATTGAAAAAAGTGCAACGATTGTAATGTGATGCTCCGTAACCCTATACGTGGAGCATTCATTGTTCGCCATACTTGAAAGGTCAAAAAGTACATTGACGACCCAAAGAGCATCAGTATATGAAAAAATATTATCAAGCACCAACATACACATAGTGCATTGCAAAACAGTGAACCCAGCCACATTTCTCACAGAAGCATGCACGGTGGAGGACATGCAAAGTCACAATTGTGCCACATATAGGGAGAAAGATGATCGTACACCGACAGCCAATGAAGATGCACTAACAGAAGGAGAAGTATATTTTGTGGATGGATCAGCGTCAATAAATTGTGAGACAGGGGAAAAACATTTAGCGGCAGCAGTGGTATGGTTGGAGGAAGGAGAGTATGAAGTGATTGTCCAAAAAAGATTTCCCTCCCACTTCTCAGCACAAGCAGCCGAACTAGTGGCGTTAATTGAAGCACTGCATAGAGCTAAGGGAAGCGCAGTAACAATGTACACTGACTCTGCATACATAACCACCACACTACATAGGGGATTAGCATGGTGGGGAAGGAGAGGATTCAGAAGAGCAGATGGGTCCCCTGTGCAGCATGCAGAATTGCTTGCAGAATTAATTGAGGTGTTAAAAGAACCAACAGTTGTAGCATTAGTAAAATGCCAGGCCCATTCAAACAAGAATGACGCCATCTCATTAAGGAATGTGGCAGCGGATGCTGCTGCAAAATAAGCGTCTTACATAGCAAAAGAAATAAGATATTACAAAAACATGTGGAAGAAGAGCAAGGGGAGGGATACAACTCAATGCCAGTCTCACAGATACTAGATTTGCAGCAAGATGCACTGGAAGAGGAAAAGGATCTATGGGTAAAGAGAGGGTGCAGTCAATCATCTACTGATCTTCTCTGGAGACAGAATAATACAGGTAAAGTAGTTATGACAAGGAAACTACTAGAAATAGCATTTCAGCAGTTTCACTTCCCAGTCCTCAATGCTAAACCAAATATTGCTGCAGACATTTAGGAAAATTGGTTTGCGCCAGGGCTACAAGAGCAGATATAAAAAATGGTGATAGAGTATACCACATGCCAAACATGTAATTCGGGAATGACGTTGAGACATTAAGATGAACATTGCCTAGTCCAATTGGACCCTTTTGAGAACCACACATAGACTACGCAGACATGGGAGAAAGGTGTAGTGATCACGGTACCTAATAGTGGTGGTGTGCCCCTTTTCGAGGTGGGTGGAAGCAGGTCCCTGCACCCATCCAGACACAAAATGTGTGGCAAAATTCCTAGTGAGGGAGGTCATTTCCCGCTGGGGAATATGCAACCTCATACGTTCCGACAATAGAACACAATAACAACGACAAACGGTCGATCCAATGAAAACCCAAAAGACGGTACAAAATGAGCTCTACTCTAAAGTGGCCAAACCCACTCCAGCCTCCACCCTCGAGACAGTATGGTCATGGCTTCCTAAGGCCTTGAAGCCCCGGCGGATAAAATAGCCATCAAAACCCAAGCTCTACCGAGATATCACCAAAGACACGCACAGCCTGACGAGCGACCGTATAAAGTTGTGCTCATGGAACACTGAGGTTCTCACCATTTATTCTCCCAGAGCTCCGTAGACTGGCACGAATACGATATTATCTGCCTTCAAGAGACTTGGCTCCTTCAACCACCGACTATAGATGGGTACGTGACCAATATAGTCGCGGCCAAGAAAGGCTCAACAGGCAGACCAACCGCCGGCCTACTTGTAGCGATTCGAACTTGCCGAGGCCTAACGAACATAGAAAAACTAAAAGAGTCTGACAATACGTTAATGATGAAGCTAAACTGGTCCCCGACTGCAGAGACCCTCCCAACTAAACCAAAGCCGATGATCATCATTATTATTGGAACCCGGCCACGACAAACACCTCAAAATTCATCAAAGAAATGGAACAAGACATTGATTGGATCCTCCTAAAACACCAAGGCCCTCATTACGACCCTGGCGGTAAGGGGTTTGCGCCAGCGTTAGCTGCGCCGACCCCTTACCGCCAACTACGAGTTCCCATAGCGCCATGGTCATTTTTCCGCCCGCTTTTTGCGGGCGTAAAAATCCATGGCGCTATGGGACCTTGATGTTAATTACGCCACCGTAATTTACGGTGGCGTAATTAACTCCTTCCCCACTCCCATTATACCCTATGGGGCCGAAATGGGAATGGGGAAGGGTAAATGGGTCAATGGGGACTTACCGCCCCGCCGACCTCGGAATGGGGCGGTAAGTCCACCATCCGCCATGGCGTAAACGGACTTTACGCCATGGCCGGAAAGTCCGTCGATGGCGGAAAAAATCCGCCAGGGTCGTAATGAGGGCCCAAGTGGACCACATACTTATATGTGGTGACCTCAACATTAAGTGTCACAACCCGGAAAATCCCCCCGCTGGCAAACCGAAAGGCCCTTCCACCGATCTAAGGGCGTCCAAATGGCAGAAGTTAATGGAATCCAGAGCCTTCTCAAACCTCGACCACACCTTCCACAATCCAAAGAGATACCCATCCTGGGAGAGAGCCAACTCAAAATCCACTATTGACTATATCTTCGTCTCTCGGCCGCTGCTAAATTTAATAACATCATTCAACGTCCAAAGAACAGAGGAGAGCGACCACAACCTTTTAGAAACCACCTGGGTCTCGGTAGCTCCAAACAACATCTCGATGCCAACCAGCCTCGAGTTAACAACGCAAGGCACAAGATTAAAAATGACCAAAAAAGCAATAACCTCCTTAACTACTGCCTACAAAGACCTAACCTTACGAAACCAGCAGTCGACGACCGACTATACTCCGCTGTTGACAGTATATAGAGTTCCACGTGGAAAGACCAGTCAGAACCCCCCTCAACGGTCTCATACCTTTGACAAACTAATCCAAGAAAAAAAGAAAGAGTTAAGGAGAATCAAAAGACTTGCCCTAAAAAGCAAAGACCCCGCAATGCAATCAGCCATCCCTATAGCTGTTAAAGCCTACAAAAACTGGCTGAGAGGACATCGACACAACCTATACCAACAAGACGCTGAAAACATCCTCACGGCAATAAACGGCAACCACGCGAGAGACTTTTGGGCCCTCATTCATTCAGCGACCCCAGGCACTCTCCCCGATCAATTAAACGGGATTGCTGCCTCAGTTTGGGAGACCCACTTCGAAGCCCTATTCAAAGAAACAGATCCCGCTCAGGGCAAAACAATCAAAACCAACTCCCCATGGATAGACATTACTGACCAGGAAGAAATCCAAATACAAATAAAGAAGCTAAAACCCTCCCGCGCTCCTGGCCCAGATGGGATAACAAACCTAGATCTAAAAACCCATCCTGAAGCGTGGTCCCAGCTTCTGAGTATCATCTTTGCCCGTTGTGTAGCATCCAGATCCATACCTCCATCATGGACCAAAGCGAACATAGTTCCAATTTACAAAAAAGGAAATAGGGCCGACCCAGCCAACTACCGCCCTATAGCCCTCCTGGACTCAATAGGCAAACTATTGGGATCCCTTCTCTTACAACACTTCACTAAGTGGGCCAACAACGCCCCCTGTCATGATAACCTCCAAACAGGCTTTAAGAAGAACCTGGGCACGAACGCCAACATCTTGATACTAAACACACTGAAAAACAAGATCCTTGAAGGTAAACCCACACTTTACATCACGTTCGTGGACCTAACCCAGGCCTTTGACAAAGTGGATCGCGCTAGACTATGGCAGAAATTAACGACCTGGAAATGTCCACCCGAGATTCTGAACCCAATCAAAGCTTTACACTCCTGTACATCAATGAGGGTGAGGTTAAACCAACAAGGGTCACTTTCGGGAGAGATAAAAACAGCTAGAGGCGTTAAGCAAGGTTGCCCACTTGCTCCTGCATTATTCTGGACTTATCTAGGCGACTTTCAAGACTTTGGAAAACAAATCCGTTCGTTCCCTCCAAAGCTAGGAGGTACCCAGATTAGCCGCCTGCTGTATGCCGACAACCTCATTCTATTAGACCACACCCCTATAGGTCTCCAACGGCAATTAAACAACCTACAAAGGTACATGACGGAAAACAACTTAGAAATCAACGAGTCCAAAACTAAAATAATGAAGTTCCAAAAAACACCTAAGAAAATAGAAAAATTCCATCTCTACCTTGGCTCTACTCGAATCAAAATGGTCTCTAGTTTTAAATACCTGGGAGCCACGCTAGATTCATCCTTAAAGGACAAAGCCATGCAAGAAACCCTCATTGACAAAGTCAAGAAGTTATCTACACAGGGAAAGGCAATCAACCTCAAATTCGGTCGCTACTCCATAATCCCCGTAAGAGACTTCTACAAAAAGAAGGTGATTCCCTCAGTCACTTATGGAACTGACGCCATGCTTAACCTTCCGACAGAGTTATGGCCAAAATTGGAAGCCCTGTTCTGGAGGAAAATTCTTGGCCTCCCTAAATCAACTCCAATAGCTTCGATTAGGAGAGAATTAGGCCTCCTATCTCTGGGAACCTCTGTCGCACTGAACAGAGTCCAACTATACAGGAAATGCATAACGCCTGGGTCGCCACACGCTTATCAACTGATAAACCAGGAACTCAAATCGAAATCGTGTAACTCACTCCAGAAATGGGAATCAAACATGCACAATCTTCTACACCTGGCTGAAAGTAGCAAAGAAGAACTGATAACCAACCCTGCTAAAACCACGAAAAAAATTAAAGAGTGGGACCGGATACAAACCATAGAAACCGCTAGCAAATATAAGCTCACCAGTCACCTTCCCCCCTTCTTCAACAAGCTGGACTCACTGCAAACTTATCTCAAACTTTTTCCAAGCAGACGAGCGCGTCTATATTTTTTGAAAATACGTTTGAATCTTCTGGCGACAAACGAAATCTTGGCAATCAGAGGGCTATCAGAAACTAATTCGATGCCGGTATTGCAAATCGACTACAGAAAAAGAGACAATTCGCCACCTCCTCTTGAACTGTCCAAAGACACGTGACATCCGTGCCATTTACTTGAAGAGCATCATCTCTGACTTTGTATCGTTAGACGAGGGAAACTGTTGGAACAAGCTGATCGCAGGCGACAAATCTGGTTGGGCTCTAGCTACGGTTAACATCATGCAACACATCATCAAATTGACACCTCCTTAAGAAGCTTCGAACCTTAATCCCCGCCCACCTACTGCTTACACACGGGTCCAAACTGGCGAAATCGCCAAAACCTTAGAACTCGCCTTCATGGTGCCATTTGGTGAGACTTTGTCGTTCCCATCGGACTACCTTGGTCGACCCTTCTTCATCCTTCATCGACATGGTGAAACATCTATTTACTTGAACATTAGACATTGTCCTTGAAACTTCCTTCAACACCAACCACTTGTTCCTTTTTCTTTGTAAAAATCCGTAGTGATTAAATACAAATAAAAAAAAAAAAAATAAATATTGCGTGACCAGGAACAAGGTTAAGATCTCACTATTACATTGGCTTCCCTACATTCATTGATATTTCAGCTAAGCATATAGAATGTGTATTAAGAAACCTTCATTTTTCATATAGGATCTATGAAGAATGTTAACCCTCCCTCTTCTTCCTGGATGTGTGTTTCCCCACTAAGACACAATTTTCGTTGATTTATGTGATGTATTTTAAAGTAGTACATTGGCCGCTTCCTATCTGCTGCTGCACAGTTGCGTTTATCTATAGGACTTGACATACAGTCCTGGCATCATATTGCAACATTAAGTGGCCATCCACTTGGTGTCTCGTGGTTTGCTTTTATGCACTCAATGGACCATACCCAGAGAGAAATATATGCATATAGAAAATGAAGAGTGGGGCTAATTAATCCACAGCCAATCTCCTGTGCACAGCAGTATGTTTAATAATTCCACGAAGAAAGTTAGCAGTGCAGCGGAAGAACATGTCCATCATTGTATCCGACCTGTGTGTTAAACAATGTCCTGCTTAGATTTTGGGATTACAACGCTTGATGATCTGAGCCAACATTGCATCGAAGGCCATCATCTTGTGCCTTTTGAACTTCTTACATGACTTGCTATAAAATGATCAAATGATAGTCTACTTATGCATTGATGTGACTCATTAGGTTTTCTAATCATACTTTCTATTAGTTACTTAGTTCTATGTAAAACATCTATGGAGGCATGCATACGCCTTTCTCTCTCACGTGTTGAAACACGCCGTACTTGGAACGTGACAAACACCTCACTCCAGATATTTCACACGAAATAATGTCCTGATCAAGGGGCACACAATTTCAATTCGATGGGAATATGCCTGTCATTGATATCATGTCCAAGGTCTCTACACTGGGAAGGAAGCCTTCTCGAAGCAGTATCAGGAAAACTCTTGCCCAGAGTGCCATGAGCTTTACAATATGTTGGAATAATTTTAACGGTTTGAGAAAATTCAAAAATCCAGAAGAGGTGGGCAGGCAGAAACCCCCTGCCGCACCCTACAACATGGCCACTTTCTAGTATGGTTTATAGCCTTGCCCTAGCATGTATCAAAATATACACTTTCTTATGTATCGAAATATACACTTTCTTTTTTCATTTTCCGGCTTGAGAGGTCCTGTGGGCACCAGAAATATTTGTGTGATGAATAATAATACTGATACTGTGATTTATATGCAGAGCTCCTTAACAGATTCCACCAGCGTCTAATTGCTGTAATAATCGACATCACCATTATCAGCCTTTGGTGGTACTCAATTAGTCACCCTGGGAGAGTGAACATTGTGAAGGGCTGAGTCTGACCGGACGGGGTTCTGAATCCATTGAGCATGGCATCACCCTGCTCCCAAAGCAAATGCGTTGCCGTTGAGCAATCCTCCCAGGTATGAGTGGACTGGCCGGCCCAGCTCTGATGGAAATATGAAATGTATTTTTCCAATTTCCACAATGTGCATGTCTGTTCTTTGTAAATTTACATTGCACATGTGTGCCTGCCTTTGCTATACAAATCATTACATCTAGTGCCGGCAGTATCCTGTTAGCAATTCCCACAAAGGACACAATAATTGCTTGGACAGCTCTGCATAGTGTTTTCAAGGCAGCAAGAAGGAGCTCTGGAAGAGAAGATCTCGAGGCAAGTTTTGCCATCCCCACATGGCCTGGATCCGTTATTGGTAATCGGACTTAAACTGCACTAACCCACGTGAATACAATAGATCACTTTCAAGGCAGCTCGAACAACACTGCCGAAGCTACTAGTTTGAAATCTATTACTGGAGCGGTTTCATTCCAGTCCCCAAACTTATCTTCATTTTCCAGATGGAAGGGCCAATTACCTACTCTTGCTTGTGGGTTGCTCACATTTCTCAGGAAATTATATCTGTTAGGTTCACAGGTGCAATAACATCACCACTGTTCCATTCCTACTCAAAATCTTAGACCGCCTAGTTTTTACCCAAGTCCAGTAATTCTTGGAGAGCAACCATCTTCTTGGGAAAAGGTAATCTGGGGTTTGCCCTAAGCACAGCACGGAAATGGCCCTGCTGGATTTAAAAAAAAAATCTGAATTGACTCCATCCGTGACTCTCATAAATTAGCTATCCTTCTCCTGCTAGATCCCTCTGTGGCCTTCAACCTGGCCCATCACAACACCTCAGCCAACACTTCCACTTCTCCCAGGAACAGTACCAGGCTAGCCCTGGGGATGTGGGATGTCTCTATCAATCCCAGTGCCAACATCTTGGAAACTGCCTCCTTGAAGATGTCCCTTATATTATTGGGCATCCAGTGAATTCTGCTTTTCACAGGTTTACTGTCTCCAGTTTCTACATCATGTGTGTTCCAATCTGTGCAACCTGGAGTCAGTGAAAAACAGACCATCAAACTGTCCCAGTAAACGGCAACAGTTGTCAGTTGCTGTTCTGACAGGACAGTTGCAAATTGTACTCCTTTACCTGACCCATCTCTGGCTTCAGTGTGCAGGGTGTCTGGCAGGGGATCAGTCTCCTCCTCAGTCTCTCCATCTGTCACTAATGCCATGTCCAAGTCATACCGGCTATAATGGATTTTAGCCTGTTGATGTGAAAGGCCCTGCACACCTGTTTAGGCCATTTCACGTCAATGAGATAATTCACCTCACTGATCTTTTCCAGCACACTTTACGGCCCAGTCCACTTGTCCTGAAGGGCACTGGGTTTGACAGATTCCATAGTTCACACCCCCTAGCCTGAAGAATAAACTGTCCCTGTGGCTTTCTCTTCATGCCAGTGCTTCATCAGGTACTGACTGGCCTTCAGATTCTTTGTCGACTGTTCCATGTACTTTTTTATTCTAGACCGAAAGCCGAGTAGAGAGTCCTCAAAATCTTGTGTGGGGGATGAGAGGTTGCCCTCCCATCCCTCTCTAGAATAAAGGGACCAAACCGTGTGTCGAAACAGAAGCTCAAATATGCTAAGCCCTACTCCGTTCTGGGCACGTCCCTGTAGGTAAACAGTAAGCATGGCAGGAGAATATACAATTTTTTTCCTCAGGTGCTCTTCCAAGCGCACTATCATGCCTTTTATGGTCTTGTTGAACTGCTCAACAAGTCTTTTGGTTTATCGATTAAATGGGGTGGAGAACCGGTACGTGACTCCACACTCTTCCCACATAGCATTCATATACACTGATATGAAGTTTTTTCCCCTGTCAGAAACAACTTCCTTGGGGAAACCAACATGGGAGAGTATCTGAATCAGAGCCTTCGCAACCACAGGGGCTTTGATGCTCCTCAAAAGGACAGCCTCAGTGTACCTAGGGGGATGGTCTACCATCAACAAGATGTATTTGTTCCCTGAGGTTGTTTGGGGATTCCTTCTTTGCACCGCTTGGCTTGCCAGAATCTTGACAAGTTGGGCAGGACCAGACAAATTTCTTAACTTTTATGCTAAACTGGGGCTAGTAAAAGTGCGCAGACAACCAGTCCGATGTCTTAGTCTCTCCCAAGTGACCCGCTAAAAGGGATCTGGTGAGCCAAATACAAAATGAACTTTCTGTGCATTGGTGTATCACCAACCTCCTGGTGCCCTCTCCCTGAGAGTTCTTTGGCTCACTGGACAGGAGTGAATCCTCCAAGTACACTTTTAACAGTCCAGGGCTCTAGCCCTTAGCCTGTGGAGTGGACACTTTTTCGGGGCGTTAAAGAAGTCAGCCTGTTCTGGGCCCTCGGCTGATGTAAACTCACTCATCTTGGGAAGGCCCTTTGGGTCTGAAATTCCCTGGTCCTCCACTTCAGGTTTATGTGCTGTGCCAGGCAACGCTTAAGTCACCAAAGTATGGTTCTCAGTGGCTACTGACCCTTTCCCGCAGGAGCAGGTGACTCAGCAGTCTGTGGTACTGGACCAGGAGCTATTGGTCACATTGGTCTCTCACACAAGCTCTCTGGAAGCACTCCAGGCCCTAAGGCACTCGAGCCTACAACTGGCTGTATTTTTGGCCTTCAATCTGGTAGCCACTGCAACTATCTCAGGGTCGGGAAGATCATTACCCAACAGACGTGGGACAGAGATTGAGTGTTTCACCGCTACAGGGCGCTGAGTGGTCTGAATCCACCAGCTGAATTCTACTACTCTGTCCGTCAAACCCACTGATGCTAAAATTAGGCCCATCATTATACGGTCCTGTTTGTACCCCCTGCAGTGTGACAGAAGTGAAACAAGCTGCTGTATCTCTGACCACAGGAGTTTTGTTTCCATTGATATACACATGTTCTAAGAACAGTTGATTGTTGTTGGAAACTGGGACCTCTTCTGGAGATCTGGTACTGTTCCCACTCAGTGTAACAAGTCCACATTCAGTCACTCCTTGGACTAGTGGGAAGTCCTTCTCTATGGGGCCCACACTAATGATGGTCTTCTCCATGAGTGCAACATTCATTATAGCTTGCTTGGGAAAGCCCTTGCAAGCAGGACCCCCTTTCATATGGCCCAGCTCCACACACACAAAACAACCTTTAGGTTGTGAGAACACAGTTGTTTTAATGTTAGGGGTGCCTGCGCTCCGCTTTTTGGAGTGCATGGCTGAACATGAGCTGTGGGGTTTCCCTTTGTGATTTTGGTGACCTGACTTAGAATATGATGGGGTTGAACCTTTGTCCTTCCCACCCTTGTTACTTTTCTTGTTTGAGGGTTTCTTATCTGGATTGGGTGTGCTTGCCTGAGCCTTTTTCTGAACTCAAGTACTTACAAACCTGTTGGCAGCCTTTGCAAGCTCCCTAGGGTCTGAAATAGTCTTGTCTACAAGATGCTGGTGTAGGTCAACCTCAAAGTTCTTCAATACATGCTCACACAAAATCAAATTGTACATCCCTTTGAATGTGTCAACATTGTAACGAGACACCCACCTGCTCAAATATTTCAACGGCAAGCGTGTGAACACAGCTCTTGACATACTGTTCTAGGGTTTTACAGAGATTCCTGAGAAGGGCCGCCTTCATGCCGTCATAAATGGGCCTTTCCTCAGGAGTGAGCTGAAGAATTGCATCAGTCCATTGGGTTGGTAAGTGACTAATCAGGGCTGAAACCAAAAGTACCCCATCCACCTCCTGTAGCTGAAAAGCAAGCTTGAGCACTTCATACCAATCAAAAATATCCTTCCCCACTTTATAAGCCTCTACTAAACCTTTTGGGATGTGGTGTATCCCTGGCACCTTGGTTTGAGTTACTACTGCTGCCCTCTCTAGAGGTGGATATGTTGGCCTCCTTCGTCTCTTCGAGTGCCAGCTTGCGCAGCTATATGGTGACCTTTTTGTTTGCTCTTTTTGTTCCTCCAGCACTAGTCTCCTCTCCTCCAACAAAAACTTTCTAGCCGCTACATTGTTTACCATCTGAACAATTTCTGGGCACCTAGAGGCTGTAACAAGTCCTGGGACCCGTGGGATTCCGCACAAGCCCTGACCTCCCTGACACTCTGGAGTGCTGAGAAAACACATGTGCCCCCCCTGAGGGATGGTTGGTGAGAAACACTACTCATGCTGTCTGCCTCGCCATTTTTCAGCACCCCTTCTGGAAGGCCTTCTTCATTAGGGTACACAGGACCTAGCCCGTCCCCTGAAGTTTCTTCCCTATCCACCCTTGTTTCTAACCAAGCTTGGAGGATGGTCAGCAACTTAGGTTTATTAATCCTGGTGCTCTGGGGGAGTCTCCTATCTTGACATAGGACACACAGGACATCCTTGCTCATGCCTTTTACAGTATCTATGACAAGATCCATGATTACTAACAAATACCTAGCAGTGTTTTAAATGTTGACTGCAACTATACTTTTATCGTTGGTTGACTAAGCTGTGCACAAGGATCCAACTAGAACACACTGCTACCACCATTGTGACAAATCAAAATCCTGGGGTACCAGTGGTCCAGGGGTGAATATTTGTTTCTATACCATCAATCTGCACCACACCTCTAATACACCAGAATGGATGCAAACAAATGGGAATAAGAAAGCATACAATTAACGTTATAATCCTCTTTTTCCAATGTTTGTAACGTGGATGAAAAAACAGCCTTATCTCCTCTGAAGGTCGTGGATCATTGGTTAGTTGCAACACAGCAAAAATACAATTATTTCCCAATGATAAAAGGAGTGTCCAGTATAGGCTGTATAGAAATCTCTACTTTATTATTATCACTACAGACCGTCCAAAACCACTATGAAATACAACCTTCCCTGTAGACGAATGCAGAGGACAGACAGTTTCAAAGAAGGAAAAGGGGTGCACTATGGATAATGACAGAAGGCTAGTCAATATGGTTAAGAACCACAACCGTTTATTAATGTGCCTGGGGGAAAAGTTTCTTAAAATGTCTCTAGGGGCCTTCTGGGAAAGATCAGGTGGACAGAACAACAATATAAACTCATCTGTAGGTGTCCTTGATGCTCGACAAGGTATGAGTCAGCTCCAGGGTGCTTTGCAAGCTTCTGTGACAGAGTTCAAGGTGGGAGTCAGTCAGCAAGATGGTTCGGCGGATGAAGCTGGATGAACGGCTGCAGGCTTGCCTACATGGCGACTCGGAGTCAGGAATCATTGTCTCAGTGCTAGTCAGCGGTTCTTAAGTATGGTCAAGACATCTCGGATGTCTTTAAGCGACTGCAGCTTGGCAACGGTCAGAGTTGCAATTGGTTGAGGAAAGAGGAACTCAAATGGCTCAAAAATGTCCTTTAAAGTGGACGGTGGTAGATGCTCGTAGAGGCACTTCTCCCAACTTCTTCAATGGGATTGTGTCATCCTTTAAGGTGGGTGGCCCACAGCTGTGGAGTGTGTTGCAGGCAGCTGCCTTGTCCTTGGTTTTAAGTTCTGACAACTTCTGGCACTCCCTATCAAGGAAGCTTGCTGCAGTGCTTAGCAGGGCTTGCTTTGTGTTGGCTGGTTACCAGTTTTGGGGTGGCTGGAGAGTACTATGATTTATTATTCTCCTTCTGTTCCTTGGGAGAGGTTTAGAGGATGGATTTTGCTTCTGTCTTTGGATAGCTGGCTTTCCTTCACTGGAAGAAGATGTAAGGCAGACTTTACCTTCAGCAAGTGTCCAAGGTTGAGTTCTTCTTTCTTACACCTTGTAAAGGCCACAGTGATTGGTGTAGGCTAAGCTTTCCTTACAGAATAAATTCTGGGATCCCTACCAACAAACCTCTGTATGTATGAGGTCATAACCAGAGTGCTTTGCAATAGGAACGGTAAAGGGGTGAACGCAGGAGAAAGTTGTGCCCGAGAACTAAAATCGCTGCACCCTTCTCTCAACAATAGGAGCTCTGGGCTCACTCACTTGTGCTATTAAGTCACACCCATCTTCCTGTATGTTGTGTTCAAAGAGTCTCTCTGGTTTGTGGGCCTCCCTCTGTGGTGTGGGGTGAAAAGACAGCCCAGAGTGAGAGAGATGGAGAGGCCATGCTAGGCCCCTATTGTGAAAGTGAAGCTGGCTAATGTGGAGTTCAATTGAAACATAAAAGCCAGTACAAAACAGTGATTTCTGACATAAGGGCTAGAGAAATGGAAATAATTGGGCCTAGTCAACTCCAATAAAATGCACAGGTGCGCAAGTGAAAGGGAATCTACCTGAGAACTTAAATCTGATGGATATTCCCAATGAATAAGAAATAACATGTGGTGCTGCAGTTGCTGACTTGTTTAAACTAGAAAAAGGAACCTTTTTGATGGATTAAAAACTGCAGCAGTACATATGGGAGAATATACATTGAAATGATAGGCATGTGAAAAATACCAGGGAGGAATTGTGCCTTACATTTAAAAAGTGAAGCCAAGTGACATATTTCAGAGAAAGACACTTTTCACAAATAAACTTACATTCAAATGGAACCCCCACTTGTTGGATTCTCTATGTAGCTGTGGCCTATGCGTGAATTGTGCCTAAAGTGTACTTGTATCTGTCCAAACTGTAAGTAACGAAAGATTTTATGATAAACAACATACACAGATATAATGTTAAATATTACATGTAAGCACATCTTGTCGATTTAAGATTGTATTTTCTGAAGTACGGATGCAGCTGGTGTTTTGCCCACTGAACTGAAAGGTCTGTGCCTTTGAAAATTTGATCTCAAGACCTGGGCTGCGCCCCCAGAAAAAGCAGGCATGGTTCAGTTAGAAATACAAAGAAATAATGGAGAATTAGATCCAAATTGTAAGGTTTAGATAACACAGCCAGCAGAAATGACCGTTAAGGTCTGGTCTCCCCATTAGCTGTGCATTAGTGGCCGAGAGAAATTACCTTTTCAGCGCTAACTTCACCTCAAGAAATGTCTTCAGAGGCACTATTGGATGATACAACATTGTGTAAGCAACAGATTGCTGATAAACAAATGTTTGTGTAAAGGGACAATGGAGAAATTAAACTTAGGAATATGGGGGGCTATGTGAAACTGAGGGGCATATGTGAAGCACAGCCATTGATTAACATTGGACTCCTTTTTCCTGAATAAAAAGAGAATCCCACAGAGCTCCTCCTGGATGCGTATTAAAGGGGATATGAAGCCTGTTATTATCATGTAAATATGAATACTGTGCGATATATATATTTTGAATTATGAAGACAATTATGATTCCGGCCTTCTAATAATTCTGAGGGAATGGACATTTGGTGTGGTGATAGGTTATGGAAGTAAGGTTTGAATCAGGAAGGGTCAGAGTTGTGACTATTTCGGCTCAGGAGTAAATCGATAAAAACAGTACCTCCTGCCAGGAAGGGTGTGCCGAGATATGATTAATAGTTTCCGATCAGCCATAAAATATAGAACTCAAATATATACATGTGCATGCAGTTTTCTGAAGAATTACCGTAGCTGCCATGTTGTTAGATGTTTAGGAACACTTAAACCTACTTGTCATTTTGGGTTGATGAATCTTTCTCTTCCCTCAGCCTCCGTCCTTCCCACCTCCCATTTCCTTGTCCAATCAACAGCTAGTGGGCGTATTGTGGGAGGGCGAGGGAGAGAGCTGGCCAATCCATACTGTGGGAATTATTGATAATAATGGAGTGTCACCAGCCCTATAAGAGTTCAGGTTTCAATCTGAGAGGGAGCTTTCTTTGACTTGTTGACTCTTGGGGCCTTTCTTTGGACTTTTGATTTTTCCATTGACTTCCCACTCTATTGCTAGAGGTAGTCTACTTCTGGACTATTGCAAGGAACAACTAGCAGAGAGACAGGGAGCTACCAAGGCCTTAAACATTTCATGGGAGACAGAGAGCCTCATTATAAGTTTGCCGGACCAGTAACAACGGTATCAGTAAACTACCGGTACCATTGTTACCGGACCTGCAAACTACGAGTTCAGCTCGCAGGTGCCTTCCCGCCCACCAGTTTTGACCTCGGGAGAGTACTGGCACCCACGAGCAGAGCATGTCGGATGCACCGGCACCATTCACGAATGGTGCCGGTGCATCCGACCTCCCCATTCCCATTGAGCCCTATGGGGCTCAATGGGAATGGGGAGCATTTTGTTCCGGCGCCCACAAATGAGCAATTACCGAGTCCGGCAAGGCTGTAATGACCCGGTAATTGGCCATTTGTGGGCGACGGAAAAAAATGATGCCGGCGGCAACCGTGCCGGTTTTTACCGGAACCGCTACCACTAGTATCTTAATGAGGCCCAGAGACTGGGAAATCTAGAAGCTAGCTGGGCCAGCATTTGAGTAGCCAGAGGAAGTCTGGGTGCATGGGACTACCCTTGACCAAAGCCTTTGAAAATATCTGTGCTCTCCTCAGAGGACCCATGCTGTTTCCCTGGATGCCCCATAACCAAGGCCTCCCATGTAAGTAGATTAATCCAAATGCCAACAAAAGTGTGGGGGGAATCTGCCAGCCTTAATCTCAACTTGCATAGTGGGTAGTGGGGTGGAGTGGGCGAGACCCTTGGCACATTTTATTAAATCTAACGAAAATTAAGTCAACTATAGAAAATCACCCTATCCATTTAAATTGAATTATGTTGGGCACTGCCTGCTTTAATCCTTTCTATTAAATTGTGGGGAGGAGGGGAAGCTGTGTAGATCCTTAGCTGATTGAATTTAAATTAAATTAATTAATTCCCATATGGAAAATCACAGGATGAGTGTTGTTAGAGTCCAAAACTAATACTATTACTGCCCAGTGTGTTAGAGCCGGTATAGTACTTGCGTGACTCTACCTTTTGAAACCCTTCTCTCCTGTATGGAAGGGTGGTATCCATAATCCCAAACTAAGTAACCCTAAAACGCTGCCATTCAAGTGGATGTAGAGTGTGCAAAACAAAATGTCCCATTTATTTATTTGCATCCTGTTATATAGTGCCTGTCTGTGTTTGCTGTAGCTTGTGATGTCATGTGGAATGTTGATGTGTGAATGTGAGAATGTTTATGGTGAAGGATCTATATTGAGGCAGTTAGATCCTCCCTGCCTTGGTGATGGGAGCCAGTGTTGTATACCCATATGTCTATAACTGTAACTTGAGAACTGTTAATAAAGCCTCTTAGATGTAACCTAAGTAGGCCTGGAACCTGCTTAACTAAACATCCCAAAACGATTTTCCAAAGGTCCTGCATGTTATGAAAATAAACAAGCCCAAATCGATTTTCCCATTGAGTTGCTTTCCTAAACTTTGCCTTTCAAATAAAAAGCCCAAAATGATAATTTTTCATTTGTCAATTTTTCAAACCCAGCCTTTTGAATAAAAAGCCAAAACAATGTTGTTACTGTGTTCCCCCTCCCTGTGCCTTGCCTTCAAATTAAAGGGTCATATATAACTGATGCCTGGGGTCGGGGGTTGCTGGGAGAGAAGAGCATTGAGAACCCCAAGCAATCACTGGGTTTATTTCAAATGTCATAGTTGTGAATGTGCAAGAAATCCTCTGTGTGTATTTTGATGTAAATTCTCTAAATTTTACCTGTGTGTTGTAGTAGCTATACGTTCATTAGAAATAAAAGTCTGTCAATTGCTGCAGGTAATTTGAAATTGCGATATTGTGTTGTGCCACGGCATCATAGGCTGATGTTTTGGTTGTTGTATGGTACTTTGTCAAACCTTAAATAGATATATATTCTTACTATACACCGGCCTGGTTCCTAGCTTGTTGGTGGTACAGATGGTATTTGTTAGGGTGGTGTGAGATAGGTTTGAGACCTCACTAAAGTTGAATATGTGTCAGCGGTTTGGGTGCGCGCCACCTTGCTTGATGGGGAAAGTAACTGCCTGAGTTGAGAGTGACCGCCTAATAAATCGTGACAGTGGTTCCTGTCAAAGCGGCAAGTCTCCGCTGAGAGACTAGACTCTCTGGCTCCTGCAAACCACCTTCTTGTACCTTATCAATGGGGTCCCCTAGCAGTGTGGCCTAATGTAACAACAGACTCAGACATGAGCGTTCACTGCCAATGATACTGAGAGGTGGGAGCTAGCTTCAGGTTGACACAGTTATATATGAAACATTTCTGTGTTTCCTGTCTCCTTTGTTATCCTCTGAAACCAGGGCCTGTGTAGGCCTGTTTGAAATACCCCCTTGTTGGTATGATAATCTCTGCCACCAGCTGTAGGACCTAACAAAAGAGCCGGGCATTTCCCTGGAGCCCTTGTTACTTAATCAGGCTGACCATGGCATGGGGAAGGTTGGTCCTCCCCCTTCCTCAGATGTCTTTGTGCCCTCTTTGGCTGTCACATTCCAACTAAATATGACAGGGGCAGACTATGCCTATAGGCGGTGTCCAGCCCGGAGTACACTGCTATATGCGTTTGTTGTGATGTGAGCATAGGAAGATGTGTGTGTATTAGCCCTGCACATTTTCCTGAGGTCGGTCTAACATCCCATTTCATTAAACATTTCAAAAAAGCCCAGATGAGCCCGCTCACACCATGAGGGTTGTCGAATTCCTGAAAGCTCAATAGGTTAGGAACATACTTAGGCAGTGCCTTTATTTACGTTCATCAGTAAAACATGCCTTTTTGCCTATTTAACACGTACAGAGCACACATAATCCCTCTCCAGTGTGCCCATCCTGTCCCAATCCACAGTATAGTTGTGGTCAGAGACAACACGAGGCGCTATACAATCTTTCAGCTAGCATTGGTGATATGAAGGTAATAGGCGTGCAGTGGATCCAATAGCTGATAACAGCTTAAGTGAGTCGGTTTTCTTTCTTTAAAGCACACAAAAAGTAACAATACCTAGGGCCTCATTACGAGGTATGCCGGTAGCCATGCCGATATTGGCTGAATGGGAATGGGAGAGGGAGTAAACAATGGGCCATTACGATGGGCTCCCTCTTCCCCTCGCGGGACCCGGTAAGCACGCCTGTTTTTCCCAGGCGTGCTTAACATTTCCTGCGAGGGGACCTCGTAATGTGGCGGAACAGGTTGAACGGCGCCGCAGCCTTTTACGGCGCCGTTTAACCCGTTCCGCCAGGGTCGTAATGAGGCCCCTGGTGTTTTATTTGGTACAACTACCTTTCTAATCTGCTCTCTATACCATTATATTAGCCATTCAGGTGATGCAAGAGTGCCGACAATGATGTATGTGTGCAAATGTACCCTATTAAAGCCTGTACTGAAAATGTTATCATGACATTATTATCTTTAACTTTATCCACTTAACCAACCCTCACAAAATGTTGCATACCCATATGCCTGCAAAACCTCTCCGCGTCAATTCGAGTGATTGCAGTTACGGTTAATGAAAACGTTTTGAAAACCTCCCAAAAAAACATGACAGGTTATATTGCTAACCACAGAACATTGTTTTTTCATGCATGTTTTGCACTGTCATTCTAGGAAATGCCACAGACAAATCAACTATTAGATTTTCTAGGAATCTGATTCGTCATTCTTGATGGCATTACATATGCTCTATACTGCATAATACAGAGACGACATAGTGTGTGGGCCCGTATGCGTGAATATGTATTATTAGTATTCATTCGAAAATAATGTTTTTTTCTTTGTAACTGTAAACGAGCCTGCAATTATGAATACAACTCAGGAATGTGTCAAACTATCAAATGATGTTTCCCCCTCGTGGGCCCATTTGAGCTGTTCGTCTTCTCTTTCCAGTCATGACCTTATTTGATTTAAAACACGCATCACCTTAAGCTGTAAAGTTCATTAAATGAAGGTCGTCTGCGGGACAAAATGTAATCCTTCCTGTTCTGCAAAGCCCTGCGTTCATGCTGACTGCTACATTTTAAACATATGCTTGGTTCGTGTATCGCATGCTTCAGCCTGACCTTCCGAGGCAAGTTAAATGGGCAGTGACCTATTTTTCTTTCTGTATTGTTACATATAATGCAATAGATATGGCTGGGAGGAAGAACCATCTGGAAGGTTCACAACTTATGAATGGAAACCAACTGCTGTACCTCTTTCGACATTTTTACAAAGAGAAATGATGGGACTACGTGTGACCCACTTATGAAAGCGATTATATAAAGCCAGAGCGAATACTATTAAATGGCACATCAACTATATGCATATTGTTTTTATTCCGACATTGAAACCATTAAGTAAAATGGGTTTGTTGTTATTTGTGAGAAAGTAAACATATTTGAGCCTTAGCTGTTAAACAATTCAGATTCAATTAAAACGCAGTTCTTGCTCTAGATGTTCTAGACGTTCTATGTGTTTGCTAATCACTATGCTTCACAATATAGTGTACTGCAACTTTATTTTAGAACACTCATAAAAACATTATACACTGGGCAACCTTTTATCCAGGTTTCTCGTATCGTGCCCCCTTGCTCACTATTCTTAGAGAGGCACAGCTACACCCTACTGATGAGGTCCAACCAGACCAAAACACGTGTATGGGGTTGCTGTTGGTACTCTTGTTCAAAGGAGAATTGCCAAGCATTTCGGTGCTGGACTGCCCCAGGGCAGGACAAATACTGATATGTTTAGGATAGTTCTCCTCTGTGGAAGATAGTGAGCTAAAGACTCTGGGTAAGGCTCTTGTAACCAGGACTCATGTCTGGCAGAGAGTCTCCCAGGACCCTCCTTGTTATTTGCATTTCTCGTATCGTGCGGCAGAAGGCACAGGGTTTACTGTTTCACCATTGCCAACATTATGGGCCTCATTACAAGTATGGCGGTAAGGCAACAACGGTGCCAGTAGCGCTACCGGCACCATTTCTACCGTTCTGCCATACTACGAGTTCTATTCACGGGTGCCTTTGCAGCCACCAGGTCTGACCTGGTGGCCATACCTGCACCCGCAAGCAGAACAGCACTGTCGCACCGGTACCATTATTAACGGTACCAGTGCTACCACTGTCCCCATTCCCATTGAGCCCTATGGGGTTCAAATGGGAATGAGGAAGAATTTTTTACGGCGCCCAGCAAAGGGCAATTACCGGGTCCGGCAAGGTCGTAATGACCCGGCAATTGTCCTTTTCTGGGAGCCGGAAAAAAATGAATACCGGCGGCCGCCTCGTATTGAGGCCCATCATCATTAGGAATTCAACTTGTTTCAAAATGAGACATATGTATGGGCAGTACTGTGGCATGTGGATGTGATGAAATGACTACTCTCCTGCAGCAGTACACGGATGAGGAGTAGTGGATAAACCGCCTACTCAGCCCTACACTAATACTAAACCAGAAAGGAAATAGGCATTGTCAAGAGATGTACCATATTTGCCTTTTGTGGGCCTAACTTGGGCGGACGCAGGCTGTACTCTTAAGATGGGTGTGAATTTGATAACAGTAGCAAACCCAAACTCCATTACTCAAACAGTCCATAAAAAGGAATGTGTAATCAAAGTTCATTAACAGAAAGTGGCCAAAAGTGGTCTTCCTGGTCGTGACTGCTTGCTGACTTGTGCCAGTCTGTTTACAGTGTTCATTGTGTGGAGGCGTGTCCCAACAAGCTGCAAAGCGAGCAAAGACTTTTTAAGTCCATTCCGACCGCGGAACGTGGAGGGGAAAGTGTGAGAAAGTGGTCTTCGTGGTCTGCGGGAGTCGAGGGAAGGGAGGAGGAGCAAGTCAGCCCTTAATTATTTATTTGGAGCCATGGATATTATTGTGACTGTTTGTGGAACAACTGTGAAATAACAGGATACATGGGGTCCTGAAAGCAGAGCCCCAAAGTGGGTGGTGCTTTTGATAGGAACTTGGAACTTGGTTTAAACACGTCCTCCAGGCAGGGCCATGACTAGCGGGAAGTGATCCCTTTGAGTCGCCGCCGAGGAGGAGGTGGTGTTTAACTAAATTAAACTTGAGATCTGCTTTCACCCCCACTATTGTGATCCCAGGTGGTGTGGTTTGGGTTGGGTGGACTAGCCGGCCACAGAGGGAAAGCTTGGGATGCTATGGCATTGTGGACAACATAGGGAAAGCATGGTTCCCACTTACCCACGCATGAGGTGCCAAGTTACAAATAGGGAAGCCTTTGAGGACTTAAATACTCCGGAGCCCCCTCAAATGGAGGAATCTGTCCAAGGTGTGTGCGTAGCTGAAGTGCATCAAGGCAAGCAGTTAAACCATGAGGAAGGTGGGGCATCCTGTGGAAAGCAAAGGGACATACCATCTTCACAGGATATGGGTTGGAGAAGATCCCCTCATAAGGCGGTAAGGGGGAAGCCCGGTTTGAGCAACTCAACTGAAGAGATGACGACTCCAAATGTGGGGGAAGGAGGAGGGCTTGGCATACTCCCTGTTGCAAGTCCCGAGGTTGAGTTTATAACTTTGCTAGGAAGAAGAAGTTCAAATGTGGGAGTAACCCGGTAACAAGTCTCCAAAAAGAGTTCAATAGAGGACTGCATAGAGGACTGTTTGTACTTGGAAGAGGTGTTTAACAGGCCTAACTCCCCGGAAAAAGAGACCCTGAGCGGAATGAGCCAATCATCGTCTGTGTCTCCCCAACCGTCTTTGTTGTGCCTTTCTAAGTTAGAGCAGCAGCACCTGGCACTGGCAAACAGAATGGCTAAGGACGTGGAATTGCTCAATATGACTTGCTGTTTCAGAGAAGGCTGAGTGTGTTTAACGAGCAGACAACCATCGGCGTAGGGGAAGGTTGGGGGGTCAATCTTTTGGAATCCTCAGCCATAACAGGCCCGTCTTCTTGTTCAAAGAATGGGTCGCATTTTACATACTGCGAGGGAAATTGGGAGGGAGTCAATGAACCCTCTCAGCTAGAGCCCCCGGATAATATTCGACCAGAGGCAGTACTACATGACCAAGTGGTGTCGCCATCATTCTCCCAGAGGAAAACAATATCTGAATCTTCAGCTTCAAGCAAATCGCAACTCAATCATTCCTCGCTTCTGCGAAACCAGGATGAATATGACTCTGGGGCAAGGCATGGAGGGATGGACATGGCCCAGATGCAAAATTTGATCATGGCATCATTGGAGGTGTCAATGAATCCCTTCATGAAGTTATATGAAAATCTACAAGAAACAATTAAATATCAAGCTACCTTGTTGGCCTTATCTCACACAAAGTTGATCTTCCTGTCATGTGTGAGTACAGTTCAAGCAAGACTTGACAAAGAAGCAGAGTTGTCTGCCCAATGGCAGGCTAGGCTATTTGACCTAGTCATAGGGGAAATGACAGAAAAACCAACAATGATGGTGGCTTTAATGGTTTTAATGAAATGGCAGGGACACCAGAAGGAGGCTCAATGTAGGCAGGTGGCATATGAGTCCCAGGTGGACGTTCCGGTCCCTCGAAGTTAAAGACCTTGCACTTTAGAGGAGGGAGAGGGCTAGCGAAAGCTAGGGAACACTTCCTTGAGGGCTGGGGCTGTGGCTACTGGAAACACGGTATCTACACGATCAAAGAGATCTGGTTGGTCTCTGGAGGGGAGGAATGTTAATGATAAAATGGTGATGGAGGTGTGCACGAGACAAAGATTGGACAGTGACCCGACGGGGGAGACCACTGTTGTGGCGAATGCCCCGGTCAAGGACAAATTTCAAGATAAGGATTGGCTCCCAGAGGCAGGGTTGAAAGTATTTACGGTCTTTGGAATGAAGAATAATAGTCCTCAGGAGAAAGCAAATCCTTGGTCCTTTCAACAACAAAAAATAAAAAAATCAGGTGCTAAGTTTTTTGGGGGGACGTCCTTGTGGTTCGAGGGCGTTCGTGAGAAACCTCTCACTTCCTAAATTTGGTAAAGAGGGGATGATCAAGAAGAGAGTTGGGCGTGAAATTTTGGCTGAAGAGAATAGAGAGAAGAGTGGCTTGGTAATGAAGTGCCAGAAGGGGACATACAATTTCTGTAGAACCTCTCAACTTAGTCGGAGCAATCGTCCATGGGGGAAATTGACCAGATGAATGTAACTTTTGCTATGGAGGCTAGGGACACTAGCTTGATGATCGACCAGATGGATACAAGTTCAAGGAAGATTACTGAGGAAGATCAACGAAAGCCGAGGGGCGATGCATGGTTGAGTTGATGTCACCTATGTTCCATACATTGGAGCAAAAGAGAGGATTGGTGGATAAGCACACCATTCCCTCTAGGGTAGATGCAGGAAGGTCCTCATGGGAATCTCACTTACAGAAAGATCAAAGGTTCCCTTCGCTCATAGACGGAGAAGACTCAGGAAAGAGATTCATCACTATTTAGCATTTGATACCCGAAAAGGACAGCCTAATAATGAATAGATCAAATATCTTAAAGCTTCTCCATTGTTCGCCTAAATTGAGGTTTATTTCCCTGAAGGACACAAACATTGTGGAATTGATGGAAGAGGAGCGCCTGGATTGGATGATGCTCCATTTGTTATACAATTTGGTTAAGAATTGTTTGCTAGAAGCCACAATTGACTCTTTGCCTTTGGGTTTTGAGTTGACCGAAGGGAGATGCTATGGCTCTCAGCCAAGGAAAACAGACACCTGTGGGAGGGAGGTGAAGGTGCCCTGGGGGGCAAGACTGATATGGTAGTAGAGGGGGAAAGGTTGAAATATCCTATTAAGAATTCTAATGCTTGGGGGGGTGATGAGAAAGCACGCTTGAAGGTTACATTTGAATGTCAAAAGGGAGAGGACAGTAAATTCAAGCAGTCACACAGAAAGGAAAGAAGGTTGAAATTCGATGAGGATTGGGGATGATTAGCTTCTTCCCTGGTGCGAAGGTCAGACTCATAATTCCACTAAACAAGAAGAGCTCCCCTGATTTGAATCCCCTGGATGTGATTTGTATGCAAGAAACTTGGTTGGTTTCCAAAGCAATCTGGGAGGGCTTTGAAGTTTGTTTTCACCAGCCTTGGTGTAAATTTGTGATAACATTGGTAAGAAAGGGATATATTTGTGTAATTTCACAGTTCAAGCAGATGAGCCCGTTTGTCCAATTAGTGGTACTGTCATGGGTATGTGGGATTATTGCTTTTTAATGTGCATTGGAATCCAGCAGGAACTGGGGATGAGGTCTTTGTGGATCTGGTGACTAACACATTGGACTCAGCAATGGCGGAACATAATAACCTCTCAGTTATGATATGTGGAGATCTCGGACATCAAATGCCTTGATGTTAGGGGCCTAAAATTACACAATGGCCATGTGTCCAAAAAGGCAGGGTTGTGGGTGTGTGAGCTAAAAGGGAGGAATATTACTATGGTAAATGGTAATATGAAGGGGGACACACTGGGGAGAACAACCTGGTCCAGGGATGCTTTAAGGGCCCACTTGGATTACATTTTTGTATCTAATGACATGTATGAATAGTTAGAATGCTTGGCAGTTATCTCAATGGTAAGCAGTGACAATTGTCTGCTAAAAAGAACCTTTAAGGGGCAAATTGAGGAAGTAATCCTTTCATTGGAAGGACTTTTACAGGTCAACCAAGGGCGTAATTGCCTAAAAATCCCCTGGAATGAGGTCAGTAATATCCTTAACAGACTTGGAGATCGCATGTCGAACAATGGTGGGGGTTGATTATTCCTCTGTTTTTCTGGCCTTCCAGCAGAAACCCTCTTTAGGGGGTCAAACCTGATCTGAAGAGGTTACACGTGTCAAGTATGCTAGAGAAAAAGATGAAAAGAGAGCTAAGGTCAGATTTAAGAGCTATAGATCGTCAGTGTGGGTGAAATAGCCCGAATACCATATCTAAATGACAGGGTCCGCATGAGTGCTCCTCAAAATGAAAGGCCTGCTTTGAAGTAACATGGAAATAAGGCCCTGAAATCTCATAGCAGAAAGGAGCGAAATTAGGCATCAAAACTTGGAGATGCTTAAAATATTCATTGCCTCATCAAATGGAAAGACAAATGGCATAATTTGCCAAAGTATGAGCAAGCTGAAATAATATCCTCCAGAATTAATGTCCACAGAACCCTAAATGGGATGGCAGCATTGTGAGCTATAGTTGCTTTGAAGTAGATTGCATTTCAGCAGAAATGTTATTGGAAATGTGCAAATCCATATTTCCCTTTATATTAAAAACATGCTCGTGAAAATGTGTGCAACAGTGTAATAAAGGAATTGTAATTTTTGTCCATCATGTGCCCATCACAAGAGGAAACAATAATTCACAGAATTTACATGGAAGGTTGAATTGCAGCAGAGTGAGAGCCAGTCACGTCTGTAATTGACAAAGGACATTGCAATTGTGCCTTCAAAATCAACACTTTAAGTATTCACATGTACAGCTCAAGTGTTTATATATATATTATGTTGCCTTTCTGTAAATCACTGTTTGCAGGTAACCACTGTATGAGGGGTTTACATGTTGGAAACTGTGCACTTCTGATTTGATTTAAAAGTAAAATGTTGTTCAGCAGAGGTAGGCCGGAATCCTGGTTTCATTTCTTTGCTGTTGGTCCCCCATGTGTGAAACTAGGTTTCAAAGCTCGGTTGTCAGGGGGACGAGATGAGGAATTCTCCTGCTCCCCAGGTTTTATGACTAAAACAACTCAGGCCGTCATAAAGCTGGCCATCAGTCCTTGAAGCTGTGGGCTAATCTAAACAAAACCATCCCTCTTGATGTCAGACCCAAAACCAGATCCCTTCCAAGGGTGGGGGCAGAGTTAAGGAGTGGTTTCACACCCATTGCACTGAGTGGGAGATATGCTGTTTATGGAATAACTTGGGAAATATTAATCGTACACGTTTCATGTTCAGATATCTGAAAAGCTGTCAGCGAGCTGCTTCTGGTGAGCCAAAAACGATTTTGGTGACACCAACATACCCAAGGTTACGAGGAAAAACATGATTGTGATCTCTGCATAAAGGTGAGAACCATAAAAAGTTTGAGGAAATATGTAAAATATTATCCATGTTCCGTTGACCGAGTGCCATATTTTTCATTATTATAGTTCTGGTGTAAATGAGAAAACACCATAGCTTCGCACCAGTAAATTGCACAGACATCAAACAAGGTTTATGCGATTCCCTGAAAAATGTAGTATTAACAAATTCTGGTATATGTGTCATAATGTGATGAGAAAGGTAATTTGTCATGCAGACCCAACCCCCTGTCCAAGTTAAATGATGGATGGGTACCCTCCAGTGGCTTCCCAGAACACTCCCACTTTCTTTGAACCTATCGGTCCACAGAGGGGAAGGAACCCTTGAACACTGTCCTATCAATTCTGCGAGAACTTTGACATATCCGTGATGTCACTTGCCTTCTAAATAAGTCACACCGCCTCAAATCAGGACTCCCCCTACCAACTCTCGAGGTGTGCCGCTGACCAAATCTGGAAACATAATTGCAGAGTGGGGCCTAAATCTTGGAGTGAAGCCAGGAGCTGGAGTTATGTTTTGTTATATTCAGTTCTAAAGCCCGAAGGCATCATGGCGCTGGAGAGGGAGATCATGTTAGCCAGGCATTGAGCCACAGAGAGAAACCTAGAAGAGCGTGGTTTTCACCGCTCTTCTAAAGGTCAGATGATTAGACATTTTTCTCATTGGAGGTGGTAAGCCATTCCATAGGTTGGCAGCAACTATGGAAAAGGTGCAGCCACCTATCCTGGTACTGCGAAACCTCGGGACAAAAAGAAGGTCAGCGGTGGAAGAGCAAAGACATTGTTCAGGCTGATAGCGAAGGAATTTAGCTTGAAGGAACTCCGCCCCTTGACAGTGAACAGCCCGATGAACTATGCACATAGCCTTCAATCTGATACGATGGCTAACCGGCAACCAGTGGAGAGAGCGCAGCACCGGGGTAATATGAGCTCCATATGGGGTGCCAGTAGCCAACCTAGCAGCTAGGTTCTGTATATGTTGCAACCGCTGTATGAGGCCAGTCGGCTGAGCCAAATACAATGAGTTACAATAGTCTAGGTGAGACAAGACCAACACTGCAACCACCAGAGGACGTAGCAGTTCGGGAATCATAGGAAGAACCCTCTTCAGGACCTTGAGTTGGTAGTGGCCTGCTTGACACACAGCCGTAACTTAGATTTTTTCACCTTGCCAACTGGGCAAGGGAGGGGACCAAAGGTGGAAGGCCAGAAGGCAGTGACCCACAGCGAAGGGTCAGGAGAGCACCCAACCACCAGGACCTCTGTCTTATCTCTTTTAAGCTTGAGCCAATTGTGGTCCATCCAGTCACCCATGGCCCTCAAGCAACTCTGAAGGCACGACAGCTCAGTATGATCCCGGTCTAGACGGATCAAAATCTGGGTGTCGGCGGTATGGGAGTAGCAGTTGAGGCCATGGGTGCGGATGAGACACAGCAATGCCCAGATACAGATATTAAATAAAATCGAAGCCAAAGACGAGCCCTGGGGAACACCACAAGTGAGATAACAGGGCGATGAGAGGAAAGTAGGCATGGCCAGGGTCTGTGTACGGTCCGCTAGGAAAGAGGTAAACCAGGAAAGTACCTGGCCAGATATTCCTATCTGAGCAAGGCGTGATAACAGGATGGGGTGGTCGACAGTGTCGAATGCCGCTGATAGGTCTAATAAAATCAGGGCCCCAACCCCACCCGAATCAACCAGCCTGGCCATATCATCCTGCACGGACACTAATGCACTCTCTGTGCCTCTGCCTCTGCCCGGTCTAAATCCCACCTGTGCTGGGTTAAAGACTTCAGTGGATTCAAGAAAAGAAGACAATAAGGGTGTAACTAAAGATTTCAAAAGTTTAGAAAGAAAAGGAAGCAGAGAGATAGGGCAGAAATTGGCAAGAACAGTAGGATCGAGTGTGGGTTTCTTAAGGAGCGGAACAACCCTGGCAAATTTTAGCTCAGGAGCCACAATTCCTGATTGACAGGAGTAGCTGACCTAGGTCAGATGGAATCCTTGACTGAACCCTGGCTGTCACAGCAGTGAGGCCCTGATGCTCCTTATTGCACCATTCAGCCCTCTCTTGTAAGTATAGACATCCCCAGCAATAGATTAAATAAGCCCTATGTCTTCAAAATTGTCATATAGATTTCCCCATGGTAAAATCCCCTATCTTCTTTCTTTGTGTAATTTAGTCATTTTCCTATTGAAAACATTTTACTTGTCTGTGCATTGCCATAATTCTCCCATTGACAAATCTTTTGTTTGCCTGTGCTTTTCAGTCATTTCCCTTTGAAGAATCTCCAGTTGCTTGTGTAGATCCCTAGTATATTTATTTTTCAGTAAATAAATGAATTTCCACATTATTTCACGGGATCGAGATAGTTAGAATTAAAAAATTACCTATCTAGTCCCAGTGTCTTGTGAGTTATTATAGTTATAAAATGTTCCTCCAACGAAGTCATTTCATTGAGAACTGAAAAACTATTTTTCAGTGGGCCTCATTACGAGCATGGTGGTAGCTGTGACTGTATGGCAGGCATGGCTACCGCCATGCTCGCTACCGGCACCACCTCCCGCGATTGGGCAATAATCGGCCCATTACGAGATGAGTGAGCCAGTAATTGCCCATTCGTGGGCGGCGGTAATGCCGGGCTCCCGATACCCATTCTGCCCCATAGGACAGAATGGGGGTGGGGAGCATGGTTGCACCGGCACCGTTGATAACGGTGCCGGTGCAATCAAAGGTTCTGCTCGCGGGTGCCGCTCAGCCTGCCAGGTAAGACCTGGCGGGCTGTCAGGAACCCGCAAGCAGAACATGTAATGCGGCAGCCCGGTATGAACGGGGCCGGTGCCTTACCGGCACTGTTCATACCGTGGGCGCCACACTTATAATGAGGCCAGTGTGTTTAAGTGATGTTTTCCAAAGCCAGTTTCTATTTGCATCTGTCATCTTAAACCCAAATCGATTTCCAATTGTGAGTAATCACTTTGCCCAGAGCCTACTTGTTGTATGCTTTTGTCATTTTAACTGAAAACCGATTTTCCTATTGTGATTTCCCCATTGCTAAAGCATGCCTATCATTTGCAGCCTTAGTAAAAATGAGTGTTATTTCCATTTCCTTTTCCCTGGAAATTTCGCTTAACCTTTGTAAAACCATGTTTCCGAGCCTATTCCTTTTCCCCTACTGTATTTTGATAACGGATTGTCGATTGTATTGCCTTCTCATTTGCCAATGTGTTGCACATACTCATATCGATTTTCCAATTGTGTGCTAGCTAGTATGCTCTGAAGCCCCAATTGTCTTCCTGTCTAAGAAGCATGAAGCACCCTTTTGTGCTGTCCCATTGCAGTTGTCTTAACTAAGTAAAAACCCATTTATCTGGTGCAGAGCAACCAATTTTCCCTAAATTGCTGGCTTCCCCGTTGTTTCTGAAAACCCTACTAAAAATCCAAATTTATCCCCATTCCCTGCCAGCCTAGTGTAGGTCTACGGGGGAATGAGGAGGGATGAGGGTTGCTGGGACTCAAGAATCCTTTGTGTGCACATACACTTTCCTGTGGATTTCATTCATGTTCCTGGTGTTTTGAACGGTTGATAGTAGTGTTGAAATCAGTTAAGTAAATCTGTTGATCGTACATGTTTGAGTTGTCTTAGTGTGTCACTTAACTAAAAGGACTAAAACAGGAAGTACAAATGACATCAATGGACGTCTCAGTGCAAATTCTCACAATGCATTACAAAAAAAACAATCTTTTATTGCAAAACATCATCATTGATGATGTTAACCTACATATTACTAACGTCATCCTACGTGGCAAACTACAAAAACCTATTGGAGAAAGTGATTACATCTAAGGGAATGTCTAAGTATACATTCTATACTAGTATGTGACAGTGAATGAAAGTAATTGGTTTCTTAACGTCACGAAGGGCAACTAAGCCCTCCCTTCAAAATGGCCACTATAAACATCACTAAACACACAACGTCCCATTGGCTCTACAAACTATAGGACATTAAGTACATGGTCCCCTACAATTGGTTGGTACTCTAACCTTCGTCAGTACTTTTCCACCTACATCTGGCAGCACACAGATTGGACCTCCAGGTGCTGGTGAGCTTGTCTAAAACAGAGCTTCCCACCAATTAGCATATCCATCTATCATCACATCAGTGGTCTGCTGAAAAATTAGGACTTTGAACTTGTCCACGGGCGTGTTCTTAGCTCTGGAGAAATTTAAGGGAGTGAGGGCGTGCTATGCCCTCATGCGTAGGTGTCACCATCTCGTCTGTCCAACTTCATCTGTCGCCGTGACTGTACACCATATTCTGAAGCCTTTTCGTGTATTAAAATACTATTTTCTAATGGACCTCTGATGTCTTCCTTGTTTTGTTCATGCCTTCTGAAAAGGAGCTTGTTCTTTCACATGATTGTGTATCAATGTCATCTCACCCCAGCCTGATAAGACCTTGGCTTCTTGGCTCCGCTCTATGGCTCATCCAAGCCCGCCTTTCTGAGATTCACTTTTAATTCATTTGTTTGCTTACTGCGACACACTGAAAATGAAGCTTCCTTTTTTAGTCCAACTCTGCTATAACCCGTAGTGGAAACATCCATCCTTTACTCATTTCTGTGGAATAAGCTTCTTCACCTTGATCCCAAGATGTCACTTATACTTGATACTTTCTCAGTGCTTTATAGAATATCTTCATTCTCTCGTCCCTGCATCTCTTCTATGCACGTCAGCTTGACTCTGCATGACATCACCATTCGTCTTGGTCATTCATTTGCTCTGCTTCTTCTGGGATTTAATTCAAATGGCCATCGTATTTTCTCCTATTCAGATATGATTTTCTCAATGGGAACCTTGCTTCCAGAATTCTCTTTGATATCGTAATTCTTAGTGGTACTGCACATGTCTCAAACTCTGGCTCCCAACATATAGGCAATATGGGTGATGTGGTTGAGGTGGGGGTACTTGGCTCCTTCTCTATGCTCCCGCCTCTGGGCGATTCATCGATGACTCATCCTTCACATCTAGACATTCTTGTCTGAAGAAATGTTTCTTAGGGATTCATATCTTTATGACTCCCTTCAGGCATCCAGCTGATTTCACATGCTCATCCTTGGTCCATGTCATGAGCATGCACTGCCCACTTGGACTGCAATAGCTCCATCTTCCCCACATACTTCTTATGGTTCTATGTGTACAGACATTCCGTTTCCTCAGGTGCATGGATACTGGTCTTCACAAAATCTCTGATTTCTTCACCTGTCAAGTCTCTGACCTTCCATCCTGATTTGACATCGATTTCATCCCTATGGCTTTCTTTGCTGTCTTCTTGCATTGTGTGATTATTATCTTGATCACACAGAATCCAAGCAGCACCAACACGATCATGGCTCCAAGGAACTTCATTGTGGAACCCACGAAACAAGTGATCCAAACCAACTGTCATCAGCAATGTCCTCTACTTCGTCTATCATCTGGACATGTAATTTCGTTAGCATCTCTATGGTCAAGGTCAAGGTTCCATTCTGGTTGTCATGAGCAGGTATGAATATGCAACATGATTCTCCGATTTTTGCACAAACACCTCCATCCATTGCTGTGATCATGTCCAAGACTTATTTGTTCTGGAGAGTCATTAGTCGTGTGGCTCTCATCGCCTCTTTTATATCACTGAATCCCTTCATGGTTGTATTGATCATTTGCAGAAATTCTGCAGCCATTTGGTATTTGCTCCAACCTGGATTCTTGGCATAAAGTTCAATGTGAAGACTGACAAAGTCTGGCTGAATAATCTGTGCTCATACAGAATGGCATCAAAAGCTTCTATTGACTTGGCAGGGAAATAATCTTCCCTCTTCATTTTAATCAGCTCCACAGATCTCTTCTTCCTCAGGTGAGCATCTGCTTTCGGGAAACTGTCAAGATTTAGGTCACTTTTAGGAATCACCAATGCTGGAACATGCACATTCACCATTGTGCATATTCCTCTCCAGTTTGTTGGAAATCTCATATAAGCTCTGGCTCACAGGCCCAATTGTGATCCTTGGTCAATCTGCAAGGGTCCTCCATTGTCTTCAACCCAGGTCAATAGTTTAGCAAGTTTCAGCCACAATGGTTTTCACAGCACTTGTGCATTCCAAATAGTTGATTCAGGACAATCAGATACCATCCAAGCTCTGCAGATAACCATTCCTTCTTCCCAGCCATCTGGTGACAACACTGATCCCCAAATCTGCATCTGGTCTCTGTTTTTCCAACGTTGGATGTCTTCTTCAGTTCTTTCTGGACTCTCAAGTCTTTTGTTTACTTCCCATCTGATTTCAGCCAGCTCCTTTCACTCCAAGTGTTTCATATCTGATCACGTGATTCTTGGTATGAGCTCTATCTCTTGTCTTTGTGTCCTGGACATAGTCATCTTCATCTGGATCTGCCCATTTGAGATAGACATCTCGACCCATGAACTGGCCTCTTGTGTGGCAAAGTGTTATGGGAGATATGCAATGTGCTGTCTGGACCTCTAATGTAATAGCTATGAAGATTTTAGACTTTCCCATGCTATAAGGCAGGAGTGCACCTACAAAGCATTTCTCCTTTTAGGTCTTCTTTCCCACTTCTTTCATATGCTGATACCATATGTTATTCCCTAAGTGTGCTGTGCTGTCCAGATAGTCATTTAGCTCATGATCATCATCCCTTGCATTTCTCTTGGATCTCGTTCTTCTCTTATGATCTACTATGATTATTTCATACAACACATCAGCATAACTCCTTCTTACTGGACCAATCATAGAAACACTCGTCAGTGGACTGGGTGTGTTTACATGTACTACCTGTGTGTGTTCACTCCTAAGCAATCTCTTCCTCTGTTTCTCCTTTCAAGCTTGTTTATGGTGTCTGAAAATAATTGCTGCAACACTTTTTGTCAAAGAAAGCTGACTGGTAACATTTCCCATAGACCTAGGGGTTATGGCAAATGTTTGTATTATTTACTGGAACCTGGATGACCACATAAGGCCTTGATTGCCTAGTAGTTGCCACATCTGTACCCTATTTCTGTTCAGGAAGATTCACAGGAGTCCCCGCCCAATTTACGTCTATGTAATAAGACGTGCACACTGTCAGTGACAGCAATATCACTATGAACAAAATGCAAACATAAATCATGCAAAGATATGTCCACTTACAGCAATTACTTTTTATACATCGTGGATGTCTCTCAGGATCTGGCATGATGATATTGCTACTAATGCTGCCCATTTCTCTTTTTTAAGGAAGGAAAAACACCTTTTAATGGGGCAACATTATGCACTATTTCTGGAAGCTGCGGAATCGGCTATGGAAATCTCTGCGATCAGCAGACTGCTTTACTGAATGATGAACATAAATTCCCGATGAATGCCACGTATTGGCCTCTCACCAAAAGACATGATGATTTTCTTTCAGCATGAAACAAAAGTTCCTTAACAAGTAGACCATAGATCTGTCCCTTGAAAGAAAGTCTCATTCAGTTCTTAATGTTATTGCAGAGTACCCGTTCACCTGGATTATAATGTCTCTCAAAATTTCATGAAGCGCTGCATTGTTACTCGGGTTTGCCTACCACAGAGATGTGAGCATGTTTCAATTAATTAATAGAATAGTAGGCTGACCAGTCTGTGTGCATTATCCGGTGACAGGGGCATTTGCCTTTTCCCCACTGAACTCAGGAAGCTGGAGAATCTGCACAACAATTGCTATGAGCAATCTCCTCACAATTGGACTATTCTTAGGATCTTGCAAGAAAACATGAACACTAGTAGTTCTCCCCACAAGAGCAGGGTATGCCGCATGGTCTGGATTCGCACTGTAATATGGAAGGGGCAGTATAAACACAAAAACTGCAACAATGACCCATGAAACGTTGTCATTGGGCACCACCATTTGTGCCTCTGAACAAGAACTCAGTGAGAAACGAATCTGGGTAATGCTCCCTCTGCCAGTTGTCGAAAAGGAACTCCCGACTTGGCATGTCTTTGTTTTTCAATCAAGGCTTAAGCATGCCTCGGTCCAATAGCAACAAACTCCTGTGGCTCAAGAACATAACAACTTACCTTAACTCCTTTTTTTTAAATGACTGAAAGAGTGTCCCAAAATAAGCCACAGTCCAATAAACTCTTTATCTTTATTCAGAAGTTTATGCGTCCTTCCTCCTCACCATAGTTCTGGTCTGCACCTGCTGTGGTTCTTCCCTGATGCTTGCTTCCGATGGGTGTGGGTGTGAAGGGGGTTCTACAGTATGGACCTTTACGTCACCAAGGAGAGTGCAAGTGCGTCTGCCTTGCACCTTGACTACAGACGGCATGAGGTCTTCCACAATGAAAGGGCCATTGAAGTGAGGTTCGTGCCACTTTTGTAGTGAAATCAGGAATTAGGACCGCATCTCCGGGGAAAAGTTTGGGAAGACATAACTCTTTAGTTCTACTTGTTGAAGCATCTCCTTCTGTGTTCTGCGCTACTCCACACCCTTTTTGATTGAGCTGATCTGAAATGAAAGAGATACTTGAAGTCATACAAATAAGGTAATCACATAGCTCCTTTCTTAACAATTCTGCAGATGACTTGATATCACTTCTAACCCTAGCCAGAGGTGTGAGAGGTATCCCCATTCGCCTCCCTGTCACTATTTCATGCGGGGTAAGATGGTGGTCTGAACCTGGTTGATTTCTCAACGCGTACAATGCCAGTGGTAGGCAGTGCAACCATCCTTTCTTCAAAGTAAGCTTCAGTTTGGCTATTCTTTCTTTAAGCAAACTGTTGAGTCTCTCATAGACACTGTTCACTTGCGGGTAATAAACTGATGAAAACGTGTGCTTTATGCCAATCAACAAGCTTATTTGCTCAAAGACTGCATTAACAAAATGAGGGCCATTATCTGATCTCAATATTTCACATATTCCCCATCTGAGGAAATCTTCTCGCACAAAAATGTTTGCTGCACAAGTGGAGTACGGATGTGTACACGGTCCAGCCTCAATCCAATCCTCCTCAAAAAAGGACATACTACTACAATCATATATCTATATCCATTACATACTTGCAGCATGTCGACATAGTCGATTTGCAAATGCTGAAAGGGCCACTAGGTCTAGGAATAACTCCCCTAATTGTGTGCAAACATGTTTGGTGAAATTTGGAACAAACCAGTCCTCTGCAATAGTTGCAGTGAGGTTCTCTATAGTTGTGTGTGCAGGGTAGTGTAGCTGATCCAACACCACCCTTAATAAGTCTACAGGCATCACTGGTTTACCAATACTGTCTTGTCGTCACATTTCTTGAGAAGGGTTTAAAGAACACCCTCTCCGCGTCCATAAGTCCTTCTCATCTTGAGGTGCTTTCCCCTTGATCTCTATCAATTGAGTTCTAGACAGGTTGTTATAACAATCAGACACACTCATCATCACCACAATGCTTTCATTCACATTCATTGTTTCAAACGACATAATGCCATCTGAATTTGCAACACGTTTAGCTTCCTCATCTGTTTTTTGATTTCCATGTGAAATAAAATCTGCCCTTTTAGTGTGAGCTGTGCATTTAACGGCTGTGATGGCTACTTGGAGTTGTATTGCTTTAATGAGCCAGTCCAATAGGTCTGCATGTTACATTGGAGTGCCATCCCCTTGGAGGTAACCCCTTCTTTCCAATGTGCGAGCACATAGGTGGAGTCCCTGTACACTGTTACATCCTGGTATGCATGGTTCTCAAGTGTGATGGCCAGCGCGACTAATTCTGCAGCTTGTGATGAAAAGTTAGGTGGCAGCCGTGTGCTTGCTAACACTTGAAACTCCCCATTGGTTGTGTGCTTTACCACAACGGCATCTTTGTCCATCATTTTGATCGATTCTCAAAGAACCGTCAATAAAAAGAATGTCCCCAGTTGCCAACGCATTCTCTTTTACCCTCATGATTTCATCATAGAACCCTTCATAGTTCAAGCAATCATGTGCATTTTTATCCTCTGCCAGTGGTTCAGTTATAAACAAGGGAGGATTCACTATTCTGCATCGGACTATTTTAATCGCTGTATTCAATATGACTACTTCATAGGCAGAAGCCCTTTGAGATGTTAACATGCATTTAGGTTTCTCCAAAATGGCAAATAATGCATGTTCAACAAATAACGTCATGGAACACCCCATCACTATACTGGCAGCCTTCTTAATAGTGAACGCAGTGACCCCTCAATACTGGGACTGGATTCGCACTGTAATATGGAAAGGGCTTGTACCCCAATGTGGTTCTTTGCGTGAGGACTGCTGTTATAACAGTGCCATCCGTGTGTGAAAACAAAAAGAATTCCTCAACATAATTGGGAATCCCTAAAACTGGAGCTGTGCAAATTGCCTTTTTCAATTCATCAAACCCTTCTTCCATTTCCTCAGTCCAAACAATGTTTTCTTGAGCTGCCTGTGCTTTCTTCAGAGCTTGCAATAAGGGCCTTATGTATGAGCTATTTTCAAAGACCCATGCTCTCGCATAGTTACATAGCCCCAAAATTCTCTGCATGTGTTTTACCGTCTGTGGCTTTACTGTTTTCAAAATAGCCTCAGCTCTCTAAGGAATAACCTTCTTTCCTTCATGCGAAATTAACTGGCCAATGTACAATCTTCTTGTTGACAATACTGTAACTTTTCTCTGTCGACGTTATATGCTTTGTCAGCAAGAATAATAATCAGTTGAACAGAATCGTGTCTGCACTTTTCCTCTGTGGTGCTACACACCAATATATCGTCTACGTATTTCAACACAACATTTTCTAAATCAATGTTGCTTAAGTCCATCTGCAGGACCCTATTGAAAATTGATGGAGACTCACAGTATCCCTAGGGTAAATGTGTACTTTTCAGGCAAGTCTGTCTGAACATAAATTACATCAGACCTTGTGAGTCTTTATGCAAGTCTTTATGCAATGGTATTTAGAAAAATGCATTTTTCAAGTCAATCACAATGAAATAATCAACAGGTATATTACATAAGATTATCGCAGGATTAGGAACTAGAGGGAACTCTGCCTCTACAATCTGGTTAATCGGGCAAACGTCTTGGGTTAAACACCACGAGCCCCCATTCCCCTTTTTGATAGGATAAATTGTGGTACTACACATTGGCCCTGATTCATGGATTATTTGCGCCCAAAAAAACGGGATTTGTGCGCCATTCTGCCTGCGAATCCCTGTTTAACAAATGGGGATTTGCAGGCAGAGTGTCGCACAAATCCTGTTTTTTTTTCGGCCCAAATAATGCATGAATCAGGCTAAATGCTCTGACGTCACTAGTATGCCTTGTTCCATCACAGCTGATATCATTGTAAAAATACCTTCATCCGCCTCTCGAGAAAAAGAAGAATGTCTTGCTCTAGGTAAAATTGCTCCTGGTTTCAATGTAATCTTCACTTCTCCAACGCCCTTCAATAAGCCTACATCTTAGGGGCCTGTCATCCATAATGAAGCTGCCACTTTTGCCATGTCTTCATCAAAATACTCGAGAATGTTTTGTGCTAACATCATTTTCTGAGGAACCTCTTGTTTAATTGCTCTGACTCAATAAGTAATACTCATATCAAATAACACTTTGTCATCTGATGGTTGATCTCCAAACATATCCTCATCAATGACGTCATTCAATCTCTAACCCTCCCAATAGCAATCACTGTGCACCATCATCTGCCATCATGATCATTCCCATCAAGCAAAGCCATTTCTCCTCACACTATGGCTCCTTGTAATTGTAGAGGAACGGTGCGCCCTTCCTCTTCATCCATAGGTATCTTTGGCCTGAATAAGAATTAATCAGGTATCCTCATAGTCCTGCCCACTAAGCCTGGCAGCCATGTTAACAAAATGCGTACCCCATAGTGAAACACTTCTGCTTCTAACAGCACTCCTCCTATGGCCATTTGTCCTGCAAATGCCATAATGAATTCACTCACGTTTAAATAATGGATTCCTGGTGTTGAACACACTGTGCTTTCATCAGTAAACAAAATTGTCATTTTGAACTTGGTCATTAAATCTCGACCCAATATATTAACAGGTGTCTGCCTCGAATATAGCAACGGCACTGACATATCACACTCTCCTATAGAGACTTGTAAATCTTTAGTAAAGGAACTCTGCTTGTAGCTCCTGTAAAACCTTGAGTATTAATGGCATTTCCAGATATATGGATACATGAGCATGTTGCAACCTTGTCTAAAACGAAAAGTTTGTGCATCCTATACTGACGTCAACCCTTGGTTCCTCTTGAGGATTGGGCATCACTGATAGTATTGAACACATCAAGTCTCCCAGTGAGCTGCCCTATTATGGATACAGCCTCATCCCTGTACCTGTGAAAGGATTCCCTCCATCGACAGTGACACCCCTACCTTTGGAGTCATTAACTGTCCTGTGCTCGTGCTTTGCTGTATCTGCATGGGTGAATGCTGTGAGTGCCCTTGTGTCAGATTCATTGTTGCCTGCTGTGTCTGTAAATCTTGCTGGACTCTTGGCGCTTGTGACTGCTGCACTGCTTGATTCTAAGCAAACCCATCTCCACTCTGCTGCGAATATACAGGCGGGTTAGAAGTCCCCCTCTCAAAAATTGACTATTCTGCACAAATCCTTGACTTCTACATATGAAGGAAAAATGACCTGTCATTCCATATATGCGTAGGTCTTCCCTTTTGTCCTCCCTGCATGCCTTGATAATCATTCTGCATGTTCTGAAATCCACCTTGATTATTCTGGAAGTTCCCCTGATTATTATGAAAACCCCTTCCTCGAAAACCTCCCCTTGCCCGTGGTATAAACCCATTATTACCTTGGTAAAGCTGCCTTTGGTAATTCATCTGCGGCATGTTTGCTGCTTGCTGTGAGCTTGATCCGTCTCCACTTGTTCACCTTTCCTAATATCGTCTTTCTTCCGATTCTTTTCTTGCAAGAGTCTGCAATAATGTTTGATGGTCAGCTGTATCTCTGTCCACAGTTTGGCTTCCATACCACTAGCTTCTTAAGATGCTTCTGGACTGGGTCTGGCAACCCCATACATAATATATGATAAAACACAGGTATAGACTTCCCCCAAGCCTTGCATGTTTCCAAAGCCCATTACTCTTGGCAATTCTGAATGCAAACAAGCCGATCCTCTCCTTCCTGCATCTTTTTCGTCATTATAGCTCCCATAGCTGATGTGGCTGGATACAGCACTCTAAGCGCTTTTCAAACTGCTGCTCTGCAATTATTGAACAGTGCTCCATCATGAGCAGTGTTTACTGTGGTAACACCAGAATATCCTGCTCTTAACTGAACGTCATCAACCCTTTCCCCAAGGATCGCAATTAGGAGACCCTTAATGTCCCCTATAGCCGACATGTTTGCTCCTGTCATTTTCTCTTAAACATGTATCCATTTCCCAGCGTCAGAAGTTAAACTCGGGAGTCTGCATCTTAATTTATCCTTGCCCATCTGCAGCCAAGGTATATATTGCGGTCTGGCTCCTCCCTTCTCTAACAAAGGAAATTTTGAAAGCCCAAATTCACTCTCATCTCCCATTGTTTGTCTATCCATCACAAGAACAATGGTTGTGCACCACCTTCTTCCTGGAAAATGACCTTAACCTGCTTGCATAAGGTGGCGAGTCACCGCCTCTGACCGTTGGATTACCATTTAGGTGGTGGCTCTAGCTATGTCAATGTTGCTGACGCCCAAGATGTAGATAGGTCTAAATCCGACCATCGAACTTCCTTATCCGTTGTAAAACATCCCTCAGGTCCATATGTGTTAATTCCCTCCTCCCCACGGAAGGCTTCTCAGTCTTCATCTGACATCTCTTGTGCCCAACTCGTGTGAGATCTCTCCTCTTGGTCTCTATCCAGAGTCAGTTTATCTAGACACAGCGCTTTGGGCTCAAAACTACATGAGGCTCCCTCTTTATCGTAAAACTGTGTACTCTCAAGTCGCTCATTATTGCCCTTCCATTTCAATTCTTTATTATTTCTCATTTCATGATAGACTTTATCAATAGTATCTTCAATGGTTTTAGAGTCAAACTCATCCTCTTGATTTGCTCTAGACAGACCTGCTATTAGTTCTTGTTCTGGGTAGAACTCTTCTAAATCTTCCCATGATACTAATGGATCAGGATGCATTACCTCCTTCTCCATGTGATCAAGATTGCATGCTCTCTGCCTTCTCTTTCGTTCTAATTCATCTTCAAACTCTCTTCACTTTCTCGTTTCCTGTTTCTTCAATTGCTACTCTTGATACAATGTTTCCCGTCTTTGTCTATCCTTTCTTTTTGCCCCATCATCTTTTAATCTTTCTTACACCTCTTTATCCTTTTTATACTGCTTGTCTCGGTCTTCCCTTTGTCTTATGTCCTCGATGCCTTTACCATTGAGTTTGAGCAAAATCTGACCACCCAGCCATTCATTCTTTATAAGCGCTAACTCATCAGCCTTATCGTTTTCTCCTTTCCATCTCTTTATTTCTCGTCCTATATCTAAAGATGTACTTGGTCAATCACTTCTCTCCTTGTCACGTCGCTCCTTGTCCCTCATGACCTTAGAGATTACATCTCTCTCAGTATTTTCTCTGGGTCCTCGTAACTGCTTTGCGCAGGTGACTCAAATGCCGGATTACTGTACCCTGTTGCTGCCTTAAGCTCCCTCAATGGGGACAGCCCATCATCTTTCACAATATCGCCATCTACTTTAGGTGCGGCAGGTGGAGCAGAATGCTTTTCACCCCCCTCTTTGCATACATTAAGTATCCAATCTACCACAGGCGGGTCTTCTCTCTCCTCCTGGTACATCTTCCAGAGCTCTAAGCTCGCTAGTCGCTCATCTACATTTTTTCCCCTATATGCAGCATGCAAATATTTTGTCATATGCTACAAAAAGTGATCCCCCTTGTGGCCATGGCATGAATATTTTCTCTGTGGTTCCTTCAACCCATTCTGCACTGTATTATCTAAGCTTAGGTGCATGTTACGGCAACTATTTGCAAGATGTATACGCGGAGGAATATCCTCCATTTTGACACGTCACACCTTGACCGTCAATACACACCATTTTACTGTTTGCGAATTTCAATAATACATTTCAAGAAAAAAAAACAATATGTGCGTGCACCAATCATCGCAAACTCCAAACCCTCTATATCCCATTTTTTACTTTAATCTGCTAAAAATATCATCAATTCAAATTCATTAAAATGCACGCTTAATTCTTGAATTCTCATGTCTCTCCTCTTTACGTTTATCAATCTCATCTATTATTTCATCATCACAATCACAGAAAACAAAACAGATGGACAAACATACTCGGCCGGCCACAAATATCATGGCCTTTTTCCTCAAGACTTGATCCTGTCCCTAAAAATACTCCTAGGCAGTTTGAACAGCCCTCTTCAAACCCGTCTTTAACCAGGATTGTCTCCTATGTCACCCACTATGGGATTTTAGTTGCTGTTCCTTCTGTTATGCTCTTTAAAACACAGGTATCTAGTCATACTCTTTCTCGTGGACTCTCTTCACAATACTGCTTAATTGCTTGGCCTCTCCTCAAGTCAATTTATTCAATATTGAACACTCATTATTCTCAAGTTGCTTTACCCCAAACCCCCTCCATTACTCGTTTTCCCCTTATCACTTTCTTCATTAACTGCCCAAACACAATTTTGCCACCTTACTCAGTTCTACTCGCCATTCGTATGTTCGAATTCTGACTCTCGGGATTGTCCACTTCGTTATCGCCTCTCCAACTTTCTGTTTGTTCAGCTTCCTGAAGATGCCGGTAGGGGATTCCGTGGAAACCAGAAGACTCGTCACACCCTAGCTTGCAAGCATAAAAGTTTTTAAATAACACGCTATCTACAGGGAGCTTCACGTCCTTTCAGCCGAATGGCAGAGATCGTTTGATATTGCCGGGACCCAAAAGTTTACTTATCTTGATAGATTTATTTTAAACCATCCTCTTCCCTACCAGGTGAACAGGGTGATTTCCAGCCCTTTAAGATGAGTAGCACTACTCTGGAGATGGATGGGGATGCAGACATTATTCATACATCAATAATTGAAATGACTCAGGCAGTTGGCAAAAAGGATAACTGTTTTAATATCAATTATCTAAAACAGGGAGTACAAAGGACATCAATGGACATCTCAGCGCAAATTCTCTCAATGCATTACAAAAAAACTATCTTTTATAGCAAATAATCGTCATTGTTGACGTTAACTTATGTATTAATAACGTCATCCTACGTGGCAAACTACAAAAACCTATTGGAGAAAGTGATTGGGTCTAAGGGAATGTCTGAGTATACATTCTATACTAGTATGGGACAGTGAATGAAAGTAATTGGTTTCTTAACATCAGGTGGGGTAACTAAGCCCTCCCCTCAAAATGGCTACCATGAACGTCACTAACTACACAATGTCCTATTGGCTCTACAAACTATAAGAGTCTTAATTACATGGTCTTCTACAATTGGTTTGCCCTCTAACCTTCATCAGTATTTTTCCACCTACGTCTAGCAGCACGCAGATTGGACCTCCAGGTGCTGATGAGCTTGTCTAAAACAGAGCTTCCCACCAATTACCATATCCATCTATCATCACCTCAGTGGTCTGCTGGAAATTAAGACTTTGAACTTGTCCTTGGGAATGTTCATAGCTCTGGAGAATATAAAGGGAGTGAAGGCACGCTCTGCCCTCATGTGTAGGTATGACCATCTTTTCCGTCCAACTTCATTTGTTTACGTGACTATAGACCATGATTTTAAGCCTTTTAATGTATTAAAATACAATTTTCTAATAGACCTCTGACGTCTTCCTTGTTTTTTTCATGCCTTCTGAACAGGAGCTTGTTCTTTCAGAAGATTTGGTATCCAATGTCAGCTCACCCCAGCCTGATAAGACCTTGGCTTCTTGGCTTGGCTCTATGGCTCATCCAACCTCTCCTTTCTGAGATTCACTTTTAATTCATTTGTCTGCTTACTCCCACACTGAAACAGAGGCCTTCCTTTTTTAGTCCAATTCTGCTATAACACGTAGTGGAAACATTCATCCTTTACTCTTTATGCATTTATGCATAAATTGGAGCATGCCACAATCTATTCACTATAAAGCTAGCCTCAAAAAAACTTTGTCTGCTTGTGTTTCTCTGCAACTGTTCACGTGTAAAACAGATTGATATCTTCATCATTTCTGTGGCATAAGCTTCTTCACCTTGATCCCAAGATATCACTTATCCTTGATACTTTCTCAATGCTTTATAGAATATCTTCATGCTCTTGTCTCTGCATCTCCTTTATGTACGTCAGCTTGACTCTGCATGACGTCACCATTCGTCTTGGTCATTCATTTGCTCTGCTTCTTCTGGAATTTCATTCAAATCGCCATCGTATTTTCTCGTATACAGGTATGGTTTTCTCAATGGGAACCTTGCTTCCAGAATTCTCTTTGGTATCGGTGTTCTTAGTGGTACTGTACGTATTTCACACTCTAGCTCCCAACATATAGGCAATATGGGTGACATGGTTGAGGTGGGGGTACTTGGCTCCTTCTCTACAGGGGTTCAGAACCTGAAAGAGAGTCAATTAAAATGGAGTCAACAAGTGAGGTACAATAGAGCCTGCTTAGAGGACATGTGCGCTTTTCAAAAGCAGATCAAGCAAATGGAAGAGGAGAATAACCAGTTGATTATTAAAGAGGGCCATTCCCAAGCAGATTTTGACCAGGAGCGCTAACATTTGAGCGCTATGAAACAGCAAAGAGATCACCTCAGTGAACAGAATAGCATGTTGTGTTAGGAAAAAGATGCCTTAGGCCAGGAAGTGTGCCAGTTGAAGGCAGACCTGGAGAAAGGCGAGTCATGTTTTCAGGAACTGACTGGCATAAAAGTACAAACTGAAAAATGTATGCGACATATGAGACTAATAGAATTTGCCCTACAGCAAACAACACAGATCAAAATGAACAGGGCGAGGAGATGAGTCTCCTGTAAAAGAAGAGGTCTGAGTATTCCCAGTCAACACAAGATTCACAGAAAGAAAATGAGGCCCTTTGTGAGGAGAACAGGGGACTCCATGCACAAGGTAGGGTCATAGAAGCCAGGAAAGCCCTGGTAGCAGAGTACACAGCTCAGGCCTCTGCATACTACTAAGAAATACGGGCTGAGAAAGATCAATTAGAGAGATTAGAAAAAGAATGGGCTAGATTTAATCAGGCTTTGAGGAACCCCGAACAGTTAGGGAATGGAAGGGCAACCCCTAATTATGGTGTAATGTCCTCTATACCAGAGGCCTCAAGCCAACATACCACTGTGTATGCACAGGGAGCTGCTAACTTCTTACCTATGAGTTGATAAGAACAAAGGAATATGAGGCAGCTGGACTCAATTAGGCCTAGCTTGACTGAGCCGGAAGGCCAGGCCCCATCAGAGATTGATGGACGTGCACCATTGATTGGGTTTAGAAATATTTTGGCAAACACATCTGACCAGGAGTACTCTTATGATGAGAAGATCAGATAGTTAGACTGGCAGAGACACAGGTTACAAAGGGACCATCTGGTCCACTTTGCATAAAGGAAGAGTCAGAGTTTAGGCCCCAAAAGAGCATCCTGAAAAACTCCACCCATTCAAGGAGGTGGGGGGAGTCCTCCACCAACTCTGGAAGAAGGGATGAGACAGATGAGTACTCCCCTGTGAGAAAAAGGGAGCCCAAGGGAAGTGACCCAGAGAACCGACAATACAACAGAACAGAAGAGACAAGACCCTGTCATTCTGGGAGAGACTCCCAGTCTCAAAGAATCAGAGAGCGCCTAGAGGATAGGGATGGGACCACATACAGTAACAGCTCTGAGTCTAAGTGTGAATGGACTCAGGTGCAGCGGAAAAAGAAGGCTCTGGTAAAAGAACCATCTGACAAATAAAAGCCATCAGAAGCTTCATGACTCTGTACCACAAAAAAGCCAAGTACTCCGTCTGGGAGCATCTGGACCTGTGTGACCACATGATGATGGCATTTGGCATCAAAAATGACCATAATTCCATGGAATTTCCCAGGTGGACATTCTCCACAGAATACTCTTTGCTTGGCTGGAGGATCAAAATCATTCAAGATGGTCTACGAACAAGGCAGCCACCTTGATACACTTCCCCATGCACAGGAACCCCCAGGAGGCTTGCAAGGCAGCCTACAACCTGCAGTGCAGAGATGATCAGGAAACGAGAGAGTTTGTGCAGGAATTGAAGCTGGCATTTGCCCAACCCTCTAGACAGGTGCACACAAATAGTAGAGAGTTTATTGATGTTATGTTATGTTACCAATTCTTATAGAGCGCACGGTCACCCAAGAGTATCTTGGCACTTTGAGAGAGAGTGGGAACTGATAACTTCAGGCAAGACTAGAATAAGTAGGTTTTCACCAACCTTCTAAAAGCAAAATTATTCAATGTTTCCTTGATGAAAAGTGGAAGGTCGTTCCACAAAATTGATTCTTGCCCTCACTAAATACATCATGACGCATCTGCTTAGGGACTTCCACGGTGATAGGACCCTGGATTGGGTAATAGAACAGGCTAGCCAGATCTATGAAGTCCAAAATTCAGTGGAAAATAAAAATTCCCCCGAAAAATCCCAAACCAGACAACACCCCTGCCGCTGCCAAGTTGGCAGAGGTGAAGAGTACCCCCATTTTGTACCTAGAAATAGGGGGTCTAAAAATACTCTTCCCGCTAACAAACCAAATGAGAGGCAGAGAAGACCCTCTGACCAGTCCCAAGTGGGTGGCAGCCAGGCAGGGTACCCCACAAATGTGTCACCTGACTCTGCCACCTACAACTATGCCACCTACATTAGCCCAAGGTACAAAGGGAACAGACCCATCTTGGGGTATGTATGGACTCCTATGGCTCAAGGGGGGTCAAACCAGGTAAGTATGACCCCAGGACACTTTCCTCCAAACTTTTCTCCAAATTTCACACAAAACTTCCCTCAGGATGGCAGTAATATTCCATCCTCCAATTTAAGTTTCTTCCCAAGGTACTCTTAAAACCCCAACCTTCAGAACAATCCTCCTCTCTTTCCTTCTTTCAGGATTCTAGACCCACAGATTAGTGAGAAGGGACACCAACGATGGAGGGCTAACAGGGAACCCTCAATACCCAAGCTACTCTGGGAAAAGGGACAGTTACTTGATATCAACCAGAGAGGACGTCACAACTGGATGCCAGGTCCAGAGCTTGACCCAAGAACTGAGTCGCATGTTGAGGGAACTTCCTTCCTCATGTGTGAAAAACCCCTAGAAACCTCTGAACCTGAACCCAAATCTCCTACCCCTGAAGAGCTGCAACCTAAGGAACAGAGGGTAAGTAGGAGAAACCAAGGGACAAAGAAAACCCATTTTGTGGAGGAGGTCTGCATCCTCCAGTGTGAAGGGTTAGAATCCCTGGAGGATTCAGGGAAGAAGGTCTTCTCTTTCAGGGATGGGGGATTCCTCCCAAAGAAAAATGAGTCCCAAAAGACCCTAGATTAGGCTGGGTAACTATGGGGACAGATCCAGTACTACTAACTCTTGAACCCCAAAAATCGCATCTCAATGACTCAGAAATCAATGAGGGATTCTTCCCCCAAACCAAGAAAAGGGGGACAACACAGAATGAGATGTAAAAGGGGATTCTCAAATCCTCCAAATCTCATGATGCCAAATTTTCTTTACAGATTCCTGGACTCCGACACAGAAAGGTGCCCAAGATCACACAGTGTGCAAATTCAAAGTAAAGAAATTAACTGCCCAGCTGGCCCAAAAGTCACATTTCCATGTTGTATACCCCCGTCAAGGTACAAGGCCAGTGCGCATTTTCTGCGATGGTGGACACAGGATCCCAAGCCACCCTTCGCTCCAAAAAGGCATTTGATCAAATCTATTCAGGAAAGGGGGAGAGTCGCCAAATTCCCCTCACACCTCTTGCTGGACAACTCCAGAACTTCAACGGAAATTACATACCCATCGAGGGGACTGTGGATCTGGAGGTCAAAATCGGCAACATAGGGTGATACACCCGGTCATATTCGTTACGCCAGAGGGCACACCCTGTCTCCTAGGGAACAACCACCTTCAGAGGTTGCCGCACCTAATAGACTGTTTGAACAAGGTCCTCTGGACCCAGACTAACTGGCCAATAAAACTAAAACAGAGCACCAACTATGTAAGTCTAAATGGCACATGCCATATGGGTGAGCAGCAGTGTGACCAAATTGAATTCCACTTCAAGAACAATCTGTGATGGGAACCCTTCCCCATTTTTTAAAATCAACCTTCCTCCCAGTTTTAATTGGCATTCCACACTGGAAGGAAATACCCTGAAATTTGATACTGATCCACAAATTGAAGAAAACCCAAATCCGATAATAAAAGGTGAGGAAAAACCAGCCCAAAGCTTGGCTGATATACAGGGTGAACAGCTTTTCCTCTCCATTCAGGTAAATGAAGGGGTGTGGGGAGCACCTGTTCTCGCCAAAGTATGCCTGAATAATGGAAAAAGCTTCATCAGCCAAGTGTTATTCAGGAAACTCCCAAAAGATCAGACCATTTCCACATTTAAGTTGATTGATAAGTTGGCCTGGAAACTCCCAATTCTAAACATCTCCTGTCTAGCAGGTGTATTCTAATTATGTCCATTGGTGATAAAAGCATAGATCATAATGGTTGTGTTGTGCGAGATGTCCCCTCTGCCTTCTACTTAGGCAGTGATGTTCTCAATCGATTTGCAATTAATTTGGACCTAATTCATTACAAAGTCTGGTCCCGACTGGGGGGGTAACCACATGGGCTTTGACAATCCTGAAACAACATTTTAGTCAGCTCAATTGCTGCCGTATGAAGTAGAAATTCAACCTGGAGAACAGGTCCCCATCTCAGGACTGGTCCGACAATTCACTATTCCCAAAAAAACTAAGCAAGGACAGAAACTCTAAAACCGGTTGCTTATGTAAATTTAAATTATCGCCTCCAACAGCAGGGGTTGTATTTGAACCTGACACCACTAGTTGACCTAGAACACAACACCATTTGAATATTGGTGGATAACAGCGACGCTAGAAGTACCACTCTCGGCGCAGACACCTTCATTGGAATGGCGGTTGATGCCCAACATTTCTCCATTGACTTAGGGAACAAAATCATGGGACAGATCCCCAAGGACAGCTATGATTGTGACAACGACTTACCTGCAGAAAAGATTTTCACCCGGCAAGTGGGGAATTTCTTGGTGTACTTTTCCTGCCCTTATGGGGGGGAGAGGTAACCTGCGACATCAGGAAGGATGAGGTGGTATTCCAGATCAACAGGGACTGCCTCTCCTACTTGAAATCTCCTGTCCAGGCCAACACTGTAAGAAGAGATCTCTCCACGCAGCTGGAGGTTAATGCGGAAATTACAAAACCCAAGGTATTTCCAGGCTTCAAGCAGAGGGTTGAGAAAAAAATCAACCTTGCTGATGCCTGTGAGACCTAGGAGCAAAAGCAGAAGCTGAAACAGGTGTGTCTGGTTTTTAAAGAAATCTTTGCTGTGGACTTGTATGACTGTGGTCGCACCAAGATACATTCTACATCCATACCCAAGGACCCTAAGATGGATCCTGTATTCGTGAAGCAATATGGGTTGCCTTTCGCGTCTTTGGAGTCACTCGTGGAGATCATAAAGAACTTAGAGTCCCGTCTGATAATTTGTCCTGTACTGGGGATCCTAAAACCAATACCCAATGGAGACTGTGCAGACCTTAGGGAGTTAATCAATACGGAAATTGTATATGTAAACTCTGGCAATGAATTTAACATTGTTCTGCACAAGGCCATGCCCGACTTGGGTGAAAGGGCAAACCTGGCCTATGCAGATGATGTTCTAATTGAAAGCGCAACCATGGAGGAACATACAGCAGAATTCCGCTATGTTCTGACCCAGTTGAAGGAAGCCAGAGCAAAACTGTCCTTCTAGAAGGCACAGTGGTGTAAGACACACGTGAACTTCGTAGTGCATGAAATCACCCCTGAGGGTTTCTTTTCCCAGGCAAAAAAGGTTGAAGCTTTACTAAAATTGAAGGACCCTACGACGCTGCATGAACTAAGAAGCCTTCTTGGACTGACTAATTATAGTAGGAATTTCATAGAAGACTACGCAGAAGTCACAAGACCCCTAGTTCATTTATTAAAGGCTGGGGTCAAGTGGGAGTGGGGTCCAGAGCAAGCCGAGGCAGTGAAACAACTGAAGAGAAGCCTTTCACAAGTGCCTTCTTTAGCTTACCCCGTCAAAAACAAGGAGTTCTTCTTAGAGACGTGGTTCTCAAATACTTCCTTAAAAGCAGTATTATACCAGAAGCACAACAAGGTCACCAAAGTCATCTACTATGCGAGTAAGACTTTGTCCAGTGTGCAGGAAAAGTTCAACAATTGTGAGGAGGCACTGCTGGCAATGGTGTGGGCATTGAAAAATTACTGCCTGTTTATATAGGGGGAGCACATCATTGTCGGGACTCCTCACCAGCCTTTGCAATATCTCCAAAGTGACAGAATCTGGGTGGGGAATGTGAGTAATTCCAGAATTACTTCCTGGATTCTGTCTATGGAAGGTTTTCCTGTGCATGTCAGATATGGCCAAAATAAGAAGAGTCCCCTTGGGCAAGGTTTTGCTGACTTGCATGATTGTGCTTGAAAAAACTGTCTTGAGGACGAAAGTCTAAAAACCCAAGACAACATAGAGGTGTGCCTGACGTCCCCGCACAAAGTCTATCAGGAAGACACGTGCCAGGGGATGTCCACAGTTTATGTGGACGTGTGCTCCTGCCATGTTGATCACAACGGGGAAAAAGAACTGGTGCCTGGCATTGGGAATGCCTGGGTGAATGATGCCCCAGAGCCCTCCGCTGGGTACAAGATCATTCCCCAAAGAAGTCAGGTGGCCGAGTTGATGGCTGTTCATCCAGCCATCCTCACTGCCGTTCAACACCGACTCCACAAGCTGGTCATAATCACTTATTATTATGTCAGGAACGTTTTCATTGAGCAGCTGATACATTGGAAAAACCGAGGCATGCTGTGTGCAAACAACAAACCACTCAAGGATGGGAAACTAATACAATCCATTGATGATCTGGTCACCTCTAATGAGATGACCATCTACTGGAAAAAGATCAAGGGTCATTCCAGAATAGAGGGACCAGACAAAACCGGAAATGACCTGGCTGACCAGTTGACCAAACACAGAACCATCCATGGGGATCTCATTGAGATCGAGTCCCTGTTGGGGATAATCAAGGTTGCCGCTGTCACCAGGTCCCAAACACTTGCCCAAAATGAGCTCTCAACTGCCCAGTGGAGTAAGGAGACCCCAGATGCTGATTTGATCATGACACAAAAAGGGGATCCAATGATTGGGAAATTTAATCGACACATTGAAGGCCCCGTCAATTTTCCTCTGACGGAAACTGATTATCTCAGGAAGAAGGATCTCTGGGTATTGATGAAGTTTCCTAAAATGTTCAGAATCCAAGACAGTTTGTGGTACTGAGCTCCATCTCTGGATGTGACCAGTGGGTAGTAACTACCTAATTCTGAAGCCTGATGTTAAGTCACTCCCATGACGTGGCCACAGCTGGTCATCAGGGGTTTCATACAACTTTGGAAATCTTGCGAGAGGTTGCATACTGGCCACACATGGGTAAGGACCTCAACCAATACTTGAAGGGGTGTCTTATGTGTGCGCAATTTCAGCCAAGTTCCCTCACACACCGATCTCCCCTACAGAAAAGGGGGATGACACTGCCTTGGTCAGATTTGCAAGTAGATTTCATCAGGCTCATGATTTGCTCCTCTAGAGGAAACAAGTACATGTTTACTGTAACATGCTTGTTTACCAAGTGGGTGGAATGTCTCCCGGCCCCAAATTGCAAGGCAGAAACAACAGCTGCCCTGATGATCAAGCACATCTTCTCGCATTTCGGCCTTCCCCAAAGGATTGAGTCAGACTGAGGAAGTCACTTTAACAGTGCGGTGATGACAAAGATGTGGGAGATACTTGGGGTAAAGAGAAAACTCCATATTGCCTATCACCCAGCCTCTAGTGGCGGAATTGAGAGGTACAATAAAACAATTGTATACATCCTAAAGAAGTTTGTGGCAGACTCTGGACCTAGTTGGGACATCCAACAACCACTTGTCCGGATGGCCATCAGGCCTACACCATTTCTGTGACAAAAATGTCTCCATTCGAGCTAATGACTGGACGAAAAATTATGCTACTTCAGAATCTGCTCTAACAAGCGCAAGAGCAGACCCTGATTAATGCATCCACAACACATGAATATATTGAGAATTTGAGAAAACAACTTCAGCATGCTTTTGCGTATTCTCAAGGAAATCTGGGAAAGACGGCAGAGGGGATGAAAACGCACTACCATTTAAAGACCATTAAAAAAGAATATCAAGTAGGAGACAGGGTCTACTTGTACAATTTTCAAAGGAACCAGACCAAGGAGTGGAAATTCCTTCCCTCCTGGTGCGGCCCCTTTGAAATTGTAGATAAAATCTCACCTGTCGCCTATAAGATCTGCATCCGTAAAGGAGAACAAACAGAAGAGAAATGGGTGCATATCAATTAGTTGAAGAGCTGTCATCCCAGGCAGAACTTACAACTGATTGAAGAATCCAGTGAGGGTAGAGCCCAGGAATCATTTGAAGAGTAAAGGAAAATAATTGGAACCCAGATAAAGAAAATCATACATTTACAGGAAGTAGAACAATTATTCTTATTTTGAAAAGATGACGAAGATGTAAACTGTAAGGAAAAGGAAATGTGTGGTACAATATATATGTAAGAAAAAATGAGTATTGGAAATGTGTACTTTGTGTGTGTCTCTCCTGCTGTTTTCTTCTCTATTTTCATGTCCCTGTCTGGGAAAATGGTATTGCATAAAATACTTAATCCCTCTGTTCTTTTGGCAGATGCATTAACTCCTTGCCCTACAGGCCAGAGGGGACTCACTGGAAGGGTAGAGGCCCAGGAGTCACAACCTAATGGAAAATTTAAAATCCAAAGAGAGTGGGGGCAAACCAGTGCACCACTACCTCAGGACCAGGAATAGAGCAGATGCGCTCTGAAGGAGAGTCCTGGAATGAACCCAGGAGCAGGCACGCTTTAAAGGAGATCCCTGCGTTGAACCCAGGCCATCATAAAATGAATCCACCCCTCTCTCCTAGCTTGTCTCTTGGAATAAAGTCACCAAGAGCTAGGAGGGGGGGTTATGTGGGGTGAAATAGCCCTGAATTCTATAACTAAAGGACTGCTAAAAATGAAAGGCCTGCTTTGAAGTAATATGGAAATCAGGTCCTGCAATTTCAAAACAGAAAGGAGCTAAATTAGGCATCAACACTTGAGATGCTTAAATTGTTCATTGCCTCATCAAAGGGAAAGACAAATGGCATAATTTGCCAACGTATGAGCAAGTTGAAATAATACCCTACAGAACCATAGTTCACAGAAGCCTAAATGGGATGGAAGCATTGTGAGCTACAGTTACTGTGAAGCAGAGTGCATTTCGGCACAAATAGTAAAGAAAATGTGCAAATTCATGTTTCCCTTTATATTGAGGACATGCTTGCGTAAATGTGTGCAAAAGTGTAATAAAGGAACTGTAAGTTGTGTCCCTCATGGGCCCATCACAAGAGGAAACAATAATTTGCAGAATCTATACGGAAGGTTGAATTGTAGCAGAGTGAAAGCCATTCAAGGTGGGAATTGACAAAGGACATTGTAATTGTGCCTTCAAAATCAACACATGTACAACTAAAGTATTTATATATATATATGTATATATTATGTTGCCCTTCTGTAAGTCACTGTTTGCAGGTAACCACTGTGCATGGGTTGTACATGTTGGAAATGGTCCAGTGGAGTTGATTTAAATGTAAAATGCAGTTCAGCAGAGACAGGCCGCAATCCTGTTTTGGAAAATATGAATCGTACATGATTCATGTTTGGATTTCTGGAAAGCTGTCAGCGAGCTGCTTCTGGTGAGCAAAAAACGATTTTGGTGACACCAACATACCAAAAGTTATGAGGAAAATCTTGATTGTGATCTCTGTATGAAGGTGATAACCATATAACTTTGAGGAAATATGTAAAATATTATCCATATTCTACCCACAGAGTGCTGTCTTTTTTTATTAATATAGTTCTGGCATAAACGAGAAAATACCATAGCTTCACACCAATAGTTTGCACAGACATCAAACAAATGCTGGCATGTGTGTCATGAAATGATGAGCAAGTGCATTTGTCATGCAGTGAGATTTCCATGTGCAAAAAAAAGACCTAACCTCCTGTCCCAGATAGATGATGGATGGAGTACCCTCCCTTGGCTTCCCAGAACACTCACACTTTCTTTGGACCTATCGGCCCACAGAGGGGAGGGAACCCTTGAACACTGCCCTATCAATTCTGCAAAAACTATGACATTGCAGTGATATCACTTGCCTTATAAATAAGTCACTCCGCCTCAAATCAGGACACTCCCAACCAACTCTCGAGGTGTGCAGCTGACCAAATCTGGAACCAAGATTGCAGAGTGGGGTCTACATATTGGAGTGAAGCCAGGAGCTGGAGTAGCTGACTTGGGACAGTGAGAATCCTTGACTGACCCCTGGCTGTCCCAGCAGTGAGGCCTGATGCTCCTTGGTGCACAATTCAGCCCTCTTTTGTAAGTAAAGACATCCCTAGCAATAGATTAAATAGGCCCTGTCTTCTTCAGCATTGCCATAGAGAGTCCCCCATGGTAAAATCCCCTATCTTCTTTGTTTGTATAATTTAGTCATTTTCCTATTGAAAACATTTTACTTGTCTGTGCATTGTAGTAATTCTCCCATTAGCTATAACAAGCTATAAAGTCCTTTTTTTAGGGGCTGTGTGGATGAGGACTGGAACATATAATGTATGCAATATTTCCACAAAAGAGCTTCCTCCCTTCTAGCTAGAAGGTCGTTTCAGTCTCTCCCTGACACTTTTACATACATATATTCAACATGGATATAGGTGCGGATACATGGTATTTGAAAAAAATATACATATTTTAATATTCATAAAACACTAACATATAACAAATGTTTAAAAATTAAGCGTGATTCCTTGATCTGAATCATGTTTCTAAAACTTTAGGCACCATTTAATTATGATATATATGCATGATAACAACCAAAATCATTATTTGTCAAGATAAGAAAACAATTAATCCATTGTGGGCCATTATAGCTATCTCTTTCTAAGGAGAAACAGTGTGCCAAAACTCTGTGTGTGTTTCTAGGACCAAAGTTCAGTGGTTAATATGCCATCAAATGAATGCAATAAACATCTCTCATTGGTGCTGTCCTCAGGGCACTCTTTTTGTTTTCATCACGTTATGATGTTCAACGTGTTGCATAATACAAGCATATTGTATTCCACTTAATCTAAAATAAATCATATATAAAACTTTGTTTTGACCATGCAATACTCTTCTGTATTGTGTCAGAATATGGGGACAGACAACAAAACAAACCTATTGTTAATTGTTAGCATGAGGCTGACCGTTAATGTTGGTCTATAGAATTCAAGCAGGGATGGTAGTCACTGCTGCCACTAGCCAGGAAAACCAATAGACAAGATTGCCTTATGAAGCAACACAGGGTCAAGGAAGAGAAAATAACTTGTGTATCGACATTTTCACCCAGAAGTAATAATTTATGAAGACATATTCTCAAGAACTGGGGCATGATCAATACAGAGGATTTCACGATCAAGAAACCATGCTTTGCTTTCAAAAGGATGCCCAATTTACGGGATCAACTGGTCCACACCTATAAAATGGCAGACCCAAAACACGTCTGACCCATTCCACCCTCTGGAATCTGCCGCCAGTGGTTGGCCACTTCAACTGTGGCCACTGCTCGGTATGCAATCTCACGTCCAATTTGAAAGAAGTAGACCTGAAAGGTTGCAAATAGACAATGAAGAGTTTTACTAATTGCAAAACCAAATAGGCTATTTATGCCATCAGGTTCCCATGCAGTCTTTTGTATATTGGCAAGACAAAGAGAGCTATACGACAACGGATTTGCGAGCACAGGTCTTGTGTGAAAAATAATGTACCAGACAAACCAGTAGTGGCCCATTTCCAAATGGCCAGACATAAACACGAGGACATTCGAAGTGGCCAACCACTGGCGGCAGATTCCAGAGGGTGCAATGGGTCAGACGTGTCTTTGGGTCTGCTATATTATAGGTGTGGACCAGTTGTGTCATGGCCCACAGGACGCACCCCTTTTGGTCTTCCTGGTCCTTATCTCAACAGGCCTTGCATTCCCTGACACTCCCAACATGGCCATCCAGCGTTACACGCCTTCCGTGGTCTAGACGTTGGATGTAACATATTCTACTAATAGACAGCACCCCCGCGGCTCCGCGTGTCTCAATGCTATTGCCAAGTAGCGATCAGACGTGTGCTCCGTAGTTCGCAGTATTGCTTTCCTGGTTCCTAGCTTTTCTACTTCCATTACTGGCTCCTTTCCCTTTTCCTCTTGCTTCCTGGACTCGTGCGCCATCACCACATCTTCTTCGTTTCCCGGATCCCCAGATTGCTGCATCCTGGAATCTTAAACGCACGCTGGAGTCGGAAGAGACTCACTCAGCCTTATTCAAGTCCAGGTCTGTCCGCAAGAAGACACCGCCCACGGAGTCCAGCAAGGATCGGTCTCAGGTGAGAAGGGGGGAAACTCTGTGACAAGTTGATCCCGTAAATTGGGCATCCTTTTGAATGCAAAGCATGGTTTCTTGATCGTGAAATCCTCTGTATTGATCATGCCCCAGTTCTTGAGAATACTTCTTCATAAATTATTACTTATGGGTGAAAATGTTGATACACAAGTTATCTTCTCTTCCATGATCCTGTGTTGCTTCATAAGGCAATCTTGTTTATTGTTTTTCCTGGCTCGTTTTAGCGACCTTTGTATTACAATGGGAGGTTATCCTTGTTCAGTGAGTCTGACGGATAAATCTGTGCTATTTTTTATTAAAATCCTCTTTCAGGCTGCAGTTCCTCGTAATCTGCAAAAATTGTCCAAAAGGTACATTTTTGCGAAGACTTTCTGGGTGGTAAGTATTAAACAACAAGAGAGAGTTCTTATCTGTGGGCTTTCTAAAGAGGGTGGTGTCCAAGGTGTTATTTTCACTCTTATAGATCTCTAGATCTAAGAAAAGAATCTTCTCAGTGTTCAAAGGCAGATGGGGTGCAGGTGCAAGTGGATCTAGGTCACCTGGCCTAAGCCCTGCCCACCTGGTGCCTTCCTGCCTGCTGCTCTTTTTCACCACTTAGCAAGCCCTGCCTACCTTGTACCTTTCTGCTTGCCGCACTTTTTCACCATTTAGCAAGCCCCACCCACCTGGTGCCTTCCTGCTTGCCGCTCTTTTTCACTACTTAGCAAGCCCGGCCCACCTGGTGCCTTCCTTCTTGCTGCTCTGTTCCCTACATAAGCAGTCCTCCAGCCTCTTTTCCTTTGCAGATGGGGAGCAGGTGCAAGTGGATCTAGGTTACCTGGCCTAAGCCCCGCCTACCTGGTGCCTTCCTGTCTGCTGCACTTTTTCACCACTTAGCAAGCCCCGCCCACCTGGTGCCTTCCTGCTTGTCGCTCTTTTTCACCACTTAGCAAGCCCCGCCCACCTGGTGCCTTCCTGCTTGCTGCTCTTTTTCACCACTTAGCAAGCCCCGCCCACCTGGTGCCTTCCTGCTTGCTGCTCTTTTTCCCTACTTAAGGAGCCCTCCAGCCTCTTTTCCTTTGCAGATGGGGATCAGGTGCAATTGGATTTAGGTCACCTGGCATAAGCCCCACCCACCTGGTGCCTTCCTGCCTGCTGCTCTTTTTCATCACTTAGCAAGCCCCACCCATCTGGTGCCTTCCTGCTTGCCACTCTTTTTCACCACTTAGCAAGCCCTGCCCACCTGGTGCCTTCCTGCTTGCCGCTCTTTTTCACCACTTAGCAAGCCCCGCCCACTTGGTGCCTTCCTGCTTGCCGCCCTTTTTCACCACTTAGCAAGCCTCGCCCACCTGTTGTTACGCTCACCTGGCTCCCACAGAGGCGTCGATCTGAACTGGACAGCTGCGGTCTCCACCAATGTGACGCGTAGGGCCGAGATGACAGACTGGAATGGCCCACCTAGCTTCGTTTGCTTGGCCCGTAGGAATATTCTTCTGCAAATGGAGAAAGGGGATTAACCACCCGTGGAGTTGAACGTAAATCCCCCCACCCCCGCTGTTCTCCCCTCAGATCACCTTTGATGTCTCCTCTTATAGTCTCACCTGATGGTTTGAAAAGATGAGCTCTCCATCCTTCATTGAGCGCAGGGGCACGTTGATAACCAGTTGCTTCACTGGCTCAAAGGAATTGTTGAGTTCCAGAACAATATTGAGTCCGAAAAGTATGTAGTTCGTAAGAGTTCACATGTCTGACTTTCACTCTTGTCCGATTCATTGCAGTTTTCAGCTTGACCCCAGCGAAGAGTTCCTCGTGGTAGCTGATGAAGTTCAGGTAAGGATTTGGCTTATCCTACACAGTTCAATAAAATAAGGCCAGAATGCAACCTGTTGCTTGCTCCCTTATTCAGGTGTGGAGAGAAAATATGAAGTTCGGGGAATAATGCCTCCGGCGGTAAAATTAGGTAAGTCTATTGTGGTGAGAAGAGTTCCCCTTGTTTGTCCCTTTGTCTCACCTTGTTGTCCCTTTTGTTCCCCTTAGTGGCTGGGGTACGGCGAGGATGCGATGGAGACTTTGCCGACCCGTGAAGAGGAATAGTACCCCCGGCAGTAATCAGGTAAGTCTATGGGGGTAGTTACTATTGCCTCTGTTTATTCTCTTGGCTCACCTTTGCTGTTCTTGTGTTCCCCTTAGGTGCCAGAGTGCGGCGGGAATGTGCAGAAGGATGCGGTGGATCGTGAGGATGCTGCGAAGGCCAGTGAGTTCAGCGCGGCACTGCAGCAGGTGAGGCAGTGTGCGTAAAATGCTTCTTTCTTCCAACGCGAAGGCGCGGTGGATCTGGAATTCAGGTAAGGATCGAAAGTTTTGCTCTTATTCTAACCTCTTCTCCTTCTGTTCCTCCCTTTTTCTAGGAGCTGCAGACTCGAGGTGGGCGTGGCAGAAGGCTGGATGCAGGCTTGCAAGCACAGTGAGCGTTACGCTGCTGGATGCAGAATAACGCGAAGCATGTGCTGCTCTTCGGGCGAGGTTTAAATAGCCTCCAAAGTAGTCCCAGGTAGGTATTCCTCCCCAGCCCCACCCTAGTAAAAAATAGTCCCTAGGTAAAATAGTCCCTTCCAAGCCTCTTTTGGCTTGGAGCTCTGCAGCATGGTCTGCATCAGGTAAGCTTGCAGCATGGTCTGCATCAGGTAAGTTCTGCTCTATGAGCCTGGCGCCTATGGCGCCAGGACTGACTCTCCATATGAGCCTGGCGCAATAGGCGCCAGGACCGCACCCAACAGCCTCTAGCAGGGGTTTTTGGGCTTCCTCAAAATAACTTGATGCCTGCTTCCGGGGTTGCTGGACCTGGTCTGGTTCCCCGGGGGTAGGCATCATGACACCTGAGCCTTCCTGCTTGCCGCTCTTTTTCCTTACTTAAGGAGCCCTCCAGCCTCTTTTCCTTTGCATTTGGGGAGCAGGTGCAAGTGGATCTAGGTCACCTGGCCTAAGCCCCGCCCACCTTGTGCCTTTCTGCCTGCTGCTCTTTTTCACCATTTCGCAAGCCCCACCCACCTTGTACCTTCCTGCTTGCCACTCTTTTTCACCACTTAGCAAGTCCCTGCCCACCTGGTGCCTTCCTGCTTGCCGCTCTTTTTCACCACTTAACAAGCCCCAACCACCTCGTGCCTTCCTGCTTGCTGCTCTTCTTCCCTACTTAAGGAGCCCTCCAGCCTCTGTTCCTTTGCAGATGGGGAGCAGGTGCAAGTGGATCTAGGTCACCTGGCATAAGCCGTGCCCACCTGGTGCCTTCCTGCCTGCCACTCTTTTTCACCACTTAGGAAGCCCTGCCCACCTGGTGCCTTCCTGCTTTCCACTCATTTTCACCACTTAGCAAGCCCGGCACACCTAGTGTCTTCCTGCTTGCCGCTCTTTTTCACCACTTCGCAAGCCCCGCTCACCTGGTGCCTTCCTGCTTGCCGCTCTTGTTCACCACTTAGCAAGCCCCGCCCACCTGGTGCCTTCCTGCTTGCTGCTCTTTTCCCTACTTAAGGAGCCCTCCAGCCTCTTTTCCTTTGCAGATGGGGAGCAGGTGCAAGTGGACCTAGGTCACCTGGCCTAAGCCCCGCCTACCTGGTGTTTTCCTGCCTGCTGCTCTTTTTCACCACTTAGCAAGCCTCGTCCACCTGGTACCTTCCTGCTTGCTGCTCTTTTTCACTACTTAGCAAGCCACGCCCACCTGGTGCCTTCCTGCTTGCTGCTCTTTTTCTCTACTTAAGGAGCCCTCCAGTCTCTTTTCCTTTGCAGATGGGGAGCAGGTGCAAGTGGATCTAGGTGACCTGGCCTAAGCCACGCCCACCTGGTGCCTTCATGCCTGCCGCTCTTTTTCACCACTTAGCAAGCCCTGCCCACGTGGTGCCTTGCTGCTTGCTGCTCTTTTTCACCACTTAGCAAGCCACGCCCCCCTGGTGCCTTCCAGCTTGCTGCTCTTTTTCACCACTTAGCAAGCCCCGTCCACCTGGTGCCTTCCTGCTTGCCGTTCTTTTTCCCTACTTAAGGAGCCCTCCAGCCTCTTTCCTTTGAAGATGAGGAGCAGGTGCAATTGGATCGAGGTCACCTGGCCTAAGCACCAACCACCTTCTTAGCCCTGCCTCTTCCTTCCTGCTCTTAACTATTAAGGGCGTCTCTCGGCCGAGCGTCCTAAGCTAAGGGCAGATGAAGAAAAGGGCAATTCCTGTTTGGACCTGTCCGGACCAGGAGGAACCACTGCGCAACCCCCTGCTCAGACAGCAGGTAAGCATGCACCAACATGTGTTAGTCCCTCTGTCCCCACAGGACATCCCCACCCCCTCTGGTCCCTGTGATGTTCCCTTCTGCCCCCACCATTCTCACACACAGGTGTTGCATGTTTTGCTTGATTCTTCTTCACTCCTCTCCCCTTACCCCCCTCAAGCTTACTTCTGCAGGAATCTGTCCTGATAAATTCTAGTTTCACCATCACCGTCTTGTGGCCAATGCTGGATTTGACTTTTATGGACTTCATTCATTCACGGCGCGTCACCCTTTCTCAACTCTCATGCTGGACTTCCTTTGCATCTTCTACTCATGGTAGCCCTGAATCATGTTGTTCCCATCTTCATCTTCTATCTTGGTTTCAACATTATGTTTTACTACTGACTTCTGCAATTCTATTCACTCTCTCCTCTTGCTTCTCCACTCTTTTGACTGCTAACTCTCTGTTCTCTCCTCCTTTCCCTTCTCCCTTGTTCTATCTCCTCCCCTTGCTTTCTTCTATGCACTTAGTCTATCAGAATTGTCCCTGGACCTAGTATGAGAGCAACCTCGTCTGTCTCCTCCCCCCTCCCCTTACTGTTTTTTTCCTCCCTACCCGTCTCCAGCACTATCTGAAATGTCATCAGGCCTACTATGATAGTTGCTTGTTTTGTTTCTCCCCTACCTTTCTGAATCCCTCTCCCTCATCTCTTGTTTTCCCCCGGCTCTACCAGAAATGTCGTGAGGCCTAGTACGTTAGTCCCTTGTCTGTTTCCATTTTCTTCCCACTCTCCCCCTACGTTTCTTATCTATGTCTTAGCTCTTGCACTATCTGAAATGTCATCAGGCCGAGTTCGATAGTTAATTTCACATCCTTACTGTTCATGGCCTGTAAGAATGTAATTGTATTTTCCTCCCTTGCCTTGAAGCGCTTTGAAATACATTGTGTATAGGCGCTATATAAATAAACTGTCATATCATATCATATTATTTCATATCATATCATTGTAAAGTTTATGCATGTCTCTTGTTGGTTCAGCCATATCAAAAATGGATCCAGGTCCTGTTGGCTACCCGCCCATAGCATAAAAACATCACTGATGTATCTGTGCCATGTTTTTATTTGTTGTTGAAATGAATTGTTTTCTGCACATACTGAGCGATTTTCAGTTTCGTCCATAAAAAGGTTTGCCAAATCTGGTGCAAAAGTGGAGCCCATAGTGGTCTTGTGTTGTTGTAAGTAAAAGGTCCCATCCTCAATGAAAAAGTGGTTTACTAGCACCAATTTTATACACTCTGTGATGAAGGCTGAGGGTACCATCTTGTCCTCTTTGTCTCTAAGTACCTGTATATGATATTAATGCACTTCATCTGAGGGATACTCGTGTACAATGCCTCGACATTGAGTGTTACTAGTAGATCGTCCACTGTAGCTACTGCATTCGAAAGAATGCAAATCATATGCGTAGTATCTTGAACATACGACTGCATCTTTCGGACAAAAGGTCTCAGAAAGCAATCAGTGTATATTGATAAAGGCTCGAGAATCGAGCCAATTGCTGCCACGATTCGCTTTCCAGGTGGATGAACTGGGTCTTTATGCATTTTGGGCAAACAATAGAAGCCGGGGTTATCGATTTCTGTAATGTCAGAAAGGTTTTCTCATCAGTATAAATCCACCCCTCCATTTCCACATGTGTCATAAGGCTACTGATCTCATCGCAAATCCTCGCTGTTGGATCACCAGGTAACGGTTTGTAGAAGGTCAGATTACTCAATGGTCTTTTGATTTCAGTGTGGTAATGTTCAATGCCCCATAACACCACACCACCCACTTTGTCAGCTGGTTTGATAACAAAGAGGTTATTGTCTGCTAGATTCTTTTTTTTAAACTTTAGTTTTTATTTGCATTTTTCATATGACAAACAACAAAGAAAGAACTGAACGGCCCTTCCCCCCCTCCCTTAGTAGCCCCCCCCGAACCACTCCCCCCCGTGTCCATTCCGGTTATTTGTCTTTGGGAGATTCCCTATGTGGCTCCGTCTCTAGAGCCTCAAGGTCGATGCGATTTGTGACCGCGTCTTTGGTTGGCTTAATGCCTCCATTCCCCAGGTCGTGGGGACCCAGTCCGTATTGGTCTGTCTTGCTGGGCTTAACCCGTTCCTTTCTGGAGAGGCACCCTCCCTTAAGTTCAGTGGACATCCCATCCCCAGGACTGCTGCACCCCGTACCAGTCTGTAAGGAATGAGTTGGTGTCATTATTCACCCTGGCGGTTAATTTGTCCATCAAGAACATGTTTTTTACTTTTTTCAGCCAGTCCTCCTTGGATGGGGGTTCGGGACTCTTCCATTTCTGGGCCAGGGCTACCCTGCCTGCTCTCAGCATGGTTTCCCACATCCTTGGGTATCGGTGGAGCTCCGTGTCCTCCGGGGGGAGGCCCAGCAGCATTGTTAAGGGGTTTAGCGGCAGACTATCCTCCGTTACTTCCTCTATCCAGCCCCTCACCGACTCCCAGTAGGACTGTACTTTCGGGCAGTGCCACCACATGTGGCTTCTAGATCCCGTCTGACCGCAACCTCTCGGGCTCCTCGGGGACACCCCGGAGAACATTTTGGACAGTTTCACTGGGTCTCTGTGCCACCCCTGTATTATCTTAAAGTTATGCTCCATGTCCGCGGTGAATAGGTTCCCATGGAATGCTATCTTAAATATTTTGGCCCAGGCGTCCTCAGAGATCTCCTCGCCCGCCAGGTCGTTCCAGAACAGGCAGAAGCTCCTTCTTCCTTTAAGGTTGTAGGTATTCAATAGTTTATACACACTGGACACTGCCCCCTTCCTGGACGTCGCAGAGTCCAGCAGCTTCTCAAAAGGAGTCAGCCGCCTACTCAGGTTTGGGCCCCATGCTTTGGCGCAAAGGATGCCCTTCAGGCGGAGGTACTCAAAGATGGAGAGTGATCCTTGTCCGAGGGCAACTTTCAAGTCCTCATAAGGCAGAAATTCGCCTTCTCTGAACATCTGCCCCGCCCACTCCAGGCCCTTATCTGACCAAGTCTGGGAGTACCTGAACCCCTGCCCTCCTAAGTTGATAGGGTGACCCCAAAGAGAGGACATTGGAGACGGCCATGTAGTAAGATGAGCGGTGCTGGGGCCCTCTTTCCAGATGTCCCAGAGGACTCCCAGGGTCGGGTGTGATTTTAGGTGTTTCGGGATCGTCTTGCGTGGGGCCCATAGGAGGTCTCTGACCTTTAGTGGGTGAGCGTCCATGTCCTCTAAGTAAGACCAGTACCTTCCCAGCCCCTCTTTCATGTGCTCCAGGAGGACGCGCAGTTGGGCCGCGCAGAAGTATAGGTGGAAATCCGGTAGCCCAAATCCCCCCTCCTCCCTTGGTAGGGTCAGCGTTGCCCTTCCGGTTCTCGGGGTTTTCCCTTGCCATACAAAGTCTCGTACCCCGTTCTGCAAATCTCTGAAGCTCTGTGCTGGGACTCTAGTCGGGAGTGCAGTAAAGAGGTATAGGAGCCGAGGGAGTACGTTCATTTTGATTGCGGTCATTCGGCCGTACCAAGAGAGGATCATCTTCCCCCATCTCCTCAAATCTGAAGTGATCACCGCAATCATGGGGTTATAGTTGGCTGCTCCCAAATTCGCAAGGTCCCTGGTGAGGAGTACCCCCAGATATTTTACGGCAACCTTACCCACCTTAATCCCGTGAAACCTAACCAAGGGGTCTAGCACTGGGTCTATTGTTCTCATTGGTAGCATGACAGATTTCCCTGTGTTAATTTTTAGGCCAGAAAAGCGACCAAACGCAGAGATCAGGGCCAGGAAGGGGGGGAGTGAGGAGCCCGGGTCCACCAGGTAGGCCAGGACATCGTCCGCAAATAGGGAGAGCTTAAATTCCACCTCGCCCCTTTTAATACCTCTGATATCTGGGCTGGCTCTGACCGCTATTGCTAACGCCTCCATCGTAAGGACGTATATCAGGGGAGAGAGTGGGCATCCCTGCCTTGTCCCGCGGGAGAGGGGGAATGATTCAGACAGTATCCCATTCACCTGTACCCTTGCCGTTGGGGCCCGATAGAGGGCAGTTATCCAAAGCATAATGTGAGTTCCAAAACCCATCCTCCGGAGGAGGATTTCCATGTACCGCCACTCCACCCTGTGAAAGGCCTTCTCGGAGTCCAGGGAAAGGACGCAGGTGTCCAAGTCCGATGATTGGGCGAAATGGAAGAGGTCTATTGTTTTGCGGATGTTATCTGACCCCTGCCTTCCTCTAATAAAGCCCACCTGGTCCCCGTGTACTAGTTTCGGCATTATACCTTCCATCCTCCTCCCCACCACCTTGGCCAAGATCTTGACGTCAATGTTTAATAGTGATATGGGGCGATAGGAAGAGCAATCCGCTGGGTCCCTTCCCTCTTTGGGCAAGACCGCTATAATAGCTCCCATCATAGATTCTGGGAGGATGTCCCCCTCTAGCACCGTGTTGAAGACCCTTGCAAGGTAAGGGGCCAGAGTGGAGCGAAATCTCTTGTAAAAGAGGAAGGAGAAGCCGTCCTCCCCCGGGGCAGTGCCCACCTTCATCCCACTAATCACCTTGTCCACCTCATCCTCGGTTATCGGGCCCTCCAAACCCTCGGACATTTCCCCGGAGAGGGACGGGATCTGTATGGAGTTCAGGAAGTTTTCTATCTGGGTGTCTCCCCCTTCGTATTCGGATGAATAGAGGGTTCTATAGTATTGCCGGAAAGCCTCTCCTATGTGTGGAGAGTCACATCCCATGAGTCCCCGGGTGTCCCTCACTTCCTTTACCCTCCTGCTTTTCTGTACCTCCCTTAACTTCCAGGCGAGGATCCTGTCCGCCTTGTCCCCTTTTTCATAATATTTTTGCTTAACCATTTGAAGACTCCTCTCCGTTTTGTGTAGGAGGAGGTTTTTTAGTTGGAGCCTATAGTCCGCCAGTGCTGCCACCCGGTCGCGGTCTAGGGGTTGGGTCGGGGATCCCCCCGGTTGGAGACGGGCTATCTTTTCTCGCAGGGCTTTCTCCTGGGTCACTCTCTCCCTCTTCTTTAGGGCACCTATTTTTATAAGGACTCCTCTTAGGGTTGCCTTGAAGGCGTCCCAGAGCGTGTGCATGGTCACCTCCCCGTTGTCATTAAGCTCAAAGAACTCTGTTATGGAGTCTAAGACCTCCTGAGCAATGACCTCATCCTTTAGCAGGGCGTCATTGCATTTCCAGCGCCCTTTGCTTTCCCCATTCCAGCCCATTGTAATGATGATGCGGGCCATGTCATGGTCCGACCAGGGGACTGGGTCTATCCTGAAGCCTGATACAAACGGGCGAAGACTGTCGTCTGTTAGGATGTAATCTATCCTGGAGAATGAATTATGTATGGCTGAGTGGTAAGTGAAGGAGGGGATCCCTGTCCTAGGGGTCGGGATAGTATCTATCAGGCCCAGGTCCTCATTTACTCTCCGGAAGCTCTGTGCCATGGCCTCTTCTATGTGCCTGGGGTTGAGGGGGCCCATCCGCTTCCTATCCAGGGTGGGATCCAGGACCATGTTGAAGTCACCTCCCACCACTAGTGGGCCCTGCGTGAATAGCCTGAGCTTGTCCCTGGTTTCCTCCCAGAATTGGGCCTGGTTTTCGTTCGGGCCGTACACCACCGCCAGGGTGATGGAGGTCCCCTGTAGGGCGCCCCGTATCAGCAGGTAACGGCCTTCGGGATCCTTCAAGATCGCCTCCTTCTCGAACCCTACGTTCCTTCCTATTAATATGGCCACCCCCTTTTCTTAGACCTGTGGGATGCGTGATAGACCTCCTCAATTCCACCCCCCCCGCAGCCTGGGCTCCTTCCCCCTAGCCCAGTGTGTCTCTTGGACAAACAGTAAGTCTAGTTTCGCCCGCTTAAACTCTCTGCAAATCAGAGATCTTTTTGTGGGGGTGTTCAGCCCCCTCACGTTCAGGGTGCCCACTCCCAGGGCCGGATGGCTATCAGCCATAATCAATGTTTCCTGCCATACTGGTCAACAACTTTGCATCGGTTCCCTGTTCGCTCCCCTTGATTCACCGGTTGGACGCTATTAAAATGCACCCCCAACTGCCCCTCTAACCCTCTCCCAAACAAACAAACCCCAACTTGGTCATGAACCCCCACCACCTCCCCGGCGTCCAGCCAGATAGTTCCGCCATTACTGGCTTTTTGGCCGGACCACCAGCCTGCCCCTCTCAGCCAGGCAATCCTTGCAAAACCTCCTTCGTGTGAGCCCCCCCCCGATTTCGTTCCCGTGGTTGCCCCCTTTTGTATTTGCAGTTCAGCCTGATTCTCGAACCGTTCTTGCCTTTCGGCGGTCCCCGGATTACTGCCTTGTAATTAGTCTGCTAACTCTGGCCATCCCGGGAGACCGGTCTTTCGCGCCAATGCTGGCTGGGACCCCTCGGAAATCATCCCTCCGAGTCATTTCGCTCTGCCTCTTTCGCTGGTGAGGGTGTGTTCATTTTTCTAAATTTCCGTGCCCCAGATTTCTTCCTCCTTTCGCTCGCCGGGCCCGGGCCACTTGCTCCGCCCGTCGCTGGTCCTGATGGCTCCCTTCGGGGGGTGGGTCCACCACATAGTCCTGGATGGCTCCTTTGATGTCTTCCTCAGTGGTCAGCGTCGTCCGTTGGCCCTGATATTCGAAGGTCAGGGAGAAGGGGAAGCCCCATCTATATCGTACTCTCTTGTCTTTCAGCAGCTGGGTGAGGGGGCGGCACATCCTGCGTTTGGAAAGAGTGTATGCAGAGAGGTCCTGAAAAATGGAGACCTGCGAGTTATTGTACGTTATCTCTTGAGTGTTCCTGGCTGCTTCCAGAACCCGTGTTTTCTCTAGGTAGTAGTGGAACCGGACCAGGTTCGAGCGAGGGCCCCCTGCTCATCCTCCCGCCCTGTGTACCCGGTCAAATGTGAGTTCAGCGGTCATCTCCTCTTCGAAGAGGAGGGCGATTATGCTCAGCACCATTCTGGTAAGCTCTCTCTCCGTTTACCCCTCTGCCTCCGGAACTCCAAAAAACCTGAGGTTGTTTCTTCGTTCCCTATTCTCGAAATCATCCATTTGTCTGGACCTCTCCTCCTCCCTCTTCTCCAGGGCTGACAACCTCATGTTAGTCTCTATCTCCAGGGTTGTTGAGGAGGATTGGTTGGATTCAACCTGTAGGAGTCTGTCCTCCACTTTGTCCACCCGTCGGTCCATCTTCTCAAACTTCTGGGCTATGTCGGAGCGCATGTCTCTAATTTCTTGCAATATGGATGCAAAGCCCCTTTCCATTGCCTCCGTTGCGTGGGTAGCGGCCTCTGAGTGGGCCATCTCCCGGGCACAGGCCGGGTCTATTCCGTGTGGGCTTGGGTCTCAGTAGCGGTATTTCTGTAAGTTCTTTTGCCAGTCCATTCAGTCCCCCCCTGGACGCTCCGTTGGTTGTACTTGGGCTGGGGGGGAGCTCCTGGTGGGTTACTTCGCGGGACCACCTGAGTTCGTGGAAGGGCGGGCACACGCCCCGCCTGTCTCGGGCGGGGGCCTCACACCCGGTGACCGCCGGGCCTTCTGTGCCCTGTGTGTCTTCCTTGGGGGGGGCTTGCTTGCCCTTATGTCGTGCTGCTTGGGCCCATAGCCCTCTCCAGAGGCGGGGCTGGGGGTCCGAGGGGATAGGTCGCTTCTTTCTCCTCTCACCTGCTTCTGCTGTGCCTGGGGGACCCCTCAGGGTGGGCACACGCCCCGCCGTTCCCCGGCGGGGGCCTTACACCTGGCGTCTTCAGGGCATTCCTTGCCCCTTGTTTCTTCCTTGCCGCGGGTGGGGTGCCCGGCCGTTGGAGCGGCCCGCATGCGTTGTTGGTTGTGGGGGCGCCTCCCCCGCTGACCGTGGCCCGCTATGGGGGTGGGGGGCGGGGAGGCCGCTGTCCACCCCGTAGACAGCCCGCTGGCCCCCACCGGGGGTCTCTGAGTCCGCCCCGGAGGTCTCACCTCTTCGTGGCCTATTCGGGCCGGTGCTCCTCTCCTGCTCCACTCCCCGGGTCGGGCGCATCTCCCACGCGATCCCCGCCTTCTCCGCCGGCGGTCCTCACCCCCGGGTGGGTCCCACCGGCTCCCGCTCTGCGTTGGCGCCGCGGGGGATGGGTGGTCACCGCGGCGTCAGAGGTCGGCTCTCCCTTGCCTGTCTCCAGTGCGATGGTCTTCGGCTCCAGCTTCCGGCTACGCACCGCCCAGGCCCTCTGACGCACCTCCACTGCTGGTCCCGCGGCCCTGGATCCGCGGCCCTGAGTCTCCGCTTTTCCTGGGTCCTTTGACCCCGCTGTTTCGCTCCGCGGGGGCACCAGGGGTTCACCCCGCTCTACGACCCGTTCTTTTGCCTCGGGGGGTCTATGGGGGGGCTCAATCCCGATTCGGACCCGGCCGGTGGCGGAGCGCAGAAATCAGGCAGCCATTGCCTGTGCGCCCCCTGGTGGCCTTGTCTGCTAGATTCTTGATGGCCTTTCTTTCCTCTTGCCTTAAATTATCCCGATATACATTTTTGTTATTGACTAATGCCTTCATCTCATGGAGGATTTTGTTCTCAAAACGTATGATCTCAGCTGAGACCATCGATGATATCGGGGTAAACAAAGATGGTGGTTTCAAGCCTGATGTACTGTGTTTTTTTTTACGTTGTTCCTCTGAATCTCAAAAAAAGTATTTCAATCTTATCAAGCAAAAAAAATTCTGCATCTCAATTTCCGTTTTAAAGAGGTCGGCTTTTTTGCTGGCACAAACATCAGGCCTTTACTTAGGACTCTGGTTTCAGAAGTGGTTAGTGTATGGGTACTCAAGATAAAGATCGGCATCACCCCACGTCTGGGGTGGTGGCTACCACTGGCGGGTTCACATCCCGTATCCCCCTGGTTGTCTGGTTCGCCCATGTCTGCTTTGGGTCTGAAAAGAAGATCCCCTTTGTAGATTGCCACTTTGGTAATTCTGAGGGCCGTTGATGGACCCTGCATTGCTGCTGTTCGAGGAATAAGAAAACGTCACATACTTCTTGCTTCGGTGTCTGTTATTCATTCCCATATTACTACCCTGATTTGTATTACTCTGTGTGAAGAAACCGGGAACAAGATAGGGGTATGTAACCTCTTCCTTGTAATATTGTACATCTTTTTTCAACTTCCACAGTTTCTTGTCAATGGTGAAGTTTTTAAATTTCCCCATGTCTTTGTCTTTTTTGTCTAAGAGAGTTTGTATATCAGGTATTACTAACTCCTCTCTGATTTTTTTGTCACGGTTGTTTAATTTCTCTTTCTGTTTTTTGGATTCTTCTTCTGTCGTGGATATCACCAGGATTACCCAAACCCAGAAGCATTTATTACCTACACCTCGAAAATCAGCAATAAATTTAGGGTTATCCAAGAACACCCTTGGAATATTTTTAACTTGCAAACCCTCTGGTAGCACTCCCGACTTGAGGTATTCTACCATTAGCCGGCCATGAGATTCTGTATGGATTATTTTTTTCTTTTTTTGGGTCAAACGATCTAAATCGTTCGTATTGGATGGTGTGGTTGTAGGTTTATGCAGTATTTCCACAAAACAGCTTTCTCCCTTCTAGCTAGACGGTCATTTCAAGTCTCCCCCTGACACTTTTACATACACTTATTCAGCATGGACATAGGTGCTGATACATGGTTTTTTAAACAAATATACATATTTTAATATTCATAAAACAACAACATATAACAAATGCTTAAAAATTAATTAAGCGTGATTCATTGATTGCTTGATCTGAATCATGTGTCTAAAGGCACCATTTCATTCTGGTATATATGCATGATAACAACCAAACTCATCATTTGTCAAGATTAGAAAACAATGAATTTATTGCATGCATTATAGCTATCTCTTTCTAAGTAGAAACAGTGTGCCAACACTCTGTGTGTGTTTCTAGGACAAATGTTAAGTGGTTAAGATGCCATCAAATGAATGCAATAAACACCTCTCATTGGTGCTGTCCTCTGGGCACTCTCAACGTGTTGCATAATACGAGCATATTGTATTCCACTTAATCTAAAATAAAACATCTATGAAAAATGTAGTATTAAAAAATGGTGTCATATGTATCATAATATGATGGGCAAGGGCATTTGTCATGCAGTGAGATTTCCATGTGCAAAAACCAGACCCAACCCCCGGTCCCAGTTAGATTATGGATGGGGTACCCTCCCTTGGCTTCCCAGAACACTCCCAATTTCTTTGGACCTATCGACCCACAGAGGGGAGGGAACCCTTGAACACTGCCCTATCAATTCTCTGAGAACTATGACATATCTGTGATGTTACTTGCCTTATAAATAAGTCACTCCGCCTCAAATCAGGACACTCCCTACCAACTCTCGAGGTGTGCAGCTCACCAAATCTGGAAACATAATTGTAGAGTGGGGCCTACATCTTGGAGGAAGCCAGGAGCTGGAGTAGCTGACTTGGGACAGCGAATCCTTGACTGACCCCTGGCTGTCCCAGCAGTGAGGCCCTGATGTTCCTTGGTGCACCATTCAGCCCTCTCTTGTAAGTAAAGACATCCCTAGCAATAAATGAAATAAGCCCTGTCTTCTTCAGCTTTACCATAGAGAGTGCCCATGGTAAAATCTTCTTTGTTTGTGTAATTTAGTCATTTTCCTATTGAAAACATTGTACTTGTCTGTGCAATGTAGTAAGTCACCCATTGACAAATCCTTTGTTTGTGTGTGCATTTCAGTAATTTCCCATTGAAGAATCTCCAGTTGATTGTGTAGATCCCTAGTATATTTTTTTGAGTAGATCAATTAATTTCCACATTATTTCATGGGATCAAGATAGTTAGGTTTCAAAACTAACTATCTCTTCCCAGTGTCTTGTGAGTTATTATAGTTATAAAATATTCCCCCAAAGAAGTCATTTCATTGAGAACTGAAAAATATATTGTCTGTGTGTTTAAATGCTGTTTTCCAAAGCGAGTTTCTATTTGCATCTGTCATTTTAAACCCAAATCGATTTCCTATTGTGAGTAATCTCTTTGTCCAGCACCTACCTGTTGTGTGCCTCTGTCTTTTTAACTGAAAACCAATGTTCCCACTGCTAAAGCGTGCCTGTCATTTGCATCCTTAGTAAAAATGAGTGTCATTTGCATTTTCATTTCCATGGAAATGTCGTTTTACCTTTGTAAAACCGTTTTTCCTAGTCTATTCCTCTTCCCCTATTGTATTTTGATAACAGATTTTCAATTGAACAGATTTTCAATTGTATTCCCTGCCCATTTGCTAATGTGTTGCATGTACTCAAATCGATTTTCCTATTGTGTGCTAGGTAGTATGTTCTGAAGCCCTAGTTGTCTTGTAGTCTAAGCAGCACGAAGCACCACTTTCTGCTGTCCTATTGCAGTTGTCTTAACCAAGCAAAAACCCAATTTATCTGGTGCAGAGCAACACATTGTTCCATTCATTGCTGGCTCCCCTATTGTTTCTGAAAACCCCACTAAACATCTGATGTTAACCTGGTGTTCCCATTCCCTGCCAGCCTAGTGGAGGTCTAGGGGGGATGAGGGTTTCTGGGACTCAAGAATATTTTGTGTGAGCATGCACTTTCCTGTGGATTGCATTCATTTTCCTGGTGTTTTGAATGGTTGATGGTAGTGGTGAAATCAGTAAAGTAAATCTGTGTGCCATACATATTTGAGTGGTCTTAGTGTGCCACTTGACTAAAAGGAATCCAAATTTGTGTTGCCACACCTTGGTGGCTATTGTAACTGTTTATTCAATTTTCCCATTAAATCATCAATTAATAAAATATTCATTTCTAATACACCGGCCTGGTACCTGGTCTATTGTGACACAGGATTCTTGTGGAGGTTGGGTGCGAGATGGGTTGGAGGCCTCCTTAAAAAGAAATTGGGATTGTAAAAATAAAAAGTAGTTTTATTGTGCGCCACAGTCATTCCAAGGGAAAGAGATCCCTAACTTGTTTGTGCTGCATAAGATATTGTGACAACAACAATCCAGAGATAAAGTGAGGCAAAAGGAATAAAAGGAAACAGCGTTACAGAAATGTATTGCTGGACTCTAGGGCTCGGAGGATTCAAGATGATACTGAAACCACAATGAGGGCCTTGGCTAATAGAAATACTCTGGATCTCTGGATGCTACTTAATAACAATGCCACATTTCAACAGGCTGGTAGGACACCAACGGTGCCAGAGACGGTCTGGATTTGATTCTTTACCAAGCTTTTCTCAACATCGGAGCAACAACGACCTCTCACAGCCAAATTGTGTTCAGTGCCCTGGTTAATTGCTTTAGACAGAGGGAATATATTAAATCAAAGAAAACATCTAAAACCGTTGAGGGCAGCAGGCCTGGATGGTTTAAACAACTACATTGTTATACAGAAACCTGGAGGAATGGTCAGATTTTTGTCAGATTTTGTTCACTCAAATATTGGCTGTAGTAAGAGAGGTCCTTGTATCATGGAGGACTGCCTTAGTGGTCCCTATTTATAAAAAAAGGGAAAAGAGATAACCCATAAAATTATAGGACCATCGCTCTCCTGGATTCTCTTGGGAACATTTTTGTTGCAATTCTATTAAAACACCCAAACTCATCAGTCAGTGAATCGGGGCATTTCCAGATTAGGCAAGCAGGCATTGTTCCATGAAGGGAACTAGTTTAAACCTTTTGATCCTCAATGTTCTGAAGATAAGAGCCATGGAGTCTCTGCAAAACATGTATATGGCTCTCATTGATCTGGCACAAGCCTTTGACAGTATCAATAGAGATATTGTAGGAGAAGATGCCTGTCTGGGCTTGTCTGCCGGATCTTTTGAAAGCCATAAAGAGCCTCTACTCTGGAAATTCAATCCAGGTGAGATTGACTTCCAGGAGTTACTTTCATCTTCTATCCCAACTGGTAGGGGATTGAAACAGGGTTAGAGCCTTTCCTCTGCATCTTCACAAGCAAAATATCCCTTGGGTTATGTACGTGTATGATTTGGTGGTAATAGATGTAAGTGACTTCAATCCAGTAATCCAACTAAGTCAATGCTTAGGAGGGGATGCCCAATGGAAGCCCTTATTCATATATTTTTATGTCAAAAGTTCTTAAATCTGAATGATGAACCCTTATATAATGCCCCTCTCTTTGAATCCCCCTGACCTCACTGAGCCAAGAAGTAGGTTTGTTTTGCAATTTAAAAAGGTTTATTTGAAGAATTAAACAATATATATATATATCACACTTTTATTAATAAAATGTTATTTGAATAGCACACCTATGAATATGGATGGTAATCAACAATGGGTAATATTACAATAGCACAATCTCTTTAATCTGAAAGGAGTCGGAAGAGGAAGGATAAGGTAGCGGAGAATTCTTTTATGGTTCAAGGAAATGCAAGATGGGAAAGAATGCAGCACAGAAATGAACTTGATATGAATTCAATCAGAAGATAATATAATCACTTTTTCCCCGTGACTACTCTCTCCCCCCACTATGCAGTATGAAGAGATGGGAAGGAGGGTACACAGGTTTCAAGAATACAATCAAGAATACAGTTCAATTCTAGTTCCCCACAGCAAGCTTAGAGAGACACAGGAATGAGTTTAAAACATAGGTCAAAACGCTTTGGAATGTGATGGAAATGGATGGAAAATATGCTAAAATAATTTCAATTCACTAAGGGATATTCAGAATAAGTCATAGTTACTTTGGATTGGTTCAGGTCAACACTAGCAATTATTCATGAGTGATTACCAGGTTGAAAACGAAATTCAGCAATTGAGAACAAGGAGCAGCTATTTTGACAGAAAATTAAATTGATCTAAATTGCAATTTGTGGCACTTTTTCAGCGTGTGTAAATCATGATTACAAGGAATTGGAATGTATTTTTAGGTTTGTTGGAAAGCTGAGGATATTAGCTTTAAAATGACAGTTAAATCTCACTTTTAGGACATGCGGTTCAAAAGATGCAGACGTTTTTGTGAAGGTAGATTTTCAGAAATAAAGTCAAGATTTCAGAAATGACAGAAGGCACTTTACAGATTTGGAATCACAGGATGGACACAACATTCTAAATGCAGTTCTGGACAGGTTGAAATGGATGGGATAAGATTACTTTACACTAAGAGATTGGTTCTGTACAGTTCTAGACTGGATAGTCACTCCTAGCTTTGCAATGGAATGGAAATGGGCCTCGTCACCGATCTGGTCAGGTTTGGACTTCACTCGCCACCGGACGGTCTCAGGCACTGGTTCTGCTCACAGCACGGCCTCTGGTTGGGGTCTGACGGGTTCTGGGTACAGCGCTGCTTTCTGGGTCCGGACCTCGGTCCTAGCACAAGGTTCTTGGCTAGAATAGAACAGCTCAGCCCGGCTGTTGAATGTGAGAATCCGGTTGCTAAAGTTCTGAGGCCTGCTGAGAAGGATTGAGCTTTTGGGGTAGGCCTCTGCTTCGGGTTCTAGAGCTTGGTTCTAGAGTCTGGTCTCTGGATCTATCTGGAGTCTGGAGTCTAGATATTGTCTGGATCTGGTCCGGCAGAGTGCTTCGCAGGATTCAGTTGAAGTGGAAAAGTAAGTGTGTTATCTGTCCTAAGCAGTCTCTTTTTATGTGTTTTCAAAGTGGGTGGGAAGGCTGATTCTACATGTCCAACCCCCTAAGGATTTGATAGGTTAGAGGATTCTCTGTGACCTGATTGGAGAAAGGATTTGCGTGTCAGAATGAGTCAGAGTGATGCTGTGTTTTACAATCTAGTGAAGAAACTCCCCTTTGCTTTTACTTAGATATTCAATTTTTCATAAAAAAACATATTTCCCAGATACACAAGTATTTAATAATACATATACACCTCACAGATGACATAAGGCAGGTCTCTGTTCAAGCCCCGTGTTCCTACGAGCTTGGGTTCAGAAATGACGACTTATTTTCGTTTTTGGGGAATTTCCCAATATTGGTTCTGCACCACATTTTACACAGACATACACACCCCCTCTGAGCATATTACTGTAAGTGTTTATGTTCCTAGCATAAACACTGTATCTACAATATTAATAAATCCCGGGGTTTGGTCTCAGAACATCGTATGGCGTCCAGCTTAGTCTTGAACTGTGCGTGAATTTTTCATATTAACCGTCTCATAGTTTGACATTTTGGTCAGCTTGGTACAATATTTTGGAACCATTTTCCTTAAACATATATTTGGTGCAATGTTAAATCCACCTCCCAGTCTGGTCCGCCCCCCAGAAGCTTGGTGAGTCAGATGTCATATGTCCTGTCTCTCCCAGAGCAGTTGTTTGACCAGTTACACCCAAATCAGCTTATTCTATTCAGCTGAAAGAATCCATTGTCTCTTTTTCCTGCCAGCAGGGGACATCTCCTCCCTCCAATTAACATGTCCATGCGACCTCCTCTCCTGTTGGTGAGAAGGCCCCAGGTGTGAAGGGTTCTCAGGGAAGCAAGTCTTTTGAAGTCTTAGCTGCATCAGGTTCCTTTCTGATCAATTGCACAGTTCCTTGTGGAGAAAAGCATACATTTAGACACTTAAAATGAGCAATATATCTTTAAATCAAATCTTTTTCAGAATGCAATCAATGTGTGGCACTTTATATGGCATGTTGATGGCATTCTCTTCTTTGGCATATTTAGCTTCTGCAACACAGCTCTCCTGTCAGAAATTTAAATCGCCAGCACCTGTCGGAGGCGAGCAACGGTACTACACCCATTTTTGACAGCTGTCTTTACATCAGTATCTTTAATAGGAGATTTAGCTTAATGGCATATGATTCTTGCTGAAATTGTATTGATGTGGATTCTTGCAGTAGAAGAATGTGGAACACCCAACAAGGAGGTTGGATCTTTTTAGGTGGTTTGTGAGCCATGATTTTAGCACATTTTGACAATCAAGAAAATGAATTCCCAAACAGCTCTGGGTTGCTTTTGCCAATCAGTATTGCTATTTCCAAGTGGTTTCAGGCTACTGTGTGGGTAGCCCAATGGTGGTTTTAGGCAGTGACATCCTGTGCTCACTAATATAGGCAAAAGTGGGTGGCAGCCTATTTTTCCGGTTTTCACTGCGCATTTTCTTGTGATCTCTGGCAAGCAGCATGCTTTCCAGTGGCCATTCTGATGTTTCTGCTGCCAGCATTGCACAGTACTGTTGCAGGGCTCGGATGAGTGGGTTAATACATCCCACAAGCCCCCTCTTGCGATGGCCATCGATCTTCCATCAATGGAACTCGCAAGACTGGGATGTTAGCCTCATCTTCACAGTTCAGCATCTTTTCCTCCATCAGGGGTCGATCGATCCGTTCTCCTCGCCAGTTCTGATGGGAGTATTGGGCGATACCCTGGCCCCTTGGATCTTTGCTCCCGGTCCCCGGGTCCTCCTTCTCGGTCAGACTCCATGGTTTATCTCTCCTAGGATTACAAAGCAAAGCGGCAGAAACATATTCATAGACATTTCCCCACCACTATTAATGTAGTGGGGCGGGCATATACATCTTATAAATCAGGAGACATTTGCATTCTTATTATTATATTTTATAGCCTATATGTGGAATATTTTAGGGTTGGAATTTTATTGATCTGGATCGGCCCCCTCTGGGGTTCCAGAGGACTCCTCCAGTTGCTGCAGAATGTGCCTGGGATGGCAACACTTTAGCTGATTAATATGGACCCACTTATCTTCCCCCTCCGCCAAACTGCCTTTGGGGATGCGGATCTTGTAGGCGACTGGTGAGATCTTGTCTACAATTTCAAAAGGTCCCTTCCAGGTAGGCAGACATTTTCACTGTTTGGCCTGGTTCCTTTGGAAATTGTATAGATAGACCCGGTCTCCTACATTGTATTCTTTCCTAGTAGTCTTCAGGTCATAGTGGGTCTTCATGCTATCGGCTGATCTTTGTAGATTTTGCTGAGCATAGGCAAAATCATGTTGAAGGTGTTTTCTCAAATTTTCAACATACTCATGAGTTGTGGAGGCATTGATCAATGTCTGCTCTTGGGTCCTGTAAAGCAGATGCTTGGGAAGCACCATCCTGCGTCCAGTCATCAGCTCAAATTGTGACATTTTAGTTGCAGATGAAGGGGTAGATCTGATGGCCATTAGGACAAGAGGTAATCGGATATCCCAACATGGCCCAGAATGTGCCACAAACTTTTTAAGATGCTCACAATGGTTTTGTTGTAACGTTCTACTACTCCACTAGAGGCTCGCAGGTAAGCAATATGTAGCATCCTTTTAACCCCCAGTATCTCCCACATCTTTGTCATTACTTTGCTGGTGAAATAGCTACCTCTGTCTGACGAGGAAAAGGGAAAATAAAGGGGTAGTCCTGCACTCAGAACCCTGATCCTTCAGGTGTAGTATATTTATATCCAAGGTTGGATCAGTAGAATGGGTTGACACTCTTTTAGTACATATTCAAAAATGTTATTACATCAATTCAATACCCAAGAAAAATCATCTACATATCATAAAACCTAATAAAAAAACATTTTCATACCAACAATCATGGCCACATCCAAAAATGTATTCAGACATTCACACAATAAGAGCACCCAAGGTGTTCTATGCATCAATGGGCATTGGAAATATAATATTTCCCTTCATTTTATATATTAAACAATGACCCAGTCCCTAATATTAGGTGTCGTGGTATATCCGATGCCGAATTGAGGTCAGATATATTTCACAAAAAAGAGCGTTGAAACGTGTTTCGGTCAGAGACCTTCTTCAGGACGTAGGGCAAAGGAAAGTGCTTCAATATGTTCTCAACAAATATGGGCCCATAACCAATCTAAAAACAATGATAAAAACAAAGTGTCATCCCTATTTCTTCAAAAAAGTGACTAATAATGTCACAAAATGTCTCAAATCTCTTCACATCTCAGTCCCTATAAAGTCGACTTGTAAATCTGACAATGTCAGTGTCATCCCCCTCTTTTGGAGAGGCGCAAGGTGTGTGAGGGATTGTGGCTGAACTTGTGCACACACAAGACACCCCTTCAAGTATTGGTCGAGGTCCTGCCCCATGTGTGGCCAGTATGCAACCTCTCTTAAGATTTCAAGTGTTGTATGAAACCCCCTATGACCGGCTGTGGCCGCATCATGGGCGTGACTTAACATCAGGCTCTGGAATGAGGTAGGAGCCACCCACTGATCATGACCAGCTTGGGATTTCCTTACAAACAAACCGTCTTGGATTCCGAACATTTTTGAACACTCTGAGGTCCTCTTTCCCTATGTAATCGGTATCCATCAGGGGAAAGTTCTCAGGGGCCGCAATGTGTTGGTAAAACTTACCAATTATCGGATCCCCTTTTTGAGCCATAATCAAATCAGCATCTGGAGTCTCCTTACTCCATTGTGCAGTTGAAAGATCATTGTGAGCATTTCTCTGGGACCTAGTGATAGCAATGACCTGGATTTCCCCCAAAAGGAACTCGAGCTCTATTAGATCCCCTTGGATGGCCCCGGTTTTGGACAGCTGATCAGCTAAGTTATTTCCAGTTGTGTCTGGTCCCTCTACTATGGAATGACCCTTGATCTTTTTCCAGTAGATGGTCATCCCATTCGAGGTGACCAGATCATCAATATTTTGGATTAACTTCCCATGTTTCAAGGGCTTGTTATTAGCACATAGCATGCCTCTGGTTTTCCAATTAACCAGGTGCTCCATGAACCCGTTCCGTACATAATCCGAATCTGTGATTATGACCAGTTCGTGGAGTTGATGTTGGACAGCAGTGAGGATGGCTTGATGCACAGCCATCAACTCTGCCACTTGACTTCTTCGGGACCAATCTTGTACCCAGCAGAGGGTTCTGGGGACTCATTCACCCATGCATTCCCTACGCCGGCCACAAGTTCTTTTTCCCCGTTGTTGTGAACATGGTAAGAGCATCCATCCACATAGACAGTGGGCATTCCCTTACACTTGTCTTCTTCAAAGACGTTGTGTGGGGAATTAAGGTATGCCTCCATGTTGTCCTTGATTTGTAGACTTTCGTCCTCAAGACAGTTTTCTCTGGCACAATCATGCAAGTCAGCCAGACCTTGCGTGAGGGGACTCTTCTTGTTTTGGCCATATCTGACCTCCACAGGAAAGCCTTGCATTGACAGAATCCAGGAAGTAATTTGGGAATTACTCACATTTCCGGCCCGGATTCTGTCAATTTGGAGATATTGCAGAGGCTGGTGTGGAGTCTCCACTATGATGTGTTCCCCCTGGATAAACGGGCGGTAATTCTTCAATGCCCACACCGTTGCCAGGAGTGCCTTCTCACAATCGTTGAATTTTTCCGCCAGAGAGGATAAAGTTTTACTCGCATAGGAGATTACTTTATTGACCTTGTCATGCTTTTGGTATAATACTGCAGTCAAGCATGTATTAGAGAACCCTGTCTCTAAGAAAAACTCCTTGTTTATGACAGGGTAAGCTAGGCAAGGTGCTTGTGAGAGGCTTCTTTTAAGTTGTCTTACTGCCTCGGATTGTTCTGGACCCCATTCCCACTTGACTCCCCCTTCAAGAGATGGATCAGGGGTCTGGTGATCTCTGCGTAGCCCTGAATGAACTTTCTGCTGTAATTAGTCAGTCCAAGGAGGCTCCTTAGTTCCCGCAGAGTTGTGGGGTCCTTCAGTTTCTGGAGTGCTTCCACTTTCTTTTCCTGGGGACAGAGACCCTGAGGAGTAATCTCATGCCCCAAGAAATTAATACAGGTTCTACACCACTGTGCTTTTTGGAAGGAAAGTTTTGCTCCGGCTGCCCTCAACTGGGTCAGAACATAACGGATCTCCGCTATGTGTTCCTCAAAAGTTGAGCTCTTGGTGAGGACATCATCTACATAAGCCAGGTTGCCCCTTGCACCCAGGTCGGGCATGGCCTTATTCTGTTGATTGAGAGGGAGGGGTTTCTCCTCCAGCCTGCAGGACCCAACACATTAGACTCTTTCCATTGAATAGGATATGCTGATTTGGGTGTTGACTGTAAACAGTGCCCTGCCAGCAAAGAAGGCCATGTGACCATCTGACTCCCCAAGTTTCTGGGTGCGGACCCAAACACTGAAGTGAAGTGAATTGAAGGCAAATATATGTTTTATAAGAATACTGATAACTAATTGTAACCAGATGACAGAAATGTACAACTTTGGGATCTTTAAAATGACACATTCACTCCCAGTTCAAGACTAGGCTGGTCGCTCTGTGATGTTCTGAGGCAAAACCCTGCTAATTATTAATACTACAGACACTGTGTTTATGCTAGAGACACAGTAAATTACAGGAATATATGGAGAGAGATGGTGTACATCTGGGTAATTTTTGGTAAAAATCAAATATTGGAAAACCAACCAAAAAGCGAAAAATGTTGTCATTTCTTAATCCAAGCTCTTAGAAACATCAGAGTTGGAACAGAAACTACCTTATGTGATATAGGATGTGTATATGTAATGTCAACCACTTGGGTATCTGGGAAATATGTTTAGTTATGAAAATCATTTTCTAAAGCAAAAGCAAAGGGGCGTTTCTTCAATAGACGGTAAGACTCTGACTCACTCTGACACACTATCCCTTCTCCAATCAGGTCACAGAGAATCCCTGACCTATCAGATCACAGGTGGGTTGGGCATAGAATGTTAGCATCCACACCCATTTTCAAAAGACATAAAAAGAGCCACTGCAAGCCAGACAGGGACATTCATTTTCCATTTCAGCGGAGCATTTTGACGTACGACTTCACATCCAGAATCCAGAACTCCAGAGATCCAGACTGACTCCAGATAGACTACAGAACTTTGAACCAAGAAGGCCTACTGCAAGCAAAAGTATTCTCAGCAGGCCTCAAAATCATTTGCAAATTATTCAAACAGCCGGGCTGAGTTGTTTGATTCTGGCCTAGAACCATGTGCCAGACCCAGAAAGCAGTGCTATATCCAGAATCCATCTGATCCAGACCAGCAGAACCAGAGATCCGTGCAGTGCAGAGTGCCAGACCAGACCGCTGTATCCAGAACCGCAGACCAGACCCAGACCGCTGTGAACAGAACCGGTGCCTGATTGACCCGCCGAGCAGAGAGAACCGCAGCTAAACTTGTTGACCAGATCCATGACAAGGCCATTCCTTTCAAATTTATAGTGTGAGTACCCAGCCAGAACTGTGCAAAACCAATGGCTTAGCTTAAAATAATCTGAGTCAAAACATTTGAACCTGTCCAGAACTGCATCATAGAAATTGTGTGTTCCTTCTCAGATTTAAACCTGTAAAGTGTCATTTTGAATCATTATTTAATTTCTGAAAAACTACCTTCACGAAATCGTCCGTATCTCTTGAACCGTTTGTGCTAGGAGCAAGTTTTAACTTCCATTTTAAACCTAAGATTCTAGGCTTTCCAACGAACCCAGAACTTTCTATTCATCATACTTTTTCCGTAATCCCGTTCGACGCACTCGGAAAAAGTGCTGCGATTTGCGATTTGGCTCAAATTTCTTCACTTGTCAAAATAGCAGCTTCTTGCTTTCCTTTGCTGAAATTTGCAACCTGACAATCATGCACAGAGCATTGCTAAAGTGATCCTGAACCAATTTAAAGTAGCTATCACCCGCCCTGAATCTCTTATAGGGAATTAAAATCATTTTTAGCATATTTTTCCCTTCTTTGCAAACCACATTTAAAGTATTTTGCCTGTGTTTTAAAATCATCCCTGTGATCTAAGCTGCTAGGGGGGAACTGAACTACAGTTGATTGTATTCCTGAGAATTGTGTGCTCTCCTTTCCATCTTTTTATATTGCATAAAGGGGGGGGTGAATTGCCAAAAGGGGAAAAGTGATTATATTATCTTTTGCTGAAATCATATCAAGTTTATTCCTGTGTTGCTTCTTTTCCACCTTGCATTTCCTTGTACCATATAAAGCATTCTCAGCTACCTTATCCTCTATACTACTCCTAAGTAATTAAACCAGTCTGCTAGTATAACATCATCCATTGTTGATCACTGTCATATATCTAAGTGTGATATCAAATAATAATTTATTATAAAAGTGTGATATATATCTATTGTTTAATTTTTCAAATAAACCTTTTTAATTTGCAAAACAAACCTACTTCTTGGCTCAGTGGGGTCAGGGGGATTCTAAGAGAGGGGCGGTATATAAGGGTTCGTCATCCAGATTATAACTTGTCATAAAAATATATAAATAAGGGCTTCCCTTGAGCAATCCCAGACAAGACACTAAGTTAGTGGGAATGCTTGATTGGAGTCATTAACAACGCCTCTTTTTTGTGTGAATGCAAATTAGTCGTGCACATATTGAGGACCTTTGGATACTGTGCTCGCAGGTCTAGATGTAGTTCTTGTGTTTGGAATTGTGTGTGATGGATGCATTCATTTGTTATAGTTGTTATGTTTTATGTGCTTCTTCAGGTATATTTGTTGCATACATGGTGAGCTAATATTCAGATATCTTCCTTTGCAAGTTGTGGAATCACTCATTCACCGTCCTGGAAAGGCCATTTCAGCGTGTTTGATTAGCCACACAGCATCAGTCTCTCTCACCATGAAGACCTGTTATTAATGAGGGTTTTGAGTCTTGTATGTGCCAAATGGTACCGGGAGTCCTACACCTGTGCTCTTTGCCCCATTGGAGGTATCTATCTATCTATCTATCTATCTATCTATCTATCTATCTATCTGGTTCCCAGTCAATTGGTCGAAAACATTTGGTCGACAGGACAACTGGTCGACACCATTTGGTCGAATGCCAAATGGTCGAATTACTTTTTTTTTTTTTTTATCCCTTTTTTGGTTTTTTTTGGGGGGGTCCCCCCAACCCCCTTTTTTTTCTTTTTTATTTTTTTTCCCCACACGAAAACCCACAAAACACATATATGTATAAAAAAAAAAAATTCGACCATTTGGCATTCGACCAAATGGTGTCGACCAAATTGCAGTCGACCAGTTTGCTGTCGACCAATTGACTGGACATCTATCTATCTATCTATCTATCTATCTATCTATCTATCTATCTATCTATCTATCTATCTATCTATCTATCTATCTATCTATCTACCTATTTTTTGCCACTCGCCCAAAGGCCTCATTGCACTCAATATGAATATGAAATACAATTACGGGTACGGGTTTAGTTTGTGAATTGGGATGAACATCCTCCTTTATTTCCACATGTATCCCTCGCAGGACAAGGCCACAGTGTTCTGCGATGCAGGTGCGCAGGAGATGCTGCCCGATTACACATAGCACGCTGCACTATGTCCACGCATCCATGCCTATAAGAACCGAGGAATGGACCCTCTGTGGAAAAGCCCTCACAGGACAAGGCTGATGTGTTTTGCAGCGCAGGTGTTTGGCGGTGAAGGGGTAGTGGCACAGACAGTGAGTGTGGAGGACCTCACCCTCCTGTCTGCGGCCGCAAGGTAAGAATGTGTGGTGAGTGTTAGATTGCTGTACTCCACGGAACCCCCCCTTGACCTGGTGCCCTTCTCACTCTTGCATACATGTTGATTACCCCGCAACTGGACCTCACACACCCCCTGCTTACTTGAGATGCCCATCACCATAGGATGCATGCGGCCCCTTGCACCCTAGATCACATGCACTCCTTCACATCTTAGGCTGCATGCGCTCCCTTGCAACTCTAGACCATGTGCGCTCCCTCACACCTTAGGCCGTGTGCGCTCCCTCACATCCTAGGCAGCATGTGCTCCCTCACAACTTAGTCCACGGGTGCCCCACCGCAACTAAGGCTGTGTGCACTCCCTCACAGGATGCATTTCCCTCTCTACTCGGCCTCTTGCACCCCCTCCTTCTCCTAGTCAATGTGCTCCCTTGCATCTTAGATCCCTGCATTCCCTGCAGTCCCTTCCCTCCCCTCTCATCTTAGCTTCCTCCCTCCCTTGATCTATTGTGTACTGGTCTTGGAATGTTTGTTCCTCCATTGTTCTTGTCTTAAATTGCATTGCCAAAATTCCTTTTGTACATTTGTTACTTCTTGGTTCCTTTGTGATTGACCATGTGTGTCCTCCTTTCCTCTGATATTGTGCTGTTCTCCTCTGCTCTTATATTTTCTGTTCCCCATGGTTATTGGCATATCACTATACTGCCTGCTTCTTCCAATCTAGTACCCCCGCTATGCATTATACCTTGCTGTGTTAAGGATTCTAATTGGGTGTCACACACCAGCCCAGGACTCTTGCCACTGGCCTAGGTTGCAGCGCACAATTAAAACACTTTTGCTTTATTTCCTAAGAATTCAGATTGAGATGGCACCCAACCCATCTCACACCCCCTTTTACAAATACCCCGGGACATAATGGACCATGAACAGGCTGGTGGGTGGTAATACAATATTTATTTATTTTAAAATTCAAATGAAATCACACACATTTAATATTGGGCAGCAATCACCAATGGAGTGATAATTACAAGGTAAATTCATGAAATATACTTAGTTTGACCTTCTAATATAACATACACAAAGCACAAATGAATGAGAGCAATATTACTTTTTGGGTAGATAGCACCCAAGTTAAGATTTCCCCCTGCAATACTCCCTCAAACCCCTATTAACTGGATTTGGTGTGGGTAGCAAGGAGTAGCAAGGAGTCAGGTGTAATAGGCAACAAACAAAACTGAAATCCAACCTTCCACAATTAAATGAGAGGCAAAAACACTTTGCAATTGAACAAAATAGCACTCAGAATTAGTAAAGATGTGATTTACATGTGCGGTTAAATGAATGAGGTAAATATGAATTATAGCAGTATCAGGGATGTAAGAACACTAGCAAACTACAAGTAATGTCTTAACAACGGGCATACAATTCAGAAAATCAACTTGAAAGTGAAAAACACGGTGCAGCCAAATCACATACGTAGAAATTGCCTTTGCTAATTTACACAGGTTCAAAATCACAAAACAACTTGAAAAATGGGTGAAATAGACAAAATCAGAATGCAGTTTTTATGCTGAGTGACAGATGCATATCGCAGGGATAATATGAAAGTGAAAGAGCGACTCTAAATTAATGACAGGATGAGATTCTCAATGGGAAAGAAATTTGGTTTTAAAAATGAAAGCAGTGGACAAGGAAAATCGGTTTCGAAAGGAAAGGACAAGTTTCACTTAAACTAGATTTTGGTGGCTAGAAAAGAGAAACACCACCCACAAGCACTTGAACGGGGAATTTTGGACAGTGGCGCGAGGCAATATCTGGTCACTGGTCACAGCGGCATGCTCTCCTAGAAGAAAACAGCTGAACAAAGGTCTGGCCACGGCACAGCAGCACCTCAGCTGGATAAAGCGGGTAGCAGGGCAAGCAAGCAGCACTGGATAATCCCAATGAGGATTCAGCCACCTTTCCCCTTACTATTGGGATTTTTAGTGGGGTTTTTCTGGATCAATGGTCCTGCCTTGATAGGGTCAGCTATGCCCTGGCTTGGGAGTGGAATCTGGAATCTTGTAGAGTGAATATGGAATATCTGGATGCACAGGAGAATTCAGAAGAGAGTGTTTTTTTTGTCTGTGTGAGCCTCTACCTTTATAAGGCAGGTGACATCACAGGATTTACTATGGGGGCAGACCTTTGGCTTGATATGCCTCTAACAATTGGATTGGTCCGGGGTTACTATTACTGCCTTCCTGTCAGCTGGTTGGACTTCAGGGACATGACATCAGTTTTATGGTGTGGGTATACAATGCCCATGACCCTCCCACAGTTCTTTTAGCCAAAATCAGTTATGACATAAATTGCACATTTTTAGTTATAGCACTTTTGAAAATCATATAGGCAGAATTGCCTTTGAAGCTCCCCAGTTTGAGTTGAGGGGACGTGCTGCAAAAAAGTCACAACTATGTGTCCCAGAAATCCATTGTATCAGGCTGGAGCACTGCCACAGAGTCTGACGAGAGTGCGAGATCCCCCGCCCTTAATATGATATTATATTTTATTTGTATCGCGCTCGTACACAAGTGTTTCAGAGCGCGACTAGGCAAGGGAGGGGAACAGGGGAGAACACAACACAACAACAACAATCTTACCAGGCCCAGTGACATTGAGAACGCGCAACTGCATGGGAAAGGGAAAAGGGAAAAGGGAAAAAGTGCATGGAAGGGGGAGAGTTGAAAGTGTGGAGCAGAGGAGAGCAGATAAATAATAATAAATAAAAATAAATAGAAAATGGAGGCAATAAACTGTGGTCGTTCAGCCAGCAAGTGTCAAGGGCTGTGTTTAAGGCAGCAGACTGTGTAAGTCTGATAAGTGCAGAAAAAGAAGAAAAATGGGGGGGCTGTATGGGTACAGATACAGTCCCCAGTGCAAGGAGTGGCCAGGGGGCAGTACAGGAGGGTGGCAGGGTGAGCAGGTACCTGGGCCCAGGGGACAGAGGGTGGCCAGGTGCACATTGCCAAGAGAGAGCAGATCAGCTGGGGAGAGGGGGAGCGAAGGCAGAAGCAAACAGGACGGTCTTGAGGTTCTTCCGGAACCGGAGATGGTTCTCCTCAAGTTTTAGATTGGCTGGGAGGCTGTTCGAGAGGGAGGCCCCTGCCGAGATAGAGATCTACCCCCTTGCTGATTCATATGCCCTGGGGGCTGGTCCACTTGAAGGTAGGCAGGTCCTGTTCCCATGAAGCAAAGTCCTTTGAAGCCAGGCCACGAAAAAACCTGTTCTGTGGCTTTAGCAAATAAATGTATGTATTTATTTATGTATTTATTTATTTATTTCCTGAACTGGAAAGCAAAACTGTTGGAATTAAATATACTACATATGTTTTAAAACAACCCCCTCACCTTTATATGCAAGGACAAGGCCTTAATTCAACAATTTACTTTTAAACAGACATGCACCATTTTACATGTGGTTAATTTTCCTTTGCTGTCACTTCATAATGCGGTTTTCTCTCACATCTAGATTCTAAACATTATTTGTAGCCCTAATCAATTTCTCATACACAGAAACCTGTTCAATAATCAATTTCTCATACACAGAAACCTGTTCAAGGCAAAGGTCCACTGAAACTGATGTAAGCACAGAGAGATAGAGCTTCTTGTGATGAGTTTAGCTGTGATATTTTGTTGCAAAAAGTCAAGTGTTTTTCCGTATGGCTTGGATTGAAGTTCTTTTTTATTTCACAGATCTTGCCTGACACACCCTGTCATTCAGGGAGAAATGCCCCTTTTTGTTGGAGCACAACCTGAATATAGATGGACATAGCTGGGTCTCACTGGAACAGAAGTGTGTACTGTTGAAATGGTGGAAAAGAGAATCAGGGCACAGTCCTTTTAAATTCAAAATATTTCCTTTTTCAATAGGAAATTCTGAGCTAGCAGCATAGCAGCGCTGCTTTTCAATTCTTTTCTTTGGTGCACATAAGTAAAACACTGGCAGCCTTACTCGACGTGTTCCATGTTCCATCCCGCCCCATATGTGTTTGGCAAAGACAGCGCAGCCATTGTTTCGGTGACTGCAAAACACAGTTTTGGTGCAATGCAATGGCGCTCAACATTGTCCATTGTGTGCCCACCTCCTTGTGTGTCCCTCTGGTGTGTCCCCCTACATGCCTGTTCCACAGCGCTACCCACCACACTCTCCAACTTGAGCCCCTTCCACTTACCCCCATCACTCCTCCTCTTCCTCTCTGCACACTCTATGATGCTCTCTGTCTCACCTATCTTCTCAAACTGCTTTTCTATCGACTATCCTATCCCTCTCACTAGGTCTGGCTGGAAGTAGCTCAAGAAGGACATCGTGGTCTCAAACCGAGGCCTCCCTATTTCTCATACTTACATCAGTGCTTCCTCCAGACAGAACCTTACTGACATGCTATTTGTCGTTCCATCCCAAGACTTATGGCTACCCATATGGTCTCTGTTCTGGCTCCATTTTCCTCCTCTCCCATTAATGCTGGAACACCAATGGTAGGCCCTCCTGGCCCCCTTTCCACTCCTCCAAGACCATCATTGATGTCTACTTAAATGGCACAGTCTTGGTCCACGGCCCTCATGCCAACCTCCTCCTTTTTGATAGATGCTACCCTCGCCTTATCAACTTCCTTTCCTCTCCTGCTATACCTTTTTTCAGAATTGTCTAGTAAATTCTTGTAATGACACGTTGTATGAGGCTGTATACATCTGTGCGCTTTCCACACAGACACATTGGTCCGAAGAATATATGAGCTGCACAAACTGCAAATAAGTATTATTTGTTATATTGTGAATCAGGCAAAGAGGTTTGTCCATTTTTTCAAGTATAGAAGTATAGAGTTTACATACATTTTCATGAATTACATAACATAAGTGTAGTAGTGCTTTGAATTAAAAATGTGGATACACTTTGTACAATCATACAATTATGATTGTCTTAAAAACACGACCATTCGCTTTGATCACAAAGAGTTGGAACTCTACACATAAAAAATCACACTGAAGATTGCCTAACCCACAGCACCTATTTTCCATGAACTCTGCTGGACAGTCCTTGAGTGGCATAACACCCATAAATCCTCAAAGCACAGAACAAAATGGAAGCAATGGAAAGGTGACTAAGAGCACAGCAAGAAGCTATGATGGAGGAATCCGAGTCATAACTGCACTCACCATCTTCTGGGAAGGGGACTTCATCACCTGGCACAAAGGGGAAACAGAGGGAGGAGGAAGGAGGATGCACCTCATCTGATCACCTTCCTAATAAAACACGTACTAAAAAGGTGATTGAACGGAGGGCCTTCTGCCACTGACACAAGTCTCTGATGTGGCAGCAGAGAGGGAAGTAGTAGAGAGGGATGTAAAAGTAGGGTGGGACAAAAGTGCTTTTTTCAGATTTTCAGAGGAACAGTTTTCCTCAATCCCCCTCGTGAATGGGTTAGTCTAAAATGGGTCGTCTTCTCTTTCAGTTATGCCATTGCTTTAGTCTGTGCTTTATTTTAAGCTGGTATTCATAGGTTGAATTTGACAAAACAGGCCTTTGTTATTTTTCGCGACTGCTAAGCAACTATTACAAATATTTGTTTTCTCTTACTTCCTAGTGGCCCTTAATGGGTGAGATAATTGCACGGGTTTCTTTTTCGCACCACTTTCTAGAGACGCCAAAGTAAACAGAAACTGCATTAGTGAATCGAAATCCCGGCCATTGAGACTGCAGTCTGCAATCCCAGATCATCAATCATGTAACTTTCTGTTCAGCGTGTAACAATTTCTACAATAATTGAATTAAATGAGGGAAAAACAACTGCCTATAATACAGAAAATGCCTGGTGTGGCTGAGGCCAGGAATGAAAATGCACTGTATGAAACAATCATAATTGCAACGTACGGCGTTAGGGATACAGAGGGCTGGTTGTTCCTATGCACAGATCACCATTATTCATTTTACTGCAGCCAGTTAATGTAAACCATTGTTGGCAAGTGCCACAAGCAACTTGCCCTGCAGTACGGCAATTGGAGCCATGGCAGTGCCGGGCTTGAACCGGGCATCAAGTGGCATGGTGGAGTAATCGGAAAAAGTAATAAACGCAGTGAGCATTTTAAATGCGTGATTTGCTAGGTTAAGATATAAATGAATAATCAGAGGTAACTAACATAGTGTAAATGGCATTCACAAAAGGAAATAATACAAGCACTCCCCCTGGGGAAGAGCACCATGGTTTCTGACCTCAAGGGCCTGCAAGAACTTGTTCTTAGCTCAAAGTCTCGGCCAGGCTGTCTTTTACCAGGCTCAGCAAGGCTGACCAAGTGCATCAGCAGACAGTCAGGCTCAGGGGCAATCCCTAGGATGTGTAAGGTGAACAGCAGAATGGCCTCCTGTATATTGAGCTCCAGGAATCCTGTGGCATTGACTAACCGAAGGTTGGTAGTACCCCAATGCCACAGGCGGTTCCTACTGGACTTGGCTCAAGGCATACCTTGGAAAGCAACGTAATATTTTTTAATTTTTTTTTATTTGAAGAACAGAGATGCCAATTTTCGAAAAGAAATGACTTACAATAACATAATTGCAGATGTCGGAAGCATTCCCATGAAGGGTGTGTGTGCAATAGCATAAAAATGAGAGCAAATTATGAGGCAGTTTAAGGTAAAACATATTAGGACATTTACAAGGGTAAAAACAAACAGAAACAAAATGCACATAACGTCGTCCACGCCCAGCCGATCACAGGACACTCAGCGTTGCGATTCTCACGATCACATGACCACAGTTAATGTAGACACGCATTGTGCAGAGGTAAGCGTAGGTCCACACGCCCCCACTCAGCCCCAAAACCTGACACTGGCAATGGAGTGAACTCACTGTTGCCACCTGCACACTCTGTCGGTTTAGTGCGGTGCACCTGCTGCGCACGGAGGAAGCCTCCTCCATTGATGGACAGGCGCCGCACTGGTACCTGAGAAGGGCGCGGCACCATACACCTCTGTAACACGAACGATAGGGATACCCCAGGGGAAATTGTGGATGAGGGTTTGAAAGTACTTATTAACTTACAAGGAAGAGATCCACATATAAACCAATTTTAGTTTAATTGATTTTTTTTTTAAATTATTAAAAAAGGAAATGGTTCTGTGCTCAAAAAGTCACTGAAGGAACAACACAGCGACGGTTATCTACAATTAATTCAACATCCATTGTTCATACAATCAAATGAAAATGATGAAAAGGATTGAAAATAAAGGAAAAGAAGGAGAACCAGAAAGTGAGTTCATACATCAAGTTTAACCTGGCTTCAAACGCAAAAGAAAGATTGTGTAAAGTAAACATGTATATTAAAACATACTTATACAGTAAACCAATTCTGCTATGATGCATGCTGAGTAAATGTTTTGAAGAGAAAAGATAGTAATGGAAGTAGATCGTAGCAGGCTATACTGTATCTAAAGCCATATTCAGAATATGAACAGTCCACAAGAATGTGGCTTACTCAACATTCAGAAATGTAGGGAGGTGGGGGATGCCTTCCTTCCTGTTGGTAGTGTCCTTATTGTGTAGGGTGGCGGAATATTCTCTCTTCCTCAAAGAGGTAAGGAGGACATGGGAGCCTTTAAAGCACAGTTATTGAAAACGAGTGCACGTATCTGTGAATAAATGGGACAGACAAACTTCATTGAATCGTGGCGTCCAGCAAGATAAGCAGGTTATAATGCTTTGTGCAGGAGTCCTGCTTAACTTACTAATTCAAACAGATTTAGTGCCAAAGCCGCTTTAAAACACAAAAACACCTGCTGTAGAATGGAGACTGCTCGTATGCAAGTCCGGTCTGTCAATGCGCGTCCCGTGGTCCACGCTGTGATCGAAACATGAATGGCTGATGTAGCAACCTCACAGCCTCCCTAATCGGACTGTACCATTGAATGGTTCACCTGAGGGGCGGTTTATGTGCAAGGCGAGAAATTGTGGCAAGAGCGCTAAACAAGCGAGAAGCATGTACACGGATAGCCCACATAGGTGTGGGCTAGTATCTGAAAAAACATTATGTTTTTGTTTTGGACAACATTAGAAAGAGGTGTCCTCGGTCGTAATACCTAAATGGGTGTGTCCACCAATGGGAACATTTTGGTAAGGCAACTTTTTGGTTTAACAAACTCTGAGGTATTGCGGTACATTCCAACTTTCACCACCCATATGAGACTATTCCGCTAAAAGCTAAAAGCGTTTACATTTTGGAATAACTTCATCCCAGAGAAGCAAAATCATCTGCCATATACTGCACTGTATTAACTACAGCAATGATATCCTGATATTCAGACAATCCCAGGAAGCCCATGCTGACACTCTGAAGAAGGTCTGCACAACCGTCAGCGACGCAAACCTGATGCTTAACAGAGATAAGTGCGTGTTCAATAAGACTACACTCACATTTTTCGGACATATCTTTTCAGAAAAAGGAATCCAACCAGATTCAGACAATATCAGAATGCTAATGGAAACCGGGCGCCCAACCAATATTGCTCAGGTGAGGTCCTTCTTGGGTCTAGCAAGCTACTGTACCCGCTGCCTGCCAGACTTTGGCACCACAAGCGCCCCTCTATGCTCCCTCACGAAGCAAGGCCACCTTTTTGAGTGGGGACCAACACACCATGGGGCCTTCGAAAAAATCAGGAGAGACATCGCTGAAGTTGTCTGCATGTCATACTTCGACCCTAATATGCACACCAAGGTGACAGTGGATGCAAGCCCCATAGGGCTCAGAGCAATCCTTTCCCAGCATTCAGAGAGTGATCACGCACAGAGACAAATAGTCCTGTGTGCCAGCATGAGTCTCACTGAGGCAGAACAAAGGTACTCGCAGGCCGAGGAGGAGGCCCTAGCAGTTGTCTGGGGGTGCAAGCACTTCCACTTGTTCCTATATGGAAAACCCTTCACATCATCACGGATCTCCAGAACCTTGTCACCATTTCCGCCCAAATGCCACCGAGTATAGCGAGATGGGGACTCTGCTTGCAAGAGTATAAATATGCCATTATGCACAAGCCTGGTAAGGATGAAAACCCACAAGACTTCCTTTCCTGCCACCCACTCGCCGGCGTCCAGTCCCCAAATACCCACGCAGATGGGCACATCAATTACATCGTCCGCCAAGTGGTGCCACAAGTCATTGCAATGGTGGAACTTGCAAGGTGTACCACTGAAGACGTAATTCTAGCCCTCGCATCCTCATGTATTCTGAATGGAAGGTGGAATTTGGCCGCCTTGTCAGTATGGGACAATGGGCCTCATTATAAGTTTGCCGGTCCGGGAACTACAGTACCGGTAAGCATGCCGGTACCATAGTTCCAGGACCGCCAAACTATGAGTTGTGCTGGCGGGTGCCTTTCTGCCCACCAGGTCGGACCTGGCTATTATTGAGCTGACATTGAAATCCTGCCACATATGCCTCAGCATTCCCTGAGCCACTACACATGATGCCCCTCCCGGAGGGAATATGGGAAAAGGTTGCAATCAACTTTTACGTCCCACTGAGATTGGGAGAATACATACTTGTGGTGCTAGATGAGCACACCAGATATTCTGAAGCAGAGATAGTGCCTTCCACAGCCGCCACAGCAGTGATTACAGCGCTAGACTGGATAGGGCCTCCCTCTGGAAGAGCCTCCCTGCCTCTCTCTGCCTTTTGTTGAAGCTCCTTAAATTCCGGAAAATCCTCAAGACCTTTGTCTTCGCTTCCTTCTTCTCTCTCCCTCTCGCCTGCTAACCTCCTCTTTTTTCTCTCTTGCCTCACTCCTCCTTACCTTTACTTAATTCTGTTCAGTTTCTACTGACTGTTCGCCAGGCTAACCTTTCAGAGCCTCTCAGGTCCCAGGCTCCCCTGATAGTCTTTGCACTTGCCACAGGGCCTCTGCACTATGTTCAGACTACTGCACTGCCAGCATACGCTCCTTGAGAGGTGTAACCTCTCTGCACTTAACCAAGGGCCCTGCTGGATTGGACGCACTTTCTCCCCTTAACTCGCACATCCGTCTATACACTTGCATGACCCAAATTTACTAGGACTAGTGAGTTCTGTCTTCTCCACCTTTTGTTTCTGCTCCCTAGTTTGATGGCGCCTGAAACTCTTCATGCACTTGCACTAGGGGAAATGCTTTCAGGCCTAGTACGCTAGTTACATTTTTGTTATATTAGTAAACTGCAAGGCCTAAGAATTGCAACTGTGTTCCCAGCTCGCTTTTACACCTTGAAACGCTTAGAAGCACTTGACTTTGCGCTGTACAAATTAAGAATAAAAATAAAAAATAAAAAATCAGTTTTCAGCGTAAGGGGTCCCCAAGCTGGTCAAATCGGATAATGCCCCCCCCCCCGTTCATCAGCAAGGAGTTCCGCAACTTTGACAACTAAATGGGATTCAACTACCGGAGGGTCATGCCACTGTAGCTCCAGGCAAATGGGGCTGTTGAACGCTTCACGGCGAATGTCAAGAGGGCCATCATGATAGCCAACATCACCCACATGCCCCTCAAACAATGCCTATATCAGCTCCTAGAAGATTATCAGAACACCCCCACGACTCCACAGGAGTACGTCCAGCAGAGCTGGTGTTTGGTCACCCTGTGTGGTCAAGGATACCTCATGAAGCCCAGCATGCGGAGAAAAGCCAAAAGGAAGAAGAGGTGAGAAGAAGAGAAAACCAGGCCAAAGACAGAATGAAGGAGTATGCAGACCGCCGTAACCTAGCTCAGGAAACTGATTTGAAAATAGGTGATCACATCCTAGTGCGCCAGAACTCGTCTCATAAAGGCATGCCACCATTGGATCCCCAGCCTCTGATCATTACCAGTATGAAGGGATCTATGATAACGGCTGAGAGAGCCGGTTGGATAGTAATAAGGAACTGCTCATTCCTCAGAAGGACAGGAAACAGTGTACCCCTGACTGAGTTGACATGGAGCGGGGATGACACCCGGGCGAAGGAAGCGTTTGGATACTCAGGGGATGAGGACGAGTCGGACGTAGAGGAGCATACCTCTCTGAGAGATCCACAAGCCAAAGAAGGAACACAACCTCGAGTGGGAGATAGGTCTCACCTCCCCATCTGTAAGCCAAGAAGATGGATCAAAGTTAACACTATATCTTGCTAATCACCTCCTCTTCACCTGTTATCCGGGTCTACTATAGATATACCCGTTGATCCTGAGTAAAGTAACCTGACTCCTTACCAATCGCATACCTTACTAGAGTATCATACTTTTGGTTGCTAACCGATTACCTGGAATGCTTTCTAGAATCAATTCACAAGTGAAGCATGCTTATAATTAATCATTGTTAATTATTGATGCTGCATGCTTCAGTTGGCCCCATAAGAGACTGTTCAGCATTGCATGCATCATGCCTTGGTTGCTAACCTTTTACCCTAATGTTCACCAGAATTAATTAGCTTGTGAAACATGATTATTATTAATCATTGTTAATCATTGCCGCTGCATGCTTCAATTGGCCCTATGAGAGTTTCTATCAGTATCACATGCATTGTGCCCCACCGTACAAATAACCGTGAAACCCGAGCACATTCACTGCAACACTATTACTCCCAACAAGAGCCTCACACATGTATTATTGCTCGTACTTGCTACACAATGTTAGTTGCGATGTTCTTTTGTGCATACCTACCATTGCCTTAGTAGTCTTCCTAATATGCTCATAGCGTTGTATTCACTTCAAGCACCACAGGGCACTTCCATGCCAAACAGTAGCTTAGTCAGCAGACCCACCATGCCATGCATTGTCCTTTTGATCATTTGCATCCACACACGGCCGCAACCTCACCACATCATATCGTCACCACAACACACACCCATAAGATTACCCTCAAGATGACCACCAATTTACTAAAGTCATCTACCATCCCCCCATGCTTCCTTCGTCCTATCCACACCCTCAGCCTCCAATGCCCGCATCCGCCAGCACCCAGATTTACAATCCTCAACAGCTCAAGCCACAGACCCACCAGCATCCTAGGTGCTCGCCCTCAATGAACACAACTAGCATAAAGAAACCCAATCCTGACTCACAAACTCAGCACAACTCTGCACACAGACACCCCCACATCTACTCCACCAACTACCACAGTTCCTTCTCTACCTTGGAGAAAATCTCACCTTAACTCGAGAATTCTTATGCTTATAGCCAGAGAACCCACCCTGCTCACCCATATTTGTACATCGAAATACGAAGTCTCACGTGAAGGAAGCAACTTCCACCTCAACAAACCCCCTTGACCCTACACTTCTTACCACCAGCACCAATGCCAACTGTACAACAAACATTTCCACACAGACAGGAGCCATCCCAACGCCAGTTACTCTAACCTATCTGCCCAGACCCCATGCTATTACTAACCTAGCAGATCTTACACACAAAGGATCTCTCATCAATGCTAGATCGCTCCCAGCTCATGCCCTTGACTTCACCAACTTCATTATGTCCAACAACCTAGACATCTAGCCATAACAGAAATCTGGCTCCATGCAGCAGCTGGTCCTGCATTCTCCCTGGCGGTCCCCAACAACTATGCCATCTATAGATCAGACAGACAGGGGGCTAAAGGCGGAGGTGTGGCAATCATTGCCAAAAGCCACCTCCTCATTAGAGAAATTCCCAATGCAGTATTTCACTCAGGTGAACTCCTATCCATCAAACTATCCCTTACCCATTCCAGCACATTGACTATTCATCTCATATATAGGCAACCCGGAGCAATCCTGACCATCGAAGAAGATGTAGCTCTTCTCCTGTCAGAAAATGCCAAGCCTACGTCACAAACCTAGGTCTCCATGATTCCAATGACAGCAACGCACCCACAATCCCCAACACTATTACAATCCTCTGCTTCACCCACCGCATCACAAGCCCCACTCATAGCAAAGGTTGTATTCTCAATTGGTTAACTGACCATAACTGCCAAATCGGGATCCAAGCCAATACCCCTTGTCCATGGTCTGATCACCACATTATCGCATTCTCCACATCCAAAATCAAGACCCAGGCTTTACCACCCTTTCAAGCCCCAGCTGCACCATCTAGAAACTCTCGTAATATAACACCCGAGAACATTCTTCCTCTTCTGAACCCCATCACGAATCCCCAGAACTGCACCAACAATAAGCCTGCAACACTGGTTGACCTGTAAAATCAGACTCTCCTAGTGGCCATCGGAAAAGTAGCCCCATTAAGCGTGCACAAAGCCAAACCACTGGTCCACCTCAACACCTGGTATACCCACGACCTCAAACCTTACGAAATCCCAAGACAGCAGCTGAAGCTAACTAACAACAAGCCCCCATTGACCAAAACTAAATCACGTTCACCAACTCCTCTAAATTCTAAAAAAAAAAGCCATCATCCAAACCAAAATATCCACCTACAATGACCGAATCTCCAAAGTCAACTCTGGCACAAAAGAACTTTACACCATTCTTTGTGAACTTGAGTCACCAGTGCCACCTCAAGAGACAATCCTGAAAGACACTGCCTGGTGCACAGACATTCAACAAGCCCTCCTAGGCAAGATAGCTTCACTCCAAACTAAAATCGAACTGAAAAAGTTGAACCTAACTCTGCATCAGCTAGTACAAAACCCCACACAACCAGCTCAGAAAGTATTCAATCACTTCAACTTTTCCCCTATCTCAATCACTGAGTCTCTGTATATCATCACAAGTCTCAAACCGTCCAAATGTCAAGGCGATACTTGCCCCTCCTCACTCATCAAAGATTGCACCACTGAACTGGCACCCTTCATTACTACATTCATAAACACCACCTTCCAAACAAACACTGTGCCCACCAACCTCAAAGACTCCTGGGTTCTCCCCTTACTTAAGAAACCCACACTTGACCCCAGCATCCCCACTAACAACAGACCAATAACTACAGTCTTGTTTCTCCTTAAAATTCGGATTGCGCAGCCTACCTGCAAATCCAAAAACATTTAGAAACCTTTCATGCCACTGACACTGCCCTACTCGATCTCAAAATCCAAATGGACTATTTCAAAGATAACGTAAAACCTGCCCTCCTGTTGCTACTAGACCTATCAGTGTCCTTTCACCTTGTTGACCACAATACACTCTGCAACCACCTTGCATCAGCCGCCCTCTTTGCTCCTGATGATATTCTGTGGATACAATTGTTCCTGTCCAATAGGACCATTAGGGTCTTCTCACCACCCACCTCAGCCCCACCTGCCCCAGTTTCGCACGGAGTGCCACAAAGCTCTTGCGTCTCTCAGCATGCTTTACAACATATTCACTAAGCCATTGTTCAATCACCTTTATGATTTGGGTGTCACCTATACCAACTATGTGGTTGATGCCCAAATCGACATACCCCTTACAGGCCCCCATGACCTCTACTCCAAAACCCTCAACCAAATCTACCAAATCATACAGGCCTGGATGTCCCAACACAGCCTCTGTCTCTATGATGAAAAGACTGAGCTTCTCCTCATCGGTCCCCTGAGCCGCATAAACAAACTCGATAAAACCTACGGCTCCTTCACAATTGACGGTAATACCATCAACATATCCGAGAAGTAAAAACCTTGGGCGTCTATCACATTAAGGATGCAAGTTAATGCTACTGCCTCAGAAGCTGCCTACATATCTAAGCTCATTATCACATGCAGGCCATTCCTGTCTACAGCCAGTTGCACAAATCTAGACAGAGCTCTGATCCTATCCAGACTGGATTATTGTAATGCCCTACATGGGGTCCAACAAAATCAATATAAAAAACTTCAACTGACCCAGAACAATGCATTGAGGGCAGCCTTGAACATTCATAAAAATAACTATATCAGTGAGGCTAGAAACGCAGCCCACTGGCTGCCCTTACAAGACTGCATCCGATTCAAGACACTATCCCTGACTCACAAATGTATCGCTCATTCAGCTCCCAAATACCTATCCAGTACATTTGCATTGAACAAACCCAACAGACCAACGCGCAGCACCTACACACACCTCCTTTCCACCCCTAAATTCAAACTTCAGAACTCAGGAGGCAACAGTTTTCCAGTACTTGCAACAAAACACTGGAACACATTACCACCCTCTCTCAGGTCAGGAGCTGCATTCTGGATCTTCTGCAAATGCCTGAAAACTCGACGCTTCACACCAGAATAACATTCTTAGCCCTACCCAACTCCCTGACAGTCTACACATCCTTCCTTGACCTCAAACACTGATACAGGCAATGTCCTTCTTGAATGTAATCTATGAACTGTATTCAAATCTCTCTGCTCCAGATAGCATGTCAACAACCTTACCTGACCTCTTATGCTGCCACATCTAATGTCCTTGCTGATTGTAATTTATGAACTGTATGCAAATCCAACTGCTCCATATAACATGTCATATGTATGTAACCAGTAACCTTGATTCCTACAACTTGGAACCATTAAGTATATTCATGAAACACGTCACCTTCTAAGAATATAGGTGTGCAGATGCCTTAGTGTTAGGTGTGCTTTACAAATGCCTAAATAAATAAATAAATAAATAAGGTAGGACAATGTTATATTTGGGGGATATGTAAAGTCGGCCGCGTCCACTCGATCATGGGATGCACAGCGACACAATGGTCATGGCCACATGACCGGAGTTCATGTAGACGTTCGAAACGCACCAACAAAGCAGCCCACTGATAACGGCAACTGTGTGTGGTCGTGTTCCTTGCAGCAGAGGCACGTGTAGGTCAGTGTGCCCCCACTCAGGCCCAAGACCTGACATACCGTTATACAAAACCAGGAACTCCTTAATTTAATCAAAAATACTGCGACCTTTTTCATACTGGTTTATTTATTTATTTTTTACATTTATAAAGCACACAAACAGCCCAGAGGTATTGTGGCGCTGTTACATGGAGAGCGGCTTAGTTACAGAGGTAATGCATTTTGTAATAAATAGTGTGTTACATGGAAGACAATTTGGTTACAGAGGGCTTACATACTGTGATTGCATCGTGAGTCATTAGAGCGTTACATATCTAAGAAAAAATTCAGTTTAGAGGCTGCAGTGAGTGCACAGAGGCTTTGAACTCGTATCCGGAATCGCAGAAAAAACGTGTTCAGATCTCCTTGTCTGGCAGGCGTAGGAGCTGGAGACAAGACAGGAAAGCCTATTGGCACAGGGCTCCACACGCAGACAAAGTCGAATGTCTGAACACTTTACATTTGTCAAAATTGCCAGCAGCTGCCTCACCCTTTAGTATTGAGTTGTTTTCATTAAGATGAAAGCTAAAACAAACAATAAACACTTTATTTGAAAGAAAGAAGCCAAAATGGGCATTGCAAAAGAGGTCGTCATGAGAGAGGAACACGGGATTGCAAATTCTGTTCCGAGACGACGGGTGTAAAGAGAGCGTTATATTTTTGTTTAAGCCTCTCTCCCACAGTAAGTTGAAATGAAACCTTATGTGAGCGGCAGAGGAGCCAGCAGGCCTGTTGCATAGCAATGACCATGCCAGCAGCACCATACAGATATCCGTTTTGCCTAGTCCCCCCCCCCGGCTCTAAAGCGCACATTACATCACACTTTGCAAAAGATTGACTGGTGGTGCGTTGCCAGGACCAGGCTGTTTTTTTTAGGGCACTGGTGAAACAGCAAAGGCCAGTACAGTGACGTTTTTGTCAGTGATCAATGTGGATATTGGACTCTAATGACACGTAGATTTGAAAAACAGAGCGATGGTCTGTCGACAAAACTAAAAGCGTTGTTTGCCTCCTTTCACCAGGCCACTGCATCTTAGTATAATGGAGTGGATTCACTCTGCATGAAAGTATGTGTTGGGGGAAAAGGGTTCAGAGCAGGCAGTAAAGAGTTTACACCTATCAGAGAAGTCACATTCTACTGAGAAAGGCTTCTTTGGCAGCAAACATGAGTTATATTGTGTGTGGGTGCCTTTTACAAGGTATGTGTTTGCAGTTTTTATTTTTATTTTACTCCCGAATTGTTGTTAAACCTACAATCATGGCATGCAGTCTGCCTGAGTAATGCTTGGGGGCACATTTTAAAATGTTATTTGGGGCGCCCATCTCCTACAGCTTGAAAAATATGCCTGTATATGTAACAAATATGTAATGTGTGTTTTTGTTTTTCAAATGCAAAAGGACAGTGGAAACATTGTTGCATGTTTGTTTTTGGTACAAGCAGTTTCGAGTGGCACGATTTTATATCCCTGAAGCACATATTTCAAGGGTACGCACACTGCAGCTCTACAGACGTTTTGTACTATGGCCCCCATGAGCCCTCACCATTGACAATGCTGACGAGGGCTGATGGGAGTTGTAGTCGAAAACATCAGGAGCGACAAAGGTGTAAACCCCTAACATACCTTATCACAAAATAGAAGGAACAGGACAGCTAGTTAATTGCAACAATGGTAAATGACTCCTGCACATCTGTGTGGTTTGGACATGATCATGGATCAAACTGTAGATTGCAATGGATTATAATAAAGAAGATTTACCCTAAGGCGTATTGCAATGTGCAAAATCGCTGCTTTAAGCAGTGGATTTGCATAATGTGAGCCACATCTTGAATTTAACTAATCTCAAAAACTATTCACTGCCACGCCACACCAAATAGCTGAAAGCAGGGAAAAAATGCACTGTGATTATTGAGCACCTTGGAGGGAGAAGTGTATTTGTGGCCCAAAAAAACACATTTGAAGCGACACATTCTTTAGTTTAGGAAAAAACAATAGCATGTTCTCAGCATATTGAAGACAGAGTTCCTGGAATGCCCCTCCTCACCCCCATGAACATGACGGCCCGAAGAGCAGAAACGTACAAAGGCAGTCACTTTTCGGCCAGGCCCCAGGTGGACCAATGCCTGACACATATGCGGATAGATATTCTCTCAGACAGCCATTCAAACTTTATCCAGCAAATTTCTTAATGGATACAGGTGCTTCAACATTGGTCAAAGACCCAAATGCCTCAATGGATGACTGTGATGCTGGAAATGCATTGGAGGGACAGGGACTCCCTGTCCTTGTCCTGTAGTCCTTTTTCATTTTTTTTTCTGTATTGTTTTCTGCCCAGGAGTCCATGTGGGACTCCTGGCAGTGCAGCTCTTCCTGTTTTTGACGGACTTCCCGGCTGCCCGTCCATCCAGTGACCTGCGACCTTACTGAGACCCAGAATTTGAAACTCAAGGGACATACCATTCCTTCTACGTGATTTTTTGCAAACCTCTTTTCAAAACTTACATAGTAATTTGTGTATTGTTTGGTCGCCAAAGAGACGAGCTGTACCCACCAGCCTGGGTTTATTTGACATCTTCCTGTTTTTGGTTTGGTGCACTAACCCACGTGATACCCTTAATGCACCCACGGGTGGGGGTCCAACCCTGTGCCCTTAGTGTATGTTTTTGGGCACATATACAATTGAAAGAATGGGGGTATTTTTTTACTGGCCCTGAGATTCGTCACTCCTATTTGACTGGCGAATGCTCCTAGACTAAAGAATCTTGTTGCCTTTATGCTGTACCCTATAAAGGGGGAGATAAACACAATTGGTTATGTATACCAAAAACCATTCCCAAAATTCCACTCGACCATTTGAAAAATGTAATACAAAAAATTATTTTATTATTAAGACAGTATGTTAAAAAAGTATTAAACAATCATCAATAAAAAGACTCTAAACAGACTAATGCTGCTTTCAATTCATACCATTTTTCTATAAACACGCAAAGTGCCTTAGTGCTTTCTTTCAAACAATTCGCCATACACCCACTAACTGCCGCACATTCTTTACACCATACTCAATTGCCCATACAAATGTCGAATACAGAAAACTGAAAGCTCTCAAACTGTAAGTTGCTCTCTCAAGACCCTTAGTATCTTAATTAAGCAAATCCTAGCTAAACAAGGTTCTAGTAAACATAATAATAGCTAAATAGGTGTTGCCAAAACAAATGCAACAACAATAATGCCCACAATAATGTATGTTTTTGGGCACCTGTGTGTGGCCCACAGAGCAGGGTATGGGCTGATGGCAGCTCCATGCTGAATTTGACAGGTGCGCTGAGTATCCTCCATTTTGGGATACCCGGGCCCTGCCATTGGAATCAGTTGATTCCTGATAGGAAACAAGATGGCCCCTGTGGCCTCTTGCTTTCTATTGCCTGTTACCTTGTTTTCCCAAAGTCCTGGGAAGCCCTGGCTCTGTCCCTTCCCCCTGACTGGCTGTTGGGTGGAAGTTCCATATATGGTGTTGTTGGGAAGTCCAGGGCAGACTGGCTGGAGCCTTCCCAGTGACTGTATGTTGTGGGTACACCCTGTGAGTGGGACCTGGGTGAAATTAGTGTGTGACCAACATGCACTTCTTGTTGTGGATGTCTAGTTTCTGGTATGAGAGACAAAGACTGAGACAGCCCTGCCCAAAACTGGTATGAATGCAGTGTGTAGTGTTGAATGGCTGGGTACTTGTCCCAATACACATTCCTTGTTGTGAGTGTCTGAGAGGGAGGATTAGGGCTTGAATGCACTGTATGCCTGATTGGCTGACTGACTGCCTGAATGCCCTTCTGAATGATTGGCTGCTGAGTGTGACCCAGCTGTGTGGATGAGAGGGAGAATAGTATATCTGGGGACCTCTCACCACTGGAAGTTGTTCAGAAGCTGAGTCAACACTTGAAGAGTAACTGGAACTGCTTATCCTCGATGCCCAGCTGGAAGAAGAAAAACTACTACTGCATTTGCTTCGACCACGTCCGAAAGCTGTCGAGTTTGTCGAGGACTGATCCAAGAGAGGACCTGGCTAGGCGCCCTCTTCCCATGCTCTGAGGGACCATCGAGCACCACCAACCTTCGCCGAAGCTCCATGGAAGTCAGACTCTCGTAAGGCTGCCGACCGGGGACGGGGACTGCCGAGGAGAACGAAGTGAAGCACCCAGACATCGACGCCGTCGAAGTCAATTGCCGTCGACCAGGGTTTGGAGTATCGCCGTAACCGCTGGAGGCCCGTCGAATGCTGTGTTGCCCAGAAGAGGGGACCGATTGACGCTGTGCCGCCGACGACCGGAGCCGACCGCTCCTTTGCCTAAGACTGTTGAATCGAAGGACTCCCTTGTCCGCACTATCGACCGCTTTATTCCGCCAGAGAAAGTCGAGGACGCTGACGCGCTGAGGAGAATCCGATGGTTGGTTTCCCACCACCCAAAGACCACAAAGACTGCGACGACTTGACAACTTTGTCGGGCCACAGTTCTTCAGAACCTCTTTGCGGTCCAGAACTATCAAACACCGAGGTACCCTGCACACCTCATTCTTGCAGGACGTCGCCGACGAGCAGCGCCTGGATCGACGCCGTAGTCTCGGCACCCTCAAACTTTTCATTGACGCCGTTGACGCCAAGTTCACCTTCTTCAACGCCTTTCGATGATCTGTGGTTCCTGCTTTAAAGGGAGTCACTCAAGAAGGATCCATCAACGCCTCTTCAAAGAACTCTGCTCTACCAGGTACATTGGGGGGGTAGAAACATTATAGAAGGAAATAAGACTTGTAGAACAATATACGGACTGGCTTGTTATATCTCTTTATTTTACAGGTTGCCCAGGTGGGGGGATCTCCACACAGAACTGTGTCTAGCGATAGGGGCCAGTATACTGCCAATTGTTTTAACCAACTGCTTTCCTCCTATGTCTATTGTTGAGTGCCTTTATTAAGGCCTTTATTGATCTGTGTGACATTTGACCAAGAGTATAGTTGATGCACTTTAATGAGATCTGATAATTATTGTAGTACCACTTTAGAACTGTATATATTTACCATTGTTGATTTTCTGAGCACAAAGTGAGTTATTGTGATAGTGTACATAACCTTGAATATTAATTATATAAAGACTGTGTTTTAACTAATACAGTGTGTGGACATTCCTTTGTGGGGGTTGGGGACTACACTGTACTTAAGAACTAGCCTGCATCACCTCCTGAGAAGCTAGGCCTTGATTGCTCATCCCTGGCTACCGTAATAGAGAATCTTGGCTGGGGTCCTCGGTGCCTCTCCTCTACCATATAGAGAGCAGAAGTACAGACCCCCCCTCCAGTCTTTACAATAACGTTGACTAAATGCAGAGAAACCACTGTGCTGACGGCATTAGTGACACCAGGACATAGCCACGTTAGTCATGAAGTACACTCGCAACCTTGCACAATGTTACATAAACACACACTCGTATACTCGAAGAACATGCTTATACAGTTCTGTAGAAAAGAAGACAGATACATATACATGCTGTCAAAAGCTTTTATTATTTTTCTCATTAGCTAAGTGCATAAACGCAAGGCAACAAAGAGTTGCAGAGCAAGCATGAAGATGTTTATGGCAACTAACCCTATGGAATAACAGGATAACATAAGGAGCCTGACAGGACCAAAGATGACTAACCTATAGGAAACATAGCACAATATAGATGTGCAGAAACCACACTATAAGTATGACGAGAATCACATAATGCCACAAGACACAGGATGAGAGACGAGGGAAGCATAACCAGGCTGCACAGAACAGGAGGCCTGGGCTCACAGCCAAGGTCAGAGACAAGCAGCACATTCCAAACCAAAGATGACCAGGGGCCATCTGCAGAAAAACAGAATAAATCCTCATAGATTGCAGACCAGAAGAGCTCGATTTTGTAGTCCTCAATAACAATGGATATTCACCCGCGGTGGAAAGATGAACAGTTCCCAGCATCACAGACGTGAAGTGAAACATGAACAAGTTAACAATGTTACAACATGGAGAGCACTCTCACAGGCAAAAGTGGTAATACTAAGAGATACATTGGGAATGCATAGTCATTCCCATCACCTTGAAGAGGGGCACAGAGCGCTGCGAACAGAGCTAAGTCCAACGGCAAGGCAGGCAAGCTCCAGCCAATCAGTGGGCAGAAATCCAGGGGTGGATGGCAGAGGGTAAGTGCCAATGGTAATCCTGCAACCTTTCACTAATGTAATAGGTAGTTTCTTGGGGAAGGGGCAGGTAGCCACCTGCCATGGGAGAACCAATCCATTAGGATCTATAGGGGCAATCCACAGTATATACCACTCCATTCAATGAACCAAGAAATGGGATAGGTTTTTCGGGGAAGGGCCCATGTTGTAACAACACTCAGCAACAAAAGCGGGTTCACATGGGTTTGGGAGCGGAGATTGCAGAGATTTTTGAATGCCCTGTCTGATCCCTGTCCGTTTTTGTAATAAACAACAGTTTAACTTGCCCCAGGATGAGTGATCTGTTTGTTCTGGGGGCAGGGTTGTTGGGCCCTGGGAGCTGAACTGGGAAGCTTGTTGTAACCCCTAGACCTCTGGCCTACCAGACCTCACCAGCAAGTTGGTAGCAGAGGGATGGTTTACTAAGCCTGTTTGGCATAAGTCACCTCTTCCGCTGCAGAACCTGGAGGGCTGCAGGGTGACACCGGGACAACAAGTCCAACGGGGTGTGCAGCCCTGTACAAATGCCGCCAGGAGCCAGCTTGGAAATATATTGCCCGCGGTCCATGAGGAGTCCAGCAGACCAGAAGTGTGGCATGGCAGCTTTGAAGGAGCCGGAAGCCGAACAGCATCAGTGGATTGTGGAATGTAAGTATTGACTCAGCCACACAGCGACTAAGGGGAATGGGAAAGTAACGGTGAGTGAGGGGGTGGTAATGAGTATTGTTCAGTATCTTTGGAGTATTGTTGATTATTGTGTAGTAGTGTTGAGTATTGTTCAGTCATAATATAGAAAGGAGCAGAGGTATATGTCATTAATGTGGTTAGGGCACATTCGGTCTTGAGGGAGAAAGTTCTGGTGAAAAACCTAATCTATTGACTTAAGGGGATGGAAGACAGAAGTTATGTGAATATTGGATTCATTGTGGATTGGGCGTTTTCGCCCAGGTCATGGATGATGGTTTCCCTGTGTAAAGCTTTGTTGGGAAAGATTTCCATTTATGTGTAATTTTCGCTCCAGTTGTGAACCTCCCCAACTTTTTGCTGTTGTCTGACCATCCTAGCCTGACTTTTGCCAGTGGAACACAGTATTCTGTTGCACTCCGCTGGGTTTTTGCTCACTTTGTTATGGGGAAACTGACAAGCCCTTAAAGACAGTCAGTACTGGGAGACTTTGTTTCCCTTAGCCTTTCACTTTGTTGCAAGTTCTTTGCAACATGTTTACCAGTACACAAAGTACCTTACAGTACAGTGCGCTGGGGTCTTCCCTTCATTTTTTAAGGCCCTAGACACCCTCAAAGGATTTTTCGGTAGAATTTCAGATGTGCCTTGAACAGAGCTGGTGGCAGCTGTTATTTTTTATATATTTTAATCCTTTCTTTCGTCCATATCATGTTTACCAAGTTTGGGCCTGGACAGTGGTTTGGCCCCAAAATTGACACTCCACAAAGTCCTTTGTTCTGTCCTTAGGCCATATTGTCCCTTTGACTTCTTGGCCATGCATTCTCCTGCGAAACGTGAAGCTTTCACAGGCTTCTGCATGCCTTGTGTGTGTGTGCGCATCCAGGATGTGGCCTGGACGGTATCCCTACAAAATATCCCCACCAAAAATATTGCCATACATATGGTCGTTGTCTCGCCATAGGTGATACTTTTGGGGAGGATATTTTGTGAGAGCGGGGGTTTGCGGGTGTCCCCAGCCGCACATTTTAAAATAATGCAAGATTTGCGGGGGTGTCCCCCGCAGGGTCCATGGGTCAATATTGCCTCAAAAATATGGCAATACTTTCGTATTGCCATATTTTTGTGGGGATATTGACACATGGAACCACCTGGACTGGCTAGTTCCAATACACATCCTGGGTGCCAGAGAGTCTGGTGTGCTGGGAATGACTGGGACCACCATGGTCCATGATTGGTCCACATTCGCCATGGCTGTATGTGAGCAGGTCTCTCATTGAGTCCTCTTCATTTTGGCACAACTAAGATTCTGGATAAGAGAACGGCCCAAACACCCATACCAGGTCCATCTCTTGAGTTCTCACTGAACCTAGAATAGGATCCAAGCATCCTGAAACTAAGAAGCCGAGTCGAGGAACCGCTGGTGACCCGCTGGAAGGTTTGGCACCCTGAGACCTGCTGTTGTCTGGCAGGACCGCTTTGCCTCTGATCGAACTTAGAAGGTCTGCAAAGGCACTTCGATCATTTTGAATAGTGGGACCAATTATTCACAGCACCTCCACCTTAACCTGTGAGTGAGCCTTTTCAAAAGTGTTCCTGGGCCAACAAGTGAACTGACCAGTTTGCACAGGACCTTTGCTCTGGAAAAGCTGCCGTCTCGAGTTAACTCTTGAGACTTTGGAGATCGTAAGCACTGGGTTCAATGCACTCTGCAGCTGAGGCACCTAGGCACCCTAGGTCTGGAAATAGGAGAGTACATATGAACCTGAGTGCACGTGGTTACCGTGTTTCCCAGCCGTGGTGACGAACTTCATGGGTGCACTGCTGCTGTTCTCTGCTTTGCCCTGAGATGAGCTGCTGTGAAATCAAGTTGATCCCTCCACCAGGAGAGGAGAAATTATCACTGTCCTGCCATGGAATCATCCGTGGAACTCAGCCACTGAAAGCCACAGAGCCACACAATGGCAGCATTTCAACCCGCAACCGAAGTGGACTTGACTGCCGAAGATTGGTCGAAGTGCGCCTGGAGTCGGTGAGTACTTGCAACCCTTACCAGTGGCCCCTGGCACATCCATCCATTTTTAAACACAAGTTTCCCCTGGGGACCACTCACTTTTTTGAGGTAGCCTGTGCTACTGAGCTATTCCCAACTCTTGGAGTCTGATCTGCATTCTTGGGGAGATCCTCCTCGAATAGTGGAAACTTATTCTTCACTGCCTCACCTTCCTTCCTGAGCTGCTACATCCGTTGCAAGAGACACCATTTTTTGTCCAACCGCACGATCGCATGCATCTGCATCTGAAAGTACATTTGAGCATAAGGCTCCAATCTTCTTAGGGATTGGACTGTCTCTCACATAGGGTTGATAAAGTGAAGGACTGCCTAAAGTGTATTCACACTGTTTACTCCCTTTCCTTATAGGTTGTGGACCTTTACTCTGTGCCATTCCTTTAGGCCATTGGTATCTGTATATATGTTTTCTAGTAGTGTTGTGTTGGTTTAAGCATTACTGCTGATCTTTGCTTGTTTTTGATTTGAAAGGCCTTTAATAAATGTATAAGGATTTTTGATCTACACCTGACTGAGAATAATTTGTAATGTCCTTCACTGTGTGTACTCATTGTGGGCTTTTGATCACCCTCACCCCTCCTGAGACCTGGTCTTGACCGCCACCAATGCTACCTTAATTGGTCTGGCTTGTCTAGAAGGTTACCCTGTTCCAAGAAACTAGGCTGGCCTTCAGAACCGCTGCCCACCAGGTCAGAGTTCAGAAATCCATCTTAACAAGGTATAGCAAAGGAGGCTGGCCCAGATTGCAAACGGTGTACATCCGGTTAAGTCTTGCAGAGACGTTTTATCTGCAAGGTGACACTATAGGTACAGATTGAACACAAAGAATATAGGTATCCCCTGTTAGGAGGCTGGAAGACAGCTGTCAGTTCATGTTGGGTTTTTGTAAATGTTTGTGTAATGGGACATTAGTATTGTGAGCATTGTAAGCGATTTCCAACACTCCCTTGTTTAGTGAAGTGGTGACGTCACCCATCAGGTCTGTGTATAGGAATCGAAGAGCATGAGAAGTTAATGCTGATAAACTTAAAATTGACAGAGGAGGCTGCTCGGGGCAGTGCGCGGATGTTGCAAGATTGGTGGATGTGCCTGAGGAGGCAGAGAGTGCCAGAAGGGCAGAGCGCAGAGAACACCTGCCAGGTTGTGGGGCCAGAGAGGCTCGAGAAGAATTGGCATAAATGGATATTTGTGATATGCATGAATCTGAACTGAAAGTATTCAGTGAAAATATTCACTGTGCTTGTGTAATAACGCAGTGTCGAAAGCCTCGACTTGAGGTCAAGTAAGTATAAAAGCAATGTGTCAAGGGAAGTGTGGGGGGATACTCCCATACAGCACTTGTGTAAGGCCCTTCCATAATATAAGGACAAGATTTGTAAATATAGCGCAGAATGGATGAAAAAGCATAGAGGTTAAATTGACTAAGCCATGGCCACTATGCGGGAGTTTCTCCAAAAATGTGCAGCAACCATAACAGACACACATACAAGACACCTATAAGGGGAAGAAGTTGAGCAAGCATATGGTGATATTTGAGCTCTAGAGAATGTTCCAGGAGGACGAGGGAGAGCTAACAAGGTGTCAATGGATGATAAGACAGCAGGAGGCATCGGGGCAGTGCCCTCGGCTCCTGCTCCCCCATCTTCTCCTGAGAACGAGAAAGGAGATTCACCAGAGGTGCAGCAATCATTTCCTATACGAGAGCTAAAGGCAGCGGATGGGTACACAAATCCAATATTTCAACCTCCACCACGTACCAAGGAGGAGGTGTTGAAAGGGTTTGAACAGAAAGATGGTGGAAAGGGAACCTGAGGCGAAACCCAGACTAGCACCAAGGAGGGGGTAGAGGGCATAGCATCAAATAAATGGGTAGGAGGGCAGATACTCCTGAAGTTAGATTGGAAGGCAATGGGAGAATCAGCAGGGGTGACTAAAGAGATGGAGGGTCATAAGGGGAGCAGCGAAGCGCGAAACATGGCAGAGATAATGCAAGAAGTAGTAAGAAAGGAAAAAGGAAGAAGAGGAGGGCCGTGAGAGAGCGCGAAGAGACAAGCAGAGAGAGGAGGAGAAATAGTGGGAGCAGAGAGAGAAGAGGAGAAGGAGAGAGCTCAAAGAGATAGAGAGGCGAAAGAAGATGAGAATGAAAAGCAAGTTTTAGTAAGAAGGGAACAGAGAAAGTTGGAAATAGAGCGACTCCTAATAGAGCGCAAATGCAAGGAGGAGGAGGAGTGTGTAGTAAGAGACATAAGAACCATTGGTTGATGTAGGTGGGAGCGGTTGGGAGTGTTGCTCCTCTACTTCTTTTAATTAAGTTTTCCTGTTCCTATACTTTTATTTTAAAAAGAAACCGTTCCGAAACGGTTTGGTTTTAAAATAAAAGTGCAGGAAGAAGTTGAAACTTGCACTTTCAGTGCACTACACTAAATGTTCCCTTAAACAGCAGGTGTGTGTGTTTAGTGGTTTGTATTTTGCGTGGGAGGGTGCGTGGGGATGGGGTTTGTAGGGAGCGGTGCAGGCCAGTAGGGAATATAGTTCCACTACTTCTTTCCGTACACTTCGACCACTGTATAAGAATGAAGACATTCTGTCTGCCTCAGACAGAAGTACCACACAGGACAGGACTGCCACCCCATCGGACAGGACAGACATAGAGTCCCTCAGGAGAAGGGGTAGCTGGGACCTGATTGATTTTGAAGCAAAGCTCAGCGAAGACACAACCTCTTGGGGCTGAGCTTTGCAGACAATTTCGACAGTGACATGGACAGCGACTCAGACGAGGATATAAAGGCAAGTGAGGACGAGCTAAGAGGGTGACCCAAGCATTGGTTGACGGGGAAAAGTGCAGATAGGAGAGTGACAAGGGAAGTAGGAAAAGACACAGCGGTATATAGTGGTGACAAGACCGATCAATCGGCCACCTAGAGGACGCGCGTATGGGCAACAAATGCAACAAGGCCCAGTTGGATTGTTAGGGGGGTTGCTGTCATGATCCCAGTCAGTGAGCATAGTCATCATTCAGGCATTCAGGCTAGACAGGGAACCTCATATCAGTCACTAGGTCAAAGGTGGGTGTTAGCCTGGCACATATGGCATTTACACCATTCACAGCATATGCTTACTTAGACTCTAGTAATGTTTAACAGTAACTTTTACACACTAAACATGGACGCCGGAAGATCCATTCACAAATTGCAGCATGTTCTATTCATGTTGCAGAGGGAGCTATTTAGGCCCTGCCACTAGAACGCAATCTTTGTGTCTTCTCCGCTGACATCGGGTAACGCCACCAGCATTTCTTCTTACAGAACCTGTAAAAGGAGAAAATAGTGACATTAGCTTTACAGAAAACTCCAGAATACAATAGTTTATAGAAAAGACTTACCTGACCAAAGTAATTCTCCGAAGCGGTTATCTTCAATCAGAAGTTTCATTCACAGCTGCAGCATCTTCCGAAGGTATTTTCCTCAGCTTTCCGAACACCTGCAAACAACACAAAATGTATTTAAATAACAAACAAACTTAACTGTTGATAACAGAAGACGTTTAATAAGCTTTTACGGACCTGAAGGTTCTTCAAGCTTTCACCACACATTTATTTCTGCGCTCTTCTTTGAAGGCTGCAATTACTCCGTATAGGCAAACTAACGCTTTAAAACGTTTTCTCATCCTGAGTAACTCTGTGGCCATCCGCAGTCATAATTCTTTCCCAATTCCCAAGAACCTGCAAAAAGATAAAGAAAGAGCAAATTATTAGAAAGAGAGATCTCTCCAACGTAGGAAATTATTCAAACCCTTAAGCATTACCATATTTTCGCCAATTTACTTACCCAAAGACTCATTCTTAAAGAATATAGACATTTCAAGGCAAGAAGCAATGGAATACGTCAGCAACCCACGTTACCATTGTTTCTTCATCCCAACATGCCCCTGTATAAAAGCAGGATGGAGAGCTCCACAATAAATAAACACAGGTGAGAAGGGAGGGATTTAAGGAGTATACATCTCATGCAGTACAATTGTTAAGCTTACCTGGTATACACGGGGGCACTACACGATACTGGATGGAGGTCTAAGCGCTATCCCGGACCCCTCTCTGCTTGATTATGTGCCAGACACTGGGTAGCACCTATAACAGGAGAATGGAGGGTTAGGATACTGGTTCTGTGATGGGTGGACTCCCACCCCCCTCTGGTCCAAATCCCCTCCCTTGGAGTTACTGCTCCCCTTAGGTTTTTGTGATTTGAACTCTCCATCCTGCGTCTCTGTGCAGGGGCACGTGGCTGGTGTGGGCGATCTGTAGACCTAGTTGCTTCACTGGTCCGTGTGCCCTTATGTCGGGTCCAGACTGTCTGTGACTCTGACTCTGCTTGCTGTCTTCCACGTGAGATATAATGTATTTTCGTTCTTTATTCTGTCTCTTTCTTTCCCTCCGTTTTCTCTGTCTACTCGGCATCTTGCTCCACTACACTGTTCCCTACAGTGTCTCTTTTGTTTTCACAGGGATGGTTGCGATCTCGGAGTTGCCATGCCGATGGGAAGACCACGGTGAGTTGTTGATGCGCGGAGCACTGCGCTGTTTATTGTTGTTAATTGCTAACCTGTGTTCTCTTCTCTTCTTTGTACAGGTTGCGGAGTGATGAGTGATCGTAGCGCTGCTTGCTCACGTAACTGCTTTGTTAATGCTGACCTTGTTCCTTCTCCCTTGCAGGTTGCAGTGAAACCCGGAGATGGGCGAGGTATGAGAAGCGCAGGGTGCTGCCAGGCACGCTACTTGCCCAGGTAAGAATTGTTATAAATGCTGTCCCTGTTTCTTTACCTTTGCAGGTTGCGGCAAACTCCGAAGATGGGCGAGGTAAGCGAAGCGCAGGATGGATTCAAGGCTGGTTACTTCACAGGTAAGTGTTCTTGCTCGCTAATGCTGTTCTTGTTCTTCCAGGTTATTAATGGAATCCCGATCTAGGGCTTCAGGATCGCGCCACCGGAGAAGCAGATGAGCAGGAGCTGGACGCGCTGAGCGTTACGCTGCAGGAGTGCAGAATAACGCAAAGCGTGTTCTGCTGTTTGGGTGTGGTTTAAATAGCCCAGGTAAAGTAGTTCCAGGCCAAGTAGTTTGAGGCCCAGCCACGCCCAAAACACTAGACCGCATGGCTAGGTTTTAAAGAATTGAGCTGTGTAATAGGCCTCCATGTTAGATTAAGGTCAAGAACTGGTATTACTTTATTCCTGATAATGAGCCTGGTGCCAAAGGCACCAGGACTGACACCATGTATGTTTCTGATGGAGTTTAAGGCCCTTGGGGCCAGTGGGAAGGCCTTTAGCCCCACTGCTGCCAGGGGGCTGTTATACCTGATGAGGTCAGGGCATGGATCATGACAACAATCTCTGTTAGCAGATGCTATAGCATTTCTATTGTTGTCATTGTTGTTTAATAGAAAGAGAATCCTAGTGCCAATGTACCAGGTCCACAGACTGGGAAAGCATTACGCACCTGAGGAGTCCAGATAAACGTCACAGTTGCGGAGCCAGATGAGAGAGCCATACCAATCTGGGTGTGTGGACAGATAGGGCATATCTTGGGGGTGTGCAGAAGCCGGGTAGGGACGCAACAGATTGGGGGAATGCAGTACCAGCCAGAATACCAGGGGAACAGAACAAGTATTACACACAGGACCAGACGCCAAACGCATACCCGCAGACACACCAGCCCATGGCAAAGGCACCGCAAATGCAAGCGTCTATGCAGCAGTATTCGCAAGCACCACAGATGCCACACATGCAGGGTAACACACAACACACATACACGGCACTGCAAATACCACAGATGTAGAACAGCACACAACCAAATGACGTGAGAGTGGCATGCACAGACTCCATGGCAATGACTCCCATTAGGAACTTGGGGGGTCACTGTAGTGGGAGACAATCCATTCCTGGGAACAGGATATCCTTATACCCTCAATAGAACAGTCCACACATGGTTTACATGATTACACCCAACCCTGCGGAGGGGCCATGTATAGGGGTGACGATAGGCGATAAGACTATTTCCTTTCTTGGAGACACAAGGCGACCACATCCTGCATCCAGGTAGGGAAATATAGTATGCCAGGCAAATCCATGAATACTCAAGGGTTGTCTGAGGTGACAGAAATGGTTCCTTTTACAGATGATATTGCACGTTATATAGGGGAGCATGATCTATCCTTGCCCCTACCCTATTCCCGACAGACACCAGTAAATATACTGGGGAGCAAAATTATGAGCAGAGCTAACATGACCATTTCATTCACTGACAAGGAACTAGTGTGCTCCAAACCCGGGATACAGTTTCTAAATGTGAGGGAAATAGTTCAAGCTTATTGTGGACAAAGGCAACAGAGGGGGGTGCCATTGGAGACGTTGTTCCAATATGAGACTGAAATTATAATAGCATTCTTCCCAGGGATTCAGGGGAAAATGTGGCTCATTCCAAATGAGTACTTATTCAGGGCGGAGATACCATTAGATGAGAAAAAAGGAACAATAGTGCCACTAGAGTTAGAAGCAGTAATCGAGAGGGACTACTGGATAGCAGTGCATGGGACTGATGACACAGGGTGATCATGGCGATCAGTGATCGCCATAGCTGAAAGGTATAGGTTTCTACAGTCACAGACAAAGAAAAATTCAGAGACAATAAATATATGATATGATATGATATGATATGGCATTTATAACGCGCCTATACACAAGTGTTTCAAGGCGCGACAAGGCAAGGGAGGGGAACAGAGGGAAGACAGAGACAGCGATCCTACTAGGCCAGGTGTCATTCAGATCGCACATGTGCATGGGAAGGGGAAAGGGGGAAAGTGCAGGGAAGAGGTGGGAGGGGAGAGTGCAGTACATGGAATAATAGATTAAATTACAATAAGTAAAACTGCGGCCAGCTGGTGGCAAGTGCAAGGGTAAGTGCAGACATCCGGTGTCAAGTGCTGGTAATTGGACTGTAGGGGTACAATAAACAGTCCCCAAGTGCTGAGGTTGCCAGGAAGGCAGCGCAGGTGTGCGACTGGCGGGGAGGAGATCTGGGCCTGAGATCAGAGGGTGGCCAGGTAACCAGTACAATTTCAGCCAGGAATTCAGCAGGGGAGAGGAGGAGAAAAAGCAGAAGCAAAGAGAAAGGTTTTGAGGTGCTTTCGGAACGAGAGATGATTCTCCTCAAGTTTCAGCGAGGCAGGGAGGCTGTTCCAGAGGGAGGCTCCAGTCGAAGAAAGAGATGTACCACCAACTCGTTGCTTGGAGAAGTGACCGACCCTGAGGGAGATGGAGGTGGATGAGCGAAGAGCTCGATAAGGAAAATATTTAGGAAGAGTTGAAGGTATTGAGGCCCCAGGCCCCAGAAGGTTTTGAACTTAGTCCTCGCAGCTACTGGGAGCCAGTGCAGAGATTTCAGTCCTGGAGAGATATGATCCCTGGGCTTGAGGCGAAGGACAAGTCTTGCAGTCCTGTTCTGGATGAGTTGCAGAGAGTAGAAGCAGGCAGATTTAGAAAGAGGCTGTTGCATAAGTCCAGAAAATAGAGAGAACCAGAGCTCTGGAGAAAGTGAGCCTCTGGGGGAAGGAGAGGAAAGGAAAAAAAAAACCTCTGAGGAGGTGCAGCTGGTAGTGTGTCTTCTTAGAGATGTCAGAGATGTGTGGAGAGAAGGAGAGTGTGGAGTCAAATATGACCCCAAGGTGTTTAGCCTCACAGGTGGGAGCAGGAAGAGGGCCAAGAGAGGCCGGCCAGAGTGTGTCAGGAAAGGAGCAAACGGGTGTGCCGATGAGGAGAATCTCAGTCTTACTGGCATTAAGGCACAGATTATTGGCGGCACACCACTACTGGATGGCGGACAGACAGTCAGAGGTGAGAGAGGGAGAAGAGGTGACTGAAGATAGCCGGAAAATGAGGTGAGTGTCATCCGCATAGCACTGGAAGTTGAGGCAGAGCACGGCAATGCAGTGGGCAAGAAGTGCCAGGTATTGGTTGAACAACCAGGGAGAGAGGTTAGACCCCTTGGGAACACCACAGGTATAGATAGAGATAGAGGAGAGGAAGGACCCACGTTGAACCTGGGAGGGTCGATCAGAGAGGAAACAAGGAAAGAAGTCTGCCATGCCAGACTGATCATCATGGAGACAACCAACAGATTCAGTCTGAAGAGTGAGCTGGGAGATGGCCGTCTTTTCCAGGAGTTTGCCCAGGAAAGGAGTGATGGAGATTGGACGATAGTTAGCAGGGCAAGACGGGTCGGCAGGTGTTTTCTTAAGAAGAGATTGCACAAGGGAGTGCTTCAGGGGAGAAGGGAAGACTTCAGTGGCGAAGGAGTGGTTGCAAAAGTTGGTCAGTGCAGGAGCCAATGAGTTAATGTGGTCCTTGATTGTTTTGGAGGAGTGGGGATGAAACTGTTTTGACGAGACTTTCATAGATCAGACTTGTCTAGAAACCTCATCTGGGGAGAACAAGGGAAGGGCAGAGAAGGAGGGAGGAGAGGTGGCCAAAGAAGGGCCAGAGGAGAAACAGGGAGTAGAGGGAGGAAGGGGAGAGGAGGAGAGGGGGGACAGGATGCCCTGTGTTTTAGTAATGAAGTGAGAAGCCAGAGCCATGCACAGGGCCTGAGAAGGGACAGGAGAGGTATACACGGTGGCAGGATTGGCCAGTTCCTTGCAGATTTTAAAGAGACACAGCTTGGATGTGGGCTCTGTTTTTGATGATCACAGAAAGCCGGTATTGCCTTTGGAGCAGGTGGCAGGCCTGTTTGTCAGAGGATGTACTGTACCAGAAGCAAGCCATTTCCTCTCAGCCACCCTGCACTTGCATTTGAGAACATCAAGAGTATCAGATATAGCAGAGTGGAGCATGGAAAGGGCTGTGTCAGGGTGTGAGTCAGCCAAAGGGGGACGGGGTGAGAAAGTGGTGGCGAAAGCCTCAACTAACATGCACTGCATTGGTCAGATGACCGAGATGGTACGTGGCTGTGCTGGAGTTGGCTTGGCCTGGGGGGTAGAGTGGATGAGCTGGGAGGAAAGGAGAAAGTGATCACTCCAATCGAGATGAGTGGTGAGAGGAATAGAAAGGGAAGGTCTGAGGAGATCAGAACATTCAGGGTGTGCCCTGCATAGTGAGTCAGGCCAGAGGGGAGAATAGAGAATGAATGAGAGAGAGTTGCAAAGGTCGTGAAAAAGTCCTGAAGAAGGACAGGAAGCAGGCAGGTGGATGTTGAAGTCTCCAAGAAGGAGGAGTTGAGTGGTCGAGACTAGGAGGGAAGAGGAGAGGTCCGCCCACTCAGAGTGGAAGGAGGAGATCTGACCACATGGCTAATAGATAGTAGCCACAGTAAGGAAATTGCTAGGAGAGAGAGAGCCTGCAGATGAGGCATTCAGAAGAGGAGTAGGCCTGTGTAGGAATGAGAGAGGCTGGAATCCTCTCAGGGAAGATCAAGACTACACCCCCTCCAGAAGGGTAGGACCTGGGCGCAGAGAGAATCTTGTAGCCATCAGGGAGGAGAGTGTCAAAACTTGTGACAGAGCTGGCTGTGAACCATGTCTCGGTGAGACCGAGGACATCAAGGTCAAGCTCCTCCAGAAGGCGGCAGAAGTTGGAGGAGTGTTTGACAGCTGAGCAAGTGTTTAGAGTGGCAATATGGAGATGGTTGCCGTCCTTGAAAGACTTCCGGGAAGGGGTACAAATCAGAGGTATGCCCTGCAGAGGTGTAGAAGAAGCCTGAGAGGGGGGCAGAAATGGAAGGAGGAGAGGTCAAGGTAGCCAAGGAGGAGGGACCAGGGGGAGGTGAGAAAGCTGTTGAGGGGGAGAGGGGACAGCAGGAGAAGAAAGGAAATTGATGAGATGCAGGAAGCATCTATCGAAGAGGAGAAGGTTGCCCTGAGGGCCTTTAAAAGTTTGCCTGAAGAAGGCACTGGTATAGATGTGAGCGATAGGGAGGCCTGGGGTGGAGACCAGGATGACCTTTTTAAACTTCTTCATACCAGATTTAGTGAGCAGAGCAGGATAGTCGATAGAGAAGCAGTTAGAGAAGAGAGGAGAGACAGAGAGCACCAAAGATTAGGTGGGGAGAGGAGAGAAGAGGAAGGGAGCGCGAAGGATAGAACCCTAGGGAGGGACACAGGGCAGGGTGCGAGCAGACAAGACAGAGGGGGGTGAGACAAGTTGATAATTGGACAAGACGACTGACACTCAGATTTTAAAGACTTTCACAATGCAATTTTAAAGTCTTTCCCAAAGCTTTTTTTTTATAAAACAGGATAAAAAAACACCTAAGTTTGAGAGTCCTGAATAGATGGTAAAAGGCCTAGTTTTCACAATGCAATTTATTTTAAAGACGTTCACAGTGCAATTTGTTATAAAACAGGATAAAAACACACCTAAGTTTGAGAATCTGCCATGTGGACAGGGGTATGCAGGGTAGCGTATGGGTCTGAATCTGGTTGATGGCTGGAAACTGGCTTCCCCTGCGGAAACCTGCAGACACAGACCGGAGCCACCTCTGTGGGAGCTGCCCTTTGCCTTGGGGTCCTTTGCTGCAGGGGCTGCCAGGCAGATCATGAGATGGTTTTCGAGATTAGCATTACATATTGGGTGAGGATTGTGAGAAATCTGAAGGTGTCTCTTTGCCTAGTCCCCGGGGATCTGTCATGTAGGTGGCCAAGATACACCCATCGCTATTGGATCCAGTTCCTTGGGGTTGACCAGTGAGGGAGGATCACCTGAATGAGGGGTCATCTGGGAGTGGGAGTGGTACACCGACGGGTGAGACACAAAATCCCCCTTCCTTCAATACCTTTTCCCCATTTTACCACGTAGGACATCCAAAACCACTGCCTACCACCTTTTCCAATACTAATACTTTCGCACAACACAAAGGACAACAGACTAACACCAGAGCCATTTACCTGACATGGCCCAATACAAGGGACACGCAAAGTCAGGCAATTGATCAGTCTCACACACACCTGACAGCCCTTTCCCTTGCCCACAGGAATAAAAAATGGAGCCAGAGAGCACAGTACAAGCACAGCAGACAGCACACTGAGACGGCTAATCAGGCTCAGCAGTTCAAGAGAAGGAGACAGGTGGCAGGAATCAAGAGGGTGGTGAGGAGAGGAGTGGCCTGGCCCTTTTTGCCGCAGGCCCATGGAACCTTCGTAGAGGAGAGCCTAAGACCATGAACAATAGCACAAGTGTCTTGCAGCAGATGTCAACAATGCACCGGCTAGCCTACGCCGATGAGCAGGAGCAAGGGAAGCTCCTGCCACCATGGTTCCGGCCTTGACTCCAGTAAAGCTGAAAGGCAAATGATTCAGCACAGCCAGTGAGTCAAAAGGAGACCCGATAAGAACCGGGTAGCGTTGAGTGAGAATCGCTAAGTGGCAAGTTTGTACCAAGTTAAATGAACTGTAAAAGAACTGTAAAAAGAGTTCAGGGGACACCAGCTGCAAAGTGTAACGCTCACCTGGTATCCATGGGGATGTCACTCAGCCTATTCTGACCTTTTACAACCTCAAACCCTTCCCTGGAGTCTACTCGACTGGAGACTGGGCCTGAAACACAGGATTGGTAGAGTTTAACTCCCTATTGTCTCTGTGTGCTTGAACCCCTTCTTCCCCGGGGTCCAACCCTTCCCTTTGATCCACAGCTCACCTTGTTTTCTTGGAAAGTGTGCTCTCCATCCTGCTTTCAGCGCAGGGGCGCGTTCATTGATGTGGGCTCATTGCTGCCTAGTTACTTCACTGGCAAGTGTCCGACAGGTAAGTATAATGAGTCTTTTGAACAGTTCTCTAACTTCGTTCCTTTCCTTCCTTAGATGATGGCCGGCGTCCGGGGATGGCGTCATGCTGCTGAGATGAGTAGCGCTGAAGGTGAGTGAGAGAGCGATGTGCGATGCCACCCTTTCGTATTTGTATTGAACTGAGTTCTTTTTCTGTGTCTTTTAGGTGCCGCAACGTTTTCAGCGTGGATGCCGGTTATGAAGAAGAAATGCGGTGAGTAAGCATGCTATGCGGCGCCTCTAGGTATTTCCACGCTAACCTGGAGTGTCTTTTCCCTCTTGCAGATAGATGAGAAGTTCCGGAGACAGAGTTCCCCCAGAGCGGCTGGGATTCAGGTAAACGTTTGAAGCTCGTACAGTTTTTAGAAATAAGCGAAGATTTGCTGAATGCTTACTAATATCCCTTTTTTTGTTCTTTTCCCTTTTCCTTAGGAAGCAGCGTGCCGGGATGGGAATGACACCGCTGAAGATGCCCGCAGAACAGAAGAAGCGATGAATGATGGGCAGAAGCACTGCAAGGTAAGGCTGTTCCTAACGGTGTTCTTGTTCTTGCAGGAGCTGAGCACAGAAGAAAGATGCAGGCCTACTGGAGACCGATCCGAACACGGTGAGTGTCACGCTGCAGGTGCAGAAACCACAAAGCATGTTTCTCAGCCTGGGCGTGGCTTAAATAGTCTCTGGGTATCCCAGGTGTCTCTGGGCTGAACCACAACCAAAAGACTAGACTGCAAATGCAGCTCTGGGAACCGAAATATGTGGGCGCATCCATCTTGTCCCCATCAATGCACTACAAGTCCAATCCCCAATGTTATCCTATGGGAGTGAGTGAGTCTGGTGCCACAAGCGCCAAGTCTGACTCCAAGTGGGTCTTTGGAGGGATGGAGAGGCCCTTGAGGGCCATGTAGGTGATTGTGGCCTGGCTCCAGCCTGACATCTTGGAGGGCTGGGGACATGAGGGGCAGGAATCATGACACAAAGAGAAACCAGCACCACTTGGGTTCTGACTCAAGAGACTCTGGTCGATCCCCATCAGAGTGAAAATACAGGTACAAGAAGGCCTTTGCAGAGTCACCAAAAGAGGTTGAAGTGGTCATACAGGAGGTCCAGTAAAATTCCCATATAATTGAAAGACTTTGATCTACAACCAGTTTGAAAGCAAGGGAAGTGAATCCCCCATCTGAGAAAACAAGGGAAGTGAATCCTGGAATTACGAGCAAATGTGAAGTGGTAATTGTCTTACCCCCCGACAGAGGGGGATCCAAGGGTGAAGCCATCACCGTATGTGAAACTGTGTTAAACAATAAAGAAATGTCAGCACCCGGAAAAGGGGGACCCTGGGTTGAAGCCATCGCACTACGTGAAACGTAGCTAACAATTGAGAAGGGTCAGCACACAGAAGAGGGGGACCCAGGGGCGAATCGGTATCACACTAAAGAACTTTCATTTGGCTAAAGGAACTTTTGTTGTATTATTTTGAAGACATCAGGTCCTTGAAGGCAAGAGACTTTCAAGTAAAATGAGACTTATCTTTCAACAACCCTGATAGCTGAAAGCTGAACTGTCATCTTGTGCTGGTAAAGCTCGAGAGTGTTGTACTTCACGATCCCACCTTACCCCGTGCTCCAAACATGGGGAAGGGAGACCCAGGCTAACACATCCTGACATATTATTTGAGAACACTTATTTCTTTTCTTGAAAAAAATCCCACACCCTTTTTGTATTAGTTGTAAGGTTTGGCGATAGGTTTCTTTGTGTAGGCCCTTTTATTTGACACAATGCCACTAGGATTGTCATATTGTTCATTTGCTTGTTGACACTTGCTACCATCTTAGATTTTGGTTTAGATTAGCTGTTTTTCCAACCTGTACACAGCATTCATTGTTCAATAAATGCCCTTGAACTGTGATCACTTGTGTCTGTCTAATTTGTTGCCACCATGAGTTCCTCACAGGATACATTACAGACAAGTACCACAGAGAATGGTGATGGCACTAAAACAGCACTAACCTTTCTCAAGGAGTATATGGCAAAGGTCCCCAGCATCTTAAGGACCACAAGTCCATATGATGTGCGGCTTCTGAATGGTATAGGAGCAGTGAAGATGAAATTGAAGCCAGAAGCCATTATACCACAAGTGAAACAATGCCTACATTCAAGAGAGGCAGACAAAGGTATTTATGAGACTATTGCAGCACTAGTGAAGCCGGGCATCGTAGTGCCATAAAAATCACCATGCAATACTGTTGTTTACCCTGTGTTTTATACAGGAATTGAGCCCTCTCAACCAAATTGCGGGAGCCGAATGTCCTTTAGTTCCAAATCCTGCGATGATTCTGTGTAGCATCTCCACAGAAGCTGCCTACGTCACGGCCATAGATTTGAAGAATGCATTCTTCTCTGCACCATGACATCCAGATTCACAAGACTTAACTTAATTTCTGTATAGAAAAAAGAAGCAGAAACATACCAGACTTCCTCAAGGGTACTTTGAATTACCTTACATATACAATAGGGTCCTCCAATTGGACCTGGGCAATATACAGATGGAAAGCATGGTTATACAGTATGTAGATGACATATTGATTTGCAGCAAGGCAGAAGAACAGTATAGAAATGACTCAGTGCATATGCTGACAGTACTAGCAGAAAAGGAATACATGGTGGACAAGGCCAAATTACAATATTGCCAGACAGAAGTGTTATATATTGGACAGATGATCCCCCAAAATGGCCACCGAGTAACACCAGAGAGGGCAGAGGCAATACGCAAGACAGCAAAACCCAAAGCAGTCGGAGAAATGCAGGAGTTCTTCGAACTCTGTAATTACTGCAGGGCATGGGTTTTCGATTACAGCACATACACTATGCGCTTAGTGAGTGCACTGAAGGAAGCACAGAGATGGGAGAAAACAATACAATGACAACAGAAATAACAGAGGCATTTAATGAGCTGAAGGAAGCAATATGCACAGCTCCAGTGTTCGGGATACCAGACTATCAAAAGGAATTCTTATGTTTTCACAATTTGATGGAGTAGTGATGACTGCGGTACTGACCCAGAAGACCAGCTTGGGACACAAGCCACTAGCCTACTACAGTGGGAAATTAGACTTAGTAATGAGAGGACACTATACATGCAAACAAGCTTTGCCTGCAGCTGCATTTGCAGTGGACAAATCAGCAAGTATTACCATGGGACGCAGCACCACTCTTTACGTGGAGCATGCTCTCTTTGCAATACTGGAAAGACCAAAGAGTACACTGACAACACAGGGGGCCTTATGTATGAGGTGTCACCATACAACCCAGCTCTCAGGATAGTGAGTTGCAAAGTTGTCAACCCATCAACCTTTCTCGCGGATGCTTTGGAGGAGGGTGACTATCCACGAGACTGCCCAGCGAGCCTATAAGAATTCATTGACACTCAGAAGGTACAGGAGGATGCACTTGAGGGGGGAGATGTGCCTTATATTGATGGGTCATCAACAATTGACCACAGTAGTGTGGAAAGACATACTGGAACAGGATTCGTGAGACTGGAAGAGGATGGGACAAGTGGGGTAGTGACGAGTGCACACCTGCATCACATTATTCAGCACAAACAGCAGACTTAGTAGCCTTAATATTGACATTGGAACACAGCAGAAAGAAGGAAGTGACAATTTATTCAGATTCAGCCTACGTGACATCTACAGTGCATTCTGGGCTGTCACGTTGGATGAGGGAGGATTCAGATGGGCTGATGGGTCAACAGTACAGCATGCACTCCTATTTGGCATATTAGTAGACATCACAGATTTCCTAGAGCGAATTGCAATTGTGAAATGCCAAGCTCTCAAGGGGTTGCAACTATTGAGAAATGGAGGCTTTGCCACATGCAGGTGATTATGCAAGAACTATGATATTAAAAAAGGGGTACAACGTATTACCAGTGACACAAATTATGGAGCTTCAGGGAGCTGCACCAAAGGGAGGGATGTGCAATATATCCAACAGATGGCCTATGGTGACAAAAAAACACAGCAAAGGCGATTATGCCACTTGCATTACTGCACACAGGACTGATACAACTACACAATCAACCCATACATGGAAGGAGGTGCTTGCCACCTATATTGGAGAAACCTGGCTCTGTCCTAACTTATCGAACACATGGCCGAATTCATGATCAATTGTTTTGTATGTAAATAATATACTGCGGGTCATACATTAGTAGTAGTGAGAGGAACCATACCTCGCCCGCTGGGTTCATTCCAACACCTCCACGTCAACTATGCCAACATGATCCATGTCTGCCAAGAGTCCCGCTTCATGATAGTGGTTATGTGTCCATTTTCCCGTTGAATCATGGCTGGTTCTTGTTCTCACCTTGATGCCCTTAAAGCAGCGAAATTACTGGTCCGGGAGATATTCCCACGATAGGGCTTGGGTGAGGTCCAGTGGTCTGACAATGGCTGTCACTTCCCCAATGAGATGTTCCAGTGTATTAAGACCTTGCTGTGAATCCAACACAATGTTTCCTGTGTCTATCACCCACAAGTGAATAGGTATGTTAATGCCTCAACAACTTGCTTAAAGAAACCATAGCCAAAGTAAAAAAAAAAACATTGCTGCATTGCCTACCTTTAGCCCTGTTCGCACTGTGCAATAAGCCCGGGTCTGACCATCATCTAACCCCACACGAGGTGGTAACAGGATGGCACATGTGACTTTCCCTTGCTCCTCGCACTAGAGCACTTAAAGATGCTGAGAATGTGGCTAATGTATTGGGTCAGGAAATCTATGAATCTACGACTTCCTTGATTGCTGGTGCCTCTTTTATTTCTCACCAGCAGCAAAGACACCAGGAGAGGCCTGATACCAGAGAAGAAAGTGCCAGAATTGAGAACCACAAGGACTTACTTAAGCAGCTGCCCATATACCCAGGAGACCAGGTTCTTCTGCACAACCTTTCCAGAAAGTGGGATGCACCCAGGTTCATGGGCCTCCATACCGTGGAACGGATAACTGAGAGAGTCATCAAACTCATTGGAAATAACATTTCGAATCACTTAGGAGACATTACATTTTTGCACATTTCAGGTCAGTAACTGATCACTTCAAGCTGATACAGCATCCAAGCAGCACAGGTAATGGTAAAGATTATTAAAAACATGTTCATCATGTATTGTCTCTTATTTCCAAGCAGTGTTTTTGCTCTTCTGTTTTGGCGTATATCCCTTGTATTTAGTGGTACCGCTGAATGCTCTACTAACATTACTCCAACATCAGCAGGTGGAATGACCATATCAGGTGGACAGGGGAGCACTGTAAGCACAGTAAGGAGAGGTAAGTGCAGTGATGCTGCAGACATAGGAGGGGTGGAAATAAATCTCACTGTCACTGCTTAAGTGTCTAACAATATGTGGTACACGCACATGACCAAAGTAGGTACAGAAAGCACTTGGGAAAGCTGCTATTTCTGCTCACTAATCACCTATGACATGAGTGCCTCCAGAACATTTGTAGCAACTGAAATACCAGCAGCAAGAGCACAATGCCTTATGCACTTTTCTATAACTGCAACCCAAGGAAGATTCCAATGGAAGACAGCAACATTGAGATGGATGTCCAACGTTCCCCTATGAAGATAGTTATATAAAGACTCTTGACGTGATAAACAATTACTGGTAATTAGACAAAACTATACAATATGGAACTGAAGGCCCCCAGAAAGGAGAAACCAAAACAATAACACTGAAGGAATTACCATGCCCTAAGAGGGGGGTCAAGGAAATAGGAGAACCATGATGCTGGGAAAGATCACAGATGCTAGTGTATTGCCAAGTGTACACAGCAGAAGGTTGGAAAGAGGGAATAGTAGGAAAAAAATCACACACCCTAGTGCAAGCACCGGTAAACACAGTGCAAGGAGAAAACAAAAAGTGCCTGAAAGAATGGGATGCAAGCATCCAACTGCTTACTTGGGTAGACAATGAAGCTGGACCAAAGCCCATAATACCACTGAAGAAACCTGCATTATGCTACCAGAATGTTGGTACTGTAAAGGTTGGAGATAGAACAGAGTGTAGGTACACAGAAAAGCATCCAGCAATGAAGTTTGGAACAGCAGTATTAATACATCACTATTTGGCATGTGGATAGAAGGCATACGAGAAGCTGCCACCCAACTGGGGGGGAGTTTGCTTGTTGGTGCACATAAATATGCCAACACTGGTAGTGCCACAGAAGGATTTGAAAATAAACTATTTCCCTAAAGGATGCTACCAAGAGAAAGAAGAGATCAATAGAAGTAGATGAAAAGGGAAGAAAAAAACTGTCAGTAGAAGTGAGTAGAGTGAAAAGACAACTATTTCTCATCGGATTCAGAAGCATCACTGGACGATGTACAACATGAGCATCGGTTGTTCAGCAGGACTGAAATGTTCTTTGCATCATTAGTCTAGTCATATACAAACCCACAATGGTTGCAGATAACAGGATGGAAGCTGATGCAGACAATAAACTCTACAGTAAATATCCTCTATGCGATAAAAGAAGAGCTCCGAGCAGTAAGGTTAATGGCACTCCAAAACAGATATGTTCTAGACCTTCTCACAGCAATGGAAGGAGGAGTATGTGCCAAGATAGGGAGTTCCTGTTGCAAGTTCGTGCCAGCAAATTACAGAGAAAATTACACACTTATCACCCAACCAAGAAATGGGAAAGGTTTTTTGGGGAAGGACCGATGTTGTGACAACACTTTGCAACAAAACGGGTTGACACGGGTTTGGGAGTGGTGATTCTGGAGATTTTTTAATGTCCTGTTTGATCCCTGTCAGTTTTTGTAATAAACAACAGTTTAACTTGCCCTTGGCTAAGTCCTCCGTTTGTTCAGGGGGCAGGGTTATTGGGCCTGGGAGCTGAATGGGTAAGCTTGTAGTAACCCTCAGACTGCTGGCATACCAGAACTCACCAACAATATGCTTTGATTATTTTGTGTATGCTATCCTCTGCACTGCAGAAAGAAGGAGGGGCTGAAACCCAAAATGACCACTTAAGAAGTGTTAATTGGCTTACTTGCCAGAAACGCAGGCCCTCAAAGGCTTTGGGGGCCATTTCAGTTGAAAGGGTTGAAGTTACTTCCTACAACCGCTCAGATTTACTTTTGTCCAGCATGGACGCAAGGCTTCTTTTCCCCTGTGATGTGTGCAGTCTATGTTCACTGTGACTTCAATGTACCCACAATGCACTCAGTAAAGGAATACGTATGTTTGGTTTTCCCAATTAAGAGTTCTAAGGGAAAACCAGTCCACTTTTGTTACATGTACTAAAACACATTTATATAAAAAGGCAACTTCTTGGTGCTGTTTGTTTGTGCTGTGTCTTTGTAACAATTTTACTTTTCTTAAACTATTATTATGTAAGGTAATTAAAATAGCTGTGCCATACCGTGATAACCATGGTATATGATCATTTGACAAAAAGGTTATACCTTCTAAACATCCATAATGTGACACCCTTAGACACTTACACAGGTGACATTAACCTAAGGGAGAAAGTGCTTAAAACTAATGAGGAGTACTTGCGTTCCAGTTACAGCTATAGGCCGGCTATATTGCTACGTTAAAAAGAATTCTCCTGCGGCTCGTAAAGAAAACTGCAAGTAATCCGAAAAACCTGCAAACACTATGAATTATGTGTTTCCTTACACGCTGAAAAGAAATTAAAGGATCACTGTTACATTTGTGGAACCACTTATTTTTTTAAAAGAGGCGGTGCAAAGTGGTGTCTAAGTGGTCTGGCGTAGTTGGAGTCTGTTCTTCATTGCCACTGTTTTGAAGGAGGAGCCGCAACAACTATAAAACACCATCCGCGGCGCGGAGCGCGCGCAGTGCAAAGTGGTGTCTAAGTGGTCTGGCGTGGTCCGGCGGAGGGCCGCAGTTGGGTCGGTGCCCTCATCCACAAACACAAGCTCAACTCATGCGGTAAGATCTCTTAAGCTTTCTTTGAACCCAGCCCCACAAGCTCCAAATCCAACACCCATCCCTGTGGAAATCATTAACATTGCAGTTCAATTTCTTAAAACACACGCACTTAAGTTCCTAGCGCACAAAATCAGCTTACTCCAAGCATGGACGAAGAAGACGGGCGTCGCCTCCGTAGCTCGAGGAAAGGAGCGGGAGGGCCCCGAACCGGTGTGGCTATTGAAAGTAACGAATCAAACAGACCAACAAAGAAGAATGACGCTCCCTCTGAAGTCATCAATGCACCTTTAACACCCCTCATGCAAACGAGTTGTGAACACACCAGCCCGCTGATAGTCAATCTTGAAAAAAACTACAAAACCGTGCACACTCCCACCACAATTACAGAAATTACTGCAAACGAGGAAACAACAACTAGCGTCAAAAGTCGTAAACAGTTGGATAATGAAAAGAGCGAGGACGGCAAGACGTCAACTTCCCCACAACTCAGCACTCTCAAGCTAGCCACACCGTCAACCCCCGGAGGGGGGTCGGAGTGCAGGCATGAAGAGAGCCTAGAGCAAAGTGAGGAAATAGACACATGCCCACGAAATGAAGACGCCGAAGAAACATTGCAATCGAGCCCCACCAAGTTTCGACTGTCAACAGTTACCACTGAATTGCCGTCGGATGAGGAAGATTGTGCGCACATGAAGGAGACGCGACTCGCAACCAAAGTAGAGAGCTCTGAATCGTGCAAACGGAAAGGAAATAAATGTGAAAAACAGACTCAGGACCAATCACCAACGAGGGCTCATCAACGAGTAAAAGTCCTAGTACACACCTCAAACAATGAAGAAGATCTCCAAGAAAGTGTAAACTGTATGGAACACGCTCCACCAGAGAAGAACTGCGTAGAAAGCGCACTAACATCAGCGCGAAACATGAAAAAAAGAAGCAGGGATTGTTGTGAAACCATACTCGGACAATCGAGCTCGAATAAATTCACCAATCAGAAGAATAAGAAATCAAACATGCATGCAAGAACCAAAGTGAATCGATCCACCAAAAATGCATCACACACTGTGAAAGAGCGCATGATTAAAAGCACAAACATCGCGAAATCGAAAAAAACAAACACCATGCGTATGTTGACTGACTTCTTTGAACTCCAGCTACTAAAGAAATCACGAAACTTCGCGGAAATTTCTGATGCAGATATGTTAACAGCCATAAGCGAAAACATGCCACATGCAAAACAACGAAGAATGGACCTCCCACCTGAAGCAGGTTCGTCACAAGAAGACAAATCCGCAGCTCAAAGGCTCATATCAACAGACTCTAGTCTTGAGGAAGGCGAAAAAACAAATGAAAGCGATGAGAATGCAAGAAGACAAATGTCAAAAGCCAACCTCTCCAAGAATATAGGCGAAGACATACCCAATGGAAAAAACACACCTAATCAAGACAATGTAGAAGGTGAGCCCTCAACACCGTTTAACATGGACCAGGAGAGCACGACGAGCGACGAACAACTGATTCAAGGCAGCAAAGAATCCTAAGAGCCCCAAAACGCCACTGTGGTCATGGCCAAAACACAAGAACGAGAAAGCCTGCCCCAGACCTCTGCGTCAGAAGCATCTACATCACCAGCTGCATCCAGTCAGAATCTCAGTCCATGCTCAACCAGTCATCACGTGGCAGATGCAAGAGAACCACATAAACGCCCAAAGATAGTGAACTCGACATTCAAGTGAATAAAACAAAAGACAGACCCCAATGGATTCTTCCGACAGAAAAAATAATACAAACGGAATCAAGAAGCTCACAGCAACCGCGAACACCCAGGAGAAGTCATAGTGAGTTTGAACATCGATCAGGCAGAACTTCATGCCCACAAACGCCAAATGCAGTACAAGAGGCATCCTCGAAAAAAACGGACTTAAAAGGAATCATGTCCGTCATAACTATTGCACTCAATCCTTTTTGCAAACTATACGAGACCATGAATGATGCAGTAAAAGATCAACAAGTCATCCTAGCAATGCTTCTGACGAAAATAGTATACTTGGAAGGCTACATTACAGCAAAAGAAAATCCTATAAACAACAAAGGTACGACTGAGCCACGCATCGATGAGACGATTAACAACTGCACAGAAATGACAAATGAAACAACACTGTCCAATCGACTGAGCAAGTCAGTCAATACAAATCAAGTAGGAACACAAAAAGAGACCATCATTGACTTAACAGTCGATATAAAAGCAAATGACAAAGAAAAAACCCAGCAAAACACAATAAGCAATAACGAGATAACAAACAGTAAAAACAATGTGACCACGGGACAACAAACGCCACCGGTAATGTTGGTGTAAAATCAAGCAAACGCCAAAGACAAAGGTGAGATCAGAGTTGCAACCCCCTCATATGGCATTTTCGAGGTAACTGGCCGGAAAGACAAACTGAATAACGATTTAGAAACAGCTGCAACCCGCACTAAAAAGGATGTCCCAAAAAATACCTCCAGTAAACAAAACATAGAAAAAGAATCGAACTCAAGTCTTGAAATAAGAGCACCAGTCGCAGTACCGAAATGGAATGCGAATAGCTCAACGGCCACCACAATGAGGCAAAACGAAAATTCAGAAAACGTAAAAAACTATAAAAACAAACTGACCAAAGAACGGAACTCTAAGGATAAACTGGATTTAACGGATCCCCTAACGAACCTGAGCACATATTCGGATGAAGTCATTGATTCACCGACAGCATTAGTTGCAGTCAATCAAAAGGCGGAACAAACACAATCACCGAAACAAAAGACTGCAGCAACTACAGAAGAAAAACATGCGGAAATGCTGCAAGAACGCAACTTCGAAACCCTGGAAAAAAAACGAAATCGTCTAACAAAGTGTGCAGCATACCGTGAGAACAAAAAAGAGCATAAGCAAATCCATCTCGCAGATAGATGTACGGAGACTATCCAAAGTAAGAACATCAATAAAACAAAATATATCAGAACCAAATCAGAAGAACGCCTTACAAAAAAGAAAACAACAACGGACAGAGAGTCAACAACCACTCTACGAACACAAAACAAAACACAAGAACCTCAAGGAGAAAAAAAACTAATGCTAAAGGTGTACAAAGATACACCCAAGAAACGAGAACACGAAGTAAGAAAAACTAACAAAAATACCAAACATGATCCCAGCTCAGGACATAAACAACAGAATGATCCACACAAACAAGCATCTCACGCTCCAAACACAAGAAACACAAAAACTGAAGAAAACGACGGGAGATACCCCACAAAAAATGTTTCAAAATATTCAATTAGAATGACCCAACGAAGTTGCATCAAAGAAGAGACTATTTTAAATCGAAGAACGGTCTTGAAAATACTGCGTCAAATTAAAGATTTACAGAGACTTCACACAGACGACTTGAAAATCATTGAACCATGGCATACGCAACATGGGGCTGTCACAATACTGCATCTAACGTCCTCAACGATATTCAAAAAAATTCTAAAACATAGAAGAGACATCTACAATTCTGGTTACTACGTGGAAGACCTCACAGTACCCAGTAACAAAGAACGCATCGAATCAGCTAAAACTAGAGAGACTGACGCCACGGAAAACAAACCCTTAACCACGAAGTACAAGACGCATGCTAAAACAGATACAGAGGATTATCCTCAGAAAGACCACAAAGTAACAAAGGGACTTGAAACATCAAAGAAATATCAGAGATCACATTACGATAAGAGCAAAAATTAGCACTATAAAACCAAGAATGACTCAGTACACAACAAAACAACAGAGAAAGAAAAGATGGTAAAGCCACAACGGACACCAATCATAGATGGTACCACAAAAATAACCTGCACGCAAAGAGTCGGCTTTACACCAATGGCTCAATTCAAGCAAAGCCCAAATACAAGCAGTAAAACAGGAATCTGGGCTTGGTTGCCAAAAGCACTAAACCTACATCGCAAACAATAGCCACTCAAGCGGGCGGAAGCAGTCACATGTAATGAACCCATAGAAGTCATCAATGACATCAAGTTATGTTCATGGAATACGCAAGGTCATATACATCTGACTGCTCCAGGAGGCCCCAATCTTGGAGAATTTCACATAATCTGTCTACAGGAAACTTGGCTTCAGCAAACCCCCACACTAGAAGGATATCAGATCATTCTATCCCCTGCTGCGAGAGGAACCAAAGGACGTCCAACTTCAGGTCTCCTGATAGCCTGGCGAAACGGTTCTGGAGCCTCCATCGTACAAACGATAATTGCAAATCAATCAATTTTGGCAGTAGAGATTGCCTGGCAAGGCGACGAAAATCATGAGACAGATTTACCAAAAATTGTTATAATAAATCTTTACTGGAACCCAGCTGCAATCATCGCAAAAAAATTCATAGACCTTTGTGAAAGGACAATTGATGCAGTAAGAACTGAACATGACATAGAGAACATTTTGATATGTGGAGATCTAAATGTCACCCAAACAACTAGTATGAATGCAACGGAACTACAAAAGGCGTCCGCACACCGTGGCACAATTTGGCGAAAGTTCACCGACTCGCGTGAGCTATACAACTTGGATGAAGTGTTCGTGGAAACAGACAGAATAGCAACTTGGGAGCGAGCATCCTCGGCCTCCACGATCGATTACATCTATGTATCCAAATCCATGTTGCACTGCCTACAACTTTTTAAAGTGCAGCACACTCCAACAAGCGACCACAACCTGCTTGAAACCGCATGGAACCTCAAAACCAACAAAAACTGTCAAATGAACACACACATTGAGGAAAACGCGAAAGACACCAGAATCAAACTAAGTACTGCTGAAATTCTCAAAATCACAGCAAAATACAAGGCTATCACCACCTCAGCGACATGCCCCAGCATCGACTACCAACCTTTACTGTTGCCGTATATACAAATAACAAAAAGAAAAGGAAACGCAACAAACAGAAATACTAAACACGTATACAATAAAGTTCTAATTGATAAAAGGCGCAAGTATAGAAGAGCTCTTCGAACGGCCTCCAAGCAAATTACCACAGACGGTACATTAGAGATTCAAAGTATCAAAACAAAATACAAAGCCTGGGTAAGATCATATAGACATAAACTGTACCAAGAGGACGCCGAACAAATAACAAAAGCGCTTATCAACATCAACAGTAGGAATTTCTGGTCCTTAATACATAACGTTGAACAATCCCAGGACAATCAAATTTTAAACAACATCAGTCAACACACTTGGGAAAGTCACTTCAGCAAAGTCTTCAAATCTGATTTAAATGTAAAACCACAGGCGCAACAACTAAAAGCTGTGCAATGGTCGAACCTAGATAGAAAAGAGGATATTATCAACATCATCAAAAAATTGAAAAACTTGCGTGCACCAGGCCCAGATGGCATCAGTAATGCAGAACTAAAAAGTCATCCAGAAGAATGGGCTACCTTGCTAAGTGTCATCTTCAAGCGATGCACTGAAACGAGATCAGTGCCAGAATCATGGACCAAAGCAATCGTGGTACCGATTTATAAAAAAGGCATCCTCACGGATCCAACAAACCTTCGACCGATCGCCCTACTAGATGTCATGGGGAAAGTATACGCCTCATTACTCTTGACGAGATTTCAAAGATGGGCGGCCTCTGCAGAATGTAATGATGAAATGCAAACAGGGTTCAAGAAACACACAGGTACAACATGCAATATACTAGTGTGCAGTATACTAAAAGCAAAAACCCTAGAAAAGAAGCACCGTCTGTTCGCAGCTTATATTGACTTCTCTCAAGCCTTTGACAGAGTTGAAAGATCCCTCTTGAGGAACAAACTTGAAGCATGGAAATGTCCCCACGCTCTGTTAGAGCCAATTCAAGCATTGCATCATGACACATCCATAAGAGTCAGACTCAGCCGTGAAGGAGACCTATCAGCCGAAATAAACACCACACGAGGAGTTAAATAGGGTTGTCCACTGGCATCAGCACTCTTTATCACCTATATCGGCGACATTCAAAATATGGGAAGTCAAACACGAGTCTTCCCACCAACACTGGGGAAAACGCAAATCAGACACCTACTTTATGCTGATGACCTAACAATTTTTGACCAGACCCAAATTGGGCTGCAGCGCAAACTTGACGCCCTTCTAATCTACGCCAACAGCAATCATTTGGAAATCAATATCAATAAAACAAAAATCATGATTTTCCAATGTCACCCAAGAAAGGAAAACTTTCAGTGGCATTTGGGCAAGACCAAAATAGAAGTGGTCTCAAACTTTAAATATCTAGGAGTCTACATGGATAGTTCCCTCCATGAAACCACAATGCAGCAGGAACTACATACAAAAATGAGCAAACTAGCACCTCAAGCAAAAGAAAGTTTGGTGCGAATTAGAAGCACATTTCTGGTACAAAGTTCTTAAACTACCAAATTCGACTCCTGGGGTAACAATACGACGCAAATTAAGTTTACAATCTCTAGAATGTGCCGCAACTTGCAATGCCATCATGTTATACCGCAAATGCAGAATGGACAGCAAAAACAAAATCTTCAGTATCATTAAACAAGAAATGAGCAACAATACTATATGATAACCAACTGGCAAAAGCAAAATCAAAAAGTATTAGATGCAATCATCCCAGATGAAGACGAACTCATCCCAAATCCATGTAAAGTGCTAAAGAAAATAAAAGATATGGACTGGGCCAAAACGATTGACGATACCGCGACATTAAAACTCATCGCTCATTTACCAAGTTTCACTGTAAAAAGAAATAATAAGACATTTACTTATGGCATGTACAGCGACTGCAGCACTTAGACAGTGCTATCTGCCAATGATACCGGGTTTTAGCACACTGCCAGAAGAGCAATTGTGGTGGTGCAGACTCATTGGGGGAGATAAAACAACGTGGCAAATAGCAACTGCAAAAATGCTAGAACACATTGACTCGAATCTACTAAATGTTAACAGCGAACAGTAAAGAATAAGCCTCCAAAACAGAAAACACAAAGACATGTTTATTGTAGTTTACTACAAAGTTTCAGTATTGTAAAATCACATTTTGATCAAACAATAATAAAAAAAAAAAAAAGAGGAGTACTAATTACATGTACACAATTACATAATAAAGAGTAACTGAATGCAGTGGTGGGGTCAGGTAGGTAGGATGGGGGAAAGGGCAGGGCATGCTCCTTCTTTAGCAAGTAAGTGAAATGTAAGCTGAGCTTTGAAGAGATTCACATTTGGGATGTCTTTGTAATGGGCATTTTGTCCCAGTGCACTGGGGCAAGTAGGGAGAGTAGGGAGAAATCACAAAAGTGAGAGGCTGCACATGGTATGTGATGATACGGTTGAGTGCAGAGGAGGATAGGATGGAACAAGATGGTGAGTAAACTGAGATAAAATCAGGCAGATAGTGAAAATCAAGACCATTGATAGAATTATATTCTAGGATAAGGAACTTGAAAAGAGAGCGATTGTAATGTCGAGCCAACCAGAATGTTTTTGGTATGCAAATGTGGAGGAGGATATTGGTAATTAAATATCATTATAATTATAATTGTTTTTTTACAACGGGCTTAATGCCAAAGAGGTTTGTAAGCGCAGACCCAGGATTCAAACTTGTGTTGTTCTGCGTAGGGTAGGTTGTAGAGAGTGCTGGTAACCAATTTAAGGACTTTAGCTAGTGGAGGGAAGGAGGAGTAGAGAGGAAGGCCAAGGAGTAGGCTTGAGAAGTAGTCTACTTTGCCGAGAACAAAAGAGGAAATTAGATTTTTTGTAGAATGGTTAGTAAGAAAAGTATGAATTTTCCAAATATTGAGGAGGTTAATACAAACATCCAGAGGCAGTTGTAGTGATAAGTTGATGTAGTTGCATGTCGCGATCAAACAGGATCCTAATATTTCAAACCTTGGGTGAGGTAACAAGAAGGTCATGCGGGAAGAGGACAGGAGATGGGATTGTAAAGCTGGAATTGGAAGCTGAGGGAAAGATGAAGGAGGCTGTGGCAGAGGAGGGAAAGGAGGAACATACTTCAGAGTGGCCATGACAGCTGACAGGGTGGCTGCCCATTTGTACTGGCCCAGAAGGGTGTACAAATCAAGGAGATTATAAGGTCCTGTCAGATATGTTAAGCATCCAGTGAATCTGGTGGGACAACAACAACCATAGTAATTCCACTAACAGTGGTTGGAAGGTCTAGCAAGAGAATAGGCATAGGCATTGTGGGTCATTTAAATTGATCCTCAGACCCTCACAGGGAACCTGTACATCTTGATTGTAGGTTTCCAAAAGTGTGATTTTTGACAGGGGATTCAACTTCATGTCCACATATATGAAGGCTATGTGGGATGAGTGTGGGGTTACTTATACATACTCCACAGCCTTTCATCCACAGATCAATTGTATGGCTCAGCCGGCCAGCAAGAACCTTAAAGGCATATGTGGCTTGTAAAAGCACTTAAGGAGGGACATGGGATATTCTCCTGCCATGCCTTCTGTTTACCTACTTGTAGGTGATGGGATGCAAGTGCAATGGCACAGGCAGGCAGGTGAAGAGATTTAGGCTGCGCAAAACATATTAACAAGCCACCTAGTGCTAGCAGGTCTCGTTGGGCACAGCAGAATGCTCATGTATCCATTGAGAGATAGCATTGACACATATTAGTAGCACCATATAGTAATACAGAAAGAGCAACCATGTATTCCTGTAGCAGATGGAGAGGATAAAGATAGGGTGATATATTTTGCATTTATTAGTAGTATACAGTGTTATGCTTTCAAAGTTGTGCTAGTAGGTAGCTGACATAGGTAGGCGTGGGAGCTGGAGTCAGAGAATTGTTGTGGCAAATGCAAGGTCCAAGGGCTAAGATTGCAGGAGTTCCACCATGTGGATTTTATGGCACGTCACACGATGCGTATGGGAAAGTACGAGAAATGGGCCTAACATGGAGCTGCTGCACTGTCCAGTTTATAAAGAGATCCCCTTTCATTCCCCAGAGAGAATTTAGGCTGCAAAGGCCGTGCTGTGCTGATAACAGTTGAGTGCAGCTGCAGAGCTCGCAGGAGCAAGGAAAGCAAAGTTAGGTCAAAGGAGGCAGTGCAGGGATGTTTATTTATGAAGGATTAATTCATGTGACTAGTGGATGGGGTTCTGTGATGCTAAGAGGCCTGGTAAAGATTTAGAGCACTACTGCCGTCACACAAAGAGTGATCATCCTATTTGAATTGCAGGTACTGCGCTCCAGGAGCAATAAATACACAAAATTGAAACCTAATAGTGGTGCCCTGGACAAGTCATTCATGGGCATCTGGCTTCCCAGAGAGATAAGGGGGGGAAGTACCAAGGCTGCCCTGTGATTTGGGACGTGAGGAGCAGAGATGATGGCAATAAATGTATCTACAAGGGCAGGGAGCTGTCAGTGCAAGCCACAGTGCCTGGAATAATGAGGAGGCCCATTGTATTATTCAAGAAGAGTTAATCTCGCTATTCCCGCTTTGATCAGTCTTCGACAGAGAGGTTCACATTACATGATGGTCAGGAATATTTACTCGCTAGAGAAAAATATTAAGTTAGCAATGTAACTGGTAGTCAATCAACTCCTAAATTTCAAAATGATGATTAAGCAGGTCACGTGTTTATGGGAATGTGTTTTAGATAATGTGTGACCAATAGGGTAATGAACTATTGGGGAAAATTAGAATTGTGTATAGGTGTTAGCCAATGGGAAGTGCAGGATCATGTTGTAACCTTTATTATGTATAGTTTAGTTAATTTGTGGTTTTGTGTAATAAAAAGCTGTGAGTTCTTTGGGTGGGGCGAGCTCCATATTGTTTTAATTCCACGTGCCATCTGATAATATTTGCATTTAATAAAAAATAGATTTCCTTGCAAATTGTGCATCGATTATTTGTCCTACTTGGAATAATTTTTTTTATCATTCAGGTTTTGGGTCATTTACCTACAGAGGTGACACAGAGCATTTTAGGGATCAGCACCTTGGAGCTTCTGTTTGGAAATCCTGTTAGGGGTCTATTAAGTCTGGTGTTGTAAGGGTGGGTGGGCAAGCCCAAAACTCCTTAACATGATATAGTGGATTATATAGTCGGTCTCAGATCCAAAATTACCAAATGCAGAGAACAGAGCACACATATTATGAAGATCAGCTAGAGGCTCATGAAGAACGGGCATGAACACAAGACAACAGTGAGAAGACTATGATCTGGATTATAGAGCCTGTCAAACCCTGAATCCTCTTGACAAGTGGACTTGGCCCTATGTGGTTCTCAAATGTTTTTTGTGAGGTTGACTACCTCATTGATGCAAAGACCCAAATGCAGAGGCAGAGGGCCTTTCATGTCAACACGCTTCAGACACTGTACAGCTGGAATTATTTGGTTATGGATCTCATGACAGATGATAAGACTGAGGAGAAAACAGATCCCTTGTCAGACTTGTTGCATGTAGAGTCCACTAATGGGTGTCTGGATGGAGTCCAAATCCTCTCCGACCTTCACGATCAGCAATTGTAGAACTGCTAGCACCTGATGGGCCAGTACACAAGTCTGTTCTAGCTGACTCCAGGGAAAATTGATTGGTGCATCTATGACATTGACACTGGAGACAGTGTGCAGATGAAGAGCAGAATATACCAGATGCCTGATATGGTAAAGAACACCATCAAAGAGGCAGTCTCCAAGGTCACTTAAGGCTGATTGTGCCTTCCCATACCCCTGGGCTAGCCCTGTGGTGTTGGTCCCTAAAAATGCCAGTAGTGGGAAGACCCAAATCCGCTTTTGTGTCGACTACAGAAGGCTCAATTTATGTCATCAATACAGATGCAAACACCATACTTACGGAAGACGGTCTCATTGACAGATTACGCTCTGCCAAGTTCATGAGTACCTTTACCTCAGAGCAGGGTGCTGCCAGGTCAACCTAACTGACAAAGATAAGAGGTCAGCATTTTGCACTCCAGAAGGGCCGTCATGCCCTTTGGGCTAAACAATGTCTCCCTTCTTCCTTTCATAGGATTGTAAATCAAGTACTATATGGAAAAACCATCTATCCCACCTGAAACATATGCTTTAAGCCATGCAGAAGGCTGGCTTGACTATGAAGGCATCCAAGAGCCAGATAGTGGAGTTTACTGTTCCTCACTTAAGACACCAAGTAGGTGGTGGTAAAAAACAACCTCTTCATGCCACAGTTTAGACATTAGTAGATTGGAATATATTCCCACTACCCAGACTCTGGTGAGAGACGTATTGGGCATCATTGGTTACTACAGGACTTTCATGAAGGAGAATAGGACACTTACCCTTCCCCGCAATGGTGTGACATCTAAGAAAATATCAATGAAGATAACTTGGACCTCTGCCTGCCAAAAATCCTTCCAGAGCTTGAAGGATGGCACATGAAAATCTCCAGATATGAAGATACAGGTCTATGGGCAGGAAATCATAAGACAAGTGTGTGAATTTGGAATTAGTGCAGTGTGCTCTAAGGGGGCCGATCAACCTTGTGTGTATCTTAGTAGGCACTTGACCGAGAAAGAGCATACCAAGTCTAAAATTGAGAAAGATACTTTGCAGTGATTTTTCTGGTACCTAAGCTAAATCCCTCCATATTTGGGTCTCATGTTACCGTCTAAACAGACCGCAGACCTTTGAGGTGGCTTATGGCTATACAGGGAGAGAATCCCAAGTTGCTGGTTTGGCCATGTACCTACAAGGATTGGACATGGACTCTGAAACAATCCCCGGATACAGCACTCCAATGTAGATGGCCTCAGTGGATACTTTCACCTTGAGGATGAGCCAGATCCTTAGAAGGGGGTCTCTGTCGTATTGCCAGTAAGACTTAGATCCATCTCATTGGGACCCCAGCTCCCTCTTTCCCTCCAACACACTGGTCGCCCTCCATGGGCCCCCTCCCTTCACCCTCCTGTGAGGCAAAAAATCTTAGTGTCGTCTTCGACTCCTCTCTCTATTTCTCTCCCCACATCACAGACCTAGCCAAGAAGGCCCACTTTCATCTACATCTCCTCAGAGGCATTCTCTCTTTCCTCACCTTCCCTCAGAAACTCAATGTCTCCAGAGCTCTGGTCCTCTCCAGACTGGACTATTGCAAGATCGTCTTCCTCAATCTGCCTAACTCCTCCCTTCAGCCCCTTCAAGTAATCCAGAATAGGACTGCAAAACTTAACCTTGGCCACAAGGTCAGGGACTGCATCTCTCCAGCCCTAAAATTATATGATATGATATTTTATTTATATCGCGCTCATACACAGGTGTTTCAGAGCACAACCAGGCGAAGGGAGGGGAACACTGGAGAAACAAAAACAACAATCTTACTAGGCCCAGTGACATTGAGAACATGCAAGTGCATGGGGAATGGAAAAGGGGAAAGTGCATGGAAGGGGGAGAAATTGGAAAGTGCACAGCATAGGAGAGAACAAAATAAATAATAAGTAAAATAAATAAATAAAGTTGATTAACAGTGGTAATGGAGCCGGTAAGTGGCAAAGTGCTAGGTTAGTCAGATAGGGTGTATCTGATAAGTGCAGACAGAGAGTGGGTGGCGGACTGTATGGGTACAGATCCAGGCTCCAGTGGAAGGGGTGGCAGGAGGCAGAGCGGGAGGGTGACAGGGTGAGCAGGTGCATGGGTCCGAAGGACAGAGGGTGGCCAGGTGCACAGTGCCGAGAGAGAAAGCAGATCCGCAGTGGAGAAGAGGGGCAAAGGCAGAAGCGAAGGGGAAGGTCTTGGGGAGCTTCTGGAACCATAGGTGGTCCTCCTCAAGTTTCAAGGTGGCGGGGAGATAGTTCCAAAGGGAGGCCCCAGCTGAAGAGAGAGTTCTACCCCCAGCTTGTTTCTTTGAAAAACAACTGACCCTGAGGGAGTTAGAAGTAGAGGAGGGAAGGGGGCTCGAGAGGGGAGGTATTTATGGAGGGATAGTTGAAGGTATTTTGGCACCAGGCTCCAGAAAGCCTTGTGGACAATGCAGAGAGTTTAAAATGTAATCCTTGCATCCGCTGGGAGCCAATGAAGGGATTTCAGAGCTGGAGAGATACGATCCCAGGTCTTGAGGACAAGTACAAGTCTTGCATTCCTGTTCTAGATTAGTTGTAAAGGACGTAGAGTGGAGGCAGGTAGAATTAGAAAGAGGCTGTTACAGTAGTGCAACCTAGAGAGAACCAGAGCTTGGGAGACAGTGAGTTTATGAGGGACGAGAGGAAAGGAAGAGTATCTCTAAGGAGGTGCAGTAAGAAGTTTGATTTATTAGAGATGTCAGAGATGTGTGCGGAGAAGGAAAGTGTGGAGTCAAAGATGACCCTGAAGTTCTTAGCCTCGCAGGTAGGGGCAGGAGGAGGGCCAAGGGAGGCTGGCCAGAGAGTAAGGGGAAAGGATGGAGAAGGTGTGCCAATGAGGAGGATCTCAGTCTTGTTGGCATTTAAACAAAGATCATTGGTGAAACACCAATTTTGAATGGCAATGAGACAGTCAGAGATGAAGGAAGGAGAGGAGGTGGCTGAGGGAAGCCTGAAAATGAGTTGGGTGTCATCAGCACTGGAAATTTGAGCAGAAGATGGAAATTCAGTATGCAAGAGTTGCCAGGTATTGGTTGAAAAGCCAGGGTGAGAGGTTAGACCCCTGGGGAACACCACAGGTAGAGAAGGGGACAGCACTGCCCTCATTACTGCTGAGCTACAATGTGAAAAGATGAAAAACTGTTCTTCATAATTTGGGGTGGCCAGAACTGGTGCTGTGGATATGGCATGTTTTAGTTCCTGAAATGCCTCTGTCATTACTGTTGTCCACTTCAACTTCTTCTCCTCCCTCTGCGCTTCCTTGAGGCCCTCAAGCAGTGGTCCTATGTATGAGCTGTAATCAAAAACCCAGGCCCTGCAATAGTTGCATGGGCCCAAGAACTGTTGTAGTTCTCCCACTGTCTGTGGCTGGGGTGTGTTGGTGATGGCCTGTGCCCTTTGTGGTGCAATGTTCCTTCCATTTTGTGAAATAAGCTGGCCTATGTAGAGCACATGTTCTTGGCAGTACTGTAGCTTCTCCTTATCTACTTTGTACCCCTTTTCTGCTAGTACTGTGAGCATTTTGATGGAGTCTCTCCTGCACTTCCATTCCGTGGTGCTGCAGATGATTGTCATCTACATATTGCAGTATCGTACTTTCCATCTCAATGTTACCCAAGTCCATTTGTATCACCCTGTTGAAGATAGATGGTTACTCGCAGTACCCCTGGGGAAACTTGGTGTGTTTCCATTTTGTGTTGCGGTATGTGAAACTTGTCAAGTCTTGTGAGCCAGGGTGTAAAGGTATTGAGAAGAATGCATTTTTGAGGTAAATCACTGTAAACCGTGACACCTCGGCTGGTATCCCACATAGTATGGTGGTCGGGTTGGTCGCTATGGGGTATACTGCTTCCACAATGTGGTTGAGGGGCTTAAATCCTGGATGAAACGCCAAGACCCTCCCTTAGCCTTGCACACAGGGTAAACAGAAGTGTTGCATGGAGACTCTGATGGTACCAATATACCTCTGTTTATTAATGCTGTTATTGTTTCATATTTTCCCTCATCTTACTCTTTTGATAGGGGGTATTGCTTTACTCTTGGCATTATAGCTCCTTTCTTCAACTTTATTTTCACCCCTCCAATGCTCTTGATGCAGCCCACGTCATATGGACTAGTGGTCCATAGAGATGCAGGTACTGCTACCAAATCCTCCTCCAGAAATGGTACAGAGGTGGTAGCTGATGCCTCTAGCGCCAGTGCCATCTTCTGCGCTATATCTCTGTATGTCACTGTACCCAGAAACACCATTTCCCCCTTACCATTATCGTCTGAGAAGAGCTCCTCATTAGATACCTGTGTTAGTCAGCACCCCTCTGCTAGCGCTATTACTGCTCTCCAGGCTCTCCCTTCCCTGTCTTGGGCGTGTACTGCAATGTAGTCTTGTGTTGCTACAATGCTCTCAATGCTCAGTGATATCCTTGTCCCTTCCTTTTTTCGCTGGCTGGTGTCTCAGGTCTAAAAAGGTAGGCTGCTGGCCTCCTCCAGGTTTTTCCTTCGATCTCTGGTAGCCATGCTATTGCCATGCCTGTCCCATATTGGAATAGTTCCCCATCTACTGGTTCTGCTCTGGCTACTGTATTGCCACAATAAGCTTGTATTATTTGTCATGCTGCGAGCATGTTTATTCCTGGTGTGGAGCATATTATCCCCTTGTCAGTAAAGGAGATAGTCATATTCAATCGGCTCATGATGTCCCTACCTAGTATGTTTACTGGTGACTGTTTTGAGAATAGCAACGGGAGGGACATATCGTGATCACCTACAGATAAGGCAATGTTATCGGTGAGGGGAACCAACCCTCGAGCCCCAGAGAATCATTGAGTGTTCATAGCTTCGCCTGATAGTTGAAACTTTCCCTCCCTTATGCATGACCTAGTGGTCCCGATCTCAACTGAGAAGGAAAATATTTTTTCACCTATCGTCACCTGTATGCGTGGTTCCTTCACATGGTTAGGTGTTGCTGATAGTTTGGGACACATCAAAGACATCTTTGGACTGTTCTATTGTGGGTACAGTGACTGTCCATTTCCTGTGTACGGGTTGTGACCCAGTATTGTCACCTTCCCTAGCTGTGTCTGTACTACAGGTGTGTCAGTGGATGTCATTGTATTATCCTGTATTTGTGTGAGCTGCTGCACTGTTTGCTACTGCTGTTGCTGTTTTGCAATTGGCTGCTGTTGCGTTTGCATGTATGTTTGTATGTGTGGTGGTTGTTGCTGTTGTGATTGCAGTGCCTGTTGTTGTTGTGGTGGTGGTAGTTGTTGTTGTGTCCCCGGTTGTTGGTAAACTCGCTGTGCCCCCATGGACCCTTGCTGTCCTTGCTCCCCCCAAGCTGTCTGTACCGGTCTCATTCTGCATGTGCGTGACATGTGTCCCACCAACCCACATACACAGCATGTCGGTGGATCCCGTGCTTGCCATTGAAGTCCCCCCATATTGTCCTGGTACTCCTGTTGTCCTGGTTGACTGTAAACCCAGAACCCTGCCCCTTGTTGTTGGATGGGTGGGCCATATCCTCTCCCCCTCATTTGTCTGCCCCTCCCTCTGTAGTTATTCGAGTACCTATTTCCCATTTGCATATAGCCCCCTCCCGTGTACGGTGGGGGTGGAGGCATTTGTTGTGTCATTACCTGTGCTTGCTGCATTGGCTATACCTGTTGTTGTGTTGTGTTTTGCATCACTGTGGCCTGTGTGGGGGCAGGTGCTGTTATAAGTGCACCCTCCATGGCATATTTTGATAACTTTCACCAATTTCGCTTCTTCTGCTTTCCTATCTTCCTCATTTTGTTTCATCTTTTCCTGCCACATCCTGCAGTAGTGCACTATGGTCAGTTGTATTTCTGCCCATGCTTTAGCTTCCATATCCACCAACTTCTTCAACTGTCTCTGTACCTGCTCCGGGAGCCCTTGTACGAGCATATGATAGAAAATTGCTACTGTTTTATCCCAGGGTTCCTGCGTTTCTAAGCGCCACTTCTCCTGAATCTCCTGGATGTAATCAACAGGATCTTCATTCTCACGCATCTTGCGTGATGTTATTGCTCCTATGTCTGATGTGTCTGTATATTGGACCCTCAATGTCTGCAGCTGGCGAATGGGGCCCCGTCATGTGCGTGTCGTGTAGTGTCACCCATGGGAATCCCGCCCTTTTCCAAATGTCATCTGCAGCATCCCGCAGTATGGAAATCAGGGGGCCCTTCACGTCACCCACCGCTAACGTTTGCCCCGCAGTTTGCTTTTCCATCTCATATATCAACTTCCCAGCTCCAGCACTCAGGGACGGAAGCCTGCATTTTATATTTTCCTTGTCTGCATGTTTCCAGGGGATATATTGTGGTCTTGCTCCTCCCCTCTCTAGTAGTCGCATTAGATTCTACTCCCTCTCTTCTCCCCTCAGTTGCCTATGTGTGGTTATGTTAGTATATTCATCATCTTCCTCCATACCTGGTAGCTCTTCAATATAGTCAATATTACAGGAGTTTATCCTTTTGCTTCCTATATCCTTCCTTCCCCTCTTATTACCTTCTTGTCCTATCATTGGTGTGTTTGCTCGTTCTTCCGGCCTGCGTCCTGGGAGTTCCCTAAGTCTGCCAACATATGGTGTGTGCACAGGGGTTGGTGTCAGCAGGCGTGGTGTTGGTGCAGGTGTGGGTGTTAGTGGGCACAGCGTTTTCTTTGTTGCCTCCCTCACCTTTGTTTCACCTGCGCTTTGTTGTCCCCTCCTCTCGTATGCCCATGGTGACTCGCAGTTAGTGTGCGTTATGTACAGTTTGTCTAAACTTTCCATATTGCCATCTCTTCCACTGGTGCTCAAACTGTTGTCGGGGGGTAAATTCTCCCGGGGCCGGCTGGGCTGTCCGCGGACCTCCGGGCAGGGAGGCCCCAACTCCTCCTGTATATCCCAAAGAGATAGAGTATGAGACACACGCAAGAAGTAAGGTGATTCTGCTGTTTATTAAACAAAACGGCAGGGATGGCCAAGGATCGTACGCGTCCGTCCTGACACTCTCTCAGCAGAGTGGGGCTCGCAGGCCCTTTTTACCTTAGCATGACGCGCTACTTGCGTCACCTTAGCAAAATTAGCAAAAAAACCTATCGCCACTCTGGATTGGTTCCCCGAGTGGTAGGGTTAGTATAGCATACATATAGAGGACAGGGTTATTGGTTAAGGGTCAGTCAGGTGGTATACTTGGGTTGTCCCTTCAGTTTGATACATAAAAATTGTTACATGAAGACCCCTGAGGATTGGTCAATGTTAATGGCGTCAGTGATAAGGGTCCCATGTTCTGATTGGTTCACCCGCGAGCCCCCCAGTCTGGGACCATCACTGTTCCCAGCTCGCGGTGCACCTGTCATTTGCAACAATGTTTCTCTATGGGTATGTGCAGACAATGTGAGGATTTATTCATAAGCAGGAAGGCCGACTACCCCCACCGCCGCAGATGTCCGTTGAGTCGCTTTATTGTATCTGCCTGTGTCTTGAGACAGGGGGATTCAGACGCCTTCTTCCTCCTGGGCTTGGCACCCTATCAAGTTCGGCTTGGTCACGTGAGGTGGGGACCGTGGTTGAGGCAGAATTCTGCACAATTAATATTATATTTCTCACTGTGTGCCTGGCTTATCTTGCAGGTGCGACCTTGGCGTCGGCTTGCGGAATGAGAGTTTGCAACGTTGTGCCCTTTTCTGTCTGCTTTCACTGGGCTCATTCTGCAGGGTCAGCAACCGAACCCTTGCTCATTTAATGTTCATGGAAGCTTTTGCTTGCGGCCTACTTGGGCCTGGTGCATGGGTGGAACCATTTGATGCAGAGCGCTTTAGGTTACGGTATCATATTGCTCTATCCCCAGTATCGTGTCTCCGTTATATTCCTCATTATGGTACATGGTTTTAGAAGAAGCATGAGCAAGCCTTTTTAGATAAGTTCATTATGCGTCTTGCGTTTCTGCATTTGAGAAGCCTATGTTAAAAATAATAAAGATGCACGTCTGTGGGTGTGTCCGTCGCCTATGTCATAGCACTGAGTATGTTCTTCGTGTGGATTGGTGTGGGAGTGTCCGGTGTGTATGTTGCACGAGTGTGCTGACCGTTTAGCTAGGTCATCATGGCATCTCTAACGATGTGTTGATTTGGTGCTGGATGGTTTAGTCGAGTTCATCCATGCCGCAGGTGTCGGCATGTGCAGGGCAGGCAGGTGGCCATGCGGGTGGGCATGCGAGTGGGCACATCCGTATGTTCTTGTACCAGGGTATTTGGTCGTCTGGGAGATGGGCAAACACCTCTCGTGGCGGGTGTCTGGGCCGTGATCCTCTAGGCCATGGTTGAGAGGGGATTGGTGGGAGCCTTTTGTTCACTTTTCCCACTTCAGTCCCCCCTCTGGTCGACTTGTCGACCACAAACATATCCTTTTCCTTATCTCCTCTCACTCTCCATATTTTAGTTACTCCTCCCAAATGTCCATAGTGATTGACATGGTCCTCAAACGACCAGTACATATATACACAAGTTCCTCCAGGTGTGCAGTATACCCATTTCCCTATGTAGCTCCTTGGGTTTCTTGGGTTTTCGAGCTTCACAGATGGTGGGTCCAGGTGGTTAGTGATGATCTGGTTGCGCAACCTCTCTCTTTTATTATTGTGCCTGCCTGTTGGCCGTCATCTGTTGGCATCAAGGGGTGCATACCGACCATTTCGATCATCTCGTCTGTGGTGCGTGCCTTCCGGGCCTTCCAAAATCTTATTATGATAAGTGCAGCTCCAGCCAAAATAATGCATCCAACTATGATCTTCAGTCCATCTGACAGCCAAGATGGCATCCATGACCATAGCGTCGAAAACCAACTCTCATCCTTTTTTACACCTTTACTTTCATCCATCATTTTGGAGTGCATCTGGGCCAATTGTGATACTGCTTCTGTCAGTGTACCATTGTCAGCATCGTTAGCAGGAATGAATGTGCAGCATGATTGTCCTATCTTCGCGCAAACTCCTCCTTCCATTGCTGTGAGGAGGTCCAGTACATATCTGTTCTGTAGTGCTACCATCCTTACTGCTCGCAATTCCTTTTTATTGCGTTGAATCCATTTACTGTAGAGTTAATTGTCATCATTAGTTCCCACCTAGTTATCTGGAGCCATTTTGCGTTTGCGTAGGCCTGTAGTCCAGGATGTATTATTGAGGAGAAGAACATAGCTGCTCTGCTGAATAGTCTGTGTTCTGGCGGGATTGAAGTTAGTGCTGTTTCCGACCTTCCCCACAGGTAATTCCCTGTCAGAGGTTCTCCTTGTCTTTTCCTTCTGTTCAGGACAGTGTTGTTGCCGTTGTTTCCGTTCTCTGGCCCTTTCTGAAGCTGTACAGATCTCTTCTTCCTTTTGTTTCCTTCATCCATTTTGGGGAAGTTCGCCACATTCACATGTTTCTGGGGCACCACTAGTGATGGTACATTAACGTGTACTATTGTGCATACACCATTCCACAGAGGGGGCAGTGTGTGGTATGCCTTGTCTCCACAGGCCCAGTAATGGTCCATTACTACTGCTGTTCCTGCTCCCCCCTCAGGTAGCTCTGTCACGCTTGCACAGTTGGTGTTGTATCCTACGTCCACTTCTCCTTTGTGTTGGTAGCATACCTTAGGTGCAGTCATCGGCAGTATTGTTATTGGGTCTTCATCCTTCTCTATCCACGTTAGCATGGGTACGTACTTGACCCAAGTCATCCAACATCTGTTGTTGTGCTCTGCAATAGTTGTAGTATCTTCTCTCGTTATCATGTTGCTGCCAACCACTCCTATGTCCCATTTGTCACCCAGGTACACCTTCCCTGTTATTATTATCAGTGGTCTTTCCCAACATCCTTGTTTACCAGGAGCTTCAGTGGCGTACCAATCACATGGTAGGTACTGTAGTGTAACTTTCTTCGTTTCTCCTTTTTCAGGGCCACTTGTTATGTATCTGAATGCTTCGGCATGTAAACTGGCCTTGTGGTAGCTCAAATAACTCTTAAGGAAGTTATTTTCGTACGGGTATGTGTCTCGTGATTTCCATACCAGGTGCACCGTGTTCCCTTGAAATCTCCCTTTTGTTTGGAACAGTGCCAGGTATATTATACACCGTGCTGTTTTTTCATCTATTTCCGTGGCAACAAAAGTTCGGGAAGCACTCATGGCGTATGGGATCAATGAGCAGACGTAGCAGCTGTCTTCTGTTGTTTGTTTGCCTATTTTGGTCATGTGTTGGTACCACATGTTGTTAGAGACGTGTTTTGAATTTTGTATGTAGTTGTCAATATCTTTATTCTCTGAGTATGTGCTGCGTTTAACTCTATTTCCCTTGTGTGGAATTTTGCTAGTACCACCTGACGTAACACCTGTTGCAGCTGGGGGTGGGGGTATATTAGGTTTGGGTACAGCAAAAATATTGAAAGCATAACTCTTCCGCCATAAAGAGGCAGCCACAAACCCGGTGATCATCAAAATCCCTATTATCTTTATTACAGAGGCTAGTTTCACCGGCATTTTGCTCTTACCTTGCTGCAGTCCGGCAGCTAATTCTTGCGACGTTAAAGTTGCCCGCCTGAAAATTCTCAATATGCTTGTTATTAGTGTTAGTTGTTGTTTTCAAGCTCTTCCTATCAAGTAGTCGTTCAGTGCCCAGGCGAAGAGCTGTTCCCACGCCAATCTAAGCGATCTATCAGGCAAGTATGGTTGGATGTGGGGCATTGATTGTTCTATGGCCAAGAGAAGTGCTGTGTAGTAGACACGAACCCTCCTCCTTTTCAGGTGCTTTGGCCTTTTTATGTAATAGACAAATTGGTGCGCTAATTCTTCAGGGTAGTTATTGTCTGAGGGTATCATCTACTCCTCCTGGGCAGTGAACTTTGTTAGTTATCTGTTTTCTTAACAGTACAATAATACACCGTACCTGCATGTGCGAGAGAAAAAAGAGAACATTCAAGTGTTTACATGTGTATGTGCAAAACAATGTCCTTCAGTTGGGTTATTATAGCAGTGGGTAGGGGGTCAATGGGCAGAGGGTTGGGGTTCAATTGGTAGAGGTTTCTTTACTCTTTGATCGTGTGACCATGGGGTGGGCGGTATGGTAATCACCCCTTTCTATTTCAGTAGTTGTCTCTGGGGAATCAGGGGGGTGGCAGGGTATGGGGACACTTTGGCCGTTAGTTGCGGTAGAAGTCCCTTCCTCCGTTGGCGACGCTGTTGCTGCTCTTCCAATGGCCCTGTCGGTGACGCTAGGGCGGGTCTGGCGTTTGCAGATCTTTACGTCGTGTAGGTGGTTCCAAGCACGTTTGTCCTGTAGCTTTACTGCTCTCGTTGATACATCCTCTACCAGGTGGGGGCCAGTGAAGCGTGGGCTGTTCCACTTTCTGTTGAAATTGCGGAGTAGTACGTGGTCACCTTTTGCAATTTTGCACAGTTTTCCCTTTTCCAATTCTTCATCCGCGTCTTCTTGTTGATCACTCTTAGACCCGCCCTGCGTGCGCTCGAGCTGTTGAGACACAAACACTACACTAGTAATCAAAGAAGAAACATATTGGTACATTTCATCACCAAGGACACTTGCAGTACTCTCATGGTCGGTAAATGCTCTTGATGTTGGCGTCAGAGGAAGGCGCATTTGGCGTCCGGTCACCACCTCGTGAGGGGTGAGGTGGTGGTCGGAGCCTGGTCTATTCCTTAACTCAAATAGGGCTAGCGGAAGGCAATACAGCCAACTCTTCTTTGTTGTTTGCTGTATTTTTGCAATTGCCTCTTTTAATAGGCCATTCAGGCATTCGCATATACCGTTGGCCTGCGGGTGATATGCACATGCAAATTTATGCTTGATGTTCAGTAAGGACGTGATATGCTGGAACATTTCATTGGCGAAATGCGGCCCATTGTCTGACCGCAGTATTTCGCACACTCCCCACCTGGGGAAGACCTCCCTCACTAGGAATTTAGCTGCTCGGAATGCATCTGGGTGTGAGCAGGGCCCTGCCTCGATCCACCTCGAGAATGGGCACACAACTACAATCATATACCTATTTCCTTGACATACGTTGATCATATCAACATAGTCAATATGGATGTGTCGGAAGGGTCCCTCTGGCCGGGGTATAGTACCTTTTATCACCTTCAGCGTGTGACCGGCCGTGAACTGCTGACATGTGAGACAATTGCTGACAAAATTTGACACATGGGAATTTAACTCGGGGCAGAACCAATCTTCCCTAATTCGTGCTGCGATGACTTCCTTGCCTGTGTGGGCTGGGTGGTGTAGTTGGCTCAGGGCGATATTCAATAATGCCAGTGGCATTACCATCTTACCAGTGCTACCCTGGCACCATAGTGCGTCAGTTGGCGACATTGTGCATGCTCTTTTTAACCATATTTCTTTTTCTGTCATTGGTGCAGCCGCTTGTAGCTCCATAATCTGTGTGGCTGGGAGATGGGTGTACCCTTCTCTTATTAACATCTCATTAGCTATTCCCCTCCCTCTCCCTCTCTCTGACTCTGGGGGGTTATATATCTCGCCAAAATATGCAGCATACTTCGCGTGTGCGTCTGCTGCTGCATTCCCTTTTGGAATATGGTCTTTACCATTAGTGTGTGCGGTGCATTTTACCAAGGCTAATTCTTGGGGGTCATTTATTACTTCAATTAGTTCATCCAATAGGAGGGCATGTTGTACTGGGATGCCGTCAGCTCTCCTAAACCCTCTTCTCCTCCACTTGGACAACCCTGAGTGGACAGTAGATGTGACATATGCACTGTCGGAATATATGGTCACTCGCTTGTCAAAGCTTTCCTTCAACGCCAAGATCAGTGCGACCAATTCCGCTGCTTGGGCAGAGTAATGCTGTGGTAATTGTACGCATTTCATCACCATACACACCTGTACCTCTGTCATTTTTACCACTGCTGCCCCAGTTCTCCTAATCCCATCACTTTGGTCAATTGTTGATGACCCATCAATGAACAAGAGATCATCTCCGTCTAGTGCATTCTCTTCAACCCTTCTAGTGCATGAATACATTTCAGTAACCTTTGTACAATCGTGTGCATAGTCTCCTTCCTCAATTGCTTCTGCTATAAACCTTGCAGGGTTGACCGTGCTACATCTAACAATTGATAGTTCAGCTCTAGATAATATTATCTCATAACCTGACGCCCTCTGCGTTGTTAGTGTGGACTTAGGCTTGTTCAATATTGCAAATAGTACATGTTCCACAAATAGTGTGGTTGGGCACCCCATGGTGATTGCTGATGCTTTCTGTACCGCAAAGGCAGCTGCGGCGAGACCTTGTTCGCAAGGGAAATGACCTAGCATCACGGGATCCAAGTGGCCGCTGTAAAACGCTACTGGTTTGTAGCCCATGCTTGTTTTTTGAGCCAACACTGCTTTCATTACTGTTGAGTCGCAATGTGAAAATATGAAAAATTGTCGTTCATAATCTGGGGTGGCCAGTACTGGAGCAGTTGATATTGCATCTTTCAGTTCAACAAAAGCCTCTTTCATTTCCATTGTCCACCCCAACTTTTTCTCCCCTTTGTTAGCTTTTTTTAACCCCTCAAGTAGGGGTCCTATGTATGAGCTGTAATCAAATACCCATGCTCTGCAGTAGTTGCACAGGCAAGGAACTGCTGTAATTCTCTCACTGTTTGTGGCAATGGTGTTTTTAAAATTGCCCGTGCTCTTTGTGGTGCAATCTGTCTTCCATATTGGGATATGAGCTTTCCAATGTAAAGTACTTGTTCCTGACAGTATTGTAGCTTTTCCTTGTCCACCTTGTAACCTTTTTCAGCCAATATTGTCAGCATCTTTAATGAGTCCTCACTGCATCTATTTTCGTTTGTGCTGCAAATGCTTATGTCGTCAACATACTGTAACACTGTGCTTTCTACCTCAATTTTACCCAAATCCATCTGTATTACTCTGTTGAATATTGAGGGTGACTCACAGTACCCTTGTGGCAATCTGGTGTGTTTCCACTTTGTGTTTCTGTAAGTGAAGCTTGTCAGATCTTGTGTGTCTGGGTGCAGTGGCATTGAGAAAAAGGCATTTTTAAGGTCGATCATTGTAAACCGTGATGCCTCTGCCGGAATGCCGCACAATATTGTGGCCGGGTTTGCTGCTATGGGGTATTCTGCTTCTACTATGTTGTTCAAAGGCCTGAGGTCCTGTATGAAGCGCCAAGATCCCCCTTTAGCCTTGCGCACCGGGTATACAGCCGTGTTGCATGAGGATTCTGATGGGACCAGTATGCCATTATTTATAAGGGCCGTTATTGTTTCAAATATGCCCTCATCTGCCTCTTTTGATAGTGGGTACTGTTTTACTCTGGGGAGTATTGCACCCTTTTTTAATTTTATTCTTACCCCCCTATGCTTTTTATGCACCCACGTCATAGGGGCTAGTAGTCCATAATGATGTGGGTACTTTTGCCATGTCTTCCTCAAAAAAGGGAACTGGGGTGGCCGTGGGTGCCTCAAGTGCCATTGCAATTTTCTGTGCCACTTGTTTGTATGTCACCTTTAGCCATATTTCCACACTCATCATAAATACCATTTCACCTTCTTCCTTTTCTCCTAAGAAGAGCTCCTCATCTGACACCTGGGTGAGTCTACATCCCTCTGCTAGTGCTATCACTGCCCTCCACGCTCTTCCTTCTCTGTCTTGGGCATGCACTGCAATGTAATCAGTGGTTGCTATAATGCTCTCTATGTCCACTGAAATCACCTTTCCTTCTGGTTCGTTGGCTGGCATTTCTGGTCTAAACAAGTAGGCTGCTGGCCTCCTCCAGATCTTTCCCTCTATCCCTGGCACCCATGCAAATGCCATGTCCGTCCCGTACTGGAACAGTTCACCATCTACTGGCTCAGCCCTAATCACTGTCTGTCCACAGTATGCCTGCATGATCTGTCGTGCAGTGAGCATGTTAATTCCTGGAGTGGAGCAAATTATGCCGTCCTCCGTAAAGGAGATTGTCATATTCAACCTGCTCATTATGTCTCTCCCCATTATATTTACTGGTGAGGCCCTAGAATATAAAAGTGGGACTGACATGTCATAATCCCCTATTGATAAGGGAATGTTATCAGTAAAGGGAACCAACCCCCTAGCCCCAGAGAATCCTTGGGTGTTCATGGCTTCACCTGACATCTTAAATTTACCTTCCCTTATGCAAGACCGGGTCGCCCCGGTGTCAACAAGGAATGATCATTTTTTGTCACCTATCGTTACCTCTATGCGTGGTTCCTCCGCACTATTAGGTGTTACTGACAGGATGGGACACACCGAGGTCGTCTGTGGGCTGTCCTATTGGGGGTATAATGATTGACCACTTCCCGTGTAAGGGTTGTGTCCCAGCACTGTCACCCTACCCAGTTGTGTTTGCTGTAGTTGGGTATTGGTTGAGGTTATGTTGTGGTCTTGGACTTGTGCAGGTGGCTGTACTTGCTGTGCTAGGGGTTGTTGTGTAATCGCTACCTGTTGTTGAGGCGGTGGGTATGTCCATGCCTGTTGTTGTGTTACTAGTTGTTGCTGTCCGTTTCCCTGTTGCAATGTCTGCTGTTGCTGGATGCCCTGCTGTTCCTGTGGGAGCTCTTGTTGTCCCTGTTCATTCCACAACGGTGTGCCTGGTCTCACTCTACACGTACGTGACATGTGGCCCACCAATCCACAAATCCAACACACCGGTGGTTCCCTGTTCTGCCATGCAAAGCTTCCTGTGTTGTCCTGGTATACTGGGTACCCGGTGGGGTAGGAATTTCTAAGTCCCCCCACCTGTTGTTGTGTGTTAAATCCGTATCCTCTCCCTCTCATTACTCCTCCCCTTCCCCTGTTGTAATTATAATACCCAGCTCCTGGCGTTGAGTATCCTCCTCCCATGTAAGTCGTGTATGGTTGGAGTGGTGGCATCTGTTGTGTTACAGTCTGCGATGATTGTATTTGGGAGTGGTCTTGTGCAGCCACTACTTGTGTGGGGCTTTGAGTTATTGTGGCAGGTGTAGTTATTAGTGCGCCTTCCATCGTGTATTTAGTGAGTTTCTTCTGTACAATTTTTCCTCTTCCGTTTTCCTATCCTCTTCCTTTTTTTCATTTTTTCTTGCCATGTCCTGCAATGATGCACTATAGTCAGTTGTATTTCTGGCCATGCTTTTGCTTCCATCCCCACTACTTTCTTCAGTTGTTTCTGGACTGCTTCTGGGAGCCCCTGTACTAGTATATGATAGAACATTGCTGGCGTTTTGTCCCGTTGTTCTCTAGTTTCCATACGCCACTTCTCTTGAATTTCCTGGATATAATCAACAGGATCTTCGTTCTCACGCATCTTGCGCGAGGTAATAGCTCCTATGTCCGATGTGTCCGGATACTGTACCCTGAGTGCCTGCCATAATGCATGTCTGCAGTTTGCGAATGGTGCCCCATCGTGAGATGTGTTTGTTATTGTTACCCCGGGGAAGCCCGCTCTCTTCCAGATGTCATCCGCAGTGAAGTGGGAAAATGGAAAAACAGACTCCCCTCTTTCCCCTCTCACGCCTGGCCTAAAGGTTCACGGCCCAAGCACCCGCCACAAGAAGAGTTTGCCCATCTACCAGACGGCCAGATACCCTGGTACAGGAACATACGGATGTGTCCATCTGCTTGCCCAGCAGCCCGCCCTGCCCATGCCGATGCCTGCGGCATGGATCAACTGGACTAAAACTATACGTCGTTAGAGATGCCATGACGACCTAGCCAACGGATAGCACACCTGTGCCAACATACACACTGGACACTCCCGCACCAATCTACATGAAGAATATACTCAGTGCTATGACGTAGGCGACAGACATACTCACGGACGTGCATCTTTATTATTTTCCATATAGGCTTTCAGAAATGCAGAAACGCAAGACGCATCATGAACTCGTCTAAAGAGCTTGCTTACGCTTCTCCTACACTTGGGTGCCATAATGAGAATTATAACGAAGACACGATACTGGTCCTAAGACAATATGAGACTATAACCTAAAGCGCCTGTGCACCAGACGGTTCCACCTATAAACTAGGCCTGAGTAGGCCGCAAGCAAGAGCTCCCGTGGACGTTAACAGAACAAGAGTCAGGTTGCTGATCCTGCAGAATGAGCCTGGGGAAAGCAGACAGCCAAGGTCGTAATGTTGCAAACCCACATTCCAAAAGTAGACCATCAAGGGCACGATGTTGCAACCTCGCACGCCGCGCACTAACATCAAAGTCGCACCTGCAATTAAACCAGGCACACTGTGGAAAAACAATATTAATTGTGCAGAATTCTGCCTCAAACACGGTCCCATCCCACGTGACCAAGCCGAACCTGACGAGATGCCAAGCCCAGGAGGAAGGAGGCGTCTGGATCCCTCGTTACAAGACACAGGCAGATACACTTGAAAGGATCAATGGACATCTGCAACGATGGGAGTAGTCGGCCGTCTAGCTCACGAATAAGTCTTCACATTGTCTGCATGTACCAATAGTGAAACATTGTTGCAAATTGCAGGTACACCGAGAGCTGGGAACAGCGATGGTCCCAGGCTGGGAAGCTCACGGGCGCACCAATCAGAACATGGGGCTCTTATCACTGACGCCATTAACATCAACCAACCATTAGGAGTCCTCATGTAACAATTCTCATGTATCTAATTGTAGGGACAACCCAGATATATCACCTGACTAGCCCTCAGCCACTCATATTATTCTCTATACGTATGCTACACTAACCCTACCACTCGAGCAACCAATTAAGAGTGGCGATAGGTTTTTTGTTAATTTTCTAAAGTGACGCAGGTAGCGCGTCATACTACAGTAAAAAGGGCCTGCGAGCCCCACGATTGTGTGTGTGTCAGATCAGACGCGTATGATCCTTGACCCATCCCTGCCGTTTGTGTTTATAAACAGCAGAGTCACATTGCTTCTTGTGTGTGTCTCATACTCTATCTCTTTTGGGATATACGGGAGGAGTTGGGACCTCCCTGCCCGGAGGTCTGCGGACGGCCCGGCCGACCCCGGCAGAATTTCCCCCCGACAAGTTGGAGGCACTGCTGAGATCTGTTTAAGATCGGCATTTTTTTACTTTTACTTTTTCCAGGCACTCCAGTGCGAGAAGGCCCGGCGGCGCGGCCCCCTCTGCCCCCTTCTGAGGACTACAGGACCATCGCGGAACTGCGAGAAGACCGGACAGCGCAATCCGAATATTGGCCCTCGGGAGCCGGTTGAGAAGTATCCCGCCCGCGGTTGGCGAGTGTCCAGACGTGGTCCAGACGAGGGGAGGTGGCGAGCCGCTTGGAGGGGTGCACGCAGTCGAGCGGCCCCGCATCAGGAGAACTTGGTGAGCATGCCACGCACAACAAACAATGTGAAGTTGTGAGGGAGGGGGAAGAATTAAGGCGGGAGGTGTTGCACAGGTGAACGGCGAAGGTTTGATAGTTTAGTGTTAGAAATAGAATGAATGATAGTTGAACAAGCGCGAGAGCAGTTGGCAACGTAACGCGAGAGAAGGGGGCGGAGCACGAAAACATCACGTGCGGCCGCTCGTAGAAACTGATTGGCCTAGGCCGCGACTACGTGTAAGGGTGTGTGTGTTTGTGGTTTCCTACGATTTGGCATTTATTGATCAAAGAGTAGATGAGGATCCCTATTGTTCGAGCAAGACACTCGATAGGTAGATGACGTTTCCCTGTAGGCGGTAGCTAGTTAAGTTGCCTAAATACGGAAGATAATTGGCTGGTTAAGCCCTCCTGTCGAGGGGCGTATCACACGCGAGGCGACGCAGCGTGCGCAGTCCGATTATAGTGTTGATTTGGTTACCTTGTTCCAGGAGTGACAGGAAGACAGCTGTGGGGTTAACGGGGGTAGATTGCAGGTGTATTTTGGATTTAAAGAGTATATGAAGAACTTACCAGTAGCTCTACGTGATCGGTGACGTCACCAATAGGGTTTTCATAGGATATCGCAAACACGAGGCATCCTCGTTGTGAGAGTGTTGAGAAAGAGAACGGTGGTAAGGGAGTAGAAACGGAGATAAACGGTAAAACGAGTTGATCGAGTAAAGGCAAAACGGGGAACGTGGCTGCGCACGGAGAACGCCGGCCACGGCAAGTGTAGAAGGGGGAGGAGCACGTAAAAACAGGACGACTGTATAAGCACGTAATAAGGGGTACGCAGCCGCAGGGGGCTACGTGCGCCTCGGCCGCAGGGGGCCGTAAGGGTGTTGTATAAAGGAAGAAGGGCAGAGGAAAATGTACAAATGTGACATACTATATTTTTAAAAGTTCCCTTAAGCAGACTATCGTAAGTCCCCAAACTTACGGGGCCAGGTAACGATATAAGGTTGTATATTGTAAACTACTAGTGGGATAAACTGACACCAGATTAAGGGAGGGTTGCGAGTGGAGCGCTACTATGTCATACGGAACAGGATCAGGAGGGTGGGGGAACACCCTCACTACGCCACTACAATACATATGCACAACACTGCCACCCCATAGGGAGAAACTGATTAAGTATAGCATAGAATGGACCCAGGGGACAGATAACAAAATGCTAACACCGTGGCCGCCTAACGGTAGCTTCGATCCATATGCCCAACATTCACTATTAAATCATCTGCACAATACATATAAAGGGAAGAAGTTGGCAAACCACATGGAGGTGTTTAACTTATGGAGGATGTTCCAGGGGTCCCGACCAGGACCAAATGGAATATTCACTATGGGGGAAATACCAAAAGAAACAGAGATTAAGGAGGAAGACGAGAATGGGAAACAGGGGTATGAGGACCCCAAGAACACGGGGAACAGAGGTGAGGGAGGAGAAAAGAATAATAAAGCAGATGAAATAAAAAAGGAACCGAGCAATGATATACCCATAGTAGCGGGAGTAAAAACAGAGGAAGGGGGGTTGTACCCTTTAAGAGAATTGGGAGAAATAGAAAGAGGACAGTTAAGGGCGGCTGAGGGATACTCGAACCCGGCATACAGCCCTCCACCACATGTGGCTCATAGGAAAATGCCAGCAGGGGAAGGGAGGACTGGAGAAGACCAGTCTGTGGAGATAGGAAATGATGAATGGGTAGCTGCACAGATATTATTAAAATTACGAGGTTCATTAACGGGAGAAGAGAGGGGGGTAGTGAAGAAAACAGACGAGGATAATACCAGGGAGAGTGAATTGAGGGGGGAAGAGCTGTTAAGACAAACGGAAGAGATTTTGGAGGAACGATTAGCAAAACTAAGGGATGAACAGAATGAATTGACCAAGCAGCTTGAGAGGGAAGAGAGAGAGAGAGCGAGGAAAAGGAAAGAAGGTAAGAACGAAGTGGAAAAAATAAGGGAACGAACTGAGGAGCAAAGGAGAGAAGCTGACAGGGTAAAAGCAGCAGCAGAAAGGGTATCAAGAGTAATACTGCGGGAAAAGAAAAGGGAAGAAGAAGAAAAAGAAAAAGAAATGGCAATATGGAGGAGGAGGTTATTATCAGAATCAACTAAGAAATACGAAGAAGAGAGGGTGATGGAGAGTATAGTAGAAAAAGAAAGGGCGAAATGGGAGAGGGAGAAAGAGGATGAGAGAATATTAGAACAGATGAGAAGTGAAGTGATGGAGGAATTGAAAAGGAAGAGGGAGGAGAATAATAAGGAGATGGAGGAAAGGTATGAAGGAGAAAGAGGAGATAGGGGAAGAGAGAGTGGAAGATGGGGAAATATATATCATGACACAGAAGCAGCAACAACATCAGCACAAAGGGGAGCGGTTGACAAAAGAGAAAGAGGAGAACTGGACCTAATAGATTTACAAACAGTAACGATCAGGGGGGAAAAGACTGAGTGGGGGGTGCCGTTTATAAATAGCTTTTGTAGTGAGGAAGAGAGAGTGGAAAGTGAAGGGAGGAAGAGTGAAAGGGAAAGCTTAGATAAACTGTACATCACCCGGACCAATATGGACTCACCATGGATCAGTAGGAGAAAGGATGAGATGGAGAGAAGTGAAGGGGGAAAAACAGGAGTAGAGGAAAGACGGGCAAATGAGGACGCAACATCCCCATCCCCATCATCTCCATCACGCCCTCCCCTATCGCACCCTACAGGATTAACCACCTCCCGTTCGTTACGCAAAATAAAACTAGCTCCCTTCACAGACGAACTGACACCCTATACATGGCGGCTTAGAGACCTCCCTAGTCGCAGGCAGGAAAGAGGTGTACACATTCCCACATTAAATACAGAGGAAGATGGAAGAAGGGGAAAAGATGGAGAAGAAAGGGGTATGAGCAGGGGAAATACAAACAAAAGTGAAAATGCGGAAGAAAGAGAAGTGGAGGAAGGGTGTGAGGACTCAATATTATGGAAGACAAAGGGTGAAACGGAACATAATTTACTGCCACTGTTGGAGAGAGGTGGGGTTAGACCACAGTATGTTCCTTGGAAGCATACCGATAAAGAAAATATCAAATGTAGGCTCCCATCGTTAAGTGGAGGTGCGGGTAAATGGATATATGAAATGGAAAAACACACCGCAGGACAGAAGCTAGCAGTAGGAGATGTAAAGGGCCTTTTAATATCAATATTAGGGGATAGAGCGGATGACATATGGAAAAGAGCGGGATTTCATGGGGTAACAATAACAAATACATCGCACGATGGGGCACCGTTCGCAAACTGCAGACATGCACTATGGCAGGCATTGAGGGTACAGTACCCAGACACCTCAGATATAGGAGCAATTACATCTCGCAAAATGCATGAGAACGAAGATCCTGTTGATTATATTCAGTAAATCCAAGAGAAGTGGCACATGGAAACTAGAGAACAATGGGACAAAACACCAGCAATATTTTACCATATACTGGTACAAGGGCTCCCGGAAGGAGTTCAGAAACAACTAAAGAAAGTAGTGGGAATGGAAGCAAAACCATGGCCCGAAATACAACTGACTATAGTGCATCATTGTAGGACATGGCAAGGAAAAATGAAACAAAAGGAAGAGGACAGGAAAACGGAAGAGGCTAAACTAGTACAGAAAAAGCTTACCAAGTACACAATGGAAGGGGCACTAATATCTACACCTCCAACAATGACCCAAAGCCCCACACAAGTCGTGGCTGCACAAGATTCCCCACAAATACCACCTTCACAGATTACAACACAACAGGTGCCGCCACTCCAACCATACACGCCCAACTTGGGAGGAGGATACCCAATGCAAGGAGCTGGATATTATAATTATAACAGGGGGAGAGGAGGACTTATGAGGGGGAGAGGGTACGGGTATGGTACCCAACCACAGGTGGGAGGATTTAGAAATTCCTATCCCACAGGGCAACCAGTATACCAGGACAACACCGGGAGCTTTCCATGGCAGAATAGGGAACCACCGGTGTGTTGGAGCTGTGGACTATTGGGGAACATGTCACGCACGTGTAGAGTTAGACCAGGAACACCATCATGGAATAGTGAGGGACAACCACGGCCCGCACAAGTACAGCAAGGCATACCACAACAGCAAATGTTGCCACAAGGAAATGAACAACAACAACAATTAACACAACAACAGCCCCAACCATTGCCACAACAACAGGTAGCGATCACACAACAACCACAAATACCACAAACACAATTGGGTAGGGTGACGGTTTTGGGACACAACCCTTATACCGGGAATGGCCAGTCGTTGTACCCCCAATAGGACAGCCCACAGACAGCCTTGGTGTGTCCCATCCTGTCAGTAACACCTAATAGTGCGGAGGAACCACGCATAGAGGTAACGATAGGTGACAAAAAATTATCATTTCTTGTTGACACCGGGGCGGCCCGGTCTTGCATAAGGGAAGGTAAATTTAAGATGTCAGGTGAGACCATGAACACCCAAGGATTCTCTGGGGCTAGAGGGTTGGTTCCCTTTACTGATAACATTCCCTTATCTATTGGAGATTACGATCTGTCAGTTCCACTTTTATATTATAGTGCTTCACCAGTAAATATACTGGGGAGAGATATAATGAACAGGTTGAATATGACGATCTCCTTTACTGAGGACGGCATAATTTGCTCTACTCCAGGGATTAACATGCTCACAGCACGGCAAATTATGCAGGCATACTGTGGACAGACAGCGATTAGGGCGGAGCCAGTAGATGGTGAACTGTTCCAGTATGGAACCGACATGGCAATTGCATGGATGCCAGGGATAGAAGGGAAAATATGGAGAAGGCCAGCAGCCTATCTGTTCAGACCAGAAACACCTGTTAATGAACCAGAAGGGAAGGTGGTTTCAATGGATATTGAGAGCATTATTGCAACAGCTGATTATATTGCTGTACATGCCCAAGACAAAGAAGGAAGAGCATGGAGGGCAGTGATAGCATTAGCAGAAGGATGTAGGCTCACCCAGGTGTCAGATGAAGAGCTGTTTTCAGATGAAAAGGAGGAAGGTGAAATGATGTTTATGATGAGTGTGGAAATATGGCTAAGAGTGGCCTACAAACAAGTAGCACAGAAAATTGCAATGGCACATGAGGCACCCACATGCACCCCGGTCCCTTTCTTTAAGGACGATATGTCAAAGGTACCCAAATCATTGTGGACTACTGGCCCCTATGACGTGGGCTGCATAAAAAGTATAGGGGGAGTAAAAATAAAATTGAAAAAAGGTGCAATACTCCCCAGAGTAAAACAGTACCCACTATCAAAAGAGGCAGATGAGGGCATATATGAAACCATAACGGCCCTTATAAATAATGGTATATTGGTCCCCTCAGAATCACCATGTAATACGGCTGTGTACCCAGTGCGCAAGGCTAAAGGAGGGTCTTGGCGCTTTATACAGGACCTCAGGCCCTTGAACAACATAGTAGAAGCGGAATATCCCGTAGCTGCAAACCCGGCCACAATATTGTGTGGCATTCCAGCAGAAGCATCACGATTTACAGTGATCGATCTTAAAAATGCTTTTTTCTTAATACCATTACACCCAGACTCACAAGATCTAACGAGCTTCACTTACAGAAACGCTAAGTGGAAGCACACCAGACTACCACAAGGGTATTGTGAATCACCTTCAATTTTCAACAGAGTGATACAGATGGATTTGGGTAACATTGAAGTAGAAAGCACGGTGTTGCAGTACGTGGATGACATAATAATTTGCAGTAAAAACGAAAAAACATGCAGAGAAGACTCATTAAAGATGTTGACAATATTGGCTGACAAAGGTTACAAGGTAGACATGGAAAAGATACAGTACTGTCAGGAACAGGTACTTTACATTGGTCAGCTTATATCCCAACATGGAAGAAAGAGCGCACCACAAAGAGCACAAGCTATTTCGGCCACTCCAATGCCACAAACTGTAAGGGAACTGCAGCAGTTCCTGGGGCTCTGCAACTACTGTAGAGCTTGGGTATTTGATTACAGTTCATATATAGGGCCCCTGCTTGAGGCGTTACGGGAAGCTAATAAAGGGGAGAACAAATTGGGGTGGACGAGGGAAATGAAAGAAGCTTTTGATGAATTAAAAGATGCGATATCAACTGCTCCGGTGCTGGCATCCCCAGACTATGAGCGGCGATTTTTTATATTTTCACATTGCGACTCAGCAGTAATGAAAGCCGTGTTGGCTCAAAAAACAAGCATGGGCTACAAACCAGTAGCATTTTACAGTGGCCACTTAGATCCTGTAATGTTAGGCCACTTCCCCTGCAAACAAGGTCTCGCCGCAGCCGCTTTTGCGGTGGAGAAAGCATCAACAATAACCATGGGGTGCCTGACTACACTATTTGTGGAACATGCACTTTTTGCAATATTGAATAAACCTAAATCTACCCTAACCACGCAAAGGGCATCAGGTTATGAGATCATTCTATCCAGAGCTGAACTATCAATTGTTAGATGTAGCACGGTCAACCCTGCAAGGTTCCTAGCAGAAGTAATTGAGGAAGGAGACTATGCCCATGACTGTAGTGAAACAACTGAAATGTACTCATGTACTAGAAAAGTTGAGGAAAACGCACTAGAGGGGGGTGAGCTGTTATTTATTGATGGGTCATCAACCATCGATCAGGGGGATGGTGTGAGGAGGACTGGGGCAGCAGTGGTGAAAATGATGGAGGTACTGGTGTGTGTGGCAGTGAAATGTGTACAATTACCACAGCATTACTCCGCTCAAGCAGCTGAACTGGTCGCACTGATCTTGGCGTTAAAGGAAAGCTTTGACAAACGAGTGACTATATATTCCGACAGCGCATATGTTACATCAACTGTCCACTCAGGGTTGTCGAAATGGAGAAGAAGAGGGTTTAGGAGAGCTGATGGCACCCCAGTGCAACATGCTCTCTTATTGGCTGAACTGATTGAAGTAATAAATGACCCCCAGGAACTAGCCTTAGTAAAATGCACCGCACACACCAATGGTGAAGATTACGTCTCAAAAGGGAATGCAGCAGCAGACGCACATGCGAAGTATGCTGCATACTTTGGTGAGATATGGAACCCCCCAGAGTCACAGAGAGGGAGAGGGAGGGGAATAGCAAAAGAGATGTTGTTAAAAGAAGGGTATAACCATCTCCCAGCCACAAAGATTATGGAGCTACAAGCGGCTGCACCAATGGCCGAAAAGGAAATATGGGTAAAAAGAGGATGCACAATGTCCCCAACTGACGCACTATGGCGCCAGGGTGGCACTGGAAAGGTTGTAATACCATTGGCACTTTTGAACACTGCCCTGAGCCAACTACATCATCCAGCCCACACAGGCAAGGAAGTAATTGCAGCACGAATTAGGGAAGACTGGTTCTGCCCCGAGTTAAATTCGCATGCATCGAATTTGATCAGTAACTGTATCACATGTCAACAGTTTACGGCCAGCCACACTCTAAAGGTGATAAGAGGTACTATACCCCGGCCAGAGGGACCTTTCCGGCATCTCCACATTGACTATGTTGATATATTTTCAATATATGTCAAGGAAATAGGTATATGATTGTAGTAGTATGCCCATTCTCTAGGTGGATTGAGGCAGGGCCCTGTTCACACCCAGATGCATTTAGAGCAGCCAAGTTCTTAGTGAGGGAGGTCTTCCCCAGGTGGGGAGTGTGCGAGGTGTTAAGGTCAGACAACGGCCCACATTTTGCAAACGAGATGTTTCAGCACATCACATCGCTGCTGAACATTAAACATAACTTTGCATGTGCATACCACTCACAGGCCAATGGTGTATGTGAACGCCTAAATGGCCTATTAAAGGAGGCAATTGCAAAGATACAGCAAACAACAAAGAAGAGTTGGTTATATTGTCTTCCATTAGCATTATTTGAGCTGAGGAATAGGCCAGGGTCTGACCACCACCTCACTCCCCATGAGGTGGTTACCGGACGTCAAATGCGCCTTCCCCTAACGCCAACGTCAAGAGCATTTAGCGACCATGAAAGCACTGCAAGTGTTCTGGGTGATGAAATGTACCAATATGTGTCTTCTTTGATTACTAGTGTAGTGTTTGTGTCTCAACAGCTCGAGCGCACACGGGGCGGGTCTAATAGAAGCCAACAAGGAGACGCGGATAAAGAACTAGAAAAGGAAGGACTGTGTAAGATTGCTAAAGGTGACCACGTACTACTTCGCAACTTCAATAGGAGATGGAATGACCCACGCTTTACTGGTCCCCATCTGGTAGAGGAGGTATCAACAAGAGCAGTAAAGTTACAGGACAAGCGTGCCTGGAACCACCTACACGACGTAAAGATCTACGGACAACAGACCCGCCCCAGCGCCATCGACAGGTCCACTGAGAGAACAGCAACAACATCGACAACAGAAGAAGGAGGTTCTACCACAGCCAGCGGCTCAAGTATTCGCATACCCTGTCACTCCCCAGACTCCCCAGAGACAATAACTGAAGAAGAAAGGGGTGATCCCCATCCAGCCCACCCCATGATCACACGCTCAAAGAGTAAAACAACGCCCACCGGTTGAACCCAAACACCCCCTGCCCACCATCCACTGACCCCTGTACCCATTACAGTAGTAACTGTACTAAAGGACATTGCCTCGCACAAATACACATGTAAACACGTGAATGCTCTTTTCTTTTTCTCTCGCACACGCAGGAACCGCGTATTATTGTATTGCTAAGAAGTAGATAACTAACAAATTCACTGCCCAGGAGTAGATGGTACCCTCAGACGATAATTACCCAGAAGAATTGTCACACCAATTTGTATATGAAATAAAAAGGCCAACGTACCTGAAAAGGAAAAGGGTACGAGTTTACTACACAGCGTTCCTTTTGGCCATAGAATATTCGATGCCCCACCTCCACCCGTACTTACCTGCCCTAAGAGATAGATCGCTCAGAGTAGCGTGGGAACAGCTCTTCGCCTGGGCACTGAATGACTATTTGATAGGGAGAGCTTAACAACTAACATTAACCAGCATATTAAGAATTTTCAGGCGGGCAACTGTAACATCGCAAGAATTCGCTGCCGGACTGCAGCAAGGTAAGAGCAAAATGCCGGTGAAATTAGCATATGTAATAAAAGTAATAGGGATTTTGATAATCACCGGGTTCGTAGCTGCCTCTGTATGGCAGTACAGCTATGCTACCAACATTATTGCTGTACCCAAACCTAACACACCCCCATCCCCAGCTGCAACAGGTGTTACGTCAGGTGATATTAGCAAAATTGCGCACAAACAGAATAGAGTACAACGCAGCACATACTCAGATAATAAAGGTATTGACAATTATATACAAGATTCAGCACACGTCTCAAACAACATATGGTATCAACACATGACCCGCATTGGTAAGCAGACAACAGAAGACAGCTGCTACGTTTGCTCATTAATACCATTCGCCATGAGCGCTTCTCGAACATTTGTTGCCACAGAAATAGACGAAAAAACGGCACGGTGCATAATATACTTGGCACTGTTCCAAACGAAAGGAAGATTTCAAGGAACAGTGGTGCATATGACGTGGAAAACACGAGACTCATACCCATACGAAAACAACTTCCTCAAGACTTTTTTGAGTTACCACAAGAGCAGTTTACATGCTGAAGCATTTAGATACATAACAAGTGGTCCTGCAAAAGGAGAAACAAAGAAAGTAACACTGCAGTACTTATCATGTGATTGGTACACCACTGAAGTCCCTGGTAAATTAGGATGCTGGGAGAGGCCACTGGTGACGATAACGGGGAAAGTATATTTGGACAACAAATGGGAGATAGGAGTGGTTGGCAGCAACATGGTAACAAAAGAAACTATTTCAACTATCGATGCGCACAATCACAGATGTTAGACAACTTGGATCAAATAAGTGCCCATGCTCACATGGATAGAAACGGATGAAGACCCGATAACAATACTGCCGTTGACTGCGCCTAAAGTATGCTACCAACATAAAGGAGAGGTGGACGTAGGATATAACACCAATTGTGGAAGCGTGATGGAGTTACCTGAGGGGGGAGCAGGAACAGCAGTGATAATGGACCATTACTGGGCCTGTGGAGAAAAGGCATATCACACGCTGCCCCCTCTGTGGAATGGTGTATGCACGATGGTGCACGTCAATGTACCATCGCTAGTGGTACCCCAGAAGCATGTGAATGTGGCAAACTTTCCCAAAATGGATGAAGGGGACAAGAGAAATAAGAGATCTGCACCACCTCAGGGGGAGCCAGGGAACAGTACCAACGGCAATGATACTGTCCTAAACAGACGGAAAAGACAAGGGGAACCTCTGACAGGAAATTACCTATGGGGAAGGTCTGAAACGGCACTAACTTCGATTCCACCAGAACACAGACTATTCAGCAGAGCAGCAGTGTTCTTCTCCTCAATAATACATCCGGGACTGCAGGCTTACGCGAACGCAAAATGGCTCCAGATAACTAGATGGGAACTCATGATGACCATCAATTCTACAGTAAACGGATTCAACGCAATAAAAGAAGAGCTGCGAGCAATAAGGATGGTAGCACTGCAGAACAGATATGTATTGGACCTCCTCACTGCTATGGAAGGAGGAGTTTGCGCAAAGATAGGACAATCATGCTGCACATTCATTCCTGCCAATGATGCTGACAACGGCACATTGACAGAAGCAGTTTCACAACTGGCCCAGTTACACTCCAAAATGGTGGACGAAAGTAAGGGTGTGAAAAAGGATGAGAGCTGGTTTTCGCTATTATGGTCATGGATGCCATCTTGGCTGTCAGATGGACTGAAAATTATAGTTGGCTGTATTATTTTGGCTGGAGCTACACTGATCATAATAAGATTTTGGAAAGCCCGGAAGGCACGCACCACTGACGAGTTGCTTGAAATGGTCGGTATGCACCCACTGATGCCAGCAGATGACGGCCAACACACAGGCATAATAATACAAGAGAGAGAGAAATTGTGCAACCAGATCATCACCAACCATCTGGACCCACCATCGGTGAAGGTCGAGAACCCAAGAAACCCCAGTTGTTACATAGGGAAATGGGTATACTGTACTCCTGGAGGAGCCTGTGAGTATATGTATTGGTCATTTGAAGATCATGTCAACCATTATGGACATTTAGGAGGAATAACTAAAGTGTGGAGAGTAAGAGGAGATAACGAAAAGGATGTGTTTGTGGTCGACAAGTCGACCAGAGGGGGGACTGAAGTGGGAAAATGGAAAAACAGACTCCCCTCTTTCCCCTCTCACGCCTGGCCTAAAGGTTCACGGCCCAAGCACCCGCCACGAGAAGAGTTTGCCCATCTACCAGACGACCAGATACCCTGGTACAGGAACATACGGATGTGTCCATCTGCTTGCCCAGCAGCCCACCCTGCCCATGCCGATGCCTGCGGCATGGATCAACTGGACTAAAACTATACGTCGTTAGAGATGCCATGACGACCTAGCCAACGGATAGCACACTTGTGCCAACATACACACTGGACACTCCCGCACCAATCTACATGAAGAATATACTCAGTGCTATGACGTAGGCGACAGACATACTCACGGACGTGCATCTTTATTATTTTCCATATAGGCTTTCAGAAATGCAGAAACGCAAGACGCATCATGAACTCGTCTAAAGAGCTTGCTTACGCTTCTCCTACACTTGGGTGCCATAATGAGAATTATAACGAAGACACAATACTGGTCCTAAGACAATATGAGACTATAACCTAAAGCGCCTGTGCACCAGACGGTTCCACCTATATACTAGGCCTGAGTAGGCCGCAAGCAAGAGCTCCCGTGGACGTTAACAGCACAAGAGTCAGGTTGCTGATCCTGCAGAATGAGCCTGGGGAAAGCAGACAGCCAAGGTCGTAATGTTGCAAACCCACATTCCGAAAGCAGACCATCAAGGGCACGATGTTGCAACCTCGCACGCCGCGCACTAACATCAAAGTCGCACCTGCAATTAAACCAGGCACACTGTGGAAAAACAATATTAATTGTGCAGAATTCTGCCTCAAACACGGTCCCATCCCACGTGACCAAGCCGAACCTGACGAGATGCCAAGCCAAGGAGGAAGGAGGCGTCTGGATCCCTCGTTACAAGACACAGGCAGATACACTTGAAAGGATCAATGGACATCTGCAACGATGGGAGTAGTCGGCCGTCTAGCTCACGAATAAGTCTTCACATTGTCTGCATGTACCAATAGTGAAACATTGTTGCAAATTGCAGGTACACCGAGAGCTGGGAACAGCGATGGTCCCAGGCTGGGAAGCTCACGGGCGCACCAATCAGAACATGGGGCTCTTATCACTGACGCCATTAACATCAACCAACCATTAGGAGTCCTCATGTAACAATTCTCATGTATCTAATTGTAGGGACAACCCAGATATATCACCTGACTAGCCCTCAGCCACTCATATTATTCTCTATACTTATGCTATACTAACCCTACCACTCGAGCAACCAATTAAGAGTGGCGATAGGTTTTTTGTTAATTTTCTAAAGTGACGCAGGTAGCGCGTCATACTACAGTAAAAAGGGCCTGTGAGCCCCACGATTGTGTGTGTGTCAGGTCAGACGCGTATGATCCTTGACCCATCCCTGCCGTTTGTGTTTAATAAACAGCAGAGTCACATTGCTTCTTGTGTGTGTCTCATACTCTATCTCTTTTGGGATATACGGGAGGAGTTGGGGCCTCCCTGCCCGGAGGTCTGCGGACGGCCCGGCCGACCCCGGCAGAATTTCCCCCCGACAGCAGCATCACCTAATATTGAGATGAGAAGGCCCTTTACATCTCCCACTGCCAACTTCTGTCCTGCGGTGTGTTTTTCCATTTCATATATCCATTTACCCGCACCTCCACTTAATGATGGGAGTCTGCATTTTATATTTTCCTTGTCTGCATGCTTCCAAGGGACGTATTGTGGTCTAACCCCTCCCCTCTCTAGAAGAGGCATTAAGTTGTGTCCCGTTTTACCCCCTGGGTTCCACAAAATCGAGTCCTCACACCCCTCTTCTTCTTCCGTCTCTTCTACATCGTCAGCTTCGTCCATATTTCTCGTAGTCTTTACTCTTTCTCCTCCACCACTACCCCTTCTTTCATCATTTATTGTGGGCGTGTGTATTCGTTCTCCCTGCCTGCGTCCAGGGAGGTCTCTAAGCCTTCCTGCATAGGGTGTCAGTTCGTTTGTGAAGGGCGCGAGTTTAGATGGGCATGTTGCACGCAATGGGCGTGGGGTGGTGGAGCATGCATGACGGGACGGTGATGGCGTGGCTTCACGTGTCTGCCCCTCCGCCATTCCATGCTCCCCGTCCTCACTTCTCTGCAGTTCTTCCTTTCTCCCGCAGATCCATGGTGAGTCTTTATTTGTCCGGGTGGTGTATAGTTTATCTAGGCTCTCCCTTTCACTATTTCTTCCTTCCTTCCCCATTTCTTCCTCTTCCTCACTACAAAAGTCATTCATAAATGGCAACCCCCAAACTGTCTTTTTCCCCCCAATCGTTACTGTTCTTAAGTCTATTAGGTCCGTTCGTCCCTTTTCTTCTTTACTACTCGCTCCTCTTTGTGCCTATGTTGTTGCTGCTTCTGTGCCTCTATATACATTCCTCCTTACTTCACTCTCCCCCCTCCTATCTTCTCTTTCCCTTCTTGTCTCTCCGCTATTCCCCTACCAATTTCCTCTCTTTTCTTTTTTAATTCTTCCATTACTTCACAACTTATTTTTTCCAATATCTTTTCATCTTCTTTCTTCCTTTCCCATCTCTCCCTCTCCCTTTCTATTATACT